>NC_079156.1:137631142-138332392 GCF_947563725.1 Argiope bruennichi | reverse complement strand
AGACCCAAAAATGTAATATAGTTCAAGTTTTCTTATTCTGTAAGTATCTAATCATAATGGCTATGTTAATGGAATCAATTGCATGTAAATGTGCAAAACCTTTATTGATGGACTCTTACATGCAGGTTTGAAATGAATGTTTTTATTCCAATTTTATTCTTGTTCCTTTAGGCGTGATGAATGAAAGTAGCTCTTTATTGGTCGCCTTATGACCTTATAAGCATATGGGTTTGCATAAAGCCCAGCTTTAAGATTGCCGAATTTTTGTTGAAAAAAATTTACAGGTTATATACTTTTCCATGCAACTTCTTATTTCCATGCTGACAAGAGAAAGAAGAAATCTGCTTGAAATTCGACACACTCAGTATTTTTTTTAACCATGTATTAACATTTATTGTTTAGGGGATGGAAGAATACTAATAGTCAGTTTAGTTATATTAGCGGCCTATTTTGAAGCTGCAGGAGCCCTATTTGAGGACAGGTCTTACGAATCATTTTCGAATGACAAAAATGGCATGTAAATGATATCCTGTTATTAGCCCTGTTTGGGAACTTCCAATCCTCATTAACAGTGTCACGTTGATGCTCTACTTGATTATTATCTTTGTTTTTTAATATTTTGTAAGTTCCGAATGGCAACTGTAATAAAAAGGGAATAATGTTATGGTATTTTGAGAATGGCTTTTGAGTAGAGTTTCTTACTTTAATGATATTAATAAGCATGATTTACACCATAAATATATATTTCTGAGGGAAAATTTGGGAAGTTAAACGAAGAGAGTATATATTTGAACTATAAAAAACGTTTGTGTTAATGTGGAAGAAGAGAAGTTTCATCCATTTTATGACTACACAAAACATCGAGTTTTAATATACATCTGGTTCGTAAAGTACGAAAACGGAACATCTGGCGTCCGCGACAGGATTCGTCTGCTCATTACTGAGTGAGTTTTATTTCATTTATTTGTTTATCTTATTTTGAGCTGAGCATTTATGGTTTTTGTGTTTGAATATTTATGAGCTGAAATGGAAACCGCAAAGAAAAATAGAACTCAGCAGAGGAGATTGTTTACTAAAGCATGTAATGAGTTCGATGCTGAAGAAACAAATTTAGAAACTTCTGATAAAATAATCAAATTAAAAATTATCGAGGAGAAAGCGATGTTAATGATAAATTCTGAAGACAATGTTAAAGAGTTTCTTTTTTCTGAAAACGTTGAAGATGATATTATAAATAAAGAGATAGATGAATCTGAAAGCTATACAGACCGTTGGCGGTTGTTATAGTTGAAACTGCAACAACTTTCAATTGCAGGAATGGAAGAAGTTTCGTCGAATTGTGGTGTTTCTCAGCTGAATACATTATTACGTTACCCTAAAATTCAGTTACCTACGTTTAATGGAAATATAAGAAGCTGGGTAAGTTTTTTGGGGTCAATTTGAAAAAGTCGATAAAGACCAAAATTTAGATTTACATGATAAATTTGCATACCTATCCCAATGTATGGAGAAAGGAAGTGTCGCTGAAGAATTAATTAAAAGTTTTCCACCAGGAGGAAACAGTTATGAGAAAGCTATAGAACAATCGAAATTACGTTACGGCCGAGAAGAATTACTTATACAAGTGTATGTTAGAGATCTTTTATCATTGGTTCTTCAAAAGCAGAATATGCCGAAAAAATCTCTGAGAAATCTTTATGATTTATTGGAAACAAAGCTCCGTGCGCTTGAGATATTAGGAGTAACAAGGGATAAATATGCGGCGATGCTTTTCCCACTTGTTGAGTCTGCTTTACCTGAGGAAACACTTCTAACCTGGGAACGGTATAGATCTACAAATCGTAGATCACAGGATGAGGAAAATCAAAATAGTAAAACTACTACAAAAACTGATCTAGATTCAATTCTTGAGTTTCTTCAAGATGAAGTACAAGCAGAGGAACGTATAATTTTAGCCTCACAAAACTTTGGATTTGATACCAAGCCTAATTTTAAATCATTCAAGGAGAAAAAGGCTGCAAATAATAAACACAAATATGGGGACACTCGTCAAATAGCTAGTGCAGCTGATCTTTTAACTTCGTCGAAAGAACAAAGACAGTGTATTTTTTGCCACAATTTACATAATTCCACTGACTGTTTGAAGGTATGGAAAATGTCGATGAAGGACAGAGAGAATCTTGTTGAGAAATCAGGTTGTTGTTTCCTGTGCTTAAAACCGGGTCACCAAGTTCGTAAATGCAATTCAAAAGTAACTTGTTTAGGATGTGGAAAAAGACATCACATTATACTCTGTCACAACATAAACCAACGAACATCTTACTCTACTGGAAAAAAAAAACCCTGCAGAAGTAGATAGTCTTCCGAATGGTGATCAAGCGCTTGCAAATGTATCCAAAAGTTCTACTGTTATGCTACTAACCTTAACAGTTTTCATCAGAGGTGATGGGAGAAAACGGAAGGCAAGAGCCAACATAGACACTGCTTCGCAGCGCTCTTATGTTTTAAAAAATACTGCTAGAGAGATGAAATATAAAAGGGAAAGCTGGGAATATCTTCAACATTCTCTGTTTGGTGGAGAAAATACAGGAGTGTGCAAGCACGATGTGTTTACATTGTATTTGACAAGTTGTGATGAATCTTATAACTGTCATTTCAAAGTACTGAGTCAACCTATTATCTGTGAGTGTCCCACCGACAATTCCTGCAATTCATTTAAAAGAACTTAATGACTATGGTATTCATGTGAACGGTGATTATGACTAGCCTATCGAAATATTAATAGGAGCTGATGAAACTGGAAAACTCATTACCGGTGATTGCAAATCTCTATCTTGTGGCTTAACAGCAATGGAAACACGTTTAGGATGGACCATTATGGGACGAATATCCCAGATTTCTTCAAAAGAAAATGGAATCTCAGTTGCTAATTCTATGCTTTCTACTACTAGAACAATAACAGAATTGTGGACTCTTGACTCCCTTGGAATTACTGATCCGTCTGATAGGAAAATTAAAGAAGACTTGCATGAATCCGCAAGAGAGCATTTTCTTAAAACAGTTCAGGTTGACAAAGACAATCGTTTTGTGGTACATTTACCATGACTGGAAGATCATCCTCCACTGCCTGACAATTTTAATTTGGCTTTAAAGAGACTGGGCAATACTGTACGAAAGTTAAAAGAAGAAAATCTGTATGACGATTATAATCAAATATTTGAAGAATGGGCAAGTGAGGGTATAATTGAGGAAGTTCCTAGGCACGAGATTCATTTTCTGGCTCATTATTTACCCCATAGATATGTCGTGAAAGAAAATAGCACGACGAGAATCAGGCCTGTGTTCGATGCTTCGGCGAAAGTGAAAGCCTCCCCCAGCTTAAATGTTTGTCTGGAGAAAGAAATAAATCTTGTAGAATTGATTCCTACTCTATTAACGCGGTTTCGGATGTACAAGTTTGGAGTCACAGCAGACATCCGTAAAGCGTTTTTACAAATTTGCCTTAAACAAAATGATAAAGATTTTTAAAGATTTCTTTGGTATAACGAAAAAAATGAGCTGAAATACTTTAGACACTGCCGTGTCGTCTTCGGAATTTGTAGTAGTCCGTTCTTGCTTAATTACGTAATCCAGTACTATCTAGAAATGATTTTGGAGGAAGCACAAATGGGTAACTCAAAACATCCTGCTGGTGTTGTAGTGAATCTGAAAAATAGTTTCTGTGTGGACAATTGTCTAACTAGTTTACAAACTGAGACTGAGTTACATGAGTTCATTCAAGTGGCTAAAGATGTTATGCTAGAAAGGAAGTTCGATCTAAGAGGGTGGGGGCATAATTATTCCCACTCCTCAACAGAAGAGGTTTCCTGTATGACAAATAAAATTATCCCAGTATTAGGCCTGCAATGGTCTTTAAACTCGGATACACTTTCTGTAATTTTAAAAGAAGATTGTGAAGATAATGGACCTGTTACTAAAAGGAAAATACTATCAGAAGTTCATAAAATTTTCGACCCTATTGGGTATACTTGTCCAGTTACCTTTTACCCGAAGTTGTTGTTACAAAAACTGTAGCAAAAGAAAACAAATTGGGATTCCGAATTGCCAACAGAAATCTCTAAGAAGTTCAAAAGGTGGAGAAATCAGTTGAGTCTACTTGGGTAAATTGCTATCCCTAGATGTTTAATAAAAGATCCTGATAATGCTGGCAGATTAAGTATACACGTGTTTTGTGACGCAAGCAAAACAGCTTATGCTACCTGCATATATTTAAGGAGTGAAAGTAAGAACTTGACTTCATGTCAGTTGGTTCAAGCACGGAGTAAGGTAGCTCCGCTGAAGGCTATTACAATTCCTAGGCTAGAGCTGTTAGCTTGCTCTATTGGTACCAGACTGGTGCAAAGAGTTATTGAAGATTTAAAATTAGAAAATATTCCAATTTTCTTTTGGACTGACTCCAGTACCGCCTTGTGTTGGATAAAAGGTAGCGAAAACTGGACACCATTTGTATATAACAGGATACAAGAAATTAGATTGGCGAGTAAACCCGAAAATTGGTCTTATGTACCTGGATCGATCAATCCGGCGGATCTACCATCCAGAGGTTGTTCCGTTCGACAGCTCTCGGAGACACAGTGGTGGCATGGTCCTCCTTGGCTCTATTACTCATCTGATAAATGGCCTAGATCTGAATTCTCCGTAAATGAAGAAGTGTTGAAGGAAAAGAGAAAGGAAATAGTATCATCCATGGTGAACCTTCAAAAAACTGACAATTCCTTTGTTTACAAGTTTTCGAACTATCACAAGACTGTAAGAATCGTTGCCTGGATACATCGATTTATTAATAACAGTCGTATTTCTAGGGATGATCAAAAATATAGAATCCTTGATTCCGAGGAAATTTCTGTAGCTGAATATGCAGTTATCAGAATAATACAGAAGGAAAGCTTCTTTAATGAAGAAGATGAAAAGTTGAAAACTCTGAGAGCTTTCAAAGATGGAAACGACATCATCCGGTTGAAAACAAAGATTTTATATCGACCAGATAGCGAGGACTTTTAAGACGCCTGCAATTTTACCATCAAAAAATGAGCTTGTAAAGCGTATAGTGATATACTATCACGTAAAAAACGCTCATGCCGATACTCAAATGTTGCGTAACATTTTGAGAGAGCGATTTTGGATTCTACATGGTAGAAAGACAGTGAGATCCATCTTATCAAAATGTGTTGTCTGTAAGAGACATTCTGCAAAGAAGCTTGATATTCTTACTGCCTCTCTTCCGGAGGACCGAATCCGAGAAGGTGCTGCGTTTGAGATCTGTGGCATTGACCTGGCTGGGCCACTATTTCTCAGAGATAATAAGAAGTCTTGGGCATGTCTCTTCACCTGCGCTGTCTATAGGGCTGTACACATCGAATTAGTGACTTCTTTATCTACGCAATCATTTTTACTGGCTTTGCGCAGATTCATAGCCCGTAGGAGACGATGCAGCATTATCTATTGTGACAATGGCTCTAATTTTGTGGGTGCTTCTAATCTACTGAGTAAGCTGGATTGGAGCCTTATTGTAAGTGACACTGCTCTTCATCTTATTAAGCGGAAGTTTAACCCTTAATAAGATGCCTCTTGGTGGGGTGGATGGTGGGAGCGACTGATCGGTATTCTTAAAAGATTATTAAGAAGAGTCTTAGGTCGATCTTCTTTAACATATGAACAGATGACGACGGTGTTATGTGATAGCGAAGCCATAATCAATTCACGACCGATGACGTATGTCACGGATAATGATTCAGAGTTGGTTCCACTGACTCCGTCAATGTTCCTGCAGGATATCAAAGTGAGTGGTGTTCCTGATTGTGATAAACCTGATCACCAGAGTCTTAATCAGCGTGTCAAGTATCGGCAAAATTTACAGAAAGCCTTAAGAAATAGATTTCGGTCGGAATATTTGTGAGCTCTGCTTCAAAGACCAGAACGTAAAACAGCTTCTGTCGTAGCTGTGGGTGATGTTGTATTAATTGGAAATGACAATACGAAACGCTTCAGTTGGCCACTTGGCAAAATAATAGAGGTAATGCCAAAGAAAGATGGTATTACAAGACTTGTAAAACTGAAAACTTCAAGAGGAGAATTGCTTCGACCGGTACAACGCCTATACCCTTTGGAAGTGTCAGCAACAGAGTCAGTTCTAATTCGAGAGAAATTGCCAAATGCAAAATTAAGTGAGCAACCAATAGTTAGTCATTCAGTGGACTGCAATATTGAACCTTCGGAGGAGGAAAGGAAAACGAGAAGTGGTCGTATCATTAAAATGCCTCATAAACTGGACTTGTGAACTCTTTATATAATTTTGTTATTGTAATAGTTACTATAATTTGTTGTAAGTTAAATGTTAAGATAAAAATTAACTTAGGTGGGAGGATGTCACGTTGATGCTCTACTTGATTATTATCTTTGTTTTTTAATATTTTGTAAGTTCCGAATGGCAACTGTAATAAAAAGCGAGTAATGTTATGGTATTTTGAGAATGGCTTTTGAGTAGAGTTTCTTACTTTGATGATATTAATAAGCATGATTTACGCCATAAATATATATTTCTGAATGAAAATTTGGGAAGTTAAACGAAGAGAGTATATATTTGAACTATAAAAAACGTTTGTGTTAATGTAGAAGAAGAGAAGTTTCATCCATTTTATGACTACACAAAACATCGAGTTTTAATATACTTCTGGTTCGTAAAGTACGAAAACGGAACAAACAGGGAAAAAACTGATAGTAGTTGTATTAATAAAATGATAATATTTTTAAAAAGGGGGGGGGCAATAGGAAAGTTTTTATTTTTTTGGAAATTTCGCTTGATTAAATGTGCTAGTTATACTATTCTAGCAACCAGAGGTTCTTTGGTCAACAGAGTTGACCAAGTTTATTTTTGATGCTACTTAATTGATGACTTACAGAGGCACATTAAAGTGCTAACTTAGGCAAGGATTTCTGCGTACGGTAGATTTTGGAAATTACCAAACGGATGTGTGCAACATGATGATCGACTTTGTACCAGAATTCATGTTGGCACCATAGTGCTGATATATAAATGGAGGGAGCTAGTCGTATCGAAACGAGTGCACCCAACATGAGTCACGTAACCTAGGGAGAATTTGAGAGTAAGAATACCTTTTTTGGCGACATTTCGCAAATCTTGATATACTCGAAATCTGTCGAGCAATATTTTGTTTCCCGTCATTTGGCCCGGTCTTGGGTAGGTCGTTGGCGAACGTACGGGTCATCTAAATGAACGAACTGAATCGGGTCGCCATTTTCTGAATAAGTCTTTCGTTCGCGACCCGGCTATTTCCGTTCGCGAACGACTGTACGGAACTTGCCAATTTCATGCGTGATTCTCCCAGAGATAAGAAGACAGATGCTTGTGGTTATGGACGCAAAAGAATGAGAAAGTGGGGGGGGGGGTAGATTTTTCATATCACTTAGCAGAAGACTAGCAGTTGACCTTGGGTGATTTACACGGTGTTTAGCTCTTTTATTACAACACATTTTGGACACTCGTCTAGCAAAAAGGAAGTGCTTTATGGGAAGTAAAAGTTCTCAGTTCGTGGAATCAGAAAGTGAGAGAATTTATTTTTTTGGGTGGGGGGGCATGCCATTTTTTCACATTGGAGATTTTAGGAAGTGTTAATTGTAAAAGATTTTTATTGAAAAAACAACAACATAGAATTCGTTTACGACTTTGCTGCTCTGATACTAGATTTTATCTTTTGTTTTAATAATAATAATAATAAACATATTTCAGAAATTCTTTATACTACAATATTGTCATGAAGTGAATTAAGTCAAATATTTTATTTCTCTCTTTTTTTTTTTTTCGCATGCTCTTTTATTCCTAACTTTAAAATATTATTTTAAAAAAAAGTTTTACTTAAGGGACGAGCATTGCTATCATAATAAATTATTTATTTACTTTGAAAAAAAACTCTATTCACATCTATTACTACACAGAGGAGAAGATGAAAAAATTCGATTCTAAGGACAAATAATGAGAGTTAACAATATTTAAAATTTTCCTGATTAAGCAACTACTTCTTTCAAATGAATCTCCTTATTTCCATGTTGTTTTATCTTCATTTCTGAAAACAAGATCCCGAATAGAAATTACAGAAAAGCATTAATTACACTGCTTTCGTAAATGGTAAAATGTGTTGTTTCATTTTTGTAGCTGATCAAGAAAAAGAAAACGTTTATTAATTGCAATATAGGCTACAGATATAAAATAAATAAGTTAAAACAAAATAGGGGAAAAAATGGGTTTTCTCTTACAGTCAATTATTTTAACATCATATGATTATGGACTGAATATGCAGACACGGAATAAGTTTTGTATGGCTGTAAATAATGCAAAATTTTCCATTCCTCTACAAACGTCTAAAACCTCTTTTTATTTTTTAAAAATTTAGTCTTTATATAAACAGTTTGTTTTAATATAAAAAGTTATGAAAAATTACATAACAAAACTTTTTATTGTGGGCCATCTTCAAAAGACTTGATATCAGTGTCTCGCATATAAAAAGAATTTTAATTAAAAATAATTTCAAATAAAATATTTAAATAATTACAAAAATTGTTAAAATAAATTCAAAGTTCGTCAGAGCTGTTGAGTTGTGTATTAGTATTTGTCGGCAACGACAACAACAACAATAATAATAAAACATTTTAGAGGCAAATTTAAAAACACGAAGAAAAAAAAGATCCTGGAAATAATGTTTTTAAATCTAAAAAAATTCTTGGATTTTAATTTGAATAAGCCCTAATACATGATTTTCAAAAATGGAATGGAAGTAGAAATTTAATTTTCCCTGAAATAAAAACCAAAGTTTTTTCAAGGCCTGTAGACGTCTATTTGATAATCCAGACCGGCCCGTGCATGCGATCTCAAATGCCGATATGCAATATTCAAAATTCTGTAGGTGACTGACATTGAAACTACAACTAACGGATTTGGCACGTGGCCATTATGTGGATTGAAGCATGCTAACAATGTTTCCCCTCAATGATTTTGGTGCAAATAAATTTTTAAAAAGTTTGAAGTATATTTTTCAATAATATATTTAAAATTATTTCAGATATTGCATCTATACATACGCGCATTACGACAATATACAGTAGCCTTTATTTATTTATTTATTTTTATTATTATTTTCATATTTTTTTTTCTGTCGGTGGTGAAGTAAAGCATTTTGTGATCCTATGTAATGAGACCCATCGCTTAGTAAACTAGCCAATTTAGTATTACATTTCAACATGCTTTTAACTTATTCAACATTTATTTTAGGGCATTTTTTTATTTTGGTAAATTGTATAGTTTTTTTTATTTATTACTAGCCGCCTTTGGCGACCAGCCGGTTCGCCAATCTTAATGCTCGTTAAAATTTTAATAATGAAATATTTCATGTAATTCTTACTTTAATAGCTTCATCAAAATATTTTAAAACTTCAAATTTTGATAGTCATATAATTCACTCATAATATAAATGCCTTCAGTCATAACGTAATATGTATCTCTCTAATTTTCTGCTAACTCCCGTAGAATTTATGCTTTAAATTAAAGTGGAAATGATTAAACTGCAATTAATCTGATATATAAAAATCCCGTGTCACGGTGTTTGTGTTCGTACTCCTCCGAAACGGTTCGACCGATTTTTATGAAATTTTTTATGTGTATTCGGTAAATATGAGTTTAGGTCGTAAAGTATATTTCATAACGCTAGGTAATTAGGGTATTTCTATCCCGTTATTTCATACTCTGACGCTTGCTTGAAATCATCGCCACTGTGGCATAATGTTGAACAAGTCTAGCTAAAAATAAACATGCGCGTCCAAATGCTATAAGATCCATCTGCTGAGACATTCTCGGACCAATTGTTAGATATCGGCGATGGAAAAGTCGCTGTCTATGAAAATACTGGAAGCATAAAATTGCCCACTAATTTCTGCACAATCTTTGATTCGCAAAATGCTCTCATTGACCGCATATTTCCCGATGTAAGCACACAATACATAAATCATGCGTGGCTGGCAGAAAGAGCCATTTTGGCAGCAAAAAATGTGGACGTCGACGATTTAAACTTCAAGATACAGCAATCGTTGCCAGACGACTTGGTATCATACAAATCGATCGATACAGTTTGAGATACTAACGAAGTTGTAAGTTATCCGACAGAGTTAGTTTTTGAATTCACTGAATGTGCCAGGCATGTCACCACACCTCTTACGACTAAAAGTTGGATCTTCCGTTATTTTACTTCGTAATTTGAACCCACTACGGCTGTGCAATGTCACGCGATTCTTCATTACGAAATTGATGAAAAAAGTTTTCGAAACCACCATTTTGAACGGCAAATTCCAAGCCGAAAATGTTTTGCTGCCACGAATTCCAATGATTCCCACTGACGTGCCTGAATTCAAACGCGTTCAATTTCCTATTAGATTGGCATTCGCAATGACAATCAATAAGTCGCAAGGCCATACGATGTCTGTTTGCGGCTTAGATTTGGGCACGCTATGTTTTTCACACGGACAATTACACTTGGTATGTTTTCGAGTTGGCAAACCATCGAACTTATTTGAGTTGGCTAAAGACGAACTGACAAAAAATATCGCACACTCAATTCCTCTTCGAAATGAATTTGGATTTTCTTTATTTCATTTGTATACTTTAGGATAAAAAGTATATTATTTTCTTTTCACTTTACGTTTAACTTTTAAGAGATCAAACAATGTATATGCTCGTTACGTTAATGAATTACATTGTATTGAGCAAATAAATGTTTGGCGTTTTTTTTTTTTTTTTTTTTTTTTCTCGGCGATCATCGTCCACAGCGCTCCATTCCTCTTTCTGTCATAGATCCCATCCCCACACACTTGCAATACATTCGCTATTTTTTTAATTATCAAACAAAATATTCACTAGAAATAATTTATATGCAGAACAACGTTTGCCGGGTCAGCTAGAGTAATAATATTTTTTACTGAAACAACGCCTTTTATTTTTAATAATATGATTACTGAAAACAGAGTCGCTGAGTATTTAAACCTTATGGGCATTAAAGAATATCTTTCTTAATTTATATAATATCTCAAGAATTTGCCAACATAATTTTCTCAGATTCATCATGAGCAGATCGATTCATTAACAATGTTTAATTTTAAATGCATCAAACACTAAGAAAATAAACAATTGTTTAAAATAATCGGTCGAAAACAGGTTAAAAAACTACTTAAAAAACTATATACTTAAAACTATAAGCATATACAAAAAATATATAACTAACATAAATACAATTTAATTACAAAAGCATGCAACTAACCTAAAAATAATTTAAATCGAGTTCGCATCCGTTGAAAATAGTTGTCAACAATCAGAACACAATGCGCATGCGTGAATTTTCAACGACAGTTATGGTAATGCAAGTGCGTGAATTTTTCTACGCCATTTGGGGTAACGCTATGCAGATTAGAAATTTTTGATTTTCTTTATTCTGTTTTATTTTAATTCAAAAGTACTTCAGAATGAATCTGTAAAATAGATTAATTAACAATGTTTAATTTTAAATGCATCAAACATTAAGAAAATAAACAGAATCATTTGAAATAATCGATCAAAAAATGTTTTCAAAATGTTCATCAAAAAAAGCCTAACCTCATTAGCGTGAGAAAAAAAAACTGACGTCTTACTCATTTGGTGGTGGGAAATGAAGATTTTTTTTTGGCGGGAAAGTTAGTTTTTAATTTATAATTAAAATTCTAATTAATAATTTTAAAAAAGGGATGCCAGGTGCCGACCTTCAAGGTATACATATTCCAAATTTGGGAAATATAGGTCAAACGGTCTGGCCTGTAGAGCGCTAACACACACATAGACACATATTGAGCTTTATTATAAGTATAGATGATTTATAACTGCATGGCATCCACTTTACCTACAAAATGGAGCAAACTGACGTTTATCTACACTACTATTATAAATGTGAAAGTTTAGGTGGGTGGATGGATGGATGTTTGTTAGTCAATCACGTCAGAACAGATGAACAGAATTGGATTAAATTTAGCACAGAGTTGATTATAGTCTGGAATAGGACACAGGTTACTATTTTTTCCGGTTAATTGAGTGGTTAATTTTTTATTAATTAAAAACTAACTTTCTCGCCAAAAATCTGAAGCCAAATTCCGCCAAAAATGGATAAGGCTTCAGGTTTTTTTTTCCCCATGCTAACCAGGATAGGCTAAACATATTTTCGACAGAATATTTCAAATGATTCTATTTATTTTCTTAGTATTTGATGCATTTGAAATTAAACATTGATAATTAATATCGATGTTTTGGATTCATTCTGAAATACTTTTAAATTAAAATAAAACATGAATAAAGGAAATTGAAAATTTCTAATCTGCATTGCGTTACTTTAACTGGCGTAGAAAATTGACGCATTTGCGTTACCCAACTGGATTGAAAATTCACGCATGCGCAATGTGTTCTGATTGTTGACAACTGTGTTTTCATTTTAATTAAAAGTTTAAAAATTATGTATATTATACTGTTGTAGCTATCTCAATCTCGATCGATAAATAAAATAGATTTGATTTTAAAGAAACACGGACTTGATTTGCTGCTTTGTTTTATTGCAGGTATACTATGTAAATAAATTGTTTTTAGGTTAGTTGAGTGTTTCTCTAATTAAATTGTATTTATGTTAGTTATATATTTTTCGTATATGCTTATAGTTTTAAGTACATTTTTTTAGGTTAGTTTTAATTTTTTAAAATTTATTATTATTTGATAGTTTTTCGAAATGCCCAGAAAACGCAAATCTAATCTTTCGAAGAGGAGTAATAAAGCTCGGGCTATGAAAGTAGCTAGAAGACCTGTTTGCAATGTTAGTGTGCACTTGCGGACTATCAAGCCCCCTGCAGCTGTGGGATAAATACAAGGACGCTTTATCAGAATATATCGTGCATAGGCTGGATGGCTCTCAAATGACCTAATCATTAATGAAGCTTTAGTATTGTTTGAGGATAAAATGATTTCCATATCTGGAAAATGTCTCGATGATTTCGGCTTACCCCCGCAGCGAAGAGGGGAATTATCAGGCGAAGATGTGAAGGAGCTAAAGTACGACACCGCGGTTTTAGAAGCGCAGGTCAAGGAAATGACACTACGATTACTTCTCAAGTAGCGTCAAATCTACGAAACGATTCTGAACCGAGTAAATAGTGGAGAGGAGGGATTATTCTTTCTTCTGCTAGCCCAACTCCGCAAGGACCGCAATATAGCTCTGGCTGTAGCTTCCCCGGGCATTGCTGCAACTTTGCTTAACGGTGGCCTCACTGCACATTCCGTTTTCAAATTGCCGCTTAAGCTTGCAAGCAAAGATACCTTAACATGCAACGTCATGAAAAACAGCGGCCGGGGAGTCCTTTTGAAATAGCGGAAGTTAATAGTATGGGACAAATGCACAATGTCGCATAACCATGCATTGGAGGCATTCAACCGCAGCCTGCAGGACATCCGCAGCAACCAGGCAGTGATGGGTGGTGTCGTTTTGCTCGCAGGCAAATTTAGACAGACGCAGCCGACTGCTGGTCAGATCGTCAGTTCTCTTACATACATATCAAAATTTCTTCGCGAACGAAGTCGCGTGTAATAGCTAGTTGTTTATAAATACTGTAATAACTAACTGTTCGTAATAATACAGATTGGAACCTGGATAATTATACTGAACAAAATGTTAATAATATTTTTCTATTTTATAATTCATATAATTCCTGTTTTTTTATAATTTTGTTTATTTGCTCAGTACCAACATCATTGTATCGACTTGCCTGCATCTCCTCCTCAATTCAGCGACCTTAAGCAGCTGCCTATTCTGCTTAATTGGAAATCTGTCATTGGTTTTTACCGCTAACAGTAAATTTTTTTAAATAATACACAGGCAGAAGATTCAAATTTAAAATATTAAATTCATTATAAATATATAAACTTTTAGTTCAGCATTTCAAACTAGAGATTTAAGTTTCTTCTATTTATTTATTAAGTTATCTATTACGTTTCTTCTATTTATTAGTTTCCTCTGACAACAAACTGGTTCGACGAAACGAATGTGTTGCTAAAATTTCAATTAAATTCCTTATCTTAATGGTTTTCTCAATTGCTCATGAATTTTCGCAAGATTGCCATGAGTAATAGAGTACGTTTGTCATATGAGATTTCCGCAGGACCAATCTGGGGGCACGGCAGTGCCCCCGCCATGTCGAGCAAAAGCAAGCGGCACGGCCGTACTATCTTTTTCTCGAAGCAGTTCAGGCCATTTTCAACCCACTATAACTTCGTTGTGGATAAAACTAGAAGCCTGAATTTTCAGTAACCAAGCAGGCATTATATAAACACGGTATATTTCAAATTTCATTAAATTTGAACCAGTAGTTTAAGAATTATAACTAGTCAAAGTTTGTAAATTTTCTCACTGACTGACTGATTGACTGACCAATCATCAAAACTCTAAGACACTTCTAGCAGACATAGAAGCTTCAAATTTAGAATACAATTAGTGTTTTGTGTATAAATCAAGAAAAAACTAAAATATGCGTGTAATAATGGACGGATCGATAAATTTCTCGAAGTTTCGTGCATTATCCATTTTGTCGGCAAATTCGTCGCCAAGTCGCCAAATGGTCGCCAAGTTTGTCACCAAGCTCTCGTATCACTGGCTCGGCATCCGGCAGCATCCAATACAGATTACTGTAAAATGGTCTTTCATATGATGACACTATTCTCGCTGGGAAAAATTAATTAAATCTCAAAATTACAGGTTTCTAACAATATCTAATTTGAAATAATTCAATTTGAAGCTGTGGAATCTGCAAACGCAATGGGTGACTTTCAGAGAATCAATCTGGTAGAAGAAGAGCAAACTGATCTTCAAAGTATGATCGCAAAACAATGCCGATCAAAAAAGAGTCTTCGATATGATCACAAATAAAATGGACACAACCGATAATAACGCTGACGTTTTACGCTGTTTTGTGAGTGGAACTGGTGGCACTGGAAAGAGCTTTTTAATAAAAACTCTGAAAATTTGGGTTAAGACTTATTTAAACAAAAAAAAAATGGCAGTTAGTACTCCAACAGGAATAGCTGACTATACATAGAATAGAATGACTATACATAGACTATTGCAACTGCCTGTAGAACACAAGCAAATACCGAAGTACAAACAACTTTCTGATGAAATGCTCCTTATGAAATCAGATTTGGAAGAAGTAGTGTTGTTTATAATAGACGAAGTGTCGATGGTATCCAATGTTTAACATATATTTACTTACGCTTATCTGAAATATTCGACACAAGAGACGATCAGAATGGGTAGTTTGGAAAAATACATCTTGTAGTTTTCGGAGATCTCTTACAGCGTCCGCCGGTAAGAGAAAAGTCACCTTTTGAAAAACTCTCAACGGCTGAAACTAACAAGTTATTAGGTTCCCTCAGTGTACCGAATCTGTGGACTGAACTGTTCATATACGATGAACTTACAATTAACATGCGACAGCTCAATGATTTTGACTCTGTTGAAATGCTAAATAGAATAAGATTAGGTGTGACTACACAAAAAGACCGCGACTTACTCTCGACTAGATTAATAACTCTCAAATCCAATTCAAATGAAAACAGATTAATTGAAATAATTGAACACCTCTCGAAACTTCTGATGATACCGTTTGCTTATTATCTACAAAAAACATGTCAACAATTAAATACTGCAATGCTTAAACTCTTCCACATCCCAAAATAAAACTTACAGCTGTAGATAGCATAAATTTCCCCAGATACCTAACAAAAAGAGCTCGTGAATGCATAAAAAAATATGAAGACAATGCTTCTATGACTGCAGGCCTGGAAGAGAACATAATTATAAAAATGGGAGCAACAGTCATGTTAAGGCGAAATATTGACGTGAGTCTTGGTTTAGTTAATGATTCTATCGGTATAGTGCAAAGAGTAAAGGTTGATCAGGAAAATACAAAAAATAATTAAGAAAATATACATTGCATTTAATAAAGAACATGTTTACGAGCTTAGTCCGGTCAAAACTAAATTTGAAATTATTAATAGAGCTTATGTTCATCGCGAACAGTTTCCCATATGTATAGTCTATGCTATAGCTATACACAAAAGTCACGGTCTGAGTCTAAATAATGCACTGATGAATATTGGTTCTACAGCGTTCACATCCGGTCAAGCTTACGTGGCACTTCCGAGAGTTACAAGTCTAGACGGCTTACATCTAATAAATGTCGACTTTGCAGTATTAAAGCGTAAGAATCCTCAATTTGTGAATACAACAGACTAAGAAGCATTTACCGTCCAGACTTGTCAAAAATTGTAACATCAAAGCTTACGAGAAAAACCCATAGAGACAAAGACTGGGCTTTGAGAAAAACTGTGGCTGAATCTCAAGAAGTAGTACCGGAAAAGAAAAAGGGGAAGACTACATACAAAAATAAGAAAAGGACTATCTACAAAAAGAAATGAGATGCCATCAAAAACATAACTTGTAAAAGAAACCAAGTCTCGCAACTCAGTTCTTCTATCGTAAAAAGTTGTGAGATCCATGTAATACCAAGTCGGTCAATTTATTCAGTCCCTACTTAAGGGTCCTTCTGTCTTAAGTTATTACGTAATTAGCTAACCTAACAACATCTTATAGTGACCATATCAATATTAAAAATCTTTTATGGTTTAAATAAATAGATTGACTTGACCATCGCATGGAAACACAATGTATCTTTACATTAAATTAGATTACATTAACATATTATACTAAATTAGATTGTTTAGTGCGATTGCCAAGTCAATCTATTTATTTAAACCATAAAAGATTGTTAATATTGATATGGTCACTATAAGATGTTGTTAGGTTAGCTAATTACGTAATAACTTAAGACAGAAGGACCCTTAAGTAGGACTGAATAAATTGACCCACTTGGTTTTACATGGATCTCACAGCTTTTTACGATAGAAGAACTGAGTTGCGAGACTTGGTTTTTTTTACAAGTTATGCTTTTGATGGCATTATGATTTACTGTATTATGGAAATATTTATTTACAATGACTTCATGTATAGGAAAGCTTCTTTTTTTTCTTTTCGATGAAACTGTAATTGAGAATTCAAGTATTAATACTTATATTCAATAAAAAATTTTAATCAAAAATCAAGTTTTCAATTATTTTTCCTCTCTCTGGATGGATTTTCTCAATCATCATTAATAATAATAAAAATAGAAGATGGAGGTTAGAGTCTATAGGATGTAACTTTTATTGAATTTAGAAATAAATAAACGAATAACAAGTAAAATAATTAATCAATAAAAATACTTAGAGGCAAATTTAACTTTTTAAATAAATATTGAAATTCTGCAAATGTAATAATAGAGGAGGACGAAATAAAGTATCCAGGGCACATCATGTCAAACGATTGTATTTTTTTTTAGGAAGAACATTTTTCGCTTTTTCTTTCTTTGTAAAGCAATCTGTTTTGAAAAAAGTGAGTTTCATTATTATCATATCATTATTTTGAATATTTGTATCGCCATATTGTATTACCAACTAGGATCAGATTTACTGTACGGTCACCCATGGCGCAATTTTTTTTACATTGGCGATAAATAGTTTTATATGGCAACCCCCATCCGACCCGACAAGTAATTGCATTAACCCTATTGGTCAACTGGTCAATTGAATGTAGCCGCCATTATTTAATTTTCGTTCGACCACGTTGCACGTGTGCTTTTTAAGTCTTCAGCTCCCACGTTCTTTTCGTGAAATTTTTGTGATGGCTGCTGCATGGGGAATGTCTGAGGTAAGTGCGAGAATGTTTTACGATCAAATCGATTCTATCATCCGCATTTACCCTCCTGAAGGAGCCGGAAGACGCAACATCGTCATCGAAGTAGAGGCGGAGTGAGGTGGAAAGTAGTGATGGGGGCGAGCGATAGCGGCAAATGGGGGAGAGGTATGTTTATTGTTCATTATTAACGATTTCAGCGATTTGGCCGCCTTTTTTTTTTTTTTTTTTTTGTGCGCAGGCAGCATTTTCACTAAGCTGTTTTCTTTAAATCTCGTTCATACAAGAAGTCGCCATTTTGGCGAGATTTTGAGAAAGTCGCCAAGGGTAACCGTACTGTAAATTTTTACCCAAAACTATAATTTAAATCAGTGCTTCATAATTATTTCCTTAGAGATACGAAGATCAATGGCAATTCAAGTTTTCCAACTTCATACAAATATAATTTTTCAGTGTATATTAATAATAAAATATGAATGCTTAGATGATGATTCATTGCTTTGAAAATTATACGTCGGACATTTACGAACACAAAACACAAAGAAGGCATTTCATTGATTCTTATTTTTCACGAAAGATTTTATCTTCGTCATTTTTAAATGAAGGCATCTGAAACGAAGATCATTTGAATGTAATGATACATGAATTTCTAACCTTTTTTAATGAACGAATCTGAAATGCAATATAATAATATTACGCATTCTAGTTTTTAATTCAGTCAATGAATGTGCTTCTATTTAATTGTTCATCTACATGTTTTTCGCTTATTGCATTTATAATTTGCTTTTAATCCTTAGATAATTTCTCTGCTGATTCAAGCAACAAATAGTGACAGAAGTTGAATTGCCACACATTATTTGTTGTACTGTCGATATTACAAATCACTTACAGGTAAATTTACAGAATCCATTTATAAGCAATTTTTTATCTTTTATTTTCTTTTGTAAATAAAAATAATGCATGTTAAACAATTTCTATATTTCGATAAAGTGAAAGAGCTTTAGAGCAACTTTTGAAAAATGCTTTTTTACATTTCCCTCACTGATCGATGTAAATAACAGTATTAAAATAAAACCAATCGAAATAAAGAGAAAAATCGGTCTTTTTTTCAGTAGATATTGCACGAAGCGATATGCATAAAGGAACAGCATATTAGCTTGAGAGGATTAGTGAATAAATTCTTCCGCTTAGCATTCAATTCGAAATAACATTAATTTTTTAAAAAATGATAAAAATTTCTACTAATAAATGGAAATGTTTTTTGTGCGTCTCTAAACGAATCTATTATACTTACTACCATGGAATTTGGCACACAGGTTGTTGTAATGGGTTTCCATTCATCTCAAAGCCTGAATTTTGTTTTCAAATATTTTTGTGGTAATATCTGGAATATATCTGCTTAATTTAAGCTTTTATTTTTCATGAAATTTAAATAAATTATTTTTCTGATGAATTGAAAGATTTTCTTCGTAGATTCGTGGTAAAAAGAAAGCAAAAATTTTTCTCCAGCATCAGCCTGTTATTGACTTTGCTCCTCACATGTCTTTTTAATCTTAAATAGGTAAAGCGCCAAATGAATATTAATGTTCCAATAATTACTTGCAACATCGTAGCATAATTTAAAATTACGTACTGCTATTTAAATTATGATACGATGTCGTAATTATGTTTTACATGATACCATTTTATACTACTGAGTATGTTTGCAATAATTACAGTACGTTTTCTATTTTCGCCTTTTTTTTAAATATGTATTTATTTCGTTCAAAGTTTAAGGGTCTACAATTCCGAATGCGATATCATTATTGCGAAAAAAATATAGAGAGATACGAATTCAATAATTTTTTTATTATTTTACCCACGACATATGCTATGTCATAACTGCTATTCGAAAATATACTACTTTTCCTTTCAATTTTTAAATTTATATATGAGATAGTTTTCGTGATCTTTCATCTTTCTTCCTAGTTGCGTACCATTTATAATTCAGGTAATGTTGATGTTTAAAATATTGTATGCTGAATTAAATGTTATGGATTTAGATTAAACATTTTTATCTATTGAAAAAAATATTTCTTCTGTTTGTTCATTACATTTTGTCGGCTCAAAAAATAATTAAAAGAAACTTATCTATTCCTTGTAATGTGGATTTTCAAACTAATTGATATCAAAATAATTTGTCATCATTCTCTTTTAGTTTTTAATCACTGCTGATACAAAAGAATTGTATCGCATTTGAAAATCTATTTCAACCACCATTACTTAGGGTTAAAAATTGCATCTAAGCTGGAGGAATGCCATTTTCAAACTGTTTTATCTACAAGATGTATAAAGATTTTTTTTTTTTTTTTGTATTTAAAACAGAATGCAATCTACAAGAGAATCCAGTCCCGCGTGGAATCATTTTGATGAAAGCACTCAAGATAAAAACAAAAGCAAAGTGTAAATATTGCGGCTGTTTAGTTGGCTATACTGGAGGTTCCTCCGGTCATTTGTTTCCTTCAACATCTTTCTCAGCTCACACGAAAGGAATTTGCAGGCCAAAAGCGGATATAAAAGAATTTTTACAGATTACAAAACCATTGTCGATATCGAAAAATAAGCAACTGGATGAACAGTTGCTAAAAATGATAGTTAAAGAGTGCCAACCATTCAGTTTGGTAGAAGATACAGAATTTAAAAAATTGTACATATGCTGTGCCCAAATTATAAGCTTCCAACAAGAAAAACATGATCAAATACTATCTTGCAGACCTGTTACGCAGAATCGATTCAGAAGGCGAAAGAAAATGTTAAATTGGCTCCAGCTGTCTGTTTAACTATGGATAGCTGGACTTCCATCAGCAATGAAAGTTTTTGGCTGTGACATTCCATTTTATTCATTCTGCCACAGAGTTAAGAACATTTTTGCTGAACTGTTCCAGAACGGATGCAAGCCACACATTCTTAGAATGGAACAAACAAATAAAAATAATCGCAAGTGAATGGGAAATAGCCAACAAAATTGTTGCCATTGTAACGGACAATGCCTTATTAACATCGTCGGAGGAGTGCAAGGTGGTGGGTTTAGAAGTTTGACTTGTTTTGCCCATTCTCTCAACCTTGTAGTAAAAAAAAAAGACTGGAAGAAATAAAATTCGTGTTGGAAAAATTCAAAAGAATAGTGGAGCACTTTAAGAGGAATTCCAGTGCGCTTGCAACTCTTCATAAAATGCAAATTCAGACGAAATTGTCAAAATTGAAACTGAAACAGAACGTTGTGATCTGCTGGAACTCCACATTTGATATGTTAACACGTATTAAAAAAATAAAGAGCCACTTCTTTCGACAGTTGGATTCTTACAGCTGTCGGAAGAATTTAAATTAAATCCTCTAGAGTGGGATATCATTGATCACTCAATAAATGCATTGGTAGTGTTTAATGCTATTACGAAAGAAATCAGTGCGGAAAAAGCTGTTTCAGTCTCAAAAATTACTGTTTTAGCTAAATTTCTTTCAAAATATGTGAATTCTTTGTTGGAACAAACAGTAGTAGCAGAAGTGCCAAATTTTCAAGCAAGAGATTCACAAAAGATTCTTTGCTCTGGAGAGCAATGAACTGATTTCTCAGAGTGTCTTTTGAGATCCCAGATTCAAGAGAAAGGGATTCACGCCAGAAAAATTCAACTCAGTGAAAATTGCTGTTGACAAAAAGATAGCTGGCTTCAATTTGCCAGAGCAAAATAACAAAGACATTGTTGAAAAAAAAAAGATAATGATAAGCCAATTCAACGAGGCGAATACTTCATGGATCTTTGGAAGGATTTCGAAGAAAGTGTTGAGCCTGAAAATTCTTATTCGGTAGCAATATCCGAAGTTGATTCCTATTTAAAAGAAAAATATTTAGTTCCCCAAGAGGATACTGAGCAATTAATAAATTAAGATTTCCGAGGTTATACAAATTAATGGAACGCAGATTATGTATACCAGCCACTTCACTTCTCTGCGAAAGGATTTTTTCGTAAACGGGAAACTGTTTGTTAGAGTTTTGAATCCCTCCTCGGCGCCATGTACACACTCTCTCGCTCGTCTTTGTGTTGTGGTGTGCTTGTGTGGTAGTTTAGAAATGTCCGTGTCCATATACGTGTGAAAATAAAACCTATGAGAGTTTCAACTCCTGCTTCGTGATTAATGGAATTGTCATGCACTGATTGAACATCGTGGTGTACCCTGGACATAATATGTTGAAATTTGGAAATTGAAATTCTTTTGGAAAGCACGACAATTTGGAGGAAGCGCAGTGAGGAGCTGAAACCAGAGGTGTGCAAATTTTTTATTTGTTCTAAGCTTTTTTGAAAGATTTAATTTAAAATGGATATTAATAGATTAAAGGAACAAAAAATGAAAGGATTATGTACTATCTTCACAAAACATTTAACTAAAATAAAAAATACCTTAAGTAAAGAAATTTCTAATGAATATACGAAAGAAACCAAACTTAATGAGCTTGTGAGTTTAAAAGCTCAGCTCACTTAAAAATTGAAGGATTTAATTAACGTGGATGATAGTATCCAATGGTGTCAATTCATGTGACGTAAAAGTCACATGTCATGTACTTCTTGCGCATGGCATTTAAGTTTCATCCGCACCGCTTTCGTCGATCAGTCTGCCATTAACGTTCTCCGCCAAGTATGAAGGTGCTGATGGATGCATGCCTTAATGCGAAACACAAGAGTGACTGTCATGATAAAATGTTTTCTTATTTTCCTTTCAACAATCCTGACTTGGGTTGATAGCTTTGGTATAGATTTCTCCAGGCCTTCGAAGTCGGTGATATGCTCCGATCATTTTTAAAAATTCATTCAGTGAGTGTCCATTTATTAAATATAGCTATTCCAGTAATTTGTTAGAAAAACTCTTCGAAGAAAAAGAAATCGGTAAGCGATTTGCCACCAAAAACAATCAAACAAAATCGTGAGTGCATTTCTAATTTACTTTATTCACATTTGATGAAATTTCTGATAATTTTAAATATGCTTGGTAGGTTTTAAAATGTTTACATGAATATTACATTGCATTTTTTTACAAAATCTTATCTAAATTTAATTAATGTAAGTAAACAAACTCCTGTTGCAAAAACAAGCGGCACGGCCGTACCATCCTTTTCTCGAAGCAGTTCAGGCCATTTTCGACCCGCTATAACTTCGTTGTGGATAAAACTAGAAGCCTGAATTTTCAGTAACCAAGCAGGCATTATATAAACACGGTATATTTCAAATTTCATTAAATATGAACCAGTAGTTTCAGAGTTATAACTAGTCAAAGTTTGTGAATTTTGTCACTGACTGACTGACTGACTGACCGATCATCAAAACTCTAAGACACTTCTAGCAGACATAGAAGCTTCAAATTTAGAATACAATTAGTGTTTTGTGTATAAATAAAGGAAAAACTAAAATATGCGTGTAATAATGGACGGATCGATTAATTTCTCGAAGTTTCGTGCATTATCCATTTTGTCGGCAAATTCGTCGCCAAATGGTCGCCAAGTTTGTCACCAAGCTTTGGGATCACTGGCTCGGCATCCGACAGCATACAATACAGATTACTGTAAAACGGTCTTTCTTATGATGACACTATACGCGCCAAAAAGCAAAATAACAGGTTTGTAACTATATCTAATTTGAAATAATTCAATTTGAAGCTGTGGATGCTGCAAACGCAATGGGTGACTTTCAGAGAATCAATCTGGTAGAAGAAGAGCAAATTGATCTTCAAAGTATGATCGCAAAACTTAATGCCCATCAAGAAAGAGTCTTCGATATGATCACAAATAAAAGGGACACAACTGATAATAACGTTGACGTTTTACGCTGTTTTGTGAGTGGAACTGGTGGCACTGGAAAGAGCTTTTTAATAAAAACTTTGAAAGTTTGGGTTAAGACGTATTTAAACAAAAAAAAGTGGCAGTTAGTGCTCCAACAGGAATAGCTGACTATACATAGAATAGATTGACTATATATAGACTATTGCAGCTGCCTGTAGAACACAAGCAAACACCGAAGTACAAGCCACTTTCTGATGAAGTGCTCCAAGTTCTGAGATCAGATTTGAAAGAAGTAATGTTTTTTATCATAGACAAAGTATCGATGATATCCAATGTTACTTTAACATATATTCATTTACTCTTATCTGAAATATTTGACACAAGCGACGATCAGAATGGGTGGTTTGGAAAAAAAACATCTTGTAGTTTTCGGAGATCTCTTACAGCTGCCGCCGGTAAGAGAAAAGTCACCATTTGAAAAACTGTCAACTGCTGAAACGAACAAGTTGTTTGGTTCCCTCAGTATACCGAATCTGTGGACTGAACTGTTCATATACGATGAACTTACAATTAACATACGACAGCTCAATGATTCTGACTTTGTTGAAATGCTAAATAGAATAAGATTAGGTGTGACTATACAAAAAGATCGTGACATACTCTCGACTAGATTAATAACTCTCAAATCCAATTCAAATGAAAACAGATTAATTGAAATAATTGAA
Source organism: Argiope bruennichi (assembly GCF_947563725.1). Classification (NCBI taxonomy): domain Eukaryota; kingdom Metazoa; phylum Arthropoda; class Arachnida; order Araneae; family Araneidae; genus Argiope; species Argiope bruennichi. The sequence goes on along the minus strand of NC_079156.1, from coordinate 138,307,952 downwards.
CACCTCTCGAAACTTCTGATGATACCGTTTGCTTATTATCTACAAAAAACATGTCAACAATTAAATACTGCAATGCTTAAATCTCTTCCACATCCCGAAATAAAACTTACAGCTGTAGATAACATAGATTACCCCAGATACCTAACAAAAAGAGCTCGTGAATGCATAAAAAATATGAAGACGTTGCTTCTATGACTGCAGGCCTGGAAGAGAACATAATTATAAAAATAGGAGAAAAAGTCATGTTAAGGCGAAATATTGACGTGAGTCTTGGTTTAGTTAATTGCTCTATCGGTATAGTGAAAAGAGTAAAGGTTGATCCGGAAAATACAAAAATAATTAAGAAAATATACATTACATTTAATAAAGAACATGTTTACGAGCTTAGCCCGGTCAAAACTAAATTTGAAATTATTAACAGAGCTTATGTTCATCGCGAACAGTTTCCCATATGTATAACCTATGGTATAATTATATAATTATACACAAAAGTCAGGGCCTAAGTCTAAACAATGCACTGATGGATATCGGTTCTGCAGTATTCACATCTGGTCCACCTTACGTGGCACTTTCGAGAGTAACAAGTCTGGACGGCTTACATCTAATAAATGTCGACTTTGGAAGTATTAAAGTGCAGGAATTCTCAATTTGTGAATACAACAGACTAATGAGTATTTACCGTCCAGACGTTAAAAATTGTAACATCAAAGCTTACGAGAAAAACCCATAGAGACAGGGAGTGGTCTTTGAGAAAAACTGTAGCTGAAGCTCAAGAAGTAGTACCGGAAAAGAGGAAGACTACATACAAAAATAAGAAAAGGACTATTTACAAAAAGAAATGAGATGCCATTAAAAACATAACTTGTAAAAGAAACCAAGTCTCGCAACTCAGTTCTTCTATCGTAAAAAGTTGTGAGATCCATGTAATACCAAGTCGGTCAATTTATTCAGTCCCTACTTAAGGGTCATTCTTTCTTAAGTTATTCGTAATTAGCTAACCTAACAACATCTTATAATGATTATATCAATATTGAAAATGTTTTATGGTTTAAATAAATAGATTGACTTGGCCATCGCATGAAAACACAATGTATCTTTACATAAATTAGATTACATTAGCATATTATATTAAATTAGATTGTTTAGCGCGATTGCCAAGTCAATCCTTAAGTAGGGACTGAATAAATTGACCGACTTGGTATTACATGGATCTCACAACTTTTTACGATAGAAGAACTGAATTGCGAGACTTGGCTTTTTTTAAAAAGTTATGTTTTTGATGGCATTACATTTTCAGATTTGCGATGGATTCAAAGTGAATTTATATCAAACAACTTTTCTATTGTTAAAAGTGAAATATCAATAGTTTATTGTGTTTAAACTGAAATTGACTGTTATCATAAAATCCTGTTTTAACACTGTGCACCTCAGTGATTTCTGTTTTAATAAATAAAGGTCTTTTCATTAAAAATCAATTTCCATATCAACATTTATTATATAATTTTTATTCCCAACTTCATTGCTACATGCATGTTTCACTTTTTTTTTCCCCCTATTTCTTTAACATATCGATTTTGAATTACAAAATTCTGTGAAAGCATAAAAGTGTTTCTTTCAACTCCTCTTTATGTCCTATTTAACTTCTCTCTCTCTCTGTATATATATATATCAGACCTTTTTCTTATTTATTAAATTTACTGTATTGTATGTTTTTGTTTTATTTTATGGTATTCATTCAATGTAATTTTTTTCAATATAACTTTAGCATTTAAAAAAATTTCATAAATGTTCTGCTTTAAAAGTATATTGTTCAACATTATGTTTTTTTTAGTGATAAAAAAAACTGTTCTTTAGTATCTAGGATGTTTCTGTTGAATAAAATTGTTTTCATCATTTGCATTGACATTCTTGTCATACTGTGTTTATATTATTTCTAAGTGTCTAGAAAAATAAATGTTGATAAATAGTAAATAGTTTTTTGAATTAGTGAGTAGAATAATTATCATATATATTTTATCTTTCTCTCTCTCTCTCTCTCTATATATATATATATATATGTAATGTGTTAATAAAAATTATGAAAGCATGATTTTGTTTGTTTTCCTTTAATGATTTCTACAAATTAAAATGAAATTATTTATTCATAAGTTGCATAGATTTAAAAAAAGGTGTCCATACCTTTTATATTTCATAATTTGAAATTGTAAACATAATTTATTCAATATATACTAATTTGATTTTCATGTTCTTTCCTCTTAGCAAACTGAAAACATCAAAGTCTTAATATTTATAAAAGTAATTACGTAAGGAAAAAAAATAATAATTTTATTAGTAAGCTTTAAAATATTAACTTATCTCAGAGTAATAATTATTTTTAAAAAGAACTAACTAGGGGAATTATATTCATAAGATTCAACATTCAATACTATTTAAATAATATGTAAAAAAGAACATATGTAATTTTTCAAAAACACTGCCACTGTCATTTGTCCAAATGTATCCTTCGGATAAAAAAAGAGGGGGAGGGGGAGGAGGATATGGGAAAGGAAAGAATAAAGCGGCACCAAACGAATTAAAAAGCGATATTATTAATTATGCAAAAACAATAATGCCATTGAAAATACTAATTGAAATTTTTATCTAAGAAATAAAATTATATAACTAAGAAAATTTGGAGAAAATAATTCAAAATAATATCTTAAAAAAAAAAAGCAGAAGTTTTTAATAATTGATCGGCTAGCGTAATATTTACTAAACAATGGTTTCGTCAACGTTATCGGCAGACATCACGACATACGCAGAACGGTTGAAAATTGAACAGAAGTGGTTTGTTTGGTACGTGACCGTGAATTGACCCCATTAAATATAGACCTAAACGAAATGGCAGGCGAAATTGAGTTATGCGAAGATTACAAAGACAAAGCAATCGATCTAAGATCTAAGCTAGAAAGACAAATAGAAAATTTGAGGGATATTCCACAAAAAAGGACAAACAAATAACGCGGAAAATATTATCCCCTTAAGAAATCAAAGTGTTAATTTACCGAAATTAAATATCAAACTTTTCAGGGCGATTGCAGTCAATTTATAGATTTTTGGAATTCTTTCGAAGTTGCAATTCATAAAAATGATTCATTAACAAAAATTGAGAAATTTGCTTATCTAAAAACGTTAGTGGAATTGCCTTAAATGCTGTAGCGGGATTTTCATTAACTAAACAAAATTATGATTGCGTCGATACAGTTATTAAAAGAAAGATTTGGCCGAACAGATATAATCCTATCTTCTCACATGCATAAACTTTTATTGATTGATCCAGTAAAAACTTGCTCAAATGTAACAGGCTTAAGAAAAATGTATGATGCAATAGAAACTCAAATTAGATCGTTGCAATCATTAAATGTAGCTACAGGTACCTACAGTAACCTATTGTGCACTGTAATATTACAAAATCTACCCGAAGAATTAAATTTAAATTATTATCGTCACAGTAAGGCAGGTGAATTGTTTGATATCACTAATTTAGTAGCATTCATAAGACTTGAAGTAGAATGCAGGGAAGCATCGTTATTATTAGCAAATCCAAAAATGTCTAATGCAAAATGATATTCATTTAGAAACAAAACTGATCAGGTTTACAGAAATAGATATTCTTCGCATGCGCCTTAACGACACACGATGACTCATTTCAAGGAATCGAATAGTAAATTTAATTCAAAAAGAAACTATTATTCTTCTTCCAATGACAGACTGAGTAATTAAAAATGCATCCTTTGTACTGAAAAACACATGAGTCATGATTGCTCACTTAGTATTAATGAAAAGAAAAATTCGTTAATGACTGAAGGAAAATGCTTCATATGTTTTCAAAATCATATAAGAAAATTCTGCAATAGTAATTATCAAAATTGTAAGCTCTGTGGTTCTTTTTCGCATAATTCTTTAATTTGCGAAAGACCGCAATCCGAAACTAAGAATATTTCCCCTCCAGTCGAAGTAGAGACTTTTATCACCAAAGAAAATAGTATCTCTTCTACCATGAAATCTTTCAGCCCCGAATCAAATAAAAGAAAAAATAGGGTCCCTGGATCGTTTTTATTACGAACATTTTCAGCTGTAGTGAACGCGAGAAGGGGAAGGACGCACTTGCGTTGTATGTAGGGATTGCAATACCGGACCAAAATTTCAATACCGGTATTCGGTATTTTTTAGATCTTAATACCGGGATACCGGTTTTAATACCGGTATTAGAAATTTCAGAAAAAGAAAGAAAACACAGGTGTTTCTTTGTTTTATTTGCCAGTTTTATAAGAGAGGGTAAATATCACTAAAAATAATATATAACTTATAAATTATAACAGTATATAAAGAATCACAAAAAAGTAAAGGAACAACTTATTTATTTAAATCACAAAAAAAGTGTAAATATCACTATTCAGTCAGTGGTACTATTACAAATTTTTGAAATGTGATCTTAAAAAACATAATGCATCAATTGTACTGTCTTTAAGCCAGAAAAGTAATTTTGTGTGAAAATTACCAGCTGTCGAAAACGCTTTTTCGGCATCTACGCTAGTTAGTGATACTGTTAGCAATACGCGATATACTTTTTCCAAGTATTTACCTCTAAATCCCTCATCTTCAAATAAATCAATTTCTCGTCGGATGGTTTTGGATATAGCTGATTTCTGTATTGTATTTTGTTTCTTTGAATTTTTTTAAATTTATTTATCGCTAATTCTAATTTTTGTTCAAGAGACACTTCCTTTTCCCTATCGACATTAGTCTCATCATAATCTTCGATAACTGAACCGAATTCTTCTGAATGTGGATAGGTTTGTGGGTAAAAAATTTTAAGAAAATTTACTATAAACTTAATCAGATTTAAATTGATTATTTTCTTTTCTTCTTTTTCGTTTTTATTTTTAAAATCATTATAATTATGTAAATACCATAAGACATTTTCTATTTCGGTATGCCTTTCTTCTGTGCGATTTTTCAATGTAATATATAATTCTTCAGATAGTGATGTGTGCTGTTCTTTCATGACTGCAAGATGAAATTTATTGTTGCATTAGCTGTTAATAAATTATAATCTCTCCGACATAATACCTCTATAGTCAGTTTTATTGGAAGTAGAGCTGATATAGTTCTGGATATTAAGTCGAATTCACTATCTGAAAAATTAATTTACATGTGTAAGTCGATTATTGCTTTTTGGATTGGATTTCTAAATTTCAAAAATCGGGAATTCTAAATTTCAAAAATCGGGAATTCTAAATTTCAAAAATCATTAGGAGTAAACTGTTCCAACGTGTCTTAGAATCTATTATTAACATATATTCCGTTTTATTTTCAGTTAGTATATATTTTTGTATTATGGCATTTTTTGTAGGGGAAAGTTTAAATATCTTAACAATTTTTCGAACTTTATAAATTATGAGAAGCAATTCTTGATGGGTTAATATTTCATCCTCATTAGCAATATCTTCTTCAACAATTATACTGTCATTATCTTCATTGTCAATATCACTCTCACTCACTTCAATGTCGGAATCCGAAGTTTCTATGTCCACAGTATTTGGATTCTTCTGTTCTTTATTTTTTTGGTATAGTATATCTATTACTCCTAATTGAATTCCATGTGCATAGCACAGTTGCTGATTTGCACCAATCAACTTTCCAACTTTTTTCATAACTGTTGCTCCATTAGTCGTTATGGATACAATATCTTCTTTCAGGGATAATCCATGTTTCACTAATTTAGATTTAAGAAATTAATTAAGCCATTAATTAGCTAATTAATTTCGCCCGTTAATGATACATAAACACAAATATACTATTTTGCTTTGTTGGCAATCCCGGAACATATAGTGAAGACAATTTAAAAATTTTTTAGTAAATACCGAAAAACCGGTATTTAAACTTGTGAATACCGGTATTACAAAATTGTAAAATGGCTCAAAATACCGGTATTCGGTATCCCGGTATTGCAATCTCTAGTTGTATGTTGGATTGCGGGGCCAATACATCCTTCATCTTGAGAGAGTTGGTCGAGGAATTGGAATTGAAAACAGTGAGCAGGGAAGTTTCAGCTATTCACACTTTCGGAAGTGAAACCGCGAGCGTCGTGTTCACGATATAGTGAAGATCACGTTAAGGAATGTGCAACACCCGACTCGGTGTGTTAAAATACAAGCGATTGTTTTTGACTCGATTACTTCGGCAAAAATTCATACTCCATCGGAGTTTGTTAAAAACATAGCGTTGCAAAAGGGAATTGATTTAGCAGATGTTAGTACTTCTGAGAGGATTGATGTCTTGATTGGTTCGGATTATATTTCAGAGGTTTTAGGCGAAAGGAATATAAAAATTAGTAAAAGATTGATTGCAGCTGATAGTATTTTTGGATATTTACTACTGAGAAAGGAAGTGGGAATTGATTATAAGGAGATATCTGCTAACCATTTAATCGTCGAGGGTGAGGAATTGAGCTTTGATAGGGTAAAAAGATTTGTATTTATTAGAAACGATTGAGATTAATTCGGATAAAGAAGTGTCTCTATCTGATAAAGAAACTTTAAAATCGTTTCAATAAAATACGACGCATAAAGACAAAAGATACGAAACTCGTTTGTTATGGAAGGAAGATAATAAGGCATTGAGCAGTAATTATGAAATTAGAAAACGTCGTTTATTCGGTTTAAACAAAACATTAGATAAAAGCAGAGAATTATTTGTTAAATACGATGGCATCATTAAGGAACACTTAAGGGAAGGTATTATAGAACGAGTAGATTTGAATTTAGACCAAAATAGAAACAGGTTATTTTCTTCCACATCATGCTGCAGTGCGAGAACGGAAGGATAGTGCAAAGGTTAGGATTGTTTTTGACGCATCATCAAAGGGAAAAGGCGTGTTATCGTTAAACGATTGTTTAGAGAGCGGATCGAACTTAAATCCTGATTTACTTGAAATCTTGTTACGGTTTAGGTTACACAAAATTGCATTTAGTGCAGATATTCAGCGCGCTTTTTTAGAAGTAGGGATCGCCGAGGAAGATAGGAAATTTCTAAAATTCTTATGGATAAAAGGGTATGGTCCTAATCTCGGTTTCAGCCTTCACAATATTGAAACATTCCAGTATAAGAGCGTCACCTTTGGAGTGAAATGCAGCCCATTCTTACTTGCCGCAGTTAGTAAGCTGCATTTGGAAAAATTCGAAAGTGAATATGAAGAAGCGTGTAAAATGTTGAGCTATTTGTACGTAGATGACCTAGCAGCTGGCACGTCAAGCGTTTCCGAAGCTATAAAATTGAGCAAAGAAATGATCTACATTTCTTCTACAGCAAGAATCTTCGAACAGGGGCTACGAACTCCCCAATTCTAAATGAAGCTTGAGAACAAGCTAATGCTGACCGCCTTGAAACATTCTGAAGAATTATGTGTACCATTAAAATTTCTTGGACTCATTTGGGACAACGATAAATTTACCATAGACATTCATCAAATTTCTAAGATGAAGGACAGTAATCTTTCAAAGCTATTGCTTCTGAGCATCTGTGGGATGCTATTTGATCCATTGGGGATGAAAACCCTTTTCACTGTCAGAATGAATTTTCTACTACAGAACACATGGGAACGGGAGCTGAAATGGGATGAACCTCTACCACTGGACATTCAAGAGACATTTCTGTCATGGCTGGATGAGGTAAAATCTATCCCTCAGATTTCTTTGCCTCGTTCTTACTTCCTTGATGCAGATGCTCCAATGGCTGAAATTCACATTTTTTCTGAAGCAAGCCCAAAGGCTTATGGTTGTGTGGCCTATTTCAGGAAAGTGACCAACGGGGAGGTGAACTCCAGTTTCATAGTGGCCTATCTCCATTGAAAAAAATTGAGTCTGCGAACTCATGGAAGCCCTTGTTTCTGCCAGATTAGCAGAATACTTAAAACGAGCATTTCCCTGGATTACAACTCATCATATCTTCTTCTGGTCGGATTCGCAAATCAGCCTTCATTGGATAAAAGGAGACCCTCTACGATGGAAGGAGTTTGTGAGAAATCGCATACGGGAGATCCAGGAGAAAACCAATCGAGACCAGTGGAATTACTGCAGAGGAAAGACGAACCCCGCCGACAAGTTAACCCTAGGACTGTCTATCCGAGTGTTAGTGCAAGATGATGTTTGGTGGCATGGTCCAGACTGGTTGTCTAACCCAGATCTGGGCCTTGATAACACAATGAACAGCCAATTCAACGAAGTTTAAGTAGCAAACGAACTAAAGAAAGACTATGTTCCAGCGAACAACATAGTAACTGTAACCGGAACTAATTGTGAGGATTTTCTCGATAAACTTCTCAAAATCACAAATGACTATTCAAAACTGATTCGTATATTTTTTAATTTTCAGCTAACTGCAGGTGGAGGAGATCAGAGATTTGAAAAGAGGTTTCAAAGAAAAGTAAACTGTCAACCTTAAATGTATTTTTGGACGAAAAGAATATTCTAAGAGTGGGAGGCAGGTTAAAAAATTCCAAATTAAATGTTTATTCAAAATATCCTATTGTTTTACCATCGAATCATATTTTAACTTACAATATTTTAGTGCATTATCATAAGAAATATTTACATTTGGGAGAGCAGGCTTTGTTGTATCAAGTACGTCAGGAAGTTTGGCCACTCAATAGTAAACATAATTGTAAGAAGGTGATATTTAGTTGCATTACTTGTGCGAAAAACATATCTGTTTTAACATCCCAATTAGGGATTGCAATACCGGTATACCGGGATACCGAATACCGGTATTTCGAGCCATTTGTACAATTTCGTGATACTGGTATTCACAAGTTTAAATACCGGTTTTTCGGTATTTACTAGAAATTTTTAAAATTGTCTCCACTATATGTTCAGGTATCGCGAAACATTGCAAAATAGTATACGTTTTTGCTTTTATGTCTCCCTAACGGGCGAAATTAATTAGCTAATTAATGGCTTAATTAATTGCTTAAATCTAAATTAGTGAAACATTGATTATCTCTGAAAGAAAATATTGTAACCATAACGACTGATGGGGCAACAATTATGAAAAAAGTTTAGGAGTAATAGATGTATTATATCAAAAAAATTAAGAACAGAATAATCTAAATACTGTGGATATAGGAATTTCGGATTCCAACTTTGAAAATAGTAAGAGTGAGAGTGATATTGACAATGAAGATAATGACAATGTAATTGTTGAAGAAGATATTGCTAATGAGGATAAAATATTAACCTATCAAGAAATGCTTCCTATAATTTATGAAGTTCGAAAAATTGTTAAGATATTTAAACGTTCCCCTATAAAAAAGATATATTACTAAAATATATACTAACTGAAAATAAAACAGAATATATGTTAATATTAGATTCTAAAACACGTTGGAACAGTTTACTCCTAATGATGGAACGATTTTTGAAACTGAGAAATCCAATCCAAATATCCAAATTTTGTGATTTAAATAAATAAGATGTTTCTTTACTTTTTTGTGATTATATACTGTTATAATTTATAAATTATAAATTATTTTTTGTGACATTTACACTCTCTAACAAAACTGGCAAATAAAACAGAAAGACAGCAAAGAAACACCTGTGTTTTCTTTCTTTTTCTAAAATTTCTAATACCGGTATTAAAACCGGTATCCCGGTATTAAGATTTAAAAAATACCGAATACCGGTATTGAAATTTTGGTCCGGTATTGCAATCCCTAATCCCAATGAATGGGTGATTTACCACTTGATCGTGTCACTCCTAATCATGTATTCAATATTACTGATATTGACTTTGCTGGCCCATTCTTCTAAAAATTCAAAAATCTGAGAAAAGGTATATTGAACAAAGTTTATGTTGTAATTTATGTGTGCTTATGTACTAAAGCCTTGCATCTTTATTTCGTAACTGATCAAACATCTGACTGGTTTATTGCAAGTTTAAAGCTTTTCTTTGGAAGGAGAGGTAAATGTGCAAAAGTTCTTGCCGACAATTCCAAAACATTTGCCGGTGCAAAGAAAGAACTTAAAAAGCTGTATAATCTTGTCGACTCTCCTGATCAATATATAAGTGAATTTTTAATTTCAGAATCTATTGAAGTTCATTCCACCTAAATCACCGAATTTTGGAGGTATTTGGGAAGCCGAAGTAAAATCCTTTAAATTCCATTTAAAACGCGTACTAGGAAATCAAAAACTAACTCTGGAAAAATTTCTAACAATTTTGGCTGAAATTGAAGGCATCCCAAATTCTAGACCCCTTACTCCGCTATCTCCAGAATTCGACGATTTTGAAACTTTGTCACCTGGTCATTTTTTTGATTTGCAGATCCATTAAGGGAATTGCCGAAACGTTATTAATTAACTTAAAGGAAAATAGATTAGCAAAATATCAAAAGATTACAAAATTTTCTCAAATATATGGAAAATATGGAAACGTGATTATCTACAACGACGTTACAAATGGAAATTCAAAAAAAAAAATGATGTGAAATTGGGAACATTTATTATGATAAAAAATGAAAATTTACCTGGAACAAAGTGGTTGTTGGGAAGAATTACTGAAGTTTTCCCCGGTAATGACAACCAAATTAGAGTAGTCAATATTAAATTACCAAATGGCAATATAATAAAACGAAATGTTCGAGATATAGCTATTTTACCCTGTGAAAATTAAGTGTATTAATGTTAATGTGTTTGTTTTAGTTTATAATACCATATATAATGAAAATTAATAATCAGAATTGTATTTGTATTTATACTAATTGTATAATTTGCATTAGTGTGAATTTATTGTTTTTTTGTAACTATAGTATGTAATTTTATGAAGGTCTTCATCCGGGGGGGGGGATGTTAGAGTTTTGAATCCCTCCGGTGGAAAAAAGGGAAAAATCTGTTGCCCTAACCAGATGTATTCGAGACTCCGACACGGCGACATGTACTCTCTCTCTCTCGTCTTTGTGTTGTGATGTGCTTGTGTGGTAGCTTAGAAATGTCCGTGTAAATATATGTGTGAAAATAAAACCTATGAAAGTTTCAACTCCTGCTTCGTCATTAATGGGATTGTCATGCACTGACTGAACACTGTTTGACAGTAAAGAGAAATCGACTGGGACACAAAAAATTAACCGAGGTAATTTTTTTTTAATGCAAACTGGTACAGAAGAAAAAATTTCATAAATTTCTACTGTGGATGTGAGAAAAAGATGCATTTGAAACTGTTATTTGTTATTTTTTTTCTTTAGAAATTTGTACAATAATTTAATAATTTAAAACCATTGATAAATAAAATTTAAAGAAGGTAAAAAGATTTATTTATCAAGACATTAACTAAAAATAAAAGCAAACAGTTCCTTATTTTCTTCTTTTGTTCAAGAATTATTCAAGTATCAGAATCAAATATTTAATATGAGGTCAAAAAATCTGCTACATTATTAAAGTCAATAAAAATTGAACACACTATACACGGTCTTAATTAATTCAATCGAGGAGAAAGAAATCGGGAAAGAAGATAAGAAATAATTTCTTTGATACGATGCTGCCAAAAATAATTCATAAGTAGGTAATATTATTATGAATTATATCACAATTATGGTCATTAAATTGCATATTATGAATTATGTCAAAAAAAATTCAAAGTTTGGAATGAATTAAGTCACACTCAAAAAGTGTATGGATTCATACATAATCGAAAGCATTACAATGAATTAACAGGGGGCGTAGTATCATGAAAAGCGCTTAAATTTGAAAACCAATTTTTAAGCACCCTAAAAGTGTTTAACTTTTAGAAAGTCCTTAAAAAGTGCTCAATTTTCTCGTAAAGAAAAAGAAGAAAAAAAAAAATTTTTTTTTCTTCTTTTGTTCCCCCACAAGTTGAATATGATAATTGAAAATCATGATCATAAAGGCTTGTTTACCGAATGCATTAAAAAAACAACAACAAAAGAGTAGAATTTGAAGACGGAATGCGGAAGACAGTTTCATCATATTAAGATAACGCTTTATGATTCTTTTTTCTCTCCCCTTTCCGACTTTTTTTTTTTTTTTTTTTTGCTCTTTTTTTCTTTAACAATGTACATTGGCATTTATTGAAATATTGGAATAGTTATCTGTAAGGGCAGTATGAAATGAGTATTATGCCATACTTATTGTGAATCGAAAAACATTTCAATTTTTAATGTTTTAAACGTTGAAGAATTCATGCTTGGTAAGCATATATTTACACTTTTTTGTGTTGTTCAGGAAGAATATGCGATATGGTTCGTTATATGAAAATAGTAGGATGAAGTTGATGTGCGAAAATTATATATCGAACATGGGGAAAGCTGCTTTAAAAACACTAACATATTCGATCATTCTCATTAATATGCTGTTTTTGAGCAATTGCTTGAATGACCTACTACGGGTATTAAACTGTATTATATTGAATTGTAATTATTTTCAATATGTAACTCCGCTAGTCAATCGCGTAAAATCTTGTATGATGAAATTTTAACCTGAAGCCTTAAATTTTCTATTATCGTGATATCTTTCGCGGTATTTTTTTTAATGTTCTTCATTTGATAAGTTTTATTAAATTTTGAAGCACTGCGATATATTGTCTCGCTCTGGCTTTAAGAAAAACTTTTTTAAAAAAAATACTTCAATTGGCATTTTTACTTTCTCGTTTACAAAATTTAGAGAAAACATTGCAATCGTCAAAAAATTCGTACTCGAAATTTTAATGAATCTCCACGTTTCATACTTCCTTCAATTCGAAAACACATTTTCGGAAAATGTCTGTCTGTGACAAATATAACGCAAAAGCACTTTGAGCTAGATGGATGAAATTTGGTATATGGTCTTCACATCATACTTGTAGATTTCGATCCAATTTTCTGCAACATCCGTGTAGAGGAAATCTGTTTATCTGACTGTTTCAAATATAAGTTAGCATGGTAACTACAAAACGAAGAGAGCTAGATAGTTAACATTTGGTACACAGATTTAGTATCTTTTGTATAAACATCTGACAAATTTTGTGCCAAATCCAAAAAGGGGTTCACCGCATGTCGGTCTGTACTTTCAGAAATATATAAACACGTTAACTCAAAAATATAGTGACTAAAATATATCAAATTTGGTATGTAATTTTGTGACTATAAGTTAAGTGAGTATGACTATAAAAAGGATTTGTGTAGTTTTGAGTCAAATTTTTGTTTTAATGAATTGGGAAGAATGCGTCTAAAACAAAAATTCGCTTTTCGGATACTTGCCAGCGATTAATCCCAAACACTTGCCAACGATCGCACGATGGAATCAGTAAAAATATTTCATTCACACCTAGTGTTAACATTCCGTAACTATTGAAGGTCAATACCGCACAAAGCATTTCCTGGCAATATGCGAGAAAGTTTTGTGGAGACGGTCTGGCTGATACTTTTACTGCACTTTAGAAATGTGGCGATAAGACAATTTCTTTTTAGTCTGATCCTTTGTGAACGCTGCTATTATTTTCTATTAAAAAGGATTTGTAAAACTTATTCAGAACACGGCATTTTTCTATCCTCCATTTCATGGCAATTTTGCCAGTCGTATGATGATAGCCATAGGCATGCTTTAGTTTTTAGCTTTATAAGATTGCAAATAAAATTACTTAATAGAATGAGTACTACTTAGAATGATTATTTAATACTCTTTCTATCTCAGCCATGTTTGATCGTAATAATTGTTTCACTCTTTCTATCTCAGCCATGTTTGATCGTAATAATTGTTTCTTCTATAAAAATCAAACACAAAATGTGTGATCGTACTGAAAACATATCATTTGTGCTTCTACATCACTATCGGCATTTTGAGAAATGTTTATATATATTTTATTTCAATATTAAGAAATGTCGAAAAAGCTCACAGATAAAAATTGACTTAATGCTTTGCTATTAATAGTTTTCTTTAAATTTTTATAATTATTTATATGCTTTTGTCAAATCCAAAAAGGTTTACAATAGAAGAAGTTGTGCAAATACAAAAATAAATATTAAAATTGAATAAATGAGCATTTAATGAGCATTAATGTTTCAAAGCAAAAAAAAAAAAAAAAAAAAAAAATGACTTTGGAAGAAAAACAAGATATTTTAAAGAAGAATAAGGCCTACTTTGCCTGTTTAAAGGTTGGACACGTTTCTAGAAAATGTAAAGTTAATGTTCAATGCATGCTTTGTCAGAGAAGACATTGGACAACTATGTGTCCTGAAAAGTTCAATAACATCAAACCTAACGCTGCAGAATGTCCCAGCACTTATGGAAATATAGTGTTATCAAATCAAAGTGAACTGGAAATTCTTTTGCAAACACTTTTAATATTAATTGAGACGGGGGGAAGAAGCAAAGTGGTAAGAGCATTATTCGATACACGATCGCAAAGATCATATATTTTGAAGTCTACTGTAAATCAAATGAAAATAACCACAGAACGAAGCCAAAATTTAACGAATGTAGTATTTGGCGGCGCTAATTCCAAGAAGAAACATAATTGTTATGAACTGTCAGTGAGTAATTTGAAGAAAAATTATTCTTGTAAGATACAAGTTTCGGATCAGGATATTATTTGTGGTAATATTCCTATCATACAAAAGGGTCCATGGGTCAAGGAGCTACAGAATAAAGGTATCCGATTCACTGATGTTGGGAAAAGCTCGATGCCTATAGAGTTATTGATAGGAGCTGATTATGCTGGAAATCTCTTCACAAAAAATATATGTCCCTTGTCATCTGGTTTGATTGCTGTCGAAACCTATTTGAGTTGGAGTGTAACGAGAAAACCAAAAGCTGTTTTCATCAAAAACTCCTCTATATCTCTTTTTATTCAAAGTAATGACATTTCAGACCTGTGGAGACTAGAAACTCTAGGTATAATGGACCCATGCGTGACTGATAATTCAAATAAAATAAATAAAATAAAAAAATAAATAATAAAATAAAGCTTTTGATTATTTTGCCAGAAATGTAAAAATTGACGAGGATAGAAGATATGAGATCAGGCTTCCTTGAATGCGCAGTCAAGATGAACTACCTACAAATAGAGACATTGCTGGGAAAAGGCTCGTTTCTACTAGCATGAAGTTGTTAAAGGGCAATCAATTCGAATGCTATGATGGTGTCTTCGAAGAGTGGAAGACAGAATGTATTATAGAATATTCTGATAAGGGTCCTGGTCCCTATATACCTCATCGAGGAGTATTTAAGAATGATTCCACCACCAAAGTGCGGCCAGTTTTTGACGCTTCATGTAAGTCAAGAGGTAATCTCACACTGAATGATTGTTTGATGAAAGGTCCAAATTCTATAGAGACGATACCTTCAGTACTTATGAAATTTCGGGAGAAAACTTTTGGTGTTGTATCAGACATCAAAAAGGCGTTTCTTCAAATATCGGTGCTAAAGAAGATAGAAAATATTTGAAATTTATGTGGTGGAAGAATGAGAGCAGAGATGTGACTAAAGTTTATCAGCATGCCAGAGTAGTTTTTGGCCTGAATTGCAGCCCCTTTCTGTTGAGTGCTGTCATCCACCAGCATTTGGACCAGTATTTATCTTCTCTTTACCGTGATACTGCTGTGAAGTTAAAAAATTCACTTTATGTCGACAATTGTGTGATATATGTAGATTCAGAGCAGGAACAACAACACTTTATTGAAGATTCCACAAAGCTGATGGCACAAGCCAAGTTTGACCTTTGAGGTTGGGAATACACAGGACAGGCAATTGCATTAAAAGATCCCAAATCAACTCCTGTTTTAAGACTTTTGTGGGAAAAATCAGAAGATGTGCTTTTTTTGTGACAATCCTTTGCTGGAAATGCCTCCCGATACGATTACTAGACGTGTGATTTTATCGTATGCAAATAAAGTTTTTGATCCTCTTGATTGATTTTACTTGTCCAGTCTCTTTGAAACCTAAAATATTGTTGCAAGAGAGTTGGAGATTGAAACAAAGCTCGGATTCGGAAGTATCAACGGATATGAAGGAAAAATTTCTTAAATGGATAGAAGATATTAAAATGTTACATCTTGTGATTTTTAGCAGCATCTTGGAAAATTTTTATTAGCAATGTTTTTTCCTTTAGCCTCCACGTATTTTGCTATGCTAGCGGCATTTCATATGGAGCAGTTGTATTCATCTGATGCCAATCAGTCCATGGAACTCTGTACAATTTCTAGCCGCTAAATATAGAATAGCTCCATTAAAATCCATTACTATACCGAGACTGGAATTGCTTGCCTGCTGCCTGTTGAATTTGCTACTCTCATTTTCATATTTTTAGAATATACTTGACAGGAAAAAAAAATTGATTGACGCGATAAAACATCTAGGGCAAGGGTCTTATTAAGTATGGAACCTTATTGGAAACTATTTTCGATAGTATTTCAACTCTCAGCCTACTTTCACATAGAATTTAAAATAAATTTAATTAAAAATTTCTTAAGAACATGCTTGTGACTGAATTAAAAAATAGAAAATTCTTATTTTAATTGTTTTTGACTTTATAGTCATTAATTATTATTATATACATTATCGAATCTCAAGATGATTTTTTTTTCTTCTCTCATCCACTATCAGGTGGTGCTGTCCGCATACAGCGACGAAGCGAAGGTAAATAGCTATCGGGACATAATATTTTTTAGTCCATCATCACATTTTAAAAACTGGCATTATTTTTTTTTCTCTTCATAGCGCCCCTAAGATTGGTGCCCAAGCCATGCATTCCTCACGCTCTGCTGCTTTGCCGCGACACTACCATTTACATGGCAC
This sequence comes from Argiope bruennichi, assembly GCF_947563725.1. Lineage (NCBI taxonomy): Eukaryota > Metazoa > Arthropoda > Arachnida > Araneae > Araneidae > Argiope > Argiope bruennichi. The sequence goes on along the minus strand of NC_079156.1, from coordinate 138,291,129 downwards.
TAATATTTAAGTAAATGAATAAATCTTTTTAATTTAAAAAAAAATTAAAATTGTGTATAATTATAGGAAATGCAAACGCATGTATAATTTCAAAACTCTACCGTCAGGAAGTGGGTAAAAATTTCAATATAAAAACATTTCATTAATTGTATTCCTCGAGAATTCCAATATGTACTCGACGGAGAAATATACCAAATGCGTGATTTATAAGAATAAATAATTTCCAGATTTAAATCAGGACTATTATTATTTAAAGGACTCTGCAGGAAATAATTAAAACATATTATTTCCGAATATCAGAAATGATATGGAGGACAGAAAATAATAAATTATCTTGATATTTAAAAAAAACCCATCTGTTTTTAAATTCAACTTAAACTAGATTTTCATTCGTCATTATTATATCTATGACATTCAAGCAAACTAACAAAAAAAATCTCATTTCTCACGCGAATATTCGGACATTTTAAAATATTTATTTACCTTTATTAAGATTTTCCATCGGTCGTTTATATATTTAAAGAAATATCTGTTAAAACAAATCAAGATTTTGTTTACAGATAATGCAAATAAATAAATAATGAAAAAGAGCGGAACTTGATCATTTAAGCTGGAACAAACACTCTGTTTATCCAGATAATTGAATTAAAACATCAAAAAAGAGCAGCTACTACTTACATGCATGGAATAGCGATTTGTTCAAAAATATGCCCTCCTCTAGCTGTAATGATTCATAGTCCTGCACATATTTCGGCATGGATTCCACTCATTTAGAACGTAAATTTTCGACATTGTCATCACCGACCCAACTTTTGGGACATTCTCAATCATTTTCACTTGGTTGAACCGTTCGTCTCAATCCCTCTCCTCTTCACACGGATTGGCATCTGCAGACAATCCAAATAGGCTCATTTCTTTTTCTGAAAACGAAATTTTTTCTTGCTTCGAACTATGGCAAAGAGCAAGCTCTTCTTGAAGCACACTATTACCGTCAGCGAAATTTTGCATAAAAAATACAATTTGTTCTAAATTTGAAATGCATTTTTTGGAGTTCGTCATTCTCCCAGCTGATACTAAGCTACTCAGCCTCCAGATGTGAAACAATTCTGAAACATTTGTTTTTTAGGATGTTTTCTTATATGATTAAGATCTTATTCCCCAATAAGTTCTTTAGCGTTTTGCCTCATCCATGTTGATAAAGTCCTTGCACACATACACACAACAGTTTTTCGTCGTTGTGTGCAACTTCATTCCAGGCTTGTACAGCCCAGAATTGATATTTTTTTTCATGATATAAACATTTTCTTTCCTTTGCAGGTCTTAATCACCGTTTCGGATGGATGTTGTTGTCCATCTTTTTTCTTCAATAAACCTACGCCGTAGTGTCGATGAAGTAACGTTCAGACCAATAGACAATATTTCTTTTTAAGATTTCTTATTGGCTTGTGAAGATGCATTTTATTATTTATCACAAGAAGTTTCTTTTTCCAAGGTATTGTATTACGTTTGAATCCACATTTCTGTTTTGGAGAGTGTTCTAAATTAATTTTCCTCGCGTATATTCCTGGAAGCACCGGATTTTCCCAATTCTAATTACCGCAGCAATATTCCTCACAAACATAAAAATAAGCTCACAAAGAGTAACAGTTCTAGTTCTGCGATATTTATATATTTCCTACACGTGAGAATTGGAGAGCTCGTGCAATCGGCCATTCTAATAGCGTTTGAATACAACTGAGTATACTCTACGTGTGAAAATCACGGGGTCAAAAAATGATGAGAAAGGTTCGAATTGGCAGTTACGCAATAATGATAATAATTTAACGTATTTCTTTAAAAGTTGATTTTGTGTAGAAGTCACTGTATACCCGCGTCGCAGAGCTCTTTTTCAACTTCAAATTACTTTCTGTATAGAAACAGAAAGTAATTTGGGGAGCATTTTGAAGAGAAATGATTTTTTTTTTCTAATCCGCTGGTCTAACTTAGTTGATAGTTCGAAAAATTTGTCCAATAAAAATAAGGGGCTTCTAAACTGCATCCTGGACCATAAATCTATTAGGATCCGTCTCCTTAGAACCTTTTTGTTTCGCAAATATTGCAAGCCGAGGACTTCCTCGAAATATACCAGAGTTAGTTGCAACTTCTCAACGGCAGGGTACTCTTACATATAAGATTGTAGGGGCAGGGGGGGGCAAAGATAGTGTTTGTGAGAGAAGGAAAACTTGTTCGTGCAGAGAATTGGTAGAATTTTTTAATGTTACAGAAACTCGATCTCTTGCGTGTATGGCTGCAAAAACTACTTAGATTTTTGTAAGACTGCTGAGGTCCGCGGGAAGGAAACTATCCCTCTATGTAGAAAGCGCCGGTTCTTGCGAGAATTGACTATCTCTTCCTCTCTCTTTTTGCAGCTACATTTCGTCGTATTTTTCATTTTTTCAGTTATGGCTATTGTTGAAAGCCATTTGGATCACATAGGTCAGCAAGCGAATTTAAAACATGAAAAAAATTTGACTGGACTTCAAAAGATTTTATTTTAAATAAGTACAAGCACATTATTTGTAGCACTCTGGCGCTGAGCTCTGAACACACGAAACCGATCTGAGATGTAAAGGATACAGAGGAAAACTGTTTAATATCTAAAAATCCTAGTCGATTATTTTGAAATCCTTCGTTCATCAGCTAAAATTGCCGAAGTTGTCTTAATTACATAATTTTGTTTTACCCTTATTTTTCCTTAATATAATTTACAGAACAGTGATGCAGAAATACTAAAATTTTGTTCTGCAATCGGATATTTACAAAGTAAATAAAACGTATTACAAAGTATGTTGTTTTAATTAAATAACTACATACAATGCCAAAGTATCTAGACCATCAAATATATATCACAGTGATGGAATACTGTACATTAAGTATCCGTATTATGCATACAAAAATGTATAAAAGAGAATTGCTTTAGTCAAAGAATACATAACATAAATACAGAAAGACAAGAACGAAATTAAATTATGGCATGGGAAAAACAAACAACAAAACAGAAAAATCGTATAAAGTTTAATAATCTTTCCTGGGAAATAATCCAGGAAGATTGATAAAAATGAAATGATACCCAGGAAGGTGTTATAAATCATATACCAAAATCTAGAATCATTTCTCAAAAAAAAAAAAAAAAAAAAAATTCGATATTAACATGTATTATTAAAAATACCGCTCCACTGAAACATTTCAAGAAATCAACTTCGGGGAAAACGAGGAGCTGTCAATAAACAAACTAAACGAACTAAAAATTAAAAATGACTGACGAATGGAAAGGAAGCAGAGTCACATCACGAATTTTAGGAAGTATCTTTCCCGGTCCGTTCGTTGGACATGTTCTGGTCAACCGCATTGCATTCTTTTAAATTATTTCAAGCTAGAGATGCTTTTCAATCGTGCTTTGCAGTTGCCCCGTTATATTCCATTTGGTGATATACTTTTCTTTCCAGATACATGGAGGATTTAAGGGGCACGTTTGCAAAGCATACTTGAGTTTGTCAGGGAACGATTCGTGACGATGTCTGAGCAAAATCTTAGGGTGTTAATATTTGATCTATAATCCGAAGCGAAAGAGAGCAGAGGCTGCAGGAGACATTTACCGATGGGGGGAAGGGAAGACAAACCCGACGGGAGGAGCAAGCGCCATTTCTCTAATTTTCTTCCATATAACTCATTATCAATTTTATATTCAATTAAAACCATTTAAATATTAATTAGTTCAGTAAAATTCTGCATTCTATTTTTTATTCAAACACTGGTCCTACTTTTCTTTTAATGTTAAAAAATTACTATGATATAAATAAAAAAAAATGTTCTCAGTTTAGTTTACTGACTATCAAAAGATTATCAATATTTGAGTCTATTCTTTGAGATTCTTCAGAGTTGTTTGCAATGGGAAATTCTGTAAAAAATACAGTTAATATTTCATTCTGGATAACAGTATATGAATCGAAACACAAGTTATAGCGATAAATCGTCTTAATTTGTTGTTGCATGATTATAAAAATATTTAATCAGACTTTAACAAGGACTACGTTTTAATTACTTTGAATTAGATTCGAAATTAGCAAAATTTTTCTGGATCTAGTTTTAATACTTATAAAATATTTCGTTTACAATAAAAATGAATTTATTGAACAGGACTACAACAATTTATAAAAGCCTAATATTGGGTAATGATAGCATATGCAAAATTACACTTAATAAATTAAAATAATTAAATTTAAAAATCCATTAAGTGTTTTCTTGATCAGTTTATTTTTTTAAAAGTGAATAACGTTTCTGCAATATGTATTTATATGAAAACAATGAATGCATAAGACACTGCCAACACAAGAAAAAAACTAAAAAATAAATCTTGTGTTTATTCTTATAAATCCTTTCCAATTCAAAAGGAAAGAAAAAAAAATAACTGACAGCAGTTCCTGAAGAAAATCGGAGCTTCCATCGTCTTCAAGGGAGGAACTTTTGATGCAAAACTCCTCATTGTTTCTTTTTCTTTTTTCTTTTTTTTTTTTTTTTTTTCTTTTTTTGTCACACCCACTTCTTAGACAAAAGTTACCCAATTTTGTTGCACTCATTCAGGATGCTTCACACACAGATATATCTTTTAACATAAGCAGTGTCAAAGCATTTCTTGACAAAAAAATGTATTCAACTTTGTATCTATTGCACCTGGATACATGCCATGCGTAATGAACGAATGTTTTCTCCTAAAGTGGAAGTCGTATAAAATGAACGTAAAAACAAAATTCAAACAGTTTTATAAAAGAAATTCTTTAAAAAAAATCGAATTTTTAGCTTATCACCCACCAAAAAGAATTAAATAAGGATTGCGATAATGAGCGGAGATTAAGATACTTTTTGAGTCTGAGGTGAACGAGCACAAACAAAAAGCGAACACGAATAATATAGAATTCAGAGAAGATATCGCTTTTTAAAAAGGCCGGAGAAAATATTTTGTAAATATATATTCAAAATTTCTTTTTATGTAATGCCTAGTAAGGTACGAAAAATGCACAGGCGAAAAATGGATTACTCATACATTAGGTTCTCCATGTTGTTTAGAAGTGTGTGTGTGTTTAAAAACGAATGCATTTTATTCAAAGACACTTCGATATTGAATTTCAATTTTCCTGTCTTCATTTTAAGGCATCTGTTCTTATTGTTAAGCATTTTTTTCCCTCGGAGTTGTTACAAACCAATATTCCCCAAAATATGACAGTCTTTTTTTAAATCTAAATTGCATACATTGATTTTTCTTAATCTTTTACGTATAATTATGCAATGAAAAAATATTTTAATATTTATTAAGACACATTTATCTGATAAGGTGATAATTATCAACATGTAGAAACATTTCCAAAATATATAATTTTTCTCGTAAAGAGTAAATTAAAAAAAAATTAAAGAGAAAAAATTGCATTCTTCTATTGCATTGTTATAATATTGAATGTAGAATCTGCAACATTTAGGTAATAATTTATTTAACAAGTTTAGGTATGTTTGGAAACGTTATTTGAGTTTAGCTAGAAAGCTATCATATCACATACCTTATTTTATTATCAATTGAAAACGGTAACACTTGATTAATGAAATAATTTCTGTTTAATAAGTTAGATTTAAAAAATAGGTATTTTACTGATTAATAAATCTAAATTACATTTACCGAATTTACTTAGTCTAATAATTTAGAATTATCATAATGAAATAAGTATAATAGAAAAAAATTGTAAAAAAAAACAACTTAAAATTCATTGCCGAGGAAGTAATAATTGGATGAATAAAACAACAATTCTTTTCTGAATGATTCAATGAATTCCTAATGACAAAAGCAACCCTGTCGCCTTATTCCTGTATAACACAAATACTTTAGTTTTCTTTTAACAGACAGGTGAACGAAATAGTGGGAAAAAATGATAATAATTTTCCATAAATCCTGATGATTTTAGTCGAAAAAAAAAAAAAAAAAACAGTCTGCAAAAATGTGACATTTTATTCACCTGTCACAATGCATGTTATTCAGCAAAAAGCAGTGTAGATTGCAAGCAGAATGAATTGCATTTGAATGATATATATGTTAACCTGCGGACTTTTCATTGTCGACATCCGTCCGGTGCCTCCGAGAACGAAGAAAGCAATAAAAGTTTTATGGGCCAGGAACATCGACCGTTTCCGCCATTACCGGTTAACTAAGAGATGGGCTGTCTTTAGCTTTGGTTAGTTGATATCCATCGTCCCTAGCGTCCGTTCATTTGTGATTGTGAAGATTTCTGAACATTTTTTGCATTAAAATTCTTTGGCATCACCTCTGGATTACTAAAACGAAGTACCGTATAACACTTGATTATCATGTGAATAATTAAGACTATTTATTTTTCTTTAATAGCAGTTTTAATGTGAAGTATACATTAACCCTCTGGGTGGTTTCATTTTACGTGTGAAACTTTCGAAAAGCGAGAGATGTCAGACTAGTAATGTGTCGTAAAAGCGCATCGGTTTTCCAAACGAGATGCACTGAAAGCGTTAGCCGAATTTTTGCTTTCCCCCAAACGTCATGTGGGGTCAAGAGTCCCTAAGGGTAGGAGCAAGTTACCGCTCATTCAAGTCAAATTGTATTGCTTTCGTTCATTTCTTATGGTTACAAAAGTCAGAGGGTTTCTAAGAATAGTAAATGGGAAAACTGTTCTGTTTCTTTTTAACCCCGATCGCTGTTATAACACTTTGCGAATCGTTGCACAGCAGAATCATTGAACAGAAATTTCATTATATATTCGGTCTCAGTGGGTAATATATATATATATACACAAAGAGAGAGGGAGCAGTCAATGTAAGAAAAAATTGTCTTCATATTCCCTTATTATCCTTTTAAATAAATCATTGCAATATTTTTGTATCGAGTAATCAACATTTGCAATACGGTAGCATATGTCTAAAATTAGAGTTAATCATAAATAGTTCTGTTAACTGAAATGCATAAATAATAATATAGAACTGATGTACTATATTTTAGAAGAAATGGCATCATCTTCTATTATAATAAAACATACAATTTTTGAGTGCAAATCAGCAAATTGATTGGGCAGCTGAAAAAATATATTATTTTAGAGCTACATAATTGGCTACTTAGGTATTAGTTATCCAGGCCCTAAAACATCTCGTAGCAGTTTTATCAGAATTCAAGTTTGTTTATAATCATTATTTTTTATTGAAAAATAGTGGCATCTTCGTTTTTAAATTATTCAAAATAATGAAATATACAATTTAAAACCTTATGAATTGCACCAGTGTAAATGCATATCAAATATTTTTATTTAAAATTTAGTTTTGAAGTTGTATACTGTTCTAGTGATTTTAAAGCGTTAGTGAAATTTAAAACTATCGACATTTATTGCAATATTTTCTTTCATCTATTTCCACCATTTTATGTTAACATTCAATAAAATTGTCATCTACAAAAACATTCAAAGGCAGCTAAAACAAACAAACAATTCTTTTAAGATATTAAGCAGGAGTATTTTATTCCTCGTAAATTTCGATACGTTTATAATGTTTAAAATTTTCTTTTAAAAAATACAATGTACATAAATATTTTTTTTTTTTTTTTTCTAATTTTCGTCTAATCTGAAAAACTAGTTTGATACTTTTTATTTAAGCAGTTTTAAACTTAATAATTCAAGATATCTTCTACTGTACGATATTTATAAATTGCACGTATCACACAACTGGTTTTCGCAGATTTATCACCAAAATTTGATGTAAAAAATGTATTCGCAAGTTTCAGAAATTCTGTATTCGTATATTTCCCAGCACTCAGAGAAATGGAATTATAAAGAAATGCTGAAAGAAAACAAATAATATCCACCCACAATATCATCCACAAACGTTTATCATCATCATTATTATTATTATTTCGAAATTGGGAAATCATAGAGAGAAGGCGATCATTGATGACATATCTAATGGACAAAAGTTTTAATATGAAATAAAAATTGGCAGAATCGGTCGAATGGTTGGGGCAGCTTGAGCACCAAAAGGTTTTGGAAATAATTTTAAATTTCCGCCATATGGCGTATCTAGGGAATATACAGCTAAGAAATATATATATTTTTAATATTTCTCTTAAAGGAAGGTGATGAGAGACTTGCGATCTTTGATGATGCATCTATGCTTATAAGCTCTCGTATAAAGCAAAAATAAATGAAATTTATCTTGTGGTTGAAGTTGGCGCTGATTGGAATTATATATATACATCGGTGAAATTTTGAAATCATTCGGAAATCTAGTTATTAGCGGATTTGAAAGTATCCAAAATTTGTAACATAGTCAGTAGACTTTTATATATTCATTTATTTAAAGTAAATGTTCACTACAGAAAAAAAAACCCCGATTAAATAGAATTTTATACAAAAGACACATTTAAAAAAAATTCTTTTAACACCGAACTATGAAAATATTGCAATATGAACTGGGAACACATTTGATATTGGAAATTGACACATTTGAGGTTCAAAAAGCTATAAACACTGGACTTTAAATGTATTAAGAAACATGCATGGAAATTAAATGCAACTTTAAAAAAAAAATTAAAAAGCAGATTAAGAATTAAAAATTTGTAATATTTAAACGTAATAACGTAGATTAAAATATTCAGCCTTTTTTGGAAACTTGTTAAAATGTTTGGAAAATTTGCATAACAAGTATTTATTTATATAATTGTTAGGCTATATTAATTGAAATTTCAGATTAATACGGCATACTGGATATGGCTTAACCCCGTTTTTCAACCACTTCAACCCCTTTATTAACCTTTTTCAACCTCCTCTCAATTCAATAGCTAGGGTTAAAAAGGCAGAGCATGTGCCATTGGAATCATTCCAGTCAAAGTATTTGAGAGAACTTTCAAATTAATTGCAATTAACTTAAATATAATTTTATCTCAAATATTAGATGAAACTGGCTAATGGGAAATCTATATGACCGTGAATGTGTGAATGTGAATTTGAATGAAATTATTCTATTCAGTTCTTTAAAAAAACTTTGAAAAGGAGTCGCATTATAAAAAACAACACATTATTCCAAATTTTTACAAGATAAGAGAAACAATATAATAATATATTTTATTATATTCTTTGAAATTTAGACTGCTTTAAAACGCAAAATTCATTTGCATCTGTTTACTTTGTGAAAAATAATTGGAGGTAGAAATTAGCATAAAAATATAAATTTGAATCATAATAATAGTTGAACTAAGAATGAAAAATATATTTAATATTTTAACTATATATCGATGGCAATTTTTCAAATATATCCCTTTCGAGTTGCTAGTACTTCAATGTGATGTTTAATCACAAGTAAGCATAAAACTGCATTAAGAAAAAACAACTCAATGAAATTTTGAGGCAACGCTTAGATCAAAGAAATCCTATCCCTATCGATATCAAACAAAAACTATTGAAACAAAATGCAATTTAAATTTAAGTCCACATAGAGCCATTATGGGAGACACAATTGTGGAAAAATTCCTGTTCCTCTTTTCTTGGGCGAGCCCTTTCCTTTTTCACCCCTCATTCCTCCATAAGGCCGGCACCATCACAATGCCCTATGCCTAAAGGAACCTTCGGTCTCTCAGATCCTGTGACACCCTTAAATGGCCGTAAAACTTCATTGTGTTGTCTCCCCTCCAATTCATCAAGATGTCGAAACTTGTAGGGGGAAAGAAATACGTTAAAATACGTCGACACCATTTTTGGTGCAGTATACCCCCTACGTGATTTTTCGTGCAAAGCGAATTTGCATCGTTCGTTACCCTACGTTAAAATGTGTGCAGTGCACTTTAAAGACATCTATGGGGCTACGTCGAAATGCGTGTGGAACCCTTAGAGGGTTAAACCCTAAAATCCTTTCATGTCTCTTAGCATTTTAGTCTGTGTAACTGGCGTTTCAAGGATGTTCGCTTTCCCTACTCTTCATTCTTTCTCCTTCTCCGTTGCCATGGTTTCGACAAAGCTTTTTTTTTTTTTTTCACGCCAGTACGTTTCAGGAATACCTTACCTTCGGATTACCATAACAGCTGTGTAAAAAAAAGTGACACTGTTTTCTGCCTCAGCGTTGCCAGACAGACAACCAGTACCGAGGTAGAAAATGTGACCTTGAATCGCCTACAGAAAATACACAGACAATAGACTTTCTTTATTCGTTGCAGAGTGTAAACAAGAGTGGTTTAACGATTCATATAATTCAATTTGTGTAAAACTAATGGCAGAATTATTTTGTTTGCTTATAAAATATTTTTTTGACTTCACAGAAAACTAATTTTTTTTGTTTGTTTCACTAATTTTTTGCTTTCAATTTTTTTAAAACTTTTTTTCGCAGGAAATATTTTACTTTTTAAATAATTGTAAACAAGTCGATAGCTTCTAAATTTCAGAAAAAATAACATTATTATTTCAGATAAACAAAACTATTAGTAAATATTAGGAAATTAGAGCATTATTTTATAGAAATGTCGCAACTATTTGGAAATGTGAACAATGTTTAAATTTATTTATCATTTGATTATTTTTGCTCAATGGAATAGATAATTTGATTTCTGACGATAGGCTACTGTTTCTGGAAAAATGCATTAAATGGAGAAATAGAAGGAAAATAGAAGATAAAGCAGTTTTCTCGGAGGCCCCGATCCTTCGCATTGATTTCTTAATCAACCGACCAAAAATTATCGGGAAGATACCACGTCTTATTGGCCTTTCATCCTGTCGACTAGTCATTCTGCTCACTCAAACAGTCGCTTGAATATTTCGATTATTAACTTTGAGATTGTTTTTAAGTTATTATATTCGTTCCCCCACCGTTCTGAAGCAGAACAGACATTCACTGACGAAACTCACAATTTCTCGCCGACTGGGGGGGGGCAAACAGTTATCGGCAGGGGGGCAATTGCTCTCTTGACACCCCTTCCCTCCTACAGACGCCGCTTCTGAAGCCGTGTTCCAAGGACCTATCGCCTTACAGATGAGGTACGCTTTTCGGTAAACTGGACAAACATGACAGCACCCGAGAAAACTGCAAGAGAGGGTCAAGGGGGGAAAGCGTGCCTCGTCTGTAAGGTCACAGGTAGTAGGAACACAGCTTGAAAGAAATGTCAGATCCTTAAGTCACAACAGAATTGAGAAGGGCCTTTTACTGTCATCAAGAAACCTAATGATCTTGTCTACAGAGTTCAGAGGTCGCCTAAAGTCAAGCTAAAATCTATCCACGCCAGTCGGCTCTCACCATAGCGGGCTACTCGTCATGGTTTTATGTAATGAGACATCCGGGGCGTGCAGTCACTGAAAAGAGGAGCTGTATTACGAATCTGTAATATTTTTTCCTTGCGTATTCAGGCTCATAACAAGGAAGATGATTTTACAGATATTTCTTGCAGATGCTGAAAGGATGGTACTCCAAATGGTAGGAAAGGATCTCCTTGGAGTGTACCCTCGGAGCGTTTTGTGACGCCGCGTTTGTTTCTTGACGATGGCTGGCAATTTCTGCGCGGTTTTAGCGTTTATTTTTGCCGTGTTTTAATGTAAAATTCAAACATCGTTATTATTGAGCCTGTCAGACAGTTTACCATATATCCACTGAACGGATTTTTTTTGTAACATTACTGACCTATTTTGAGCGGCTGAAATTTCATTCTTTCTCTTTTCCTTTCACTAATATTGTTTTAATTTTTTTTTTCGTTTACATATTTTTGACATCGATTTTGTCATTCCTATATATATTTTTTAACCTTTAGATTGATTACTGTATAGTATTCAACTGATTTATTGCATTTATTTTATTTTATTACTGATATATACCTGAGATAACTTGATGCAGATTGAGGGTTGAGTATGTATTAATACTGAAATTTAATTTTCACTTTATTTTAAAAAAATGGGACGATCATATAAAGTCAATGCTAGATTTGAAACTAGCCTCACGAAATTATCCTAAAACTATTGGAAGTAAATTTGCGATAAAATCAGTGTTGAGTCATATAAACATCGTATGCTAGTGATTTGAGAGCAAGTGCCATAGCGCTAAAGCGCCATGATGTAAAAAATGCGCTGACTTTTCTAATAAAAATAACATTGTCCTATACCACCTACAAATAAGGCACAAAAGCTTTCATATATTTGTTTGGTTTTAATCTTTCAACATTTTATTTCACATGGAATACATTTTATTTTAAAATTAACAGAGCATTTTATTATATATATATATTTATAAAATTTTATTCGCTATAATTATAATAGGTTAAAATTTTACATTCTTAAACTTAACTCTCTAAATTTTGGTTTTATAGCTTTTTAGATAAAAGTAATATTAACTTGATAAAAGTTATATAGTCTGATACGATATACTTGATACAAAAAAATTAATAAAAGTTAAATTAAAGATTAAACGAACTTTGAAATATTTTCCTCAATAACTTCGGATCATGTATCGCGCCCGAATTATTTTTTCAGTATTTTCAAATATAAAAACAAATAAACCTTTTCAATGATAGCAATTTTATTTTCGTGTAATTTTTCTCTGTGTTTTGTATCTTTTTTTTTTTCTTATTTTGCAAGGCTTAGTTTTTTCGTTTTTTCCGGCAAGAATCAAGTTTTTATTCAAAGTAAATGTTCATGAGCTCCTCTTTTGGCTCACACACCTGTATTAATCAATTAATTTGTTTTCATAAATATTTCAAAATATTGTAATGCGCATTTTACAACAATAATTTTTATTGTTTATTTAATGTATTTATGTATATACTGTTACAGCGATATTATATATATATATATATATATATATATATATAGACAAATATTTAAAATAAAAAGAGTTGCTTTCCAATCAACTAAATTAGTCTCTAAAACTGATATATTTATGGATATTTGAATATCACTATTTAATAAAAATGAGTGATTTTAGACCACTTCATCGCCCTTCTCAAAGATGATATTTCAATCAGCGCCCAGAATTTCTCAAGACTTATTGGCTTAGGATTATGAAAATGTTGATTATTCTAAACTATTCCATTCAAAACTTCATAAATCAACTATATCTGACAGCAAAAGATAGATCATTTACTTATTTAAAAGCTGCAGTGTCGAGAATAGGATCCCTTAGGACCAAAGGACTGTATAAAATTTAGATTTCATAACTTTTTAAAGTATATTTATAGACAAAAACAAAATAAAATATATATATTTAACGACATTTAAATCCTTTTGAAAATAAAACTAAAAACTGAATTTTATGATGAATCTTTGTAGAAAAGATACTACATAAATTATGAAAATTATTCTGTAGTGCACGGTATGACTTAAATACTGAACGATCCCGTTTTCAGTACTCATATTTTAAAAAAATGCGTGGTTTGAGTAAAAAAGTTTTTTTTATATATTAATTGCAGTTTAATCATTGCCACTTTAATTTTACGGTCGCTGATTGAAAATTAGAGAGAGAGAGAGAGAGATAGTACATTATGGTTTAAGGTCGTTTTAAAAGTATGAGTGAATTACATGACTATCAAAATTTGAAGCTTAAAATATTTTGATGAAGAAGCAATTGAAAACACATAAAATATTTATATGTAATTTAAAATTTTAAGGAGCATCAAGATCGGCGAACCGGCTGGTCGCCAAAGGCGGCTAGTATATATATATATATATATATATATATATATATATATATATATATATATATATATATATATATATACTAAAGGTTCGTATATATTTACATTTTTTTTACATACACATTTTTTGATATTAGATACAAAATATTCCAAAAATATTTTCAACTTTGAAAAATTATTACATAAACAGTTATCAAGCATATAAAATCATAATAAGTTTTTTTTCCCTTAGAAACTTTAATTCATTCTTTTTTTTTTTTTTTTTTTTTAAATATTTTGAAAAATAGTGAACTTTGAAAAATTATTACATAAACAGTTATCAAGCATATAAAATCATAATAAGTTTTTTTTCCCTTAGAAACTTTAATTCATTCTTTTTTTTTTTTTTTTTTTTTTTTTTTTTTTTAATTTTTTGGCAAGAAAAGACAACGTAACTGCTACATATTCAGGTCGTATCTGAATGCAAACATTGGAGACATCCGACCGGTTGGAGGATGAGGAGTGATATTTTAGTTCAATGTATTGACAGAACTTTCTCCAACAATTTTTTGTGTGTGCAGAATAATGCAGATACTTTTGACTTTCACCTGCATTGAATATACAAAGAAAAATAGTGAAAGCATCAAAAGTGTCTGGAAATTTCGATGAACCTTCCGTTTTTACGGCTGTTTTCTTTCGGCAGTAGCCATATTTTTTATGTATCTGTTTGTGAATCCTCTCAAAAATTCAATGGATGAAAATTTGGGATACTACACTAAAATAACTGACTTTCATCACATTTTTTTTTTTTTTTTTTTTTTGAAATGCGGATACTGTCTGAATATCTAGTTGCTTGCATGTGAAGAGAAGTGACAACGATGCTGTAAGTTAGCTGAATGAAATGTGGCATCTGATTGTATCATTAGCATGATAATTCTGTATGAAATGCCGGAGCAAATATGTTCACAGATATACGGTGCTTTGTTCTTTCCCTTCCTGTGCATGTGGAAGCAATCATTTATAACCACAAGGAGCTGAAAGACAAACGGCAACAAATGATATTTCTATCTAAATTTTAAATCTGTTTCAATTTCCTGATCCAACTCTAGAAGAGCCAGTCCAAAAAACGATCATCCTATTCTTTAAGTTACAGCATCATAGATTTATACAAAATGCGCAACATTATTGTATATGCACAAGAAAATATTTTGTTGCGCTTGTACCAAAATCGTGGCACATCAAAAATGTGGGACGGAAAAATTCGTATCCCGAGATGAAATTCCGAATTATATTACTTGGAATGTTCACAACAACACGCTTCCGTAACATGCGGCGCATTGCAGAAGGTGCGGCAATTATCTAATACACATAAAATGAAAGTAAGGAGAGATGAAACGGAATGAAACTCGTAGCTGCCGCTGTTTTGTCAAAAAGAATTTTCGAACAGGAATTTCCTATGAAAAGGAGGGAAGAAAAAAATCTTTTCACAATGATAATAAGATTAACCGGATAATGACACCTGCACTTGAAATATCGAGCTCACATGAGTGCAGGTAAAAGCATTGACTGACGTGCCACATGTGGAGGCATTTTGTATTCCACATGTTTTCCTCTTGTGGGTGCATAATGAGAAAATAGGTTCCTGTTGGCGTTGGTAAAATGAAGTACTTGCGTGCATTTTACATAGCGAGCAGTGATATGTATTTTATATTCCTCGTGTTTCACATTTTGCTGGATTCAATCGGCGTCAGATCGGATGTAAGTACGTAACTTCTGGTTTTTGCTTAAAAAATGGACAACTGCGTTTCATCAGATTTTGCAGAAAAATTGTAACTTAAGGAAAATATTGCCTAAGTATGCAGTAGATTGGAAAATATGTATAATTCCCTTTCGATCTATTCTATAAATTTTGATATTTCGTCCGTCATGATGATTCGTTAATAAATATTAATGTAAAAATCATTTAAAATCGCTCTACAATTGTGTTAACCCAGCTTACAATAAGTATGGAAAAAAATATGAGAGAAAAGCTTAGGCTAATTAATTTTTCGAATTTAGAAACCATTTTTAAAAAAAGTGGGGGGAAATCTATAAATATAATTTAATAAAAGAAACCTTGAGAGATGCCAAAGAGCATGATTTCGAGCGATCCTTTGCGTTTTTTCCATCTTCTAAGTTAGTAATCAATATCTCAGTTTTGATTGATAAGATCTCTTCAAACAACACAGCGAAGACATCAAAAGAACCCATTTAAATAATGAACTTTCCGTTAAGAATTGAAATTTAGTTTTTCGAAATCGGTTCGTATATCTGCTTTCTTCAGGAAATAACTTTTAGTTGTTTATCTTAATACGCAATACAAATTTAAAACCATATAAACTGTGAAACATTTCACATTGAAACTCCCCAAAAAATTTATTTTCCCTGCTTATGACCCACCTTCTGTACATCAGCGTCGTGACATGTTGGCGAAAGTTTTATGAAACATTCAATAAAGTTTCATTTACTGTAAATAAATGGCTCAAACTTAACAAAATTCTGATTTTTCATAAATCTTCAGAGGCGTCGTATGGACTGTGCCAAACCTCATCCATCACTTTAATAGTGTTAAGAAGAAGGGGAGTGAAAGAGGAAAGGATTGCCTCTATGCGCCTATCTTGGAAATACCGAGGTATTTCGGCAATTATTACTCTGTAAGTCAACAAATACAAAGAGAGAAAGAAACAAATAAATACTCCATTTTCACCCCTGAACCATTTTCGCTCTCCTCGCAACATCGAGTAGTAGCTCTAAATGGAATGAAGGATCAGGGAATGAATTTATATTTTATGCGATAAGTTGAGCTCTTTATTCGTTCTAAAGGGTCCATTTCGAAGTGGAATACTTATTATCTCTCATCGGTTTATTTGTTTTGCTATACTCAGTTTTTGCACAAGATTTGTTGTCATAAAAGAAAGTATTGATAGAATTTTTCTGTTTTGCAGTTTACCCATCTGAATTCTGATCAAAGTAAGTGTCAAATGGATTCATTAACATTCTATTTACGATTAAGTAATTGCAATTATTTATAATGATTTTTCATTGGTATTCAGCTTTTAAGTATTAAGTGTCATTTGTGATTGCTTAAAGACAAGAAGTCATAATAGCTAAATAATCTTGTTATTTTTTTTTTTTTTTTTAAACAGGGCCACTCTGTCCTTGTGGCAGCAATAGCAGCTCCATCCACTCAAGGGTTGTAGGGGGTCATGATGCAGGAAAAGGACAATACCCTTATGCTGTGAGTGATTTTATAACTCATTAACAAAATTCGGACGAAAAACAAAACTCACCTCAACTGATAATATAATTAAGCTTTGTTAGCTTACTCATAATATCAGTAACATAACAAAGGATGGTGCAGGGTCAAAGGCAACTCCTATATAGGCCATGTATTACTGAAATTCCATCCACTTTTTTCATTATATATATAATCACTAATTTATTTCAGTTTGCAAGTAACGTTTAAATCATCAAACAGTTTAATGCATTTTTCCTTTTAGCCCTTTCAGTCTCCCAAGGAAAGTCAGGTAAACTGTTCTTCGCATTCCCACCGGGAGCATCTCAGACATGGGGATGAGAAGCTTCAGAATGTAGTTGGTTTTCGTCGCCTTAGTGTGCACAAAAATGATCTGGGGTCATCTACCCTACCGATGATAGGACGTGTCTCCAATAGGAGGGGTTGTGCCGTGAACGGTGATGATTCTTAAAATTCAACCTTAGTTTCCAGCAACGCTGTCGTGGCAACACGATCATTCAGTTCTTTCCGTGTGCCCACAAACTGAATGGCTGGTTACAGTCGCCTCTTTTCACAGGCGGAAGTAATTTCTCGACAAACCCGATTTTCCCCTGCTACGTATGCAGAAAGCCAATTTATTGGATTTCTTTCTCACGCACTCGGAGGAATCATCAAATTACAAGTCCCTTCTAGCTGGTTCCGATGTAGAAAATCGAAACTCTCTTTGCTTCTGTGTTGACTGTCAATACTTTTGAATATAGTTATCAAGATTTTGTCCATTGTTTCATTGATTAAATTTAATTCACTCAACTTTTTTTCTGAATCTGAATCTGAATTTCAAAAAATAAAAGAAAAAAATTCATAAAAAAGTTGAATAGAACGAAGGAGACTAAAGCATTAAAAAAAGCTTTTAAATACCGATCATTTGTCGTTAATAAATGTTAGTATTCCCACAAATGCGTTCATTTTAATAAAAACTCTCCATTTAGATAATTGTAATTCTTTTTCTGTTCAATAATAAATATCATCCATATGATTTTTTTATAACTAGATAATAAAATTTCCGTAATTTTTTTCGTAATATATATGCTGATGAAAGCTTTTATACTAAATTAATTTATTAATTATTTTTTATTAGAAATAATCCAATAAGTACATGAAATAAGTTCTAAGAATAATATGTCTCAATGTTATTTGTTTAAGCTTTTGTTTAGAAACTTCCTATTGAGAGAATTCAAATAATTATATATTGTTTATTATAGATTTAATAAAAAAGAACACATAATTTTTTTAAAAAAAATATTGAATTAATACGAAAATAAATCGATTGCAAGCATCAAAATTAAAATTACCGTTTAGTCTTTTAACCATTATTCATCCTATTTTGTTATGGAAAATTTTCTTAATTGTTTTTAGAATATAAAGAAATCTATTGAATGGATTCTTTTTAAATCATTCAAAAATGGAAATTACTAAATTTGTGTGTAAAATTACTAAATTATCCAAAAGTTGGCTCTTTCAACAACTCGACAAAAAAAAAAAAGTGCCAGTGCCTTGAGAATATAGAAAGTTGTGATGGAAATGTAATCAGGCAGGAAAGCAAAATATGCAGAGTCTCTACAAAACAATGCCAATTCATCGGCATAAAGTCGAAGGGGGGGGGGACGGTCTATGTCACAACCCTTTTGTCCGTGAAAATGTGACATTGATATTTCTTGTAAAAAAAGTTTTCTTTTATCTTCTTTATTTTATAATAGCTGAGAATTGTTGATTTGTGAGTCAATTTGTGAACGAAAGCAAATCGGAACTCGCTAATCTACAAAAAAATTTGAAATAAATAAGTCTTTAGAAAGATGCTCTGAAATTTGAACAAAAGATTATTTGAATTAGAATGCTTTAGAGAAAGGCATCCTTTGAATCAAAATAAGTTGCCTATTTGTTCCAGAAAAGAAGCATCTGGGTTATCATCTCGGTACGCCATATATCACTTTGTAATATATATTCGAATTATATGATATTGCTAATCATATTACAGCTTATTTAGAACAAGTGATTATGATATATCGATTTTTTTTCATTATTTAACATATTTTTTTTACATTTTAGAAATTTTTCGAACATCAGTGCTTTCGAAATTAATTATTGATATGTTTTTTTTTTCGTTTGTTATTCTTGTTTATTTTCTCCAAACGTTTCATTTTGACGTTTCTTTTTCATTCAATATCTTCCTTCCTTTTCCCTTAGAGTAAAGGAAAAAAACTGTGTGAATTAGTCTACAGTGCAAAAAAGATGCCGCTTAGCACTGCGATGTTGCATTTTAAGGCCTCTCTTGGTCTCTACTCACAAGGCGACAGCCTCCAAGGCCTGTGCTGAAATAATTCACTGAGTTTGCATTGCATATTCTTTCGGATCTGCCCAATTCTCAGTCTGTAAAGAGCCGGACATCGTATCAAAAATATCGCGAATCTGCAGAATTGCCTGCGCTATTTGACCCTGAAAAGGTACGCAAGAGCCCCGCCCCAAGACAGATTTTCAAAAAGGTTTTATTCATAACCCATTAGAGTGGCAAAATGAAAAAAAAAAAAAAAAAAAAAAATCTAAAGCAATTATGCATAAAAATTCATTAACCTTGAAAATACATTTGATGATAAAATGATAAAATTTTATTGTTGAAAGTTGATCCAGTGCTTTCTGTCAGGCTTCTTCGTTTAAAGATCATAATTCATTATATTACTGAGTTAAATGACTTGGTGGTATAAGGAATTATAATACTACTAATTTATTTTTATTTATCAACAATTCAAAATCTTTAGTTGTTCTTTAAAATGCATATATTAAAAAGACAATTTTATGTGAAAACCAGTTTTTAAAATTGTGTTTTTTTAATTTTAATTTCGTATATAGAAAATGTCAAATTTACATAATAAATTCTTTTTTTTTTTCTATTTTAAACATTGTTATATATTTATTATGAGCTAAATGTCTACTTATAACTTACAAATGAACTAGATATTTGGTAATGAATGCACAACACGTTTATTATTTTTCATTTATATTTTTTTCAGTCCTCGTATGCAAGTCTTTTATTAAGATTATAATTCTTTAAACATTCCAGTAAGGGAAAATTATTTCAAACTCAAATAATTTCAGAATTAATAAATGCAGTACATATTATGTGCTAAATTCTGACTCGTATCCCAGTCTAATTATTATTACTCATGAAAATGTTTCTATATTCAACGCTTTAAAAATATTGCATCATGCAAATTATTAGTAATTAGTATTAAGATGAAAAGCATTTCATTATTATCAGTTGCTATGTAAATCAAGTGAAAAATCTGTACATGTTACTTCATTAAGAATTCAAGCGCATATAATGTAAATCCTTATCAACAGTTCATTGTGCACTGCCTGAAAAAGTTAAAACAGTACTGCTTAAATAATATTAATAAAGCAGCTGCAAATTCTATAAATTTCTATAAAATAATGCATGTTTGCTGTTTCAGCTGTGCATTGTAAGCAGTTTTAAGAATTTAAAGTAAATGTCGTTTAATACTTTTTATGATTTTAAATTCAATATACATCTGTAAAAAAAGTAATAAAATATTTATGTATTTTGATTTGATAAAAATAATCAATGAATATCTACTACAGAATACTACTCTGCTTTGAAACAATTGATTTCGTCTGAAAGGTCAAAAAATTGACTCACTTTTATGTTTGTTTTGGGATGCTCTAAATTCTGTTTCTTCTTCAAGTAGCTGACCACGAGTAAGAACTTTCGTCAGTTTTTGAATCATTTAAATTTTTTTAAATTCATTACCTTTCTATTCATCAATATTTTTAATTTCTGATCATCCTTTTAAAACGCATTTCTTCTCGATTGATTTTCATATTTTATTTCAACTATCAGATTTTTTTACAGTTCATTTATATTTCTACTTCTGAAATTTTGTTGAGCTGAACCCCTCTGCTTAGCCATTCTTATATCATTATCTGTTTCTGCCTTAATATATTAATTAAGTCTTTATTCATTTATTTGTATATTTTTACACATATAAAATGTCAACAAATGTGCATTTTGTTGACATTCTAAAACATTAAATACTGTGTTAAACTGCAGTAGTCCACAAAAGAAATTATAGAGTTACAGTTATGATGAATATCACAAATGGAAGAATTTCTTGTGCAAAAATGCTTTTAATACCTAAAAATAATTCGTTAATATCGTGTGCAATCTCATGAAATGATCAAGAATCTATACAAAAATGCCGCATGTACGAAAATTGTATGATAACAAAAATACCTTTAGCAGTGAATGAGCTTACATCAGTAAATATCATTAACTTGGTGAAACTTGAATAAAAACAAGCTTTGATAAACAAATAAAATCTGCTACAAATCATAAGAAATAAACACACAAATAAAGGAACATAATAAGACAGCATATATTATTAAAATCATTTAAATAACTATTTTTCTATAATAAGGCAATATTTCTCACCAAAATAAACAAATTCTAAATGAAAATATTATTCAAAATATGCATACAAAATGGTTGTTTTTGTTAAAAATTTGTTTGTTTGAAATTCCCACGCTATTTTTCACCACGGTTGCCAACATTGTTAACCCTTTATCTACTGCATTATGAACTACTGAAAATTTCTTCATAAATATATTTTTTTAACTGCCATATTGATAATTAAAGAATATACAAGAAAAAAAAATCTCCCCAGTGAGAGATTTAATTTGTTAGAACTAATGAATTAAAGTGATACTTAAAAGTACCGTCAGTACACTATGTATAAATTTCCTCATAATAGAAAAAAATGACGGGTGATATTTCTAATGAAATTTAACTTCTTAAAAATGCTAAATAATCAAAAAACACTCATAAGAAAACAAAGAAATTATCAAATTGACATAATTTTATTTTATACATAATAAAGGTAGAAATTCACATTTGATGATAATCATAAAAACAATTTTTTTTTTATCATTTACGCACAAAAATATATTACAAGTTGAGCATTTTGAATGCGGTTTTGATTGAATATTTTTGAGTGCGCAGAATTCACAACGTCCTCGATTCGACACGAATGTTGGCCAATGGTATCCTCTATTTTCTAAACGAACATCATTAGAAACAGACAAATTTCCTTTTCTTCACTTTTTTGCACAAAAAGTTTGTTCATCTCCAGTAGATTTACGTCTCTCTTTTCGTTTTGGTTGTGGTTTTGATTTTGTTAGTTATCCTTTGGTAATGCAGCGCTTATATTCGAGGGACAACATTTTCTCGCGACGCACTTCCATAGATGCAATATATGAATTTACATATGCCATTTATAGCATAGCAAAAAAAAAGCCTGTGCCACCATTTTGTCGATTTCCTGTCCCTATCATAAATAGCACGTAACATGTCGGCTTTATCAATCCCCCCCCATGTGTCCATTGTAGTCTTTTACAACAATGAGTGCGGTAAAGTCAATTTTGGTACCATCTTTGAGTCTCCTTTGGACTTTGCAAGTGAAATCTAGTTTATTTTTTTATTTGGAATGCAAAAGCTAATTCAAAAGCTAATCACATTCAATACTAACCTTTTCAAATGTTCTTGACAGTTTCAGTAAAAAATAAATAAATGAATCTATAATTGAAATCTATAAAAACATATTGCTACACTACACTTTCACAATTACATTATAACAAACAGAAATACTATAGATAATAACATGGACAAAATGAAAACAAGTTTTTCTCCAACACTACGTGTACTGGCGGTATTTATAAGTACCATCGAATAATTCGACCGTTAATCACATTACATAATCTGTTATCTTATAATGATTGGACCATTAATATTCTAAGGCAATACAGAATGAGTAAAAAAAAAATACAACACTTAAATTTGGTTTGATATTATATATTTATAGCAAATAAAAGATAAGAGCGGCAATCCGTTCAAAATAGCAGCAAAAGAACAACAATGTCCGTTCGAAAATAGCTTTCTTCCTCACAAAATTCATCAGCCTAGAACAACTACTGCCATCTATCATGAAAAAATAGAGTTAAAAGACTGTTTCTAAAATGTACCATCAGGATATAAGTAATGGTTGTTGTGCTAAAAAGTTTTAAAGTGATTGGTACTTATAAGTACCGTCAGTAGATTAAGGGTTAAGGTATGTATCTTAGCAGGACACGAGTTTTAAATGAAATGCCCTTGTCGTAGAGAGATGCCACCAGCAATACTGAAGAAGTGAACGGGAAATGTGAGGAAAATGCATTATCAGTTTCGTAATGGGGAATCTTTAATTCTTCCTAATCATCTGTTCAATTTCTGTAATCAAACGTTCATCCATCAAAGACTCCCGCCTCCTTTTCTCTTCATCGTAAACATCTTCACGTCCTTTGTTGAAATTTCGCATCCACCTCCTCACTATCGAATCACTCGTTGCTTTCTGTCCCCAAATTTGTCTGCGCATTTCAATTGGTTTTGTGTTCCTTGCGTTAAGAAAACATATGAGAGAACGTTCACCGATGCAAAACTCGGGAATCTAAGAATGACCGTTTGCTAATGAGCAGAGAAGCATGGGTGAAACCCTGATTGCCACCGCTCCTAAAGCAAAGAATAAAAACGGAACTTAATTTCTGGATAACCATCACACACTTAAAAAAAAATTATATGATACAAATGCTGAAAGTTTTTACCTACCTTATATTCGATTTACGTGCGTCAAATGCGGTTTCGTAACTGTCTTGCGCAAATGCGCCTAAAAAATGAAATACGTGTGAACACTGTCACTTATTTCAATAGCATCATGCTCTAAATTGGCATTAAAATCAGAGCATTATCACTGGGAAACTAGCATACGTTTCGGATGCGTCTGCGAGGCACCGCTGAGAGTGAAAAACACCATTAAAATACACACAATCGTGTGTCACTTAGGAGCGCCTGCGTGCACCGCGAACTCACTGTGTAAACATACCCCCAATCTGTCGGGCACAAATGTATTCCCAATGGTGTGTAGCGGAAGTTTAAGGGGGGGGGGCAGCTCAGGCACTATCGCATTATCTGGTTATTCAAAATGAAGAGGTACGTCCCAAAATAAGCCTAACGTTGCTTCAAAAGGAATGTCAGTGGGATGTACAATGATATGCAATCAGAGTTACTGCACGCATCTCCGCAAGTTAAGCCACTTTTTCCTTGTCAGAACCTGTATGTTAGTTCAAAATCCTCTATTTCGTCTTTTTTATTTTCTCTTTTGAATTTTTTAAAAACCTTTCTTTTTCTCCTATTCCCTTTTCTTGCTTTCCTTTCTCATTAATAATGCCATCATGTTCTTTTCCCACTGCTTTTTCAGGTGGACAGTCAGGAAAGGAGATTCATTATTATTATTAACATTCAGTGGGCCCTTGTTAGTCTCATTCCGAGAGGCTTAGGAAGAGATGTGATCTTTCGGAGTACATGCTATTATTTGTAGCAGGAAGTCGAACTACAAGATACATCTTGCAAATTCTAATAAGCTAAAACTTTCCAAAATTTTATAGATTTGGGCATTGCAATTAGAAAAGAAAAATGGAAGCCGCTTTTCAGAGCTTAATATATAGGCAAAATAAATCAATACAAATATTTTTATTATTTAACTCACCTTAAAGTTTAGGAGATATTTTTTTCTCTAGTTATTAGCTAAAACATGTTCACAACCTTCCACTATCCGTTTCGGTAGGGCAATGTAATAGGACTTCTCCGAAGAATCACAGCAAACAAAAATTCTGACTAAAAAAATTTAAAAAATTCTGTATAAAGTGCACTTTACAATTTACCCGGATTTACTTACAGATTGAAGAGGAGACTGAAGTGTTGAAAAGCACACTTTTAGAGGCATTAGAAACAGGATTTTACGTATTTTTTCCAACTGCAAAATTTTTTTTAATTAAATAAGGAAGTAATAAGGAATAAGTTTTAGGAACTTAACGAACGTGCCAGCGCAAAGCTTGGTCTCCCGCCCTTTCCTTGAATCGCTTTTGACTGAAGCATTGGGCAGGTAACTCCTATGGGAAAGAGTGGTTTTGAATTGGACATAAAATGCAAGCATCTCCCCCCCCCCCCTCCCTACGACCATGCTTTTTTTTCCAAACAGGCACGATACTCTACTTTTTTGAAATTTTCGAGCTCTAAAGTGTTCACAATGAGAATTATCAGACACTCACAAAGTAAAAGTGAAACTTCGTGTGATGGTTGGAAAATGGGAAAAACTTTAGCGAAAAATAAATTGGTTTCAAATGTGGTTGACAGAGGAATTATTACCGATGAAATCCATTATTCGATGAATCGAAACCTATTTCATTGCCCTTTTCGGTGTCCTGCAAACGGCAGAATATCCGGAACTGCAGAACGCTAGCGCATCTATTTAGATGTCAAAAGTTTGGTCTAAGAATTTGAATAACATAGCATCATGTCGCCAAGTCGAAGTCATTGCAAATGGTGAGCTCACAGAAAAAAAGTTCTTCTAGAATGTTCACAAATTTAATATCAGTTATTGCATCACGCCCAAATAATGAATAAATGTGCACGTGCCTGATGTTTCCAAAGTAATATATAATCTGACGGCTTTATTCGTAATTTTTTTGTTGTTGCCTAAATGCTTTTCTCTCTCCATTTATTAATTCATCCCCAAATCTCCAAATTTTTGTGATGAATGGTTGAGGCTGTATACAGCTCTTAATAGAGGAACCCTAACTATGGAGTACCCTGCGCTTATGGAATTTATCCTCCTGTTCATTTCAGTATCAAAAACCGATTATATATATTTTTAATTATTAACACTGGGTGCAGTTTTTTGGAATTTTGGTGCACGGTTCA
The DNA here is from genome assembly GCF_947563725.1 of Argiope bruennichi. NCBI lineage: Eukaryota > Metazoa > Arthropoda > Arachnida > Araneae > Araneidae > Argiope > Argiope bruennichi. Next base: position 138,265,323 of record NC_079156.1, on the reverse strand, counting down.
CTATTTCACCATTGTTAATGGCCATAACGAAAACGAATTTCTCATGATTCACTTTATCTTTATTATACGCTGACTGAAATGGCAACTGGAGTGCCCGAAATGTCCTAATGTCATATTCCCCGTGCAGAGCTGCCTGATCGACTCCTCCTGGCGGACGGCAAGACCGGCTCCTTTCTGCGGAGCGACTCTCATCACCGACTCGCACGTCATCACGGCTGCGCACTGCGTCAAGGAGTGAGTTTCATCTTAGTTATATATCTATACTTATAATAAAGCTCAATGTGTGTGTGTGTGTTGGCGCTCTACAGGCCAGACCGTTTGACATACAGCTACCAAATTTGGTACATGTATACCTTGGAGGTTGGGAATGTGCACCTGGGGTTTCTTTTTTCGAATTTTTAATTAGAATTTTAATTATTAATTAAAAACTAACTTTCCCGCCAAAAAAATCTTCCATTTTCCCCACCGCCAACTTTTCCGCCAAAAAAATCTTCCATTATCCCCAGCGCCAAACTAGAAAGGCTTCAGTTGTTTTTTTCTCCCAACAGTAATGAGGCTAGGGTTAAAATTTTTCGGCGGATTATTTCAATCGGTTCTGTTTATTTTCTTAATGTTTGATGCATTTAAAATTAAACATTGTTAATGAATCAATCTTTCAGATTCATTCTGAAGTACTTTTGAATTAAAATAAAACAGAATAAAGGAAATTAAAAATTTCTAATCCGCATAGCGTTACCCCAACTGGCGTAGAAAAAATCACGTATTTGCGTTACGTAACCGGCGAAGAAAATTCACGCATGCGCATTCTGTTCTGATTGTTGCCATGACAACGTTATCAATGGATGATTTAAATTATTTTGGGGTTAGTTGTATGCTTTTGTAAGTAAATTGTATTTATGTTATATATTTTTTGTATATGCTTATAATTTTAAGTACATCGTTTTTTAAGTAGTTTTTTTAAAACCTGTTTTCAACCGTTTATTTTAAACGATTCGTTTTATTTACTTAGTGTTTGATGCATTTAAATTTAAACATTGTTAATTAATCGATCTGCTCATAATGAATCTAAGAAAATTTTGTTGACCAACTCTTGAGATATTACATAAATTAAAAAAAGATATTCTTTAGTGCCCATAAAGTTTAAACGCTGAGTGACTCTATTTTCAGTAATCAGATTATAAAAAAATGCTTTGTTTCAGTAAAAAATATTATTATATTAATTGAAGATAAATTCTTTCCACTTTAATTTAAAGCATAAATTCTACGGGTGCTAACAGAAAATGAGAGAGATACATATTACGTTATGACTGAAGGCCTTTATAATATTATGAATGAATTATATGATAATCAAAATTTGAAGTTTTAAAATAATTTGATGAAGAAGCTATTAAAGTAGAAATTGCATAAAATATTTAATTATTAAAATTTTAACGAACATTAAGATTGGCGAACCGGCTGGTCGCCAAAGGCGGCTAGTATATATATATATCTGCAACATCCTCTCTCTCTCTCTCTCTCTCTCTCTCTTTTGTATCGGATGCCTCTGCCGACGGAATGTTACAATCGTCAAAAATGCGCCATGAAGATTTTGAAACCTCTCCCGAGTCATTTTAGTAAACGTGTATATCTGTCTGAACACAATAACTCGGAAACGCAACGATTCATTTGAAGTTAAATTTGATTTATGGTCTGTAGACGCAGATTTCCATCAAATTTGGTTTGAAACACATTTGCAAGAGGACCATTTCTCCCTGTGCTTTTGAACAAGATTAAAACCATGAAAAGCTAGTTGGAACGAAATTTAGCACGTGGTTTTAACATCGGAAGTTTAGACATGTTTCACATTTTGGATTCAACCTGCGCTCGCGTTGACTGGCTGTAGGTCAGTCTATTGACTTGCAGTGAAGGCGGTCATTCAAAACCCGCAATGATTTAAATGAGTGAAATATAGTATATGCTCACACGTGTAAACATTTGCCGATCAATAGAAAGGCGTCTAAGAAGCCCGCTCGATTTTCACATGCATACGACGAAGTACAAAGCGCGTCATATATGTCAGTATGAGCTAGGGGCATCATTCTGGCGCATGACTCCCCTGCCAGTTCTGGTCTTCCCTCTGCGATTCGTCATGGGAACACTCCCCTTTATGAACAGATTTCGCAAGGTAGTACGAACATACGAGAAAGCCATAAGGTTAATACCCCCCCCCCCCCTGTTTGTTTTATATTGTATGAACATTCGTGAATTTAGAAATTTCACGAGCCCTGGGCTGTTTACATTATGAAGCTACTCAATTACTAAACTGTTCAAATGAATCACATTTTTCAATATACTTCAAATGTAATCAAAACGATAACGACTTATTTTAGTTTATTTTTTTATTTCAGTAAAATGTATTTGTTTTCATTTATTGACTACTAGCCGGATTTGGCAATCATCTGGCTCGCCGGGATTAATGCTTTCTAAAATTTTCAATTAAATATTTTATTTAACTTGGTCTGTTGATAGCTTCATTAGCAAAATATTTTTTAGCCTCAAACTTTCTATAATTTTCTGTCTGCTCTCGAAAAAATGTAACTTTAAATTAAGGTGGAAATGGTTAAACTTCAATTAATACTTTTTTTTTCTGAAACCAAGCATGTTTTTTTTTTAAAATATCAATAAAGGAAAAAGAATCGTAGGGCTTTGAAATCTTATCTGCACTACTAAATAATTTTTGCAATTTATGTAATATCTCAAAAAATTATTCATTAAAGATTTTTCTGATTTATCATAAAATTCAGTTTTTAGTTTTATTTTCGAAAATATTTAAATGATGTAAATAACAATATATTTTGTTTCGGTCCATTAATATATTTCAAAAAATTATGAAGTCTAAATTTTATAGTATTTTGATCCTAAAGAATCATATTTTGCAAAATATTCTTGATACTTCAACTTTTAAATTAAAAAAAAAAAGTTTATATTTTCTGTTGTCAAATATGATCAGATTATGAAGTTCTGAATATTAGAATTTTTGAACAATTAGCATTTTTAAAATCTTAGGCCAATCGGCCTTGAAGAAACTTTGAGCACTGATTGGAGTATTTTCTTTGCCGCTGTCGATGCAGTGGTCTAAAATCGCTGTAATATAGTAATTATTAATAGTAATCGCTAAATAATATAGTAATTATTCGAATTTTCGTAACCAACTTAGTTATGGTCGCAATAGAGTGATCCTATTTATTATTATTATTATTAAAACTGTTCCCCTTTGTTGACCATCTGGTTGCTGAGAATACAGGTTATGTTTAATTTTCGTTACATTGTATAGATATAATCTCATGTCTATGATTCCATCAAATTATGAAACATTAAAACCATGTTTTTTTAAATATCTCTTTGTTGTGTATATGAACTTTTCTAATGGAGATCGGTCCCATAGTGGACATCATGGCACTTTTAGAAATTAATAGTCCTTCTGTCTTCTAAATTTCGCGATATTGTAGCCTTCATTTCGTAAGCTGCAAATATTTAAAAATAAAACATCGTTCTTTAGCTTTCTATAATGGAAAAAAATCGCTTGCGAAAGAAAACAGTTAACATTTAGAAAGAAAAAAATCGGAATTCCTCGATAATTTACAAGACTATTAAACTAATGCTTAAAAAAGATGATTTTTTTAAAAATTTAGAAACTATATAAACTTTGCGTTTTTATGATAATATTTTCGAAAGTTATCGCTGGAAAACGGTAAAATTCTGCTTAATTAATTAAAATAAAATAAAATGTTCCGTGGTTTACATTCCCAACCCCCAATGTTTTAAATTTGGTAGCTGTAGATTAAACGATTCAGCTAATTGAGCCGCAACACACATTCACCTTCATTATTAGTGTAGACATAGATATATGTAGTATAATCTTGCAGATACTTAGCAAATAAGAAACAAATTTGGAATTTAACTCTATTTTATTTTTCCACAGGTGGGTATAATTTGTACATGTTGTGAACAAACGAAATGCTTCTGTTTACGTCGCACACAAAATGGAAGTCTTTGAAATTGTTCCCTTAGAGTTTTTACTCTGACAGATTCTCTCGTTCCCTTAGAGTTTTTACTCTAAGGGAATGAGAGAATCTGAAAGGAATTTCCTCGACACGTGTCGATTTAGGAAAGGGAATCTTAGGTATCTTTGAAGTTATGCCATAACTAGGGATTTTAATACTTCACTTGGGGCGTGAAAAATGCGCTGATCATCAACTTTTTAGAGCGTGTATTATAAATAATGAAATAAAGAAAGTGAGACATGGAAAAGGAAATAAGAGGAAATTTTAGAATTTTCTCCAATTTCATTTTCCTAATTTCTCTTATTTTTTCTCACTCTGCTTAAAATGTGGAACTTTAATTTAAAGTGAATAAACGAACTTCAATGAATGTAAACACTTTTTTTGCTGAAACCAAAGATATGTTTCTAAAAATGTGCAAAAAATACCATCGTTCGGCATTTTAATCTTCTGTGTGCCGCAGAATGACGTTTAGAATGAATGCAACGTCTCAATAGATTTCCACTACTCTCCACACTCTGATTCTGTATAAAATTCAGTTCATTGCATTAAGAAAGAATTTATTAAGCCAACTCTGACATAAGCCCGTGATCTGTATAAAAAGTTAAAATTCGTAATTCGTTAGTAAGCTGATTGAATCAAGCAACTTAAAGTGTCATTATTTTTTCCTTTATTACCAATTTTCCTAATGCATATGCCTAACAGTTTAGAAATTAGCTGTTAGGACAATTATATCTTCTTTGTATAAACCATATTTGCCTTTAACACTGCAGAATTATTGAATTAATAACACAAATATTTCAAACATTCACATAAACTTGCACATATTGTTCTATGAAATATTATGTTTATTTTATTTCATAGAGACGCGCGCTGAAAATGACACTTTTCTATGTTTAATATGCAAGTAAGAGTTAATTTAATCTTTTTATTTGAATTTTTATTAGCGCTGGCAACATGCGGGTTAAATTTTATTTTTCATGAAAATATTGTTGAAAAATATGCTTAAAATATTTTTTAAAAATTGATTAAATTTGAAAAAGTATACATCCAATCAATAACTATCATTAAAAAGACAATTGTTTGAATTTTAAGATGCTGTAAAAATCATTTTTGTGTTCTAACATTTTCGAAAATCCTCGCTGAAAAACGCCAAAATTCCACTTAACTTTTAATTATTTTTGTAATTAAGTTCCAAAAAGCTTTAAGTTTGCTTTTTCTTGCCCTCCAAAGTGTCCAATTTGATAGCTCTAGGTGAAACGGTCTCGCCTGTGGCGAGCTGGTACACACACATTGACTTTTAGTTTAGTATATAAAAATGAAGATTAATGCTTTAACATATTTCAAAACATTATCTTTTTTTAATGTAATAATGTTTTCAGGCTGGATATATTTATTTTTTGTAAATTATGGGATGCAAAAATAATTACGCGCAAAATGCAACGTTTGATGAAATTCAATTAGTAGACGAAGTAAGCATAAAATATTCTCTAAATGAAATGTTTTGGACTCGAATCTTCTTTAAATTTGTTCTTCTTCTCTTGGAACAGCCGCCCTCCTGAGGTGGTTCTCGTGGACATCGGCGACTACGACTTCATGGACAATCGAAAGCTCAGGCTCCGAAAAGCGAAAGACATCATTCGTTTTCCGGAGTACCGGCCCTACAGCTTCCGTGCTGATATTGCCATCATCGAGTTCGAGCGCCCCGTCCAGTGGGCCTCCGGTGTGAGGGCCGCGTGGCTTCCGCCCCCCGACCTCCGATTGGAAGCGGGCACCATTGTGTCTGTCTACGGATGGGGACGACTCCAATATGGTGAGAGTTTTCTCGTCGTACCGGGAGAATTATAAAATTTTCAATAATATGTGGAGATTCTGAAATCTATTGAAACAGTCGCTTTATCTGAAAGCTTTCCAATGAAAATTATTTGTAATGTATCTGAGATTCTTATGAAATTATGATTTAAAAATCTTACTGAAGCACTGATTCTCTTTTTCTTGGTTGACAGCACTTTATTTAAAACATTATTTTAAGCTCATAGTTCACATAACCTTTTATCAAAACGATCACTTTTTTTTTTTTTTTTTTTTTTTTTTGTGAAACCTCAAAGGTAAATTTTCAAAACGATTGACAACTCAAATTGCGAATATGTGAGACAACTGAATCGCATGTGAATGATGCAATATGTGCTCTTGTGCGTCCCGACACTATATAAAGTGTTCCGTCAATTGAAACAACTTTCATTTTAGTTAATTTAATACTTATTGTAACACTAGTAACAGATTATCCATTTGGGTTTGAAATTTGGACAACTCTATATTATTCCAAAGCCTTATATATTAGCTCATTTTATAACATGGATTGATTTTGTTTCTTTCTGCTAATTCATGATTATGAATGAAAGCACGTCAGATTCTTTGTTAATCGTATTTAAGGTGAGAAAACCTTTTGAAAATTCGTGGACAGAGAAAATTAAAAGCACGGTGGTCAGGATAATGGCACGGAATAATTCCTACTGGTGCTCATCGCGAAGCTCCCTTAAACCTGGGCTCCGTGATTAACTCATCTCCAAGCTCTCATCTTTCCCTTTTCTCTTTATTTATTGCGTTTTGCTTTAACAATCGGGCATAAGAAATGCTTCCGGTTTGCCACACGTTGCTCTAAAAATCTCTCGTTGTTTTTCTTTTAGCAACCATAAAATTATTAGAGAATAATAAAATCTATATTAGATGGTTTTATTTATCTGTTTTCGTTGATTGAGATAAACAAATAATGATTTAGATTTCATCGTTTTCTATGTTCTCAAGGCTGTTCACAAACTTGTATTTTGAGCAATTCCATTATCATGCACTCGTATTAATGTAACTTTTTAATTCAGCTTCATATACCGATTTTCAGAACTTTGTTTAATATGAAAGCGACCTATTTTCTCACAAGTGAAGAACAAGCGTCGCTATCATCAAAAAATTCGACTTGGAGATTCTGACGAATCCACACTTTTCAGATTCTAAAAAAAAAGTTATTTTTGGTATTATTTGAATCTGTCTGTGAAAATTGTAACTCAGAAATGCTAGGAAATAGAAACATGGTCTTTAAACCGACATTTTAGATTTTCATCAAATTTTGACCGAAATTCGTTGATAGAAAGCCTGTCTATCCGTCTGTCAACTCGCATGTAAGCTCGATGGCTCAAAAACTCCGCAAACTAGAAAGCTGAATTTCGACATATATTTTTATTTTAATCTAAATCTCTATCAAATTTCGGACCATCAAAGAAGGACTCTCCTTTCGTGTGTGAATGTCTTAACTTATTGTAGTAAAAGGCTAGATGAGTGAATTCTAGGACATTATCTTTACTTTTCAATTATGAATTTCTCTCTAATTTTGAACCATTAAATCGAATTTGGGAACACTATAATAACACAATAACAGTCAATAAGATAAAAGTGTTTTGATATATTGATTTGAAATCAAAGACGTAAACTCTGAAACTATCAGATCGTCAGGAAGCATTATAAGATGCATATTCGATTTTCTACACTGTATTAAGAAGTTAAACATAAAACATTTTGCTGAAAGTCTACAAGAAAGACGAGGGAATAAACTTTCCCTGGTTTGAACGGAATTTCTGAAAGAATAAGCACTTGAAAATTACTTTTTACTGTTCGGGACTTTGAGTTGGCGAGTAGCATTCAAGCCGCATTAGTTGTACATAACTAAGTTATTCTATTTCCCTCTCATAATAAATCTATGGGATTTTATAATCACTCTGCGGACCGTTTCATTCTATTGTGTCTTTAGTGTTTCATCAATTACTTATTAATGAACGTATAATTTTATTACTGGTGATTCGAAGAGAAAAACCCATCAGATCTGACCTTCCAATGAATTCAAAATGCTTTCGCTTCACACAGTCTTTTTTCCCCCCTCGTAAAACTGTTTTAAGAGGCTGTAGAGATATCATCCACTCGTCATTTAAAGAAAAGATAGTATTTATTGAGAAAATCCTTTAAATAATTTTCAATAAGATTGCAGCGCCAAAAAATTCAGTAAAAACTTCATTGATTACATCCTTAAGATTCGAGAACGATCCCAATTTTTTCTTTTTTTTACTCCCCTAGACGGAGGGCATCCGAGGTTCCTGCAATCAACAGAGCTTCCTGTTGTTGAGAATCACATTTGCCAGCATCAGTTCAAGACGCACATCGAGCCGAGCATGATCTGCGCAGGGGGACAAGAAGGCCACGATGCTTGCATAGTAACCTCAGCCAAATATTTACTTTTAATGTTCAATATCATTGACTATGCGTCCTTTTTCTAATATTGACTTTAGCAATGTTACTTTTGTAAGGTAGCTTTTAATACAATTTCCTGGCGAAGGCTTATTTAAATTACTCATACCTGACCATCAAACAAATAGCTGCAAAAATGATCAAAAATTCACTATTTTCAAGAAATTACAATGAAATATACGTGGTTTCATTTATTTTTATTCTCTATTCTTTTTTGCTTGTTATTTTTTAAATGTTGATTTTTCTATATTAAGCCAAAACAATTTTTAAATTCATAGATACTGTTGCATGTAAAAGGAATGCAAGTTTGTGAATATACATATGTATGTTCGTTTGTCTTTCCTAAACGCAATCTCGAGTTCTTCATACCTGTAAAAGAGTATAGAATTAAGAAAATGAGCCAAAGTAGTTTGTTTGATACTGCCACAAAGTCTAACTTTAAACAATCAGTAGTCAGCAGCCCACTCAAATGTCTGCTCCACATATACAGTCTGATAATAAACTATTAGATTAAGGCAAAAATGTTACTACAAGCATGACTCCCTGTATTATTTGATCCTGATTTTCCCTGCATTATTTGCTCTTTGTGAAACGGTCATGAAGTAATCATGCAATTTCTGTTCTATTCGGTTGCCTTCCCTTTTTCCAGTGCGGTCCTGGAGCATCTTGCTTGAAATATCATGGCCAGACATGAGCAGAAATTTATGATTTAAACCGTTATATTATCCGTCTGATTCTAATATGAGGAAATATATATAGAAAGTGTTCCGCTAGAGAAAATCGTAGAGAGAATAGAGGCTGTGGTCAAAAAGATGAAACTCTTTAAAAATTTCAGAGGCGTTTCGTTAGAAACGCGATGCTCGTGACACCGGACATTTATGAGATGATACAAACAAAAAGCATTGGGGCACACTTCCAGCCTGCCGCGCTCGTATGCGTCGTTTATCTTGCAAAGGAAGAGTGAATCTTGAATACAAGAATGAGAACCTTAAATATGAGAAATCGATTCTCGGCTTCCGTGAAGGTACAATAATGGTTTTGAAGCCCGTTGACGGACCTTCGAGACAGCGCATAATGTATGAGATATTCAAAACCGTAACCATTTTTAGTAATTCACAGTTCTGCGTCGGTTCAGATATTCAGATTTTTCAGGCCGTCTGTTGTCAGGGAGCGGTTATTTCGTTGGAAGGGAAAGAGAACGCGATCAAATAGCCTTGTGTGAGACAACAGATGTCAGATGACATGATAAATGTATGTGTGCCTTTCACTTAAACTAGAATTTACATTCTCAATGACCCCTGTCAAGAAATTACAAGAGAACTGCTGTAATCAAGTGAAATATTTCCAACTCCAAATGTAGAATTCAAAATGAATGTCATTTTCTGAGCATCCATGTATTAAATCTATTTATTCTTTTCAGGGGGACTCTGGAAGCGGTTTGGTCGTGCGTTTGGATAACGAATTCGTCCTGTGCGGACTCGTCTCTTTCGGGCGCCGATGTGCATTGCCTCGAGTGCCGGGAGTCTACACTCGAATCTCGAGTTCCATTGAGTGGATCTACAAGAACACCCTCCATTCTAAATGTCAGCCGTGTATCTACAATACGCAGATAGTACCCATGTCAAATAACAACTCTGTAGATATGAAGACAAGTATTACTTCCGAATAGGCAGATGATGTGAAAAGAATGACTCTGCAGAGAAACGAATTGACAATAAACTAACATTTTTTATTAGAAAGTTGTAAATGATATTGGTATAGTTTGAAGATTTTCTCGTGAGAAATCTGGATTGATAATGCACAGTATAAGTTGTCTCTCAAAAAATAAATTTAAAAAAATCTGTTTTGTAATCGTTAAAGAAGATTGTACTCACTGTTCAGCTGCGAAAGAAAATAAACAAATCTTTATTAACGCCAAAATTCAAGCGTCGCAGACCAAATATAACACACTAGTGATGGGGAGGAGAGCATACAGAGTGTACGATCTCGATGGACCACAATCTCCGACACATAACCAACGAGAGTGGTCTTCGCAAAACTTTCTCGCGTACTCTCTGATAAGGATATTATCCGAGAGAAGGCCTTGAATGGCACTGGCGTATGCTGGTTACTAAAAAAAAATAGTTATTAAAAAGGTGTAAAATATTGACCTTTGAGCGAATTTAACATTTTTACTGAATCTATCGTGTGATTTTTGGAGATTAATCCTGACATGCAGTTAATAGTATCCGAAAACCGAATTGGTGCTTTAAGCGATAAGTCCCCAACCTATTGAAACAAAACTTTCACATAAACTATATTTGTAGTCACAAAGTCCCTACCAAATATATATATATATATATGAGGCATTGTTTTTTTTCTTCTTTTTTTTTTTGTTATCGCGTTACATGTCTTTGAAAGCACAGTCGGTTAGACCCTTGTTGGATTTGGTTCAAAATTTGATGGGTGTCTATACTATAGATGTATAACCCCCTGGGGGGCACTTCGAAATGAGGATGAGATGCTTTCGGTAGGGTGGTTGGATTTCGCCATCCTGGTGGGTACATAAATAGGTGGGGGATCTGACTCCTCCCATCGATGACGGGACGTACTTCCTTCGGGAAGAGTTGTACCGTGGCCGGTGATGGCCCTTAGGATTCAGCCAAAAGTTCCCGCCAATGTTGCTGTTGCGGCGGTCCGGTCATTCAGTTTTATTTATCTGTGTGCCTTCGGGTGGGTCGGAGAGTCAGTGATATGACTATACTATAGATGTTAAATCTGTATGCCAAATCTTATATATCTACTCTCTTCGTTTTGTAGTTAATCTGCTAACTTATATTCGAGCAGGTGGATAGGCAGATTTTCCCGGAACGGATTTTGCTCAAAATTTGATGGAATATAAATTTGATATAAAGATACCAAATTTCATCTGTCTAGCTCTAAAGCGTTTTTGAGTTATCTCTGTCACAGACAGACTTTTCTACAAACGTATTTTTCGAACTCAAGATGCTCTAAACCATGGAGATTCGTCAGAAGCTGAAGTTCACCTTTTTTTACGACTACCATTTTTCCTTTATACTTCGTATATGAGAAAATGTAAATGATTTTTAAAAAGGAATATGACTCAATTGATTTGGCCGGATTAAAAATTTTTCCGAATAAATTTACAATAGAGGTATGCTGAAAAGGAATTGAATTTGATTAGGAAAATAAAGAATATGTCTCATGGACTCGCTCACTCACTCTCCATCATTGAATGCATTCCAACATTTTTTCGTATCCAAAAAAATTGTCATTTATTGAAAGGGAGAAGAAGAAGTGCTTGACCTGATGTGACTCGCGTGATTCCACTCATCTGGCCACGAGTGCGGGCGAAAGTAACTGTGCAGGTCATGTAGCATGTAATGTAAGCTCATTGAGTCAGCTGCATTGTCTTTCTCCTCTTGCAAGAGAGACAACGGATTTCAGAACTGACTGAATGCAATGCGCTTTTTGTGTTAACCCATTCCTCGTTTATTCAGTATTGTTGCAAGTGAAGCTGGACTTGTTCTCGTTAGTGATAAAGTGGACTGCTTCTCGTTTTTGCAGCTTATAATTTATTTTTTTTAAAAGTAGACTTTTTTAATTATTTCTGATTGAAACCAAAATTGGGTGCAATTCTACTGTATTATAAAAAAATATCGCGCACCAAATTTCATTCATCAAAGTCACTACGCTTTTTAATGAATGCTCTCTGTACATTCGAATATGCCAATAGATAGTCAATCCACTGAGGGATAGGGTTAAATTGGAAAAACTCATGGGATGTCGGCTGTCTGGAAAAACTCATGGGATGTCGGCAAACTAGATATAGATGTAGCATCGTGGTAAAAAAAAAAAAAAAAAAAAAAAAAACGTTGTCTACGTATTTCAAATTGCGCAAAATTTGAAATTTCCTAAGGCAGAACCCTTTCTTAATATCGTGAATGGATTTCCCATGGAAAAAGTACCTAGATTACGAACTTTGGATACCATACCAGGATTCCATTGAGCAGCATTCGATATTTTTTTGTTAAGGGATCGTTGCCGTAGTATGTAAAGGTGTGAGACTAGATATTATTTGGACGTCGGTGGTAGTACCTTTATTTTTGTTGCCCCTTAAAAGCATCTATAAAATTACAATCTATATGTTGAAATCGATTGCTACTTCATGCATGTCAAATGATGTACAATAAAAAACTCTAGTATTGTTTAAATTGCGTCTCATCCTGCCATTACGTCGAAAGCATCCAAAAAGAACGATTTGCTGCAAGAGTGAAAGAAATAAAACTGACTATATATTTTTATTGTTTAAAAAAATATTCATTTTAATAACAATGAAATTGATATCTTACCGCTAGGAGAAGAGAAAAAAAAATGAATTAAATGTTATTCTTTTCGCATGGTATGCATGCATTTCGTTATCGGAGCAAACTGCTCTTATCATCATTGCTTACTATTCATAAATTGATATGTCGCTTTATAATAGAAGCACATGAAACAAGTAGTATATTTTATTCACTGGTAGATGTTAATCAGTTTGTTTTCCATGTTTTGCCGACAACTTGGCGCTCTATTCAAACACTTTTGTGGAAGAATTCGTAATATTGAGAAACGTATATAGGATATATGCTTGTTATAAACGTGGAGCGCAAATCGCAGTACATCGTTCTAAATGTTCATTTATTCTACAAATCTTTCATTTCCACTACTGTGGAACTTTTCTAAGCTATTATTCATCTCATCATTTGCTGCTTCTCATATAAATAGAAATTTGAAAGCAGGCACAATGATAGGAATAATTATTACATTTATATAATTATAAGTGTCATTGTTCCCAAGAATTACTTTAAATCGTAATTTTAATGGAATAAAATTAATTCATAACTGCATTTTTGCATTCGCTCTTAAAATTTTAAAAGCCTTTTCAGAAGGCTCTAAAAACGGCGCTTTAAAACACTTGAAAAGAAAGATGCGACGATGCAAGATTGTTCATGCCATTGAAATAAAATTTAAAAAATGCCCACAAATACTTTATTTAAGCAACACACAATATTTTGTATTTGTTATAAGTATCAAAACTTTGCAAAAAGTATTAAGGTAAGAGACAACATTCAAAAGTCGATTTTTTGCGAAATTATAAAATTGTTTTTCATTTACTTTTCTTAAGTTCGAACAGTTTTTTTTCTTATATATAAAACCACAGTTTTGCCTCTTAGTCTATTTTTTGGAAAGTTATATTGATTTTTATATAAGCATTTACGTACGCTTTAATATTATTTTGCATTCTTAGATGCTGTTTTCTTTGATAGAATTTTCTGACGAAAAACCTCATAAATGAAATTCTAACGCGTATTTTCAGTTCAAATTTGATATAATAATTCCTCAATATGTTCTGCAGCTCCTGAACCAGAGAATAAGTAATCTATTCATTCATTTGTTGACTGCTTGGAAGAAATCAGACTGTTTCTGCAAAATGTGGGAGAAATCGAACAATATACACAGCTCTTGGGTGTTATGTGGCTCTCAAAATGGATGTTTTTTACAGAAATATGCCAACATTTCAATGAATGGAACTTAAAGCTTCAAGACATAAATAAAACAATGATATATGTATATATATAACGGAAACGTTCAAGTTTATTATGTGCCCTGATGTGATTTCATTTGATAAACTGAATGTGTCCTAATTCTATTAGTTGCAAATTGAAGAATTTGAAATGCAACTGATTGATTTCCAGTCCAGTTCAATATGGATTCAAAAACTTATAGAAACAAGGAATAAGTTGGAATGGATTGAAACAGAAAGATTAACAAGCAATATACGTAAAAATGCCAGTGACAAAATTTTGGAAACATGGAATTCGATTCCAGGCACACTTAACTGTTTGGAGAAGTTGGCTCATGCTATTTTAATCTACCTTAATTTTCATCTACCTATGTTTGTGAGTCATTATTTTAAGAGATAAATAACAATAAAGACTCTCTTAGAGACCGTTTGTCAGATGACTCCAATTCAGCCTGCGTTCTGCCAAAAGTAACATCTTGCAACCCTAATATAAGTTCTTTTGTTGCAAATTAGATGTCAAATAAGTCACACTAATGCCCCCTTAATTTGAATTACACGTATAACTAAAACTTTTACTAGTATACAGTGCAAAATGTATTTTTTCGCAGTAAATAAAGAGTTTTGAGTTATTAGTATTTAGTTGTATTGTTTTCCCAATAATCACAAGTCAAAATTATTTCACGGCACGTCTATACTTCATTAAACATTTCTTTTGAAAAAATGGCACATTGATCCATAAAGGTTCGCTACCCCTGGATTAGGAGATGTATTCCTACGTAAACACAGAGATTAAAATCAGAAAAAAAAAGGCTGATACTTCTTTTTTATCTGTTTAAGATTTATAGAAAGTATTTCTAATACTGTTGCCATGATAATTTTGTTGCATTAAAATATCAATATCCTTAACATATAGAAATAAAACTTTTTTCGGAATTATTATTGAAGACTGAATTTTACATAACTGCCACATATTCTGAATAATTTCGCAAGTTGTAATATGTGTCCAACTACATGTTGCCAACTTGCCATATATCTAAATATATGATAAGAGGGAAGTCTACAGAAAACTTTTCAACATTCCTATCAACACATTCTTCTGACTGCCAATATTCTTTATTAATGAAATATCCCCATCAACACCATGCAGATAATATACCTCTCAATTGATAATAATGAAATATTTTCTTTCTCTCGTGCAACATGAGTAATTATGCAAAAAAAACTATAATTCCTTTACTTTAAAATTAAAAAAAAGAAGAAAAAAAAAACCCACACATTTTGAACAACATAAAGCGTATTAACAGTTTATCAATAAATAAGAATTAGAATTATTTCTCTTCCAATAAAAAATAAAATTCAAATACTATCAATCTTGCTCTATCATGTTTATAAAAACTATCATTAACACAATTTAAAAAAAATGAATATGAAATTTTAAAAAACGCGTATTTTTTTAATAAAAGAAAAGAATTTTAAAAAATTCAGAAATCAAATTATTTCGGAATGTTTTTTTTTCTTAAATGCATCTCTTTCTATTATATCTACTTGAGGCAGTGACGTGAGAAGATATTGATACTCCTGTCTCATGGAGCAGAACCGAACAAAACATGAATTCGTTTATATAATTTTTAAAGATTAAAGACCGTGAGAGGATGACAGAATAAGGCCTTTTACCGGACGTCATCTTTATTTACTAAACCTCTGGTGACGATTGAAGGCAAACAAATTATATTTGGTCTCAGATTCCTTTTACTTTCGCTACACCACTATAAGTGGTGATTCCGAAATATAGAATTCAGCAAAATTATTTCAGTATCCATATTGCATTCAGCATTGTTAAAGTCTAACATTTTGTCAGGATTCCCAATATTTGCTGCAATTACTGTACGAATTTTCAAAATCCTGTTAACACTCTTTCTAAAAATATTCCTGAAAATCACAATATTTATTCGTTTGATATGCTATATTCCAGTTTTACGGCATCTATCTGCAACCAGACACGACTGTGAATATACACACATTTGATAGGATCTGGAATGAAAAAAAATAATAAGGCTAACTGCTTATGTACAATAAGTATATACGAAGTTTTAGTAATGATTTCTTAATGGAAAAATGGTGGTGACGAGAAAGATGGCTAACTAAAAATCGAAATTTTGTCATAAATAGAATGATTGGATTGCCAAACAAGTACGTGAGGCAGCCTCCGAAAGAGACGAGTCTTCTGAACTAGATTCGACTTGGTAGCGTACTTCAGATTTTTGAAGTTAACTCCGTCCATGTCACTTTCTACATATCTGTAACTATTATCAATGCTAGAAATACTGGCTGTATTGAAATAAAATGTAATGAATTGATTAAGTATAATTAATAAAAAAATATATTTGTTTGTGATTCTAGCATTTTTGACTGTGTTCCTGAATAATTTTTTTGCCGAAAACAAATATTTACATCCCTTCTTCAGAGATACGATGACGATGAACAAACAGAAACGTGCTATTTATTGAAAGTGCAAAATAACGACTTTCTCCCTTGGTACTCTATTCAAAAGAAAAAAAAAGAAAAGAATGCTCCGTGATAAAATAGGGATTTTAAAAAACGATGCAAAATTGTGTTAGCACTGGTCATACTTTGAAAATCATTGGAAATCTACTGCTTTCAGTGCTATTGCAATATAACCTATTCAAAATCCTACATTTCCGAATAAACATCTGACAAACCAAAAATCCTAAATTTCCGAATAAACATCATACAAACACGAAAATTATATCATATTCCGACCATGTTGAAATTAGCAACTACATTATTTAAAAAAAAGTTTCATTTTTTTCTCATTTTTAAATTTATAAACTATTCATGACTGCCCCTTTTTTAAATTAAAAAAAAGACTTTAAAAATTAAGACCTTTAAAAATTATGCATCTGTTATGGAATTTAATTTTTTTCTGCTATTTTGAATTGCCAATATACCCTTTCCCTCCCTCCTCCCTCCCGCTCTACATATTATTACGAAGGGTGAAAATCGCGTAAATCGCGCCTAGGTTTCAACGTCACACTAGAACGACAAAATATAAAATAATAATAACAAAAAGGTTTATTGTTTAATTTAGACAAACGTTGGAAATGGCAACCCTTGTCATTGCACAGTCAACAACGACTTAAAAATTATTTCTCAATGCCCTTGTAGACACAAAGTATTATATATATATATATATATATATATATATATATATATATATATATATGTGTGTGTGTGTGTGTGTGTGTGTAACATTATTTGTTGTGATGCAGAATGCAGTTTGAAGACGGTGAAGAGACTTTATCTTTTTAAATTCTTTTTAATCCATCGGGAAAGCATAATTATTTACAAGCAAAGACGCGGACATTGAGCGTCCGCCACAGCGCGTTGCAAAAGCAGAAGTGGGGAAAAAAGGGCCGAAATAAATTATCCCTCGCCTTATATAACCTTAGATTTTGATAAGGAAAATATTTCTCCATAGTGCTAATATATTAATAAGATTCTGATAGGGATTTCTGACGCATGTCAATCACATGTAAGGGAAACACAGGGATCTTTTAAAAAGAATGTGCTTACTGGACATTTTTTACCTCTTCATGCCGAGCGTGTGAAAGTATCGGCGTTTAGCCTATTCAGCAGTTTTATAAAGCTTGTCTTGAATTAATTAAGTAGAGAATTGGATCACGAAGCAAGAGAATATTTTTAGAATGAAGTTACTATGGGCGAAATTAAGATAAAATCTTGGAATTTAATTACATTTCAATTAAAATTTAAAATATCATTACATACATACATACATACATATATATATATATATATATATATATATATATATATATATATATATATATATATATATATATATCGAATAAACGAGTGATTTAGGGTAACCCTATAAAGAAAGGTCGCTAAGTTAAATATCCAGAGAACCTGATAAGATAAGCCATGTGTCCTGCGTGTCCAGTTTATCTCTTTAGATCTATAAAATCGAAGGAAATTCTCACCTCTCGGGAAAACTGTGCAGAGGCACTTTGATGCATGGGCCGTATGCCTCATTTCTTGCAACTTACTTGCAATATTTTAGAGGAGAAAATGCTGCATAAAAGTAAGGTACGATGCTCCACTCTGTAGTTCGGTCAGCAACTGTAGCTCTAAGATATAATCACCGAGTATTCCTGCCTCTGTTGAATTTCCATAGTGCACTGGATGAAGGCTGCCCATCTCCCATATGACAGTAATATATATGTAAACAATGCCGCTAGATGCAAAGCCTTCATTCGCTTTTTCACCCGCTGAGAGTAGTTTGAGATACCATGTTCCAATGCAATTTTTGTTCCTCTTGGTGCCTATTAAAATTCTTTGAGTTAGTCGGTCCATTAACAGAACATCCTTCATATGTATTATATTTCTATATTTTCTGTTACAGAACAGCAAAAATCTATTTATCTTTATGCAAAACATGTTGAAATGCTTATTTTAATCCTAAGGCGTGTTTCAATTTTTTAGGGACACCAATAAAAATGAAAATAAAAGCGTGAATAATAAATATTTGACATTTATTTCTGAAACAAGTTAGATAATAACAAAAATAAATATTGTAGGATAATTTAGATTAAACAAATAAAGATTACACAAATAAATTTCAACTTTGAAATAACTAAACAAAAGAGCAGCACAAATTTTGTGTTTCAAATTTTTAGGGACAGTGGAATTAAAAGCTTCAAAACTTCAAATTAAACTTTTTTACCGTTCAATATTAGCAACATTTTTTCTGATGACATCATATATTCTGTTTGGCATGGAATATATTAGGTTCTGAAGAAGTGTTGGATCCAGAGAGCACCAAGCTTTCATTATTGCTTGTTGAAGTTGCATTTTCGAATAAAATTGACGCCCTCCTTCATAAACTGTTCTTGCCAAAAGACCCCATAGATTTCCAATAGGGTTAGATCAGGGCTTCTAGCTGGCCAATCCATAACTTTCACATTGTTATCTCTAAACCACTTTTTTGTTGATTTTGAGCTGTGGATAGATGCATTATCTTATTGAAAAGTCCAATTTGGACCACATATTTCAAGTCCTGTATTAAGTAAATGTGTTTGTAACATTTCTTGGTATCGATCAGAATCCATTCTTTCATTCACAAATGACAGTTCGCATGTACCATTGAAGCTAAACGCTCCCCAAATCATAACAGATCCACCACCCATTTGCCTTTTGGAGAAAATCTCTGGTTCTTTTCTTAGATCATGCCAGTAATATCTCCAACCGTCTGGCCCATCTAGATTAAACTTCTTCTCGTCGCTGAACATGACTTCTATCCACTCATCTTTGAAATGCATGTATTCCTTTGCCCAGAATAAAGGTTGTAATTTGTGTTGTTTGGCAAGTAGTGGTTTGCAAGCCTTTTTCACATATTTCATGTTTTTATTGCTCTTGATTGACCTCCAAACAGTAGTGTGAGAACATAGCAGTTTCAATTCTTTTGTTACTTTTCGTACTGATGATTTTTCATTTAACATTTCTGAATAATTCTCCTGCGGGTACGTGAATCGAGCTTTGGCTTAGGTCCTCGCTTTTGAATGGCAGTTGATTTCACATTTAACTGCTTCACATAATTTTCCACAGCACGTTTTGAACGTTTTATGAGGGCTGCAATATTTCTCAAAGACTTTTTTCGCTGTAATAAGCTTTTATTTGGCCATTTTCAAGATCTGATAACCATTTCCCTTTAGCCATATTTCTTCGGCAAAAAATTAAGTACTAACGAGGACGTTTTCAATATAAGCTTTTTAAGTTATTAAAACAACTGGTAGTAAATGAAAATGAGCAATAATAAAGATTTAACTTGAATTTATATACCATCTCATCTAGCTGTCCCTAAAAATTTGAAACACAAATTTGGCATTTTTTTGTAATTTCTTCTTTTATTAGCATTGATATTTGTTTAATTATTTTAGATTTTTTTATTATATTTAATTTTTTATGTTTTTCAAAGAAGTTTTTACAGATATTAGGTAAAAATTATTTCGATTTTATGTTTTTATATGGTGTCCCTAAAAATTTGAAACACACCTTATATGGTGTTTGGTATCTCTCTTTTCAGATTTATTCCTCTTAAATGCAACATGTTTACAATCTGAAAATTTCAGATTGTAAACATGTGGCATTTAAGAGATTTTAGAATTTATGAACCAAAAATGAATCAATAAATCTTTATCACGTTTAGCTATGGGGTGTCAAATTGGCATCACTGAATTTGAATATTTTGAGTTTTAAGATGGCGAAACATGGTTTCTGAATTATCAGAAACAATGAAAATTATTGGATATGAAAACATCCACATAATAATGGCAAAGCTTCAAATTTCATCTACTTCTATATTTTCCTTTTGTTGGAAAATTGAGCATTTCTATGATAAGTTGAAGATTTCGTATAGCTCACATAACATTGCATGAGTTATAAGAGATTGTTTTGAGATGGACCTCGTAATTTTGGACATCTGCTTGATGGCAAGAGCTACATGAAAGCCATCACTCTATTTTATGAAATTCCATTATACAGAGATAAAAGAACCCTACTTTATGTTATAAATTGCATAAAAAGGATAATTACGTTATTTGCTTACTAATATGCGTATTTGGATTTCATAATTTTGAAAATCAGCATATTTATTAAATATAGATTGTGTTTATATTTCATGATACAGTAGTGCATTATGTTAGATTAATTACCGGTTTGGAAATTAGATTGCATTTATTTTTTGACGAACCAACTAATTTTGAGCAGTGATAAGTTTGATCAGATAAAAAGTCTGCATCTAAGTCTTCACATAACTCTCCAAATTCCAATTCCACAACAACGCAGAAACATTACTTTCAGTTATTAAGAACAAATAAAGGTTCTGTGGTTTATACTCTGTGTGAGATGTAGACCATGCGGTTTATCACTATCTGTTAAGTATTTAGAAAATCGTCAAATTTTATGCATCATAAGATTGCGTTCAGCTCTATCACGATTAATTTATTCAATTATTCTTTACAATATGCTGCATTATGACATATTAATGTACTGTTGGAAAGCTACACAAAAGCTAATCTGGGATGGTGATCACATTTTTGAATGTTGACCAGAAACGAGTCTGCCATTCTACTCTTTCATTCTATTCCAACAGACTCTTGCATGCACGACACAAAGACACAATGTTTTTTTGACCACATAATGGGTTTTTATGTCGTTGAACTAACACACGACTTTTTAAATTATAATATCTAAGCCTTTTAATAAATCGTTTTAAGCAGCATTGTTGCGAATTTGATTTTAAGGGATGAATTTCATAAACAAATAGAATATGTTGCGCATTAACAGCAGTATTTTCAACGGGAGCGAATAATTTTTTTATAGAAGTAAGCATATATTTTTTTATAGTTATTGAAAAACGACTTCCCTGAAAATCTATTTCATATTCATAATTTGGAAGCAACAATTTATGATATTCTAAGAATAATGGCTAAGTAGATGGATTCATTAAAGGCTCTTCAGATCAGAATCTGTGTAATGTGGAATATGAAAACTTGTAGTTGCTGACGAACAAATCATCGGCTAATATGGGGCAACATGCTGATTAGGATTTTAAAAAAATGGAAAAATTCTCCTTCAGCAGGAAAAAAGGAATTGTCGTTTCTAGTATTTCAGAATGACTGAGAAAGAGAAGAAAGCTTCTTTCGGTTTCCAAAGTTAACCAGCGTCTTTAAATTTCGCATTGGCGGCAAAGGACTTTTTTTTGTTCAAATTCTTTTCAAAAATATAAAACTGTTTTAAGGAAATGAAAAAAAAAAAGTATTACAGAAAAAACATTCATTTCACTTCAATGCTTAGAAATAAATATTTTTTTTATAAAAAAAAATTGATTGAGAAAGATTTGCGTACAAGTCATAAACTAACAATCAACGGCATTTGACAATCGGTTGTGTGACAAATAAGAACAAATTTTGAGGAGCTCGTACTAATCTCAGCGACATGAATAAGGAGGAAATAAAATAATAAACGTTTTTATGAATAGCATGTAAACAAAAAATAACAAAAAAGTAAATAACATTTTATTCTGTCTATCGATGACAACTGATAACGTAAATATAATGGAACTTGAAAAAAATTTTGTATCTGAAATTATTATTATTGAAGAATTTTTTACTGAGATTTAAATGAAATATATTATTTATCGATTTGTCTATTCTTTGTTATAAAATCAGCCCTTAATTTACATTATTAAATGAACAATTAAAATAAAAATTTAGGAAAATTGCATTTCAAAGAATGATATATTTAATTGTTTTTTTAGCTTGAAAGAAAACATTATTGGAACTACATTTTCAAATTATGCCGATGTGAAGTAATTTCTGAAGAGATTGATAAAAAAACTGTATACTATGTTGTATCTGTTCCTAATAAACATAACGTAGATCAGATCAATAAATTTTAATAAGTTTTTTTATTTCTCATGAGAATTGATAGAAATTACAACATGGTATATAATATTTTTTATTTTACTTGTCAAATATTAGCCCTTCCTCTCCTTTAAAATTGAATTTTCAAAGGCTTATTATTAATTAAATTAAGATTCGGGAAATACAACTAGTCATTAAAGCCTAAGACTTGATTCCCGTAGAAAAGTGCAGCCATCATATCTTTTTCAGGTTCAATATATGCTTTGCTAATTTTAATAACACAAACGAAAATAAAATCCCAATCGGCATTTCTGTGAATAAATTGGCTGTATAAGAAGCACTCGTTCTGATGCGTCAAACGCTTTAATTTTTTTTTTTTTTTTTTTTTTTGCGCACATTAAATACTATTCATACGTTCAAATTTACCACCTTGGCTGTTGAATATAAACATTATGGGATAATGAATGTGTCGCGTGAATCCGCGATCTTTGACGAAGCGAGTAACAACTCAACTCCGTATTGGAATTTAAAAAAAACAACTTGGATTTAAAAAACTTGAAAAACTGAAAACGCTGTGATCAGCAGCTGAAAAGATTCTGAACTATTTTCTTTCGGAAATGCAGTCATTTAAATTTAATATGTATATAGAATAACTTGTCTTGTCGTAGAAATAAATGTTATAGTTTATTTTTTCAAGGACAGTAGTTTGTTTCAATCACAGTAAAAGAACCCGTGTACCAGAGGCGAGTACACGACATGGCGTCCGCGACAGGATTGTGATTTGAAATTAACGATTCGAAAGGCAAGTGAATTATTTTGACGATAAATTATTTTATATTTAAAATTTGTCGATACTTTGAAGTAAGAATAACTGTTTCAGAAAAATTATGGAAGCTTTAAAGCTTAAACGGAAAACAGATCTGCATTTACTAGATTATTTAATCAATTAGATGAGTCAGCGAAAAGGAAAGTAACATTGCAGAAGATTTAGATTGTTTGGCAACCTTCCAGCTGCTTGGCGAGAAAAACAATGAACTTCTGCAATTTAATGAAGATATTTTGAATCTTTTGTTGATGTCCGAAGATATAATGGAAGACGAATCTCGTTCAGCAGACGAGTATTCACTCAATTTTAAAAAGATCAGTTTATTAGTGGATAGAGAAACTAATCCCGATCTTAATACTGATACATTATCTTCAGTTGGCGGTGAAAAGCGGAAATTCAAGCTGCCTCGTTTGGAACTGAAGAAATTTGGCGGGGAAATTAAAGATTGGCTGCCGTTTTGGGGACAACGATATGATGAAGACAACGATATCGATGAAACCGACAAGTTTCAATACTTAGTCCAAGCAACTATCCGAATTCCAGAGCGAGGGAATTAGTTGAAAGTTTTCCCCCTACCTCCGGAAAGTATTGCAAGGCGATTGATTGTCTGAAATCTAGATTTGGCAGGGATGATTTGTTGGTAGAATATTACGTTAGAGAATTGTTAAAATTGACACTCGTATTTAATCTTAAAGAGAAACATGTTAAATTATCAACTGTTTATGACCGTCTTGAAACCCAGCTGAGATCAGTAGAAACTCTTGGCGTTACTACATCGAAGTATGCGGCCATGTTATTCCCCCTGGTCGAATCTTGTTTAAGTGAAGAAGTTTTAAGAGCCTGTCGGAGAAATGATAGAGGGGTGGATGGAATGGATGATGCGAAAGAATCTCGATTGGAAAGTTTGATGAAATTTTTGAAGAACGAAGTTGAAAATGAGGACAGGATAGCTCTTGCGATGCAAGGCTTCTCTTTGAAAGAAAATAACAAAAATATCAAGATTAAAAGAGACTTGCCGACAGCTGCGGAACTTTTTACAGGAAACCAAAAATCTGCTTTGAAGTGTGCATTTTGTGACAAGAACAATCATGAATCCAAAGAATGTCATGTTGCTCGAAATTTGGATTTAAATGAGAAAATGAAACGATTGAAGAAAAGAGGTTGCTGTTTCAGATGTTTAAGTAACGGTCACGTGTCAAAACTATGCAGGGTTCAAGTGAATTGTGGGAGCTGTGGTCAATGACATCATGCTGTGATATGCCCTGATAGAAAGATCGTTGAGTCTTCTAACTCTCAAGAAGCAACGGACAGTTCAATCAATTTTGGACAGTTCAATACATTGGCCGATCCCACATGTTCTACAAGTGTGTTTCTTCAAACCCTGGTAGTGTTTCTTCGGGGAGAAACACAAGATTTTACTGTGAGGGCCCTTATAGACACTGGAAGTCAGAAATCTTATATTACGAAAGAAGCTGCTAAGAAAATGAAGTATCCTGCATTGAAAGAAACAACTCTAATTCATACTTTGTTTGGAGGGATGCAAAATCCCCAGAAACATCCAGAATACAAGATTTTTATAAGTGATTTTTAAAAAAATTATCACTGCACTTTTAACGTATTTGATCAAGAGAAAATCTGGGCCGAAATTTGTCAGATACCAACTGGTTTCTGGTCAAAGAAACTAGAGGGTAATAGAATTCATCTAACGGATCAAGAATGTTTACCATCTTGTTCTTCATCCACAATCCATTTGCTTATTGGTGCTGACATAGCAGGAACATTGATGACAGGAAAAATCCTCAATTTAACTTGTGGATTAACTGCCATTGAGACTTTGCTTGGTTGGACACTTATGGGAAGAGCACCAAACAGTTCAGACTCTATAAGCATGACAGTGACAAACTTACTCATAAAAGATTGTAATATAAGTGACTTATGGAAGTTAGAAGCCATTGGAATTACTGATCCTGCTGGATCGAAAAAGAAGACTGAAATGCATCAAGGTACTTTAGATTATTTTCGAAACACTCTGACGATTGATGAGGAAGGGAGGTACGAAGTCGCCTTGCCTTGGGTAGGGATGACGAATATTTTCAGAGCGGTTATTACGTAACCAATATCAAAAAGTCACAAATACAAGTGATCAATACTTTTCAAAGAGGGGTGTGATTCAAATCCTTGATACGATCATACTGATGATATTTCGATTACAGGTTTTGGCTCACAATAGAAAGTAACAATCGATACGATATCACTGAAATTTGCCGGAGCGGTGACTTTACTGGAAAGTAAGAATCGATACGATCTGTCCAATGGAAGCTCTCGAAAGAAATCTGTGATTGGATTGAAAAGTGAACGGACCGGTTATTGGAATTATCGTATCGTATCATTGAATTGCATATCACTGAAATTTATCGGAGCGGTGATTTCACCGGAAAGTGCGAGGCTTCACTGGAAAGTCACCGTTCCACTTTACGAGAGTGACCGATATTCGTATTTGATGATGCGCTATTCCATACAGATCATTTTTAATTGCTCGTGACATGATTGACTTTGATTACATGTACTCTGTTTACTGCTGGCGCCATCTATTGGTAGAATATAGGACTAAAGTAAACATTTTAAAGAAATGACATATATTTTTAACTCATCTTTTCCAGAAAATAACTCACTCTAATAAATAAATTAAATAAATAGTTTTGAGAAAAAAAATTTAAGAAGTAAGCTGAAACAGATAAATTAATTCAATCACACGTTACTTAAATTAGTAAATTAAGTATTCATCACAATTAATAAATTTTATATTTAATATTAAGTAATAATTTTTAATTAATAATATGATTGAAATAACAGATATTTGGAACGCATATTTAAAAATAACAATAGCAATATTATTTGTTATTCAAAAAATCGTGGATTATGCATCTCTAGCCTTGGGTGTTAGAATTATCCCGGCTCCCTGACAACAGACAAATAGCCGAGAAACAACTTTCTTCTGTTTATAAAAAACTTGTAGAATCCGAGAAGGTTGGAGTATATGCAGATGTCTTTAAAAAATGGATTGCTGACGGTGTCATTGAAGAAATTGAAGATAAAAAGGAGTTAAATGTGCACTATCTCCAGCGCAAGCCTATATTTAAAGAGAACAGCAGTACTAAGAAAGTGAGGCCAATTTTCGATGCATCCGCACATATAAAGGGTACACCCTCATTGAATGCCTGCTTAGAAAGTGGTCCTAATTTAATTGAACTTGTCCCTTCCCTACTGAATCGTTTCCGGAAATTTCCTGTTGGAATAGCATCAGACATTGAGAAGGCATTTCTTCAGATCGGAATCAGAAAGAGGTTCGAAAACCAAAGACAAGGGAATGAAAATCTATAGACATCGTAGAGTTGTGTTTGATGTTACTTGCAGTCTATTCCTTTTAGCGGCAACTTTGAATTACCATCTGGAAAAAGCCCCTGAATAGTTCTTGAATAATTCGGAAATTTTGAAGAATTTATTTTATGTGGATAATTGTGTCTGCAGTTTGAAGAATATAGATGAAGCAGATACATTTATAATTGAATAGCAAGCGTTGATGTCTTTAGGAAAATTCAATCTACGAGGCTGGCAATCAAATACGTCACTTGAAATTATTGATCAACCCGACAAATACCAAACTGTACCCTTATTGGGCCTAAACTGGGACTTAAAACAAGATACTCTGTCTTGCATCATAAACTGTCCGAAAGATAAAAACCTGGTTCTTACTAAAAGAGGCCTGCTTTCTTTGGCTCAGAATATATTTGACCCTTTGGGTATATCTCCTCCCGTAACCATCATTTCAAAGTTTATGCTTCAAGAATCCTGGACTCTTGGACTTAAATGGGATGATGCCCTGCCAGAAGGTCTATCAAAACGATTTTGGAACTGACTGAAGGGTATAAAGAATCTTTCAGAGAATCTTTTAGAGAAACCGTCAGTATTCATGTCTTTTGTGATGCAAGTGCTAAAGCGTATGTCACTTGTATTTTCCTAAGAGTAGAGTTTCGTGATGAAGTGTTTGTTAGCTTTGTTCAGTCTCGAGCTAGAGTCTCGCCTTTAAAGAACTTAACGATCCACCTTCAACTTCTTTCTTCGCTGTCAATGGAAAATTTCATACTAGCGCTGAGGCGTTTTATTGCACGACGTGAACGACCTTCAGTAATATACTCAGATAATGGAACAAATTTTGTTGGAACAAGTAGACTATTTCATTGTATTAACAAGTAGTAAAAGAAGGGAAAAAGAAAGAAATTATTTGGAAATTTATACCACCATCAGCTCCATGGTGGGGAGGATGGTAGGAGTGCCTTATTGCCCTAGTAAAAGACCTTCTGAAGAAAGTTCTAGGCCGAGCATGCCTGCGTTACGAAGAATTGAATACAATTCTATGCGATTGCGAAGGCATCGTAAATTCAAGACCCATTACCTAAGTTTCTGAACACGATGATTTGGAACCTATAACACCATCTTCATTCCTCAGAGAATTTAGGGAAAATGGAATTCCAGATCTTGTCCACTTGAAACTATCTCCTGAGTACCTTCGCAATCGGTGGCTGTATAGGTGTAAACTGTAAGAAGATCTCAGAAGTCGATTCCGACTGGAATACTTGGGGCAGCTGAGGCAACAAACTAAGAAAATGATAGAAACCCACGATTTCAAGGTGAGAGAAGTGGTTATTGTTGAAGTAACCATCAAAAACGTCTGGCCTCTGAGGAAAATAACAGAAATATTTCTTTGTAAGGACGGTTCAGTTCATCTTGTGAAAGTAAAAACGAAAAACCGCGAATTTCTGAGACCTGTACAGCGTCTCTACGCCCTTGAGGTTCATACGCCTTCAGTAGAGAATCTACTAGAGAAGAGAGCATCTGAAATTGAAGATGAGAAAGAAGAGGCAGTACAACAGCAATATGTTGAAAATCTTGAGAAGCTACCAGAATCGGACAAAACGTCTCTATCAAATAAATCTAAATACCATGAAAACCCATTTCGGCCGTAAGATTCAAGCTCCCAAACGACTGTACCTGTGAATTTTTTGGACTAAAAAGCATTTTGAGTTTTCTTGAAAATAAAAACCCAAAAGGTGGGAGTGTCGCGTGAATCCGCGATCGTTGACGAAGCGAGTAACAACTCAACTCCGTATTGGAATTTTAAAAAAACTTGGAATTAAAAAACTTGAAAAACTGAAAACGTTGTGATCAGCAGTTGAAAAGATTCTGAACTATTTTCTTTCGGAAATGCAGTCATTTAAATTTAATATGTATATAGAATAACTTGTCTTGCCGTAGAAAAAAATGTTATAGTGTATTTTTTCAAGGAGAGTAGTTTTTTTCAACACAGTAAAAGAACCCGTGTACCCTAGGCGAGTACACGACAGAATGGTTGTTGTCTCTGGAGGCTTGTCCTTATGATACTTGAAATCTATTCAGTTCTATGATTTAATTTATGCCCTTAATACGATGATAACAGAAAGATTATATTAAAATAAGTAAACAGATTGTGTAAATGATATTCATCATAAACTCTAAATTTCAAAACAAACGAGATGAAACTGAAACAAGGTTTGGCTGATGCATGATGATGCGAAAATACTTTTCCTATGAAAGAACCTGGTGATTTGAAATGAAAAATGCATCAAGAAAATCATGAAGCATGTAAAATGAAATATAATTAAAAATTTTTTGAAAAGAAGTAAAAAAAAAAACAAGCGTTTCATCCTAAAACAGATAAGAAACATTACTAGTTTTAAAATTAAAGAAAAAAAATACACGAAAATTTTTTGAAAGCATAAAATTTAGTAAATTTTTATACATTTGAAATTGAATTGAAATAATAATTTCACTCCAATTTAATATAGCTTGAAATAGTTTTAAATTATCAGTTAAAATGTCAATATCTATGACCGTAGAAAATTTTTTAGCATGAGTTCAAGTGAAGTGGTAGCTTAGCTATTCGCAAAATTCTCATCATAACGTGAGCATCCGTGCATTTCTCGGGTAAGTATTTTTTTTCAATCTAATTTAATCTTTTGTATATATAAATAATATTGAGAGACAAAGGATTTTAAAATACTAAACAGTGATTCAATTTTAATTTAGAATTGATATTTTAATTTCATATCAAATGAATATTATTTAATAATCCAAAGAAGATGATTCTAAATAGACCCATGCCATCGGAATATTTTTTCGCCGTATTTTATATTGTGACGTTATGTCAAAATTTATAAAGTGGAAACATCTTCATCAGAATTTTACATTCTAATTAGGCATATAAATGATCATCGAACATTTATTTAGCTAACTGTATGTCTTAGTGCAGCTCCACTCATACATTTTAATTTCGTTGCGGTACATTAATTCTTGTAAATAATTCGAATTCATTTGAAACACCTTGTTATCTTTACCACGTGTTACTTTTACCACATTTTCTGAATTTGTTCATATTAATTTACTATCGGAAATTGACTTTTCTTAAATGATGTGTCGTTTTTATCGAAAACTAATTCGATTAACTGTAGATAAGTAATAGTTTTTGCATGTTAAAAAGTTTTTGGCTTGCCACTTATCCCAGGGAGTGTCTATTCGAAATTAAACGACGGATGGCTTAATACATTCACTTAGCATAAGTTTTATTAATGATAAGACAATTTTATTTTGCAAATGAAATTTATTAAAAATTAGTGTGCATTGTTAATTGGGAAATAAGATGACAGGATTCTGTACAGAAATATATTTAGCTTATTTTAGATTGATGAAAATTAAGTCTCAGAATCATTTTTCAAACACATTCTTTTTTCAGTCCTTAAAACTTGAAACAGATCCTTGTACTACTAAGATGGGCAGGGAGGACCGAGCTACCTGGAAAAGCAACTATTTTCTTAAGTTGGTGGTATGTATTGACTAGTCAATCTTAATTATTATTATTTTGAAAAATTAACTGCAATTTTTTTCTCATTTTATTGAATAGACTGATTTGTTTTCAAATCTTGCAGCAACTTTTGGACGAATATCCCAAGTGTTTTATTGTGGGAGTAGACAATGTTGGTTCTAGGCAAATGCAACATATCAGGCTCTCATTGCGGAAGCATGCTGTGCTTCTCATGGGAAAGAATACAATGATCAGAAAGGCTATACGTGGGCACATGGAAAATAATCCTGCCCTTGAAAAGTATGTCAATATTTGTTTTAGTTCAATAATGACTTCATCTTAATTTTAAAAATTGTATTATTTATTAGATCCTCAACTTTACCTTAGTTTAAATTATTAGACTTGTTTATTAGATCTTGAACTTGTGAGCATCTGCTGAAATTTTGTGCCATGATGATAGATATGGAATGAAAACTATACCTAGTCAGAGCTAGAAATAGCTGAACCCACTGATTTGCTGGTATAGAATTAGGATTCTAATTGCCTTGTGGCAGTCTGAGCACATTAATAAAGTTTTAATTAGAATTAATTTATCTTGTTTCCTTTTTAATTCTGACTTTTTTTATGTAGGCTGCTTCCTCATATCCGAGGTAATGTGGGCTTTGTCTTTACCAAAGAAGACTTGGTTGATGTTCGGGACAAGATTATGGACAATAAGGTTAAGGCTCCCGCACGTGCTGGTGCTATTGCTCCTTGTGATGTGATCCTTCAACCACAGAATACAGGGTTAGGTCCTGAAAAAACATCTTTCTTCCAGGCCTTGCAAATCCCAACTAAAATTTCTAAGGGAACCATTGAAATCTTAGTAAGTATAACAATAAAATGCTTAAAATTTTCTCTTGAAAAAATATGAAATGTATTAGAACTATGTACATGAAGGATTTGGATAGATAATTTTTACAAGCATATTAAGATGCAAATGATGTGTATATATTAATGCTGAGGTCAAATGTTGAAAAATTGGTTCCGAATTGGCTGCTTTTCTGTATAGTTACTTCGATGTGCTTTTTAAAAAAATGCAACAGTTTTAAAAATAGGTATAGTAGTTTTGTTTAACAAATCTAAATTGCTGTATAACTGAATCTGCAATAAAGTTTGAAATTGCTTGTGTATTTTATCATTGATGTTATAGTGTAGCGAGTAGCAGATTAACGTCTGCAGCTTGCTTCACTTGTGGTGATGGAGCTACTTGAGCTTGTGTAGCACAGTCCATTCCGCTGCATCGTAAAGCAAAGAAGTTTGTGACTGTAATAGCTATAAACGGAAGCTATATATATTCCATCCCTACTCACAGTCTCTCTGGGACAGTGACTGGGTAGGAAGACCATATAAAGCATAATTTTTAATTGAATTTTTTTTGTTACAAATTTTGCAGTGATGACAATAAATTCTGAAATTTACACTTTGTCAGAGCCAGAAATGGCTGAACCCACTGACATATGAGGTGTATGTTTGTGATTAAAGTTGCCTTTTGGCTGTCTGAGCATAAAGATGCAAGTGAGAAGTGAACGTGTTTGTTTGCTTTTCAGACATGATTGTGAATTGCGTCGTAAGTTCAGTTTTTGTTTCCTATGCTTTTTATGTCTGGTTTTTGCACTAGTTATCAAATTGATTCTTTTCCTTATCTATTAACAAATATTGATGTTATAGTGAAGCAGGCAGCAGATTGACATCTGTAGCCTGCTTCACTTGTGGTGATGGAGCTACTTGAGCTTGTGTAGCATAGTCCAATCCACTGCATCGTAAAGTAAAGAAGTTTGTGGCTTTAATGGCTATGAACGGAAGCCATATATATTCCATCCCTACTCGCAGTCTCTCTGGGACAGTGACTGGGTAGGAAGACCATATAGGGTACAGTTTTACTAATATTTAAATATTAATACATAATAGTATATGAAATTAATTTTGTTCTGTTTTAGTATTTTAACACTTTATGCAGGGTACAATGGAAGTCTGCATTGTAGTAATAATTAGGGAGTCAGATGGGAGATTAAGGTTAAACATTCACTTCTGCTAGTTATAGTCTGTCATTTTACCTTTCTGATTATACTTATGCAGTACAGTATGGGTTTTTGAGGCATTTTTGGTTACTTTTGACTTATGTTAATTCAGGATTTTACTTTTACTGATAAGTTATTTTATTCTAGTTGCACCAATGATGAAGTAATTTGCGTCTGATTGGTACTAAGCATGGGTAAATGCCTGCTACCTGCTATTGCTGGTGTCAAATGTCGATAATTGTTACTGAGGTGTCTGTTTTTCTTTCTGTGTGGATGTAATAACATTGATTTTTTTATGACTTCCTCCCCCTGTTTCAGTTTCTCAGGGGTGTTTGTGCTCCGGGGAAACCCCGGAATTCCGGGGATTTTGAACTTCGATACCCGGAAATTCCGGGGATCGTCGTTCAAAAGGAAGTAGGAATAATAATGAATTATTTATTTTGATCTGGGTAATTTTGTTTGCTTTCAAAGCAGAAAACGCAAGGTCAGTGTGTGTAGTGAAAACTTTTCCTTTCTTTCTCCAAAGGCAGTGATAATGCGTGAAAAGGGGAAAAAAACTTCTTTTTTGTTCTTTCCTTATTGCGAGTTATGACTCATTCCCCCGGTTCTCGGACATTCTCTTCTGGATTCTTTTCGGCAAGTAGGCGCGGCAGAAAAAAAAAAGGGAGAGACTTCGTTCGACCAGATGTGCAATCATGTGACCTGGGTTCAAAGGTCTTAATTTTGCAAAATTAATGGTTATTAATTTTGCAAAAAAAGTAATTCATTGAACTTTTATAATTAGGTCATTCAATACTTCATAATCGTAATTTTTCATTTCTCCCCCCCCCCCCCTTCTCGAAACTCCAAAATGTCGGTAGTAAGTCCGTAAAAGTTTCAGGGGATTTTTTGGGGTCCCACAAACACCCCTGGTTTCTATTAACATTAATATGTTTAGTGTTTCAAGGTTTACCGGCTGGAAGAAATGTCTTTCGTTTGTATGTGTAATCTCTAAAAATTTTAAATTTTTAATTATAATGTAACATAGTAATAGTATTGTAGCAGCAGCTGACCTTTATAGCCTGCTTTTTTTGTGGTATTGAAGCTATTTGATAATCATAGTCCATTCCACTATATCATAAAGCAAAGTATGTTACTGTAAAAGACTATGAACAAAAGTTACATATATTTCTAATCCCTACTCAGTCTGAGACAAGGCCATGTAAAACAATTTTTAAATGGATTCATTATTAAATTTTGCAGTTATGACAATAATTGTTAAAATTATACCCTGACAGAGCCTTAAAAGGCTGGACCTATTGGCATATGGGTGTGTGTGCTTATTATTAAGGTTGTCTTTTGGCAGTCTGAACATAAAAAGAGATGTTAGAAGATTGCACATTTTTAGCTTTTGAATTGCGACACCTTTTTGTAGATTGCATCATTATTGGAATTGAATGTTATATTTAATCAATTTTCATTAAGGGAAAGTCTTTGTTAGTTGAATAAAAAAAATATTTTTTGTTTATAGCATTTTTCGTTTTTGGCTTATGCACTAATTATCAAACTGTTAAAACTTTTACTGTGTTAACAAATATTGATGTTAGAGTGTTTCGGGCAGCGGATTGACATCTGTAGCCTGCTTCACTTGTGGTGATGGAGCTACTTGATCTTGTGTAGCATAATCCACTCCACTGCATCATAAAGCAAAGAAGTTTGTGGCTATAATGGCTATGAACAGAAGCCATATATATTCCATCCCTACTCACAGTCTCTGGGACAGTGACTGGGTAGGAAGACCATATAGGGTACAGTTTTACTAATATTTAAATATTAATGCATAATAGCCTATGAAATTAATTTCATTCTGTGTTG
Organism: Argiope bruennichi; assembly: GCF_947563725.1. Lineage (NCBI taxonomy): Eukaryota > Metazoa > Arthropoda > Arachnida > Araneae > Araneidae > Argiope > Argiope bruennichi. The sequence goes on along the minus strand of NC_079156.1, from coordinate 138,231,327 downwards.
ATTGCATTTTATCCTATTTGATTGTATTAAATTGTTGGTTAAGAATATTTATTACTATATCTTTAATCTGCTTAATGGTGAATTTATGAATATTGTATTGTAATAATTTGTGTTAATGTTCCTGTTAACTATGCTAAAAAGGGGAAGGCATGGATAACAATACCCTTCTCTCATCATGCCTAATTAAATTATGCTGTCTATTTCAACATATAACTGGAATTTGAGAGTATAATGAATTGAAATTTCTTTGCATGCTATGTTTCAGTTCTTTATTTCAATATCAGATTGTGCTTTTAATTTTATAATAGGTACCATTATATACCTAGAGATAATTTAAAATGTATGAATTATTTATTTAAAAAAGTTTGGTAATTTTCTATTTCAGTGTTTTGAGGTAGTATTGTCTTTCTAGAAGATAGGGTTGGTCTACATTGTTGTAATATTTAGATTAGGGATTTGGTAGGAGAAATCATTTTATGATTGAGCATTAATTTCTGTGAGCCATAGGGTCAGCAGTTGTGCTGTACACTACTGGTCTTTTTTTTTTTTTTTTTTTTAATTTGGTTTTGAGAGACTAGATAGCAACTCAAGTTTTTGATTACAGATAATTTTTTATTCTAGCACCACTGATGAAGTAATTTGCATCTGATTGACTCTAAGCATAGGTAAATGCCTGCTACCTGCTAATGCTAGTGTCAGATGTTGATAATTGATACTGGGGTGTCTGGGTTTTTTGTTTTGTTTGTGTGTAATAGTATTGAATTTTGCCAACTATTTTTTTCCCCTATTAAGTTCCTCAGGTGAATTTGACCTGTTGCTGGATGTGATATGTTTGGTTTATATTATTAACTACTGGGAATCATTCATCACTGCAAAAGAATTCATCTGTATTAACCATTTTAATATGGTAACTTACTGTTGATGTAATAGTATTTTAGGACAGCAAATTGATCTGTGTAGCCTGCTTGCATACGATATTAATTATTTAATATTTACACCACCATATCATAATTTGCATCTATCGTGCTTGGGAATGAAAGATATTTTCGATTCCTATACATAGTCCCTTTGAGACAACTGTATAGGAAGACCATATAGAATGTAAACTTGTATTGTAGGAGATATCTATTGATCTTTCATGATGAGATTATGAGCATTGGGCTATGATCTATAATGATTCAAAATGCTTGTTCTGAATATTACCTTGAAAAAAGTTAATAAATATTTTTAAATTGAAACTGTAAAACATTTATGATTTAACGTATTCTGTTATCTGTTATTCTAGACTGTGTGAAACTTATTTTGAAAGTATTGGTATTGCACGAGCTGGAATGGATGGATTGTTGTATTGACAAACTTTTACAGAGCTATACAAGTTTATTGGTGTCTTTTGTGATGGTTATATGATGAGATTATGAGCATTGGGCTATGATTTTGATGATTCTAAATGCTTTACTGATATGACCATTCGGTATCCTTAATTGTTATGATTTTAATCTGTTGATGTCATTTGTATTCATATGTTAGCATCATCTCTATTAATGTTGTTAGCTTTTTTTAAATTATTGAAGTTATTATTTAGAAGTATACTTTGTAATTATTTTTTTTTAAACATTTAAGAATGTTCTCATTTTTATTTCTAGAATGAGATTCATTTAATTAAGAAGGAGGACAAGGTAGGAGCCTCCGAAGCAACATTGTTGAACATGTTAAATGTCTCCCCATTTACGTATGGTTTGAAAATCCGGCAAGTCTACGATTCTGGTACTGTGTTCTCTCCTGAAATCTTGGACATCACTAACGAAGATCTGCGTGCTAAATTCATGGAGGTATGTATTTCTTGAAAATTGGGCCTTAGAAAGGTCAAGATGCTTGTATACATTTTAATTTTTTAATTTATTTTCCAATTTAGGGTGTAATGAATGTTGCAGCTGTGTCCTTGGAAATTGGTTATCCAACTTTAGCATCTGTACCTCATTCCATAGTAAATGGCTTGAAGAACCTTATTGCCATTGCTGTTGAAACTGATATAACTTTCAAAGAGGCAGAAATGGTAGGTTTTGAATTTTACTAAATATGATAGCATTTTTAAAAAAAACTTGATTTTGTTCCTAAACTTTTTCATGTACCAATTAAAATTTTAAATCTTTCGTAAGCTTTAAATATGTAATTTAGGAAGAGTGATATTTTACTCTGATCTATTGGGGTTTTTTCTCTCCTTCTAAAGGACTTACTTTGCGAAAGGTATTTCTTAAACAATAGGTAATGGTAATCTTTTAAAAATAATGCTTATTGAGCAACCAAGTTTTTCCTAGAAAGGAAAGACTGAAAATACCAACCAGTGGACAAATAATCTCCCCTTACTGTAAAAATTAATCTTTGCTCATGAAATAGTGTAATAGTAAAAAAATAATTGTCTTCCAAGTCAATTTTTTTAGAAAATAAGATGAAGATTGTTGTAGAAAAACCTAAAAGAATTAAAGATTTGTCTTGCCATTGTATGGTAAGTCAGTCAACATTCTTAGTTTTAAATTATAAATAACAGATTGTATTAAATATTTATAAAAAAAAACTTTGATAAATCAAGATGATTTCCTTGATTAATATTACTTCAAAATTTTCAAAAAATTAGTCTTAAGTTTTGTTAATATTCTCAAAATATGAGAACTGCTATAAAATCATGATGGTTTGGACAATGTTTTAAATGGTTAAATATATATACTTGCTTGTACATAGCAATTGATCATGTGATATAACGTTTATTACAAAATTTGTACATCTATTTAGCTCAACTTTACTTTTAAAGTGTACTTAAATACTTCTGCAGGAATTCCTCATATATCAATATTCATTGGACATTTTCTTTTCAGGCTAAAGAATATCTGAAAGATCCTTCCAAGTTTGCTGCTGCCGCCGCTGCGGCTGCCCCTGCTGCAGGTGGTGGTGGTGAAGCTAAGAAAGAAGAAGCCAAGAAAGAGGAAGAACCTGAGGAATCTGAAGATGATGACATGGGTTTTGGACTTTTTGATTAACATCTGAAGAGTGTATAATAAAACTTTTCATTCTTGTATTGTTTGGTTCTTCATTATGCACTATATGCGTGATCACTAGTGCACTCAAGATATCTGAAAATCTTTAACATTAGAATTGTTACGCTGTGTTGTTAATATTGAATATGGGTATGTCTAATTGCTTATAGATTAACAAATGAACAGCTTAATCTCTTGAGGAACATATTTCTCACATTTAGAGAAAGGATCTTGTAATTATAGTGGTAAAAATAAGGATTGCAGAAGGGGAATATATATTATTAAATATTTAATTATAAAAGCAAGTCTTGGTATGTAAAATCAAACATTAAAACAACATATTGCATCTACTTTGACAGGGTGTGTAGCATTGCAAGAAGTGCTTAATTTTCTCGAAGTGTAAAGACATAATCTTTTTTATTTTGTTTACGTACATGTAATTTGAAAGAGTAAGAGCTTATTTATTATTTTATCAAAAAAAGAGAAGGGGAGAATTCGGACATGTAATCCAGCAGTGCCAATACTTAAGATAACTCTCGTGTGACTTTCCACACCCTCTTTCTTCAATGCTCATTGCAATTTATTGAAATACCGGAATATTTATCCGGAAGGGGCAGTAAGAAATATGTGCTATGCTATGTGTTGCGGTTTGGAAAACGTTCGGAAAAAGTTTTTTTTTTGAAACATTAAAGAATGTTTGACATGTTGAATTTCTTTAAGCTATGTCTAGTATGTTTACCCTTTCATGTGTTGTGAAAGAATACGCAGATTGGTCCGATCAAAAACCAAGTACAGCAGGATGAATATGGTGCACTAATGAGATACATTGAACATGGTAGAAGTTGCTGTAAAAACATTTGCAGTGAAAGCTCTTGAGTATGTTGCACATTATTCGATCTTCATTCTCTTTAATATGTTATTTTGGAACAATCTTAAAGGGAGAAAAAAAATATATGCTAGTTCTGCTACTTAATATTTTTAATGATGTGAAATAAGTTATTTTAAATTTGCATTCTTCAGGATTTGCGTACTATAATTTTATTAAGATTTTCCTCTTTTTTTTATATATATATATTATAGAATTTCGCCCCCCCCCCCCCCCCCAATGAAATATCCGTTTGCATATAAAGGTTTGACCTGATTGAGAGAGCAATGCGTAACATAGGCCGAGATAACCTGGCTGGTAGGACTGGATTCGCATCCCTAGGATAGCGAGTTTGAACCCCGCCGACCGAAAACTCCGTTTATAAGGTGGTTTGTGCACTTATAAATCTGTTGTGGTCACAAAGGCACTGGATCAGAGGCGATCGTTCTCAGATTCAAGTCTAAATTAATGATCTGTGAATGAAGTCCTCCCCGTAAGAAAGGTTGTGAGGCATGAGTAGCCGAGTCGTACTTTTGTCTCTATATGGCGCTAGTGAAAAACGCTAACTCTCGGCTTAAAATCGTGGACTTGTCTATGACAAGTGCCGTAAGAAGTAACGTATAAACTATTATGATTTATCGAACACATTTCAAGAAGGATATTTGATTTCCGAATATGACATAGCTTAGAAAGGCGATAAAGTCCAAGATAATATATATAAAATAATTTATAGAATTCGTATAAAACATGACATACTGTCGTCAATTTCATGGCAGTTTTATTATGGTAGCCATTTCTGAATACTTTGCTCTTATCTTCATAAGACTGAAATTAAAATTTCAGAATATAGTACAGGAGGAAATAAACTGGTAGCTGATTAATTTTAAGAAGTATTAAAAAAAAGATTTTTATTGTTAATCTTATAAAAGTTAACTTGATTTTTTAGTATAGATAATTTTTCATTCTTATAATTTTCTTGTTTTTGTGGGAAAAAAAAAATTTGTTTTACAATAGAAGAGGGGTGCAAATATAGAAATAAATATTAAAATTTTAGAAAATGCACATTTAAAATGAATGAAAAATATTTGTCAATAAAAATGATACATTGTTATAAAGAAAATACACGGCTTTACATATGTGTACATGTACAAAGATGGTTAAGGTGCTTAAAAGTGCTTGATTTTTGTAGCAGTTACTCGCTACGCACCTTGTTTCACTGAACAAACAATATAAAGTAGTGCAATTTACATATTACTACTATATATTGTATTACTAATTTGATAACAAGAATTCTGGTCTCTTGATTTTTCTCTGTTTATAATAGTCCTCCTATATGTTCCATTTTCATAAAATTGGAACAAGACTGTTCAATAACACTTGGCAAATTCCAGTTCATTCGGAATAAGAGTGACCTAGTAATTTGCCTACAATGTTTATACTCGTGACGCTCCGCATTGGAAAAGAGTTCACCATCCATTTTGATTTTAAAATGCGCAGAAATTTATCATAAATTTCGGAATTCCTTTTTTTTTTTTTATCAGTATGTATTTAAAATTATTCTCAAGTTAGAGATCTGTTAAGTATTTTGTGAATAAAACGAAACGATTGATATAATGAATTCCACTTCGGCTAGAACCGGTCTTCCAGGTCAAATATTTGCCTCGTTTTTTTTTGTACTTTTCCGCCAACTTTGCTTCATTCAGTTCGCAACTGTTATTATCATAACTCGTACTTTTTTATTCTCGTTTTTTTACCAGATGATATTTTTGATACTGTTAATTACATTATTAGGTTTGATTGTGAATATTTATTCAATTCGTCATTTTTATTCACTGAAAAAAATGTTATCACCGACTGCACTGTACACACCTTCAAGACGAGTGAAACCAATAAAAAGTACAGCATGCTGAAACGGTAGTGGGACAAATGCGTACAACCATTTGCGTACGGATCATAAAAGGCCAATAAATCATGCGTAGCTCTTTGAAAAAAAGGGGGTAGGGAGCGATTAGTCTAGGTTTGCTAAAACATATGTTTTCTGTTGGCAAAAGTATTTGGCGAGAAAATGTATTGATATTTTAACTAAATTTTGATACTTAAACACAAGGAAAAAACTTTTGTCTCTATGTGTATATACTGGCGCTGTACACACCAGGTCGTCTGCCTATCAAATTTGGCAAATATATACTTTGGATGGTAGGAAAGTGATTTTTTGAATTTTTAATTACAATTTTAATTAATCAAAAATTAAGATAAATATTTTTTTCCGTGATAACTTTCTAAAAATTTACAGTAAAAAATAGTTTTTACTTGCAAATCATATCAATTCTCTGCATTATTTATTCACAGTCAAAGTATGTTAAATATAGTTCTCAAATGAAAATCAATAAAGTTTAAAAGAAAATCTGAAACAGAAACACCTGAACTTAACTATTACCATCACAAGCGATTCCAATTGTTTTAAGATAAGTTGATTATTTAAATGTGCATTTCAGCCAATTAATAACACACAAGTCAATAAGAGAATTTAACAGTTGATAAATTTGCTACTATTTGAAATTAAATCTGTTCAAAGCTTTTGATAAATCTAGTAATCAAATAAATAATTCATATACACATGAAATAAATAACTTAAGAAGCCTGATATAGTTATAAAAATACATTTTATCTTATATTTAAAAATCTAGTATTCTCGTTTATATGAAAACTTTATCTTTTCATACGTAAATATAAACGGAAGATCTTGACTATAAAACATACATGCTATCTAAGATCAGTATTCTTTTTACAGAATAAAAATACGCAAGTACTGATAAACCAATAAAATGAATGTTGTTTAAAAAATTTTAATATAATTTACATTAGAGATAACATTATTTTTTGTATTAATATTTTCAAATGCACTGAATTGCATATTTCTTTCTCCCAAATATACGTGTGTTAAATTTAGTATCTCTACATCCAATGGTCGATATTTTAAATCGATTGATGGATGCATATATATACATTCACTTTTATTCTTGGAAGAAAATCTTATTTTGTTAATTAAAACTTCTAGATTAAAGTCTGAATATTCCACACTTTAATTTTTGAATAATTTTAAACGAAAAATTTGGAAATACCTGTGAAATTTAAAGTATATGCTTCCGTGTTTAAAGTCAATTTTTTCCATTCCCTCCCCACCTCCCTCCTTTATGTGTGTGTGCGTGTTTGCGCGCGCGTATGTTATCAGGTATTTTGTTATTTAAGTTCCTAAATCAGTCCATATTTTATTTTATGAATTAAAAATAAAATTCGGGATATTTTAATGGAACATTACAACTGAAAATGGAATAATAATACGTAAGAAAGCATTTTTTAAACTTTTCCCGAATTTACTATTTATTTGATTTTTATAATATCGCAATATATTGAATATTATTTTAAAATATTCTTAGTATGATTTCTTTTATCTTTTGTGACATCGTTACAAATTTAGATCATTTTTAAACGCTGTATTCTCTTATTTTTCCATTGATGATGTAAATTTTGAAAGTAGAATGCATAAGAACCTTATAAAGAATACTTATGATAAATATTAATCGCAAAATGCATATGCAGGTAAGTTAACATAATATTCTAATTGGATGAAGAAGTATTTAAATATGACGAGTCTGATTAAATGACAAATCTTAACAAAGAGTGATTAGTTAAAAAAAGCAACAAAGAAAACTACCCTCTGCTCTTGAATTTTTAGTAGTTGTAGAACGGTATTTAGTTTTATACTTTCATTTATGACAGACGGCCCTGCAGTCAATTTATTCAAGTCATTATCAAGTATTTATTAAATTAATTTTGGAATTTTATTCTAGTAATATTCCTAATTACCATAATAGTAATATTCCTAATACCTAATATTCGTTATGCTGTTTTATAATTCTAAAAAATTTGGAGCTTTACAGTTTAAAAAAATATATTTCCTCCTTTTACAATATTGTTTAGAGTGTTATATAAAGTTGTCTTTTGTTTTCAATATTTTGCTTAAAATTAATTTTACGTTTTGACTGTGCACTTTTTTTATTTGTACAATACTGAAATGGACTTTTTAGAAAGGGACATAATATTGCGACTTCAGTTTTCAAAATTTACTACTTAAAATTTCTGAATAAGAATTAAATTAAAATCAATTAAAAAATTTGGAGAGAAAAATGGCTTTGAGATTTGCATTATCTCAGGCCCCCTGGAAGGTTTAAAACGGCCATGAATTCTTCTGAAATAAGAAATAATTACATTGATTAAAATATGGATAAAACGCATAGCTAATCAGTAAACATTTCAATTAAGGTGTAGATGTATATTGTTGAAGAGTGTATTACCAGAACTTCATTCAAAACTATTTTTAATGACTTATTGTAAATATAAGAACGATCTTCAAAAAAATTAAAGTTACTGAAGAACATATGCTACATATATTAATGTAAAAATCATTTTTCTTAATTTAATTTTATTTTTTAACAGTAGATTTGTATTATGGTTTAATAAATAGTGTAACTAGAAGAAAATTAAATTTGAATTCAGCTAATATCTCCTACAAATTTTCGCAGATACAAATGATCGGTTAGCAAAATATTAATATACTTCTGATTTAGTAAGTTGCTTATTTTATGCACCGTATATCTTTATCAGAGTACAGATTTTTTTAAAAATGTAACAATATTTAAATTATATCTACGATGACAAACAGAACATTTTAAATTTGTAATGGCTTTCTACTCTGAAACTGATTTTTTAAAAATTGATATAGTGTGAAAACTTAACATCCGTAATTGGAATCTTTTTTTACTACTTACGGAATTTCAAGAATTGCTTTTGCAAGTTTTCCCTCCTTACAAATCATTCCAATACCACTAACCTCATTTAATTGTACTTTAAATTAAAGAAACAACTTTTTTAAGTGCCTATATTTAAATAACATATTTTAATGTTCGAAATTATTGAATTAAATAAACGAATGAAGAAGAAATAAATAAAAAAAATCAATGAAACGCAAACTTTTTCGTTTAATGCAAAACGTTATATGTATGTAAAGTAATGCATTTATATCTGAAATCTAGAAAAAATTATTATTATTTCGAAGTGGGTACACTATTTATATGAGCAGAAATATCATTCCTCAATGTTTTTATCTTACATTTTTAAATAAATACATTGAAAAGCAATCCATCTTTCATAAAAAGCAAAGTGGAAATTACTCCTATAGTATTAAAACGCATGAAATTATATTAATGAACGTATCGTTAAGTATTCGAAATTGTATCAAACATCAGGCTAACTCTCGCCAAATATGACACTTTTAGATAACGTTTAAGATGTTGTAACCTCTTCTAGAACTGATCCTTATCAGTAACACAACCGCATTATAAACGAGACAACTGATTGACAGTTTTATGATCCGTACGCAAATGGTTGTACGCAAAAGTCATACAACCTGCAGAAACATGTTAAATGTTTATTCTCGACTCAGAAGAAAACCCTCAAGATTTTGTCAATCAAATCGTCGATAAAATTTCGCATCTTACAGGTGTTTCGCAAAGAACAGTTTTCTGTTTGAAATAAATAAATTAATTAAGGCACCCAGTCCTTTAAGTACCCATGGAAAGAAACGACCAGGCTCAGTAGGTAAACATTCAAGTCTTGTAAAATATGAGGATTTTACATTATCCTGTATTTGACGAAAAACCCATACATTTTTTTTTCGCAGAAATGATATCCCAACATTAGATAAAGTTTTAAAAGATGTGAATGAGGATACAGACATCTTTTTGAAAACATTAGCCGAGCTATGCTTTACAGAATATTGAAAGATTTGGGGTTTTCTTTTGAAAAACGATGAATCGAAATGAAATAACTGTAATGATTTATTAAAATGATGCATCAATATTATAGAACAAAATAAGGAAAAAAATGAATTCTCTGATTTAAAATGATAATAAAGTTAATAAATATTTACTATTTGCCGCAAAATTTGAGAGATAAAGTTTCGCCAGCTATCTACATTTTTAGTAAAATTGTAGTTTAAAGTAACCCAGTTCCCCTGACAACGACTGTGATTCGGCACGTCTAGAATATACTCTACTGCCAAGTTAGGGTGGAACAAAGTTGTTTTTATAAGCTTGTAAAAAATGTTTACAAGTACTCTTTGATTCATATACTATAATGAAGAGATGAAATACTCGATTTTCTTTTCTCTGGCCTCTTGAATTTCTTATTAATATAATGTTAAAATGTCATGTACAAGACAAATTTATTGTTTAGTTTAAAGTCTGGCGTATGCATTATAATTTTTTAAATTTCTGAACCTGTTTCAGAAATATCTAGTAGTTAAATGCAGTCCTATTTTATGTTTACAGTGTTCATGAACAAATGATGCTTAATGACTTTTTTTTATTGCTATTCTATGTATTCAATAAAAAATAAAAATCGAATTTTCTTAGGGTTTTTTTTATTTATAATAATTATCATTATAAAGCTTTTACATTTTCTTGATCAATAAATATTATTTTTTAAAAAATTTTAATGGTTTATTTATTCATTATGGTTATTTCTTAAAACTGTTAAATACTAGTCGCCTTTGGCCATCAGTTGACTCACGGGATTAATAATTGCTAAAAATTTCAGTTAAATATTTTCTATAATTAATATTTTCAAACAAAATTCATTTTTGACTCGCTGTGTGTCCACTATGAGAACACTTCCAGACAAATGTCTGTGTTTACGGCGGGCGTTATGAAACAGGTTTCAGTAGGGAAGATACATTTCGAATAGGAGGAATTGGACGGAAGTCAGGGGGTTATTTCATTTCTTGGCGTTAGTTTGAAGCGACATTGAGCGTGAAGACTTTTCAACCCTGAAATGATAAAATGAATGCAGGAATTTATGGATCATTTATTGCTACGCCGCTCATCACTACTGATATACGCTGAAAAGAAAAGTTCATTTATCACCCTGTTATTTGAAATGAAAGTTCGTGAGAAAATGTTGTCTTTGAAATAGTTAGATTTCATTTTCAAGGCGGGGAAAATTAATAAATGCTCACCTGGAATATTATCTTAAAACATTTACAGCTTTTTTCGGCAAATAATATAAGACGATGTCGGGTTTATTTACACTCACGTCCGTAATTTAAGGATAATGCAAGTTCAGGAAAAGAAAAAGTCAGAAGCAAACAAAGTCTATTTATTAAACAAAAGAAAAAGAGCAAAAAAGATGTTATAAGTTTGATATCATTAATAAAAATTGCAATTTTTGCTCCCTGGAGCAAATAAAAAAATAAAAAAAACCTATTTACAAAAACCAATATTACATGGTTGGTTAGTGCATAGTATATCTCCCAGACGATGCAATGCAGTCAATAAACAACGCCTAGGCATGCTGAGTATCAAATTATCAATCTGATCTTGGGGAATATTACACCACTCATTAAGTAATGCTCTCCTAAATTGCGGTAGACATGTAGGAGGTGGTTTACGGGCTGCAACTTGTCAGCCAAGCATGTTCCCACACATGCTGTACTGGATTCAAGTCCGGTGGGGATGCTGGCCAGTCCATACTAGTGATATCCTCCGATCGAAGGCATTCGTTTACGATGTTTGCACAGTGAGGACGGACGTTGTCACCCATAAACCCTGCGCTCATGGCGCCCCGAAACAAATGTACATGTTGTCCCAGAATGAAGCCCCGATAGATTTGGCCTGTCATGGTTCCAATTTGAACATGCAGGTCAGTTCTGGAACCCAGAATAATTCTTCCCCAAACGAGCAATCCTGCACCACCGTAACGGTGTCGTTTAGTGATGTTCTTTTGGTGGTAACTGGTACCTGGCGCTCCCCATATGAAAGTCCGTTGGGAATCAGACTGCAAGCTAAACCTGGACTCGTCGGAAAACATCACACAAGCCCACTGTTGCGGTGTCCACAATTCATACTCTCTACTCCAGGCTAACCGCAGGCGACAGTGAGTTGCAGTAAGTAGTCGATGTAGGTCAAACAATCTCGCATATAAAGTGCCAACACAACATTCATCTGTATTACTAATAGAAATGAGTCATCAAAAGCGACCAGCTATTTATATTGATTATATTTGCTTGCACATAAATCGTCCATGATTCCTTCAAATTGTCCGACAATAATGCTGTCTAATTTTAATTGTTTTACTTAAGTTCTGTTTATTGTGCACATTAACTTTTCTAATGGTGACATCATGGCGCTATCAAAAGTATAAATGTGCGGTTTCATTTATCCTATAAATTTCGCAATATCTTATAAACTTCAGTTTCTTACCCATCTCAGAAATTGCCAAAATATGAAACAAACACTTTCTTCTTTAATTTTCAACAATGGGGAATAAATAAATAAATAAATAAATTCACGCGATCAGATAATTGATGGAACAATGAAAAACGGTTTGAAGTTCAGAGCAATAATGTAATATATTATTGGAAATTAGGTAAAAAAATATTTTTAAATTTTGCCAATTGCCAAAATTTAACAAAAATTCCTACGATTATTAATTTGCTATCATTAAGAAAACTTGTTTTAAAATTTTGAAATGGTGCAACATTTATTTTTGTGCGATTATATTTCCCGAATCTATCGTGGAAAAAAGGCCAAATTTCAGTTTAATTTTTAATTTATGAAAATTATAGTTACGATTTAAAAAAAAAATGTCTCGAAGAGCAATCCACACCCTCCAAATTATATATGTGCCGAGTTCAGTAACTATAGGTCAAATGGTCTGGTGTGTAGAGCGCCAACACGCACACACATTCCTCATTTATTATAAACTAGCCGCCTTTGGCCACCAGCCAGTTCTCCGGTATTAATGATGTCTAAAATTTTCAATTAAATATTTTATGTAACTTGGTCTCTTAATAGTTTTTTCTGCAAAATATTTTTAAGCTTCAGATTTTGATAGTTATATAATTCAGTCATACTATATGTAGGCCTTAAACAGTTCTGTTTATTGTACTACTTATCTCTCTCTTTAATTTTCTGTCAGTGCCCATAAAATTTCAGCCTTAAATTATAGTGGAAATGTTAAACTGCATTTAATATAAAAACAATTTTTACTAAAACCAACCATGTCTTTTTTTTTTAATATGAAAATTGAAAGCATAGTCATTGGCATTGAAGTTGTATGTGCACTGCAGAATAATTTTCGTAATTTATATAATATATTAAAGAATTATTCAACAAAAATTTCTCTGATTAATCGTAAAATTCAGTTTTTAGATTTTCAAAATATTTAAATGATGTAAATAAAAAAATTTAATTTTATTTCAATAAATAAATGTACTTATGAAAAAATTATGAAGTTTAAATTTTACACAGTCCTTTTGTCCTAATGAATCATATTCTGCAAAATACTCTTGACACTTCAATTTTTTTAAAAATAAATAAATAAACGTTTCTATCTTCTGCGATCAAATCTGATCGAATATATGAAGTTTTATTTATTAATTTTAGAGCAATATATTTACATAATCACAGGCCAATTACTATCGAGAAACCCTGGCAAAAGATCGGCGTATCTTCTTGGAGACGGTAGATGAAGTGGTCTAAATTCGCCAGTCTTTATAGAAGAATGATATTGAAATTTCATAAATCAGTCAGTTTTAACGATTGATTTAGTTGATTGGAGATAACAATTTTTATTTAACATATTGGTGTCTCAAGAATATTTTGTTAAATATGATTCAAAAGGCAGAGGGCCTATGTAAAAATTTAAAATTTGTAATTCATCGGAGCATTTATTATCTCAAGTTACATAAAATATAATTATTTAGTTCCTTTAGACCATTTTGTTCGCAAATGCATACCCAAAATTATCTGATGGGCGCTGATTAGAGTGATTATCCTATATATATATATTAAACCCTATATGCCTTAAATTAAATTGTTTTATTGAATTAATAATATAGATATTGTAAAAGATCATAGAACACTTTTCCTCTATTAACTTTTTAGAGAATATCATAGTTCAATTTTTTTCACTTCATACAGATAAGTGCTGAAATTTTTTTTATATATTTAATTTGCAATAACAGTTGATTTATTTTTTAATTTGAACTTCCATTAATGTGATAGCTACACGTTGATAACAGCTAATTTTTTCCCCTTGGTGAGCTCGTGCAGTTTAAATTTTATTTTGAGTGAAATATATTGTTGAAAAATATAATTAAAATATCGCTTAAGAATTATTGATCGCTTATTAATTTATTGATTAAAGCATTGATATCATTAAAAAGATAATTTTATGAGATTTAACTTGATGCGAAAATCAATTTTAAGCTGTAATAGTTTTGGAAGCTATGGCTCAAAAACGCCGAAATTTCATTTAATTAGAAATATGAATTAAATGAAATGATAAATTAAAATTCTAATTAAAAATTCAAAAAAATCGCTCCGAGATGTACTCTCCCGGTTTAGAAAATATATACATGCCAAATTTGGTAGGTCGAATAGTCTGGCCTGTAGAGCGCCAGCACACACACACACACACACACACACACACACACACACACACACACACACGCACACACACATTGAGCTTTATTAGAAATTTAGATAATTATAATGAATGGATCACTCAGTTGCTTATTTTAATTTAAAACTAATCGTTTTCTGTTGCTGCGTTTTTATTAGAAAGTTTACTTAATTCAACTTTTTGGATAGATTGAGTTTTTGTATCATCACCGAATTAGTCAAATTTTAATTATTTTGCTGGAAAAAACATCATTTATTTAATAGATCTATATATGTACACAAATATAAATTATCATTGGATGTTCATGGTGAATGCACCATGCATTCACCATGAACTTCACCATGTAACCATGTAACTTCATGTAACACCATATTAGAATTTCACATTTATAACAATTGCGCGCATTTACGAATGTTGTAAATGTTTACAAAAATCGCTCCCGAGAACGTGCAAGCGGGCTGCCTGGAGTCGTTGGGGAGCAAATGCATCTGAGTTTATGTACAAATATAAAGTTCTCTCTAAAATTTCTAACAAATTGCTTTTAATCAAAGAACCTCTACGCTGCTTATGTTAAATCGCATCTTTTCGGTTTACTTTTTTTCAAGTATGTTAAGGCTAAATATTTGAAAATTTTTATACAGGTAAAATAATCTTTCTCATAATAATAAAGTGAGATTTTGATAAATTTTTAATTTTTTGTATAATTATAGAATATTTTATTAGATTTGCTGAATTTTTATACCATTTTAAATCAAAAAAATTGTAACAAATAAATTTTTGAGGGGTTTTTTTTTGAAAGAGCTTATTTAAATATGTATTGTTCACATAATAAATATATCATAAAAAATTACAAATCTATGAACAATAATCTTTAAGGAAAGGTACATCGAACAAGAAAAATGCAATTTAATGTAAAATTGCTTACCGCCAGAAGATTCCTGCCCCATAATCTACTTTATCCACTTTATACTTAATGCTATTATCCTCTTTCTTCAGTTTACATTTTTTTTTTTTTTTTTTTTCCTTTTCTTACTTCTTTTTCCTTTTTTCCCTTAAGCAAGAAATTTGTTTTCTGAAAATTGGCATAACTTACTCTGATAAGTCTCTTGAGGCATTTCATTGCTTATACAGTGTAATCTACAGCCTCAATATTAAATTTTTCTTTTCCTTAAAAATTTGAAATTTTGTGACATTTCATTGCGATTAAAAGTACATACAGCATAATATGTTCTTAAAGAAAGGGCTTCTATATGAACAAACGTCTCCTTGGAACACGAAATCACATGGCATCCTTTCGACTCTCGTTTGGATTTCGTGTACCGCCATGCAGGCATTTGTTCAACAACTCTAGATTTGATAAATTCCTGAAAATTGGTCTCACGCTTCCATAAAGGCAACAAGTAAACTATTTTTCGCTGAAAATCATCTCCAAGCAATTCTGCTTTCTTAAACTTACACCTCGAACCAGCATTAGATTGTGAAATCCATGCTGAGGGGTTCTCATGAGTTGAAAGTTTGTGTAAAAAGGAGCTTCTAATTATCGCAGAGGTAAAAATAAGATATTTTTAAAAAAGAGAAAAATTATAGAATTTGCTACAGAATCGGATAGATGGGCGCTTTTTAAAAAATTTCTATTATTATACAGTCAATATTGTTCTTTTTTACTAGAGGAGTAGCAATCCATAATTAACATTGAGGGTATAATTTCATAGAGTTTTCTTTAAAAATGTGTCTAAGATTTTAATCCCACATAAAAGTATTTAAGCCACAGATGTTAAAAACCACATCTGAATGGAGCAATGTATACAATGTTTTTATATACAATATTTATTTATATGTTTATATATATGTCATATAGATGTTAATTATCATTTTTTTATCACATCAGTTTTTTTTAACCTTTTTTCTTCAGTTAGCAATCTCTAGTTTGCACGCAGCTTACAGCCTTAAAAATGTAGAGACTGCATCTCTAAATATCTCTGTAAGTTCAACTTATTGTTAACATTTGTTTTTAGGCATTATTGTTCCCTTCATTTGACGATTACTTTGCGAATACATTAAATATATATGTCCAGGATGTGACTACGTCGAGGTTCTCGGTGAAGATCTGGTGGATTGTTTGTTGTATCTTTCTTTCTCTCCCCCTTTCCCTTCTATTCTTGTGCCCATCCGGAGAAACCCAGATAAGATTAGATGAACTCAGTGTTATAGGCACTGGAGCCGCAGGATGACAATATGTTATGTTTGAACAAAGCATCAAACATGGCGGTCGAGAGCAACTGTAATTAAGCATTTACTGTTATTATGGAATTTAAATTCATCCATCGAACATCCAGTCACATGCTTTTTGTAATGTTAAAATTATAATTAAAAACCAGCAGGATTAATCTTCCCAAAACTCTTGAATAAAACTGTAGACCTTGGGCAACGGCACGAAGGCCTTGCATGGTATCGACTTTTGGCACGAATTTTTACTGAACCTATTGTGTGATCTTTAGTGCAATTTTCGGCAATTAATCCTTGGCATTCGGCAATAGGTACCCAAAAACTGAATTTATATTTTAGACACGTTGTTTTCAATAGATTGAAAACCACATTTCACTCAGAAGTGCAACTGTAGTCACAAAATCACATCCCACATTTCATATATTTAAATCAACGTGTTTTTCAGTTATCACATTTACATTCTAGTAAAATTGTAGACCGACAGAAAGTCAATCCTCTGACGGGTTTGGTTCTGAATTAAAAGGTATCTATGTTTTAGATTTTACAACTGTGTACCGAATTTCATCCATCTTGCTCTTTTCGTCTTGTATTCATCTTGTCAACTTATATTCGGTGAATTTATTTTGTGTGGAAATTGCCCACGAAATTTGATTGAAATCTGTCATTTTGATGTACAGACCACATAACAAATTTCATCCTTTCAGGTCAAAGCGTTTTTGAGTTATCTTTGTCACAGACAGACGGACGTTTTCCAAAAATGTTTTTTCCTAACTCAGGAACTAAAACGTGGAGATTTTTGAAAATCCGGAATTATAATTTTTTGACAATTAAAATACTTTCTCTGCACTTCGTACGCGAGAAAGTCAAAGTAGCTTTCTCGGAACATAAGTTCCGAAAAAGGATTTCTCTTCCTCTTTTATTTAGTAGTGTGTACATTTTTAAATCTGCAATCGCTCTGACTAGTAGTTGGCAGCACATTGACCGAACTCATGTGTTTCAGTCGTATCAAACAACAAGGTGAAATGTTGAAAAAAGGCTTCTCAAAGTCATGGTTGAACAGTTTAAAAGGTCAGTAATGTGAGCAAATAAGCAAGTCGTTAAAAGCGGCTAGTTTTAAGAGAAGAGATGCAACTTCCTGTCAATGAAAGGCGAAGGAAATGGGACAAAATGTCACAAAACATCTCCTCCTGCCGAAAGTCTATATACAATGAAAATGTTTTAAATATTGGCGAAACTATGCAATATATTGTTGGAAATTAGGTTAAAAACTTTTTTTTAGCTTGTCAAAATTCAGAAAAAATTTGCAAGATTAATAAATGGGTGTCATTAAGGATCTATAAGACTTGTAACAGTTAAAACAGACCTCAAAAAGTCAAATGTGAACGTAAAAAACGTAAAAAAAAAATTCTTAAACTTCATAGATTGTTTACTACAGTTTTATAAGACATTTAGCCTTATAATTCTGAATTTTTAAGGCAGTGAAATAATTTTCATTAATTAAAATATATGTGCAAAAAAAAAAAAAAAAAACATGTTCCGTATAAATTGTCGAAGACAGAATTGGCGAAGTTTTTTAGGAAATAAGCATCTTATATTAATAAATGTTACACCAATTTACTGTGTTGTTAAAACATGATAAAATATTTTTAGCACATTAGCAAATCACTGAAAAAAAGTATACTTAATAATGTTGATCATTTTGCATGTTTTTCTTTAATATGTGTGCATAAGCATACGTGGAAAATTTCATATTGATTCGATGAACCATTTTAATTTAATCCTGCACACAAGTTCTGAAAATGTAGAAAATGTAGAAGAAAATGTTGAAGAAAATGACTTTAAAATAAAAAATAAAAATCCTTTAAAAATTCTTTATTAAACTTTCCTATTCACGAGCACCTCAATCAAATGCCGCAGAACTTCACATTTTTGAGTGAAAAATCAACAGGGAACTTCCCGTTTTTGACTATATTTTTTAAACTAATTAACGTACACAGACACCTGCAACACTTTGAAATATTCAGAAGGTTTCAGCTAGCAACTAAAATAAAAAACAAATTTGAAAAATAAAAAGTTTAAAGGTCCTATAATCCTGTAAAAAAGACAATTGTTTATATTTTGAAATGGTGTAAAAATTTTTTTTCCAATAATATTTTTAGGAATTGTTATAGTAAATAACGCTTGAAAGCTCGCTTCATTCCTAATTAATTAAAATTCTAATTAAAAAAACAACACGCTTATTTCCTAAATCCAAAATAATTCAGCCACGAAACATTCGAGAGATTTGATGCCCTTCATTCCAAAAAGCCAGAAGCTCCGGCCATTCAGGCAAGGTGAGTGGGAGGCGAGACCGTTTGAAGCTTTTATTGGAGACACCCATCGCGTCATTCATTATTTTCAGCAAAAGCAAAAAAGTAAAACGGGAATAAATCATTAGAGATAAATATTAGGGTTAAGTGACAAAAAAAAAAAAAAAAAAAAAAAAAAAAATCCTGAATTTAAAATGCTTAGGTTGAGAAAAATTGTTTGTATTTACAAAAATAATTTTATACTATGGAATCTCAATTAAATAAAATCAAATTTTGGGCTCTTGAAATTCATTTTCGATTATTTCCCTTCATTGCCAAAAAATAACGATTCATACATTATCCGTCAACTAAAAATATGATTTGAAACCATGAGTGTTTGAAATGAAGACTAAAAGATTTTTTTTTACTCTTAACAAAACTATATTAACTGAATTTTAATTAAATTGTAATTAACTCATTTTAATTGTATTAACAACAGTTTCATTACAGCTAATAGTTTACATTTTCAAAAGTTCCTTTTCTTTTTGAAAAATAATTCATCTGTTTCTTTTAGTATGACGAGAAATACTAAAAGTAGCAATGATATGGACAGAATATATAAATCCTGATTTTTAAATTAAAAAAATATCCTCCCTATTTCGCAGTCTTTCCAGGTGCCTTCTTTCATTTCTTAAGAAGAAATAAAGTCTTGTATTTTCAGAGCTCGTCTCATGTCTTGATTCTAAATGTTTTCTCTTCATTCATTTTGCCAAATCACTGAGGGTTTTTGCTCTCGGTCTTTTCATTTTGCTACGATTCGACTATTTTAGAAAAATCTTCTTCCGTAGTGACTCCCTTCCTTGAAAAAAAAAAAAAAAAAAAACGTTTTTATAAGAATCTGAATCACGTGACACAAAAAACGTCTGCTCATGTCTTCTGGGAATTTGCTGTTAATCTTTCTATATTATTAATGTCCCATTTCGAAGCAACTCGAGGGCTGTCATTTCGGACGAGCTTTCACATTTTGAGCTATAATCAGATGTGGGTTTTTTTTCCCTTATGTTTATTGTTTACAAGAGAAATGAGTAAAAATTTTTCCATTACCAAGGAAAACAAAGATTTTGCTTTGTTTTGATTAATATATCGACCCATTGGATGTCAACCGTTTTGCACTTGTATCTCCGAAAGAATGAACGAGCAGTGGAAACTCTTTCTCTGCAGATAAAGACAATTGAATTAACTATGAAATTCGATAACGGTGTAAAAACTCTCCCTTTCGTAAGTGCAAAATATTTTTTTACCGCCAAGATGTGGTGGTGAATAAAAACGTGCATGTATTTTTTTATCCATAGAATATTCCTCTTGAAATTTTCCATAACATTTCGATACCGAAAAGATGAGAACACTGTCGTTTGTATTATATGCATATATAGCTAATAATGTTTTAATCTAATTAATCTAATAATATTTTAACTTTAATCTAATAATTTATTTAATTTTAGTCTAATAATATTTGAACATATATAAAATATGCAAATACAAGGAAGGGACAGGTTTCTTGAACAATTTCACAGTTTTTGTTCAACGTTGATTAAGTTTGGCACGTGTGCAGAGCACATGTCCCAAACTTAATAAAAGTTGGGAGAAGGAGTTCAGAAGGAGAGAAAACCCATTGTAAATTTTTAGAAGTTCAAAAATCACAAAACCCACCCTACACACATTCCACCTTATCACAAAAACTATTTTTAAACTATCTGGAAATTGAAAAATGATATTTTTAATAATATCCATTTCATTTCTGTTAAATGTTTCCTCTCATTTGAATAAAATTTCAAAATGACTTATATTATCTTTCAATGCGCTTAAATAACTTTTGTTAATACAGATTGCGTCAAGTGAATTATTTCATTTTCATCGATGGATTCTCAGATATTCAGTTGGTTGTAATATTAGTGACGCTTACTCGCGTTTTCATTACAGCAACAGAAAGGCGAAATGATAAGTTTAAGTAGCTTTCAAATGCTTATTGGCGTTGAATGAGTAAAAATAACTAGACAACAAAATGAAAAATGAAACTAAGAAAGTTTTGAAGTTGTGTCAAAGGTAATCCATACTTATAATAAAGCTCAGTGTGTGCGTGCGTGCGTGCGTGTTTTGACGCTCTATAGGCCAGACTATTTGATCTGCAGCTATAAAATTTGGTACATGTATAGTTTGGAGTTCGGAACTATTTTTTAGACTTTTAATTTGAATTTTAATTCATTACAATTTAAGTGAAATTTTCGCGTTTTCCCGCTATAACTACCAAAAATATTATCGCACAAAAATGATTTCTAGATCAAGTTAAAGTTTAAAAAGTGATCTTTTCAATGATACTAAGATTTTAACCAACACATTAAATTTCTATTTTTAATGATTTTTTAAAAAAATAATTTAATGATATTTTTCAACAATTTAATTCGCACAAAATAAAAATAAAATTTAACCATTTAACATGCAAGAGCGCGTTACGCGTGCACGGGAGAAATGGGCTTTCATCAACGAATTGCCATCCTATTGACGAAAGCTGACATAAGAAATGAAGTTGAATATTACTGCAAACCTAGGAAAGTGTCACTTGCAGCGCGCATCTTTACGAAATGAAATAAATTAATAAGAAAATAATATTTTCCAAAAAATAAATGTAAGCCTAATTTTTCTATGATCTTCTACAATGTCTACAATATTAATTCAATTAATCAGTTTTATTTACACCAAGCATGGCTCAATATATATCCTTTAAATTCAGGGCCTAACAACTCATTTGTAAACCTTTAATAATGGAAATGCATGTGTTAAAATAGTCTATACAAATAATTATATTTTATGTAACTTAAATCAACAAATGTTCAGTTGAATTACAAATGCTTAGCTTTTATCTAGATCCTCTGCTCTGTGAATAATATTCAACAAAATATTTTTGAAAACTGACAATTAACAAAAAGTAAACGGCAAACGGCGCGTGTCATTCGGAGGTAATCCCACATATATCAAACAAAATAAAATTATTATCATCGATGCCAATCAATTATGAGTGAAATGAAATCGAAAATATTTAGTGCAAGTGCAAATTTTTTTCTTCTCATTAATGAATAGTCATCTACACAGGATGTTGTCTATGGCAAGCCGAACATATTATTCAGAGTTTATCTCACACATACACAATAGAATTCTAATTATCGATACCTATCTAGTTAAGTTATATATAATGGAAATTTTCCAGTGCAAACAGTCATTTTTCTGTTTATTCAGTGAATCGACAAATGATATTTTGGTTATGAAAGCGTATGTCCTATTGATTGCTTTGACAAAGAATAGGTGCCTAAACGTTCGTCACTTAATAGATCTTCCAGCGCAGCACGTAGAAATAAGCCAATCCCAGCTTCACAAACAAAGGAGCAACGATCAGCGAGAGATGAAGCAGATCGTTTACGAATTTCAAATTCATGTGCTTCAGAGTCTCAAGATCAACATGCGGCAAGAATCGAAGGACAACGTTTATATGCTACCTGATCACGCGCATCAGAATCAAAAGATCAATATGCAGCAAGAAGCGAGGCAATTATTCTTAACGGAAAGTCGATTAGAGAAGATGCGCACATTCCAGGCATTCCCATTATTCCCACCGACATGCCTTTTGATTTCAAACGACTGCAGTTCCCCATTGAACTTACATTCTTTTATGGTCATAAAAAAGGCGCAAGGTCAATCTTTTCAAGTGTGCGGATTGAACCTAGAAAATCAATGTTTTTCACATGGCCAGTTGTATGTCGGATGTTTACGTATCGGACAGCCAAGAAATTTATTTGTTTTTGCTGAAGTCGGAAAAAAAAAAAATATTGTATACACTAAACCATTTGATTAATAAAGTAAAAAAAAATAGAATAAATATTATTTGTACTTCTCCTTTATATAGCATTAAATTTCAATGAATGTATTCACTGCCGATGAGAAAATTCTTTCTTCATTCCTAATTAAACAAGAAAACTATTTTAAATTCCAAATGATATTTTCAAAATTATTTCTTCTGCGGCAGCAACGCGCCGGGTACCAACTGGTATTTTATATAAAAAGAGTTGGACTCCAATCAACTAAATCATTCACTATAACTGATTGATTTATGAAAATTTGAATATCACTATTCAATAAAAACGTGCGATTTTAGACCTCTTCATCGACCGTTTCAAAGATGATACCCCCAATCAGCACCCAATCATCCCCTCTCTATCTTCTGAAGACTGATTGGCCTAAGATTATGAAAATGTTGGTTGTTTTAAACTAATCCATTAAAAATAAAACTTCATAAATCGATCATATTTGAGAGCAGAAGATAGAGACATTCATTCATTTATAAAAAAGTTGAAGTGTCAAGAATATTTCGCAAAATATGATTCCTTAGGACCAAAGGACTGTATAAAATTTAGACTTCATCATTTTTTGAAGTGTATTTATAGATCGAAACAAAATAAATTACTCCACGTGAAAAAAAAAACAAAAAAAAACTGAATTTTATGATGAATTTGAGAATTTTTTGTCGAATAATTCTTGAGATGTTATATAAATTATGAAAATTATTCTGTAGCGCACATAAGACTTAAATACTTAACGACTCTGTTCTCAGTACTCATATTTTTTAAATGCTCAGTTTCAATAAAAAAAATATTTTTTTATATTAATTACAGTTTAACCATTTCCACTTTAATTTAAAGCTGAAATTTTTGTAAGAAAATTAGAGAGATATATGATACATTATGACCTAAGACCTTTATAATAGTGTGAGAGAATTACATGACTATCAAAATTTGAAGCTTAAAAATATTTTGACGAAGAAACTCTTAAAAGATTAGTTACATAAAATATTTAACTAAGCATTTTAACGAGCATTAAGACTGGCGAACCGGTTGGTCGACGAAGGTGGCTAGTATTTTATAAAAAAAAACAATTTTAAACTGAAATTTTGAAATTTCATCACGGTTGTAGATATCTGAAATCTGATAAATAATGTAAAGAGGAGATAAAATAAGATTTGTAAGTCTTAAAACAAAAATAGGATGCATTTTGTCCCAATACAATTTTATCCATGATATAAATGTTAAATTAAAATTAATTAACTTTTAAAAATATTATTACAATTTATTTAAATCAAATAAAAATAAAAATTAATTGTAAATATATTCATTGCAGTTCAGAATCACTGAGTCCATTACCTTGAAACAAAAAATTTCTCGTCCCGACACTTACTAAAAATCACTACATTTAAAAATTAAATGAAAACTTTTCTCATAAAAATATTATGAAGAGTCAGAAAAAGTCTCGATTTCCAAATTGAGAAGAGTTTGCAATAATATCATAAGCTGAATAGCATGATTTGCGAAGAGGATTTCTGTTATCTGTGCAGATTCATTGCGAGGCGTGAGAAAGTCGAGGAGACTCGTTACTCACTTTCGAAGAGCCTGCACTTTCTTTCAATTGATTTCTGATGACACTTTCTTAAATCTTCATTCTTTAGATGAGCTGTAACCAAAATGGAACCAGAATGTGTTTTGGAATGCCCGTGTGGACGTGAATCAGACTTTTTTGAAATAATTGGTTTTGCAACAGCATTAGAAAGTTTGGGAACCATTGCAATTGATGTCGAAATGGCGTATTTGGACACTGGAATCGTGCAAGTCAATTTTTGGGAATCACTAGTTGATTTTGGAATTATTCTAAGCGATTTTTGAGCCGATCCTTCAGTAGATGCTGGAATACTTCCAGTAGATGTCGGAATTGCTTCTGCTGATTTCGATTTGGCGCCAGTGGATTTTGAAATAGATCTTGTTACCCTTTCAATAGAATCGGCAGATTTTGAACGAAGAATTTTTGAGTACTTAAACTTTCGTGTTGAACTTTGAATGTCGGTGATCGATTTTAATGGAACTTCAGAAGAACGTAGTCTTTTTTCAATAAAATTTTGTTGCTGAGTTTTTCCTTCCTTTATAAGGATTTTAACATACTCGAGACACAGTTTTTGGAAATCTTTCCAGCCTCCTTTCGCTTCAAATCTTTTCCTTGACTTGAAAAATATTATAGCTATCATAAAATAAGCTTTGTCCATGAACCGTCGCTTTCCCATAATAAAAAAGATGTGTGCTATGTAAGAAACGGAGCTGCAGATAGCTATCAGCTCTATAAAAGGCTCATTTTGGAAGACTTGGTCGGCAAGTTCATATCCGAATTCAAAAAATTCATCAGAATCTTCGTTTATGCGAGACACAATTTCTTCCCCTACTCGATTTAACCATTCTCTGTTGCAAAGCGTAAATCGAATGATGGTTTCGCCCATAATATGAGTGAACGGCGATTTCGCGTCACATGGCGGAACATTCCACTTGTCTTTGTAAAAATATGCCATGCAGCTCACTGAGTCTTTTGCAAAAGAGAGGAAATTGACGAATTCTAACATGCTCAAAATTAAAAAGCTTCTTTTGTCTTCCACAGCTGGTTTGCAGCAAAGAGGCTATACCATCAAACACTCTTTACTTGAAAAGTATTATTTCTCAAAAGATCTGGAATATACTGCACTTCATTGATCCATGAAGTGCAGAAGTACTTAACATTGATCCATGATTTATCACGAGGATTCAAAGTCTTGGTCTTTGAAAGTCACAAGAAAATTATTTCTCATTTATATTGTAAAATTCCAACTTTTGCATCGAACCGAACAAGTTTCAAATATTGATTTTTTTCATACATTCAGTGTCATGAAGAAATCTTTGTTGGCAATTTTCCCAATATTCTTCTGACACAGATAAATTACTCTTTTCCCATTATTTTACAAATTATTTTTTTTAATTTCTAATATTAATAATCCGTATCAAGAATTTATATTTTTATCCATACTAATAGATCGTTTCATTTCCATTTGTTGCTTTTGCTATAGATAAACACCAACTTTCTCGGTTGATATTTTATCTTTTTTCTGAGCTTGCATCTGATTTGTAAACCGTCAACAATGTTTTAGGAATATTACGATAAGATTGTCACTCCACCCATGCAAAGCTGCCGATCGTCTGGAAAGGAACATTCTGGGCGAGATTCGAATGCAAGTCTCCGTTACACATGCAACGACCTTCGATAAGATATCCATATGCGATTACACCATAATTTACCTTCACAAAGCAAATTCCGTAAATATTTTGTTGGTGTTTTTATGCATTTCAATATTTAGATAATTTATAATTAACTTTTTGGAGTGAAATGAGTTCGCACAATTTCCATAAAGTAAGTTCCCATAAATAAATAAAAAAAAAAAAATCAACGCGTTTTTATTTTTCATGCACCTTTAATTTTTGCAGAAGCGTGATTAATCACAGACTAGATTTAACAAAACATAGCTCAAATTATAAGAGTTTCTAATTTATAAATTATGTCTTTCCTTTATTATTTGACACAAAAATGATATGAACTTAAATATATCAAATATTATATGCACTATTAGTTGAACTAAAATGCCAGCATACCACCTGAACAATACGTGCAGTTCATCTAAATAGTAGAGAAAAATGTCAAGGCTTAAAACCTCAGGACGTGAACGTTTGAAAAATCCTGATAGGACATCTGACTTGCAGCATGCAGTATTCGTCTGTTTTATTTCGCAGATATCTGAATGAATCTGAATGCTTTCGATGTCTCGATCCACTTAAGAAAATTTTAAAACGATCCAATTTTTCCATTTTCCCCGAGCTTTCCGATTGGAAGAGGACTACTTTATATGAACTTGGTAAAGAGTCCATCAACCCTCATCGATTTTCTCATGTATTCCTCATGCGCCCTGTTTATGCCCCTTATCAAGAGTTTCTATCTTGCATGAACTACAGCGCTCACACATGGATCCCATACCTGGATGATCCAACAGGTACGTTTGCTGTTGGCAAACGTACAGAAGATACCCTTACTGTTACTCATTGTGCCTCGGTTTGTACTTTCTAAAAGAAAATTGAAAAAAAAAATCGAATATGAATTTTAGACGTTTTTCTTTCGATTAGTATTTTCTGTGTGTTTTCAGCTTGGGCTGCAAGATCGAATTTCTATTAATCCGAGTCATTTGCATTTTTGAATCATCGAATTCACGTGAACGATCCCACACAAAGATTTGGTAAAATCACGATGCGCACTTGCATTTCTGATGATAAAGCCGAATTCCCCTCTCCCGTTTTCTCGTGCATTTCAGTCACCGCATGAGCGAGGGCGGCAGTCGGAACTTCCCTACGATGTGAAATTCGCCAGAAATCTGCAATTTTGATGTGAAAATTGCATACCAAATTTCATCTCTCTCACTCCGCTTATGAATGATCGTGCTCATAAGTAGATGGTCAAAATTCAAGAAATTATTTCCTTCGAATTTAGGGAGGTATCGAACGAAAAAGATTCATTTCGATATGGAGAATGAGTTTTTTTAATGATCACAATACTTCCTTTCTTCATATTTTGTAACCCAGAAAGTGAAAATTAGAATTTTATAGGAGAAACATTTGAAGTTTGCCCCCTTCGATTTTTGGTTGCCAAAAGACTCGCCGTGAAGACTAAAATAAAATCGTGAAATCATCGCTCCAAGAAATATTCAAGTTTTCCGATGTTTTCTAAAAATAAAGACGTTTTGCATCGTATGCGTCGTCTTGCATGCTAATAAGGATATTCGTTGATTTGATTGAATTATTCACTGTGAGATTCATGCTTTGTGAATGGGATATTTCGGAAAAGAATCTGAGTTGATAATTTGCTTTAATTCTAGAAATTCTTTTTATATGTCCAAGATCTAAATCTTAAAATATGAATTCAGGAGATGCCTTCCCAGGAACTTGGATACTGTTCAAAAAAATAGAGCGCAAGGGTGTATGCAGAGCGCCAGCTGAAGGAAAGAATGACGGAAGTCAGTAAGGAAGGGTTTTAAAATGGGACATTAAATGTAACTCCACTGAATACAATAAATAATTCAGTATAACGTTTTAAAGGGATACGCGATGCTGGATGAATCAAATGTCTGAACTGAGATAATCATTAAACAGAGAAATTTTTTGAAGTGGATTTATTTTAATATTGAAACCTCTCCATCCAAAACTTCAAAAACTGACCATAATAGGAAGATTTTAGAGCGTTCCAGAAACTCAGAACGTTTGAACCGATTTCGTGCGTTTGCCTGTGTTTCTGTGCATTCCATTCTTCATGCGCTCAAGTTTATTTCATTGTCTTTTGATGCCATTATATATTTCTGAGAAGAAGCCGATGACGCCTGCTACTATTTAAGATATCTCGAGATGAGAAATGTCAAGTTTAAAATTTGCTTCAAAACTTTTATCAAAAATGATTTATATGAATAATATATATATATTTTTTACATTTTAAGTATCTATCTTCACATTTGCACAAAAGAATAGCTATATTTCATATCATTACTATACAATTGTTGTAGAATTTTAAAATACCTCTCGAATAATTTGACACACTAATCATTATTCCTTAAAAAGTTTTGCAGTTCTTTAATCTGATAAATTTGTTAATGAATAATATGGCTTAGTAATGAAAATGAATTAAAAAAAACCCTGTTAAAATATATGAATTATATCTTCATATATGAGGAAAAAAAATTAGAAAAACCTTATTAGTGTTACTTATTATTGTTATTTCTGTAATAATTCTATTATCTCTAAAATAAGATCAGAACGGGATTCTACATTAATATAGAAATCTACAAATAAGTAATCGTTCATCCGTGCAAATGAGGATATCCGCTCTCCTGATCTATGTCACGCCTTCTGTGCTTAAATATCGTTTAGGAAACAGCATTGGCATTAGTCGCATGCAAGGTGCCACGAAATTCAGAGATCTCTGATTTCTCGAGAAAGACGTAATTGTTGGTTATCATAGAAATGGCCGATCTTGAAGTCACATATCTAGTGAGTTAAACATTCCAAAATCGATAGTGGCTTTTGTGATTAAGAAGTGGAAGGTGAGTGGTGATTGTCGGAATGAAGCCTCGTCCCGACAAATCCACGAAATTAAGATATAGAGACCGACGAGGGTTGTCGAAAGATATTTGGGAAAACCACACTAAACCGATGGGCCACATACTCCAGGTATTTCAATAAGCATCCGAGACTGTTGTTTCAATAAATACCATCTGCAAGGTAGCACATTTGCCTAGTTTCCATGGTCAAGTTGCCGTCCATAAGCCTTTGATAACAAAATCCAGCCACTTCACTCGGTTGAGATGGTGCAAGGCACGGCGAAATCGGACTGTAGATGAGTGGAAGCAGGGTCTCTGAAGGTACGAATCAAGGTTCAATCTCTACAAGTCGGATGACAGAGTCTAGGTTTGGCGTATGCACGGAGAGCGCCTTTTGCCAGAATGCACTGTATCTATAGTAAAGTTTGGTCGAGGTGGAATTATGGTGTGGCAATGTTTCCCGTGGATGGACTGGGACTCTTGATCTGATTTAATGATAAGCTCGGCGCCGACTCCTACTCCACTGTTCTATACAACAATATGCTTCATATACTGTGGCAATTTTATGGGTTGGATCATTGTTATTTCCAGGATGACAACGCCACTTGTCATGTTACGAGGTTCACCATGGATTGATATGATGACAATGGGGGAAACGACTGGACTGGCCTGTCCAGAGTCAGACTTGAATTCTACTGAAAACCTCTGGGATGATTTGGATCGCTGAATAAAGGGGTTCAGCAACAGTGCAAAATTGGTGAAAGAGTTTGCATGTCTTCTCCAAGCCAAGTAGAAGAAAATACCACTTTCCATCATCCAAACACTTGTGGAAAGGAGCACCACCCCGGAGAGTTAAAGCTGTAATTGCTTCAGGTGGAGGCTCTACCAACTATTGAATATAAATAAATTGTGTTTATCTCTTTTATCACAGGTATATCTCTTTTATCACGATTACTTATTGGTTAGTGTCTAATTACTTATCCTGTATATAAGAAATGGACATTCATAAGTGTATTGTAAATACTGGTTGCCTCAGGCGGCCAGCTGGTTCGCTGAGAATATTGGTTATAATGAATTTTAGATAGTTATAATTTTATGTCTGAGATTCTGCCAAATTAAATCGGCGTTATTTTAGCCGCATGGCACTGAAGTGGCGTTATTTCAACTGTCTTACTTAAGTTCTATTTATTGTGTACATGAACCTTTCTAATGGAGTCAATCTCATAGGATCACAATTCTGTTAAAAACAGAAATACAGCGAATCTTCGCATCATTCGTTCCCGAATCTTACTCGCAAAGCGAAACACAAGAATCCACGTGAAAGAGGACGAGGCTTTCCATTACAAAATAAATAAAGGAAAAATAAATTTATGATAATTAATTTATTATTTACAATACATGCATTTTTCCCAATAAAATAATCTAAAGACATTTCTCTTTGTCTACACTTTAAAATAGGACGAAACTGAGACATTATTATCATTAAATGAATTTGTAACGCACATGGCTTCTGATTTGTTAGGACGATGCTTATCAACATATGATGACATCATTTGCCATGCTTTCAGCATCCCCTTATTTCACTGAAAGGTTGTTGCTCCATTGCGTCTATTCTCTGTTCCTCTCCCGACTAAATCTCCCAGCTTTTTGCTACGAACAGAATACAGCTCCATAAATTTTTCGGTTGTTCTGCTATATCCTTCCACCATTTCAACGATGTCGTTGCTATCCATTTTTAGCCCCATCATTTTGGACAAAATCCCGTCGATTAAGGTTTCATAGGCTGTTGTTCAATCTTTAGGAGTCGACAGTCTCCAATGCTATCCTATCAAAATTATTTAGATATAAAAGTTCTCTTCAAACCACGCTCAACACTCCATTATATAGGACAATCCAGCATATGATGACACGATGTCCCCTCGCCACTCAATATGATTGGTATTTATTAAACCATGTTTAGGGGAGACTTGTGAACCTTGGGCCCCACTTTTTTAAATATATACATACTGAGTTATTGGCCTGTTTAAAAAAATAAAACTGATACGCATACGTATTTATAGCAATCATTTCCTATAGCAATCAATATAAATGTCTAAAATGATAAATTCTTTCTAATGAAAGGTTCTTCTTAGAACTCCCACAAATGGGCCTAGGTATAAGATATCATTTTGTCGAAGGCCATTCCCTGAACATCAGGGTTTACCCGATAATGAATAGAAAACTACCATATACATATGAATTTTATAAAAGTAACAATATCAGGTAATTCATACATTTATTATATAATAATTATTTAAATGTGCCCAATTATTAGTAAATTACAATTATTTTTTTAAAATTTATTCAACATCATAATTTTAAATTTTTTTTTCCAAACATTGACTGCATACTTTGTCGCTTTGAAGCAACAATAAATTTTTTTGAGCAATTTATTCTCTGTTCCATAAACAGCCTCTGCACCATACCAAAACGTTTTTAGAATTAACCATGTTTTTAAATATTTAACACTGTATTATTCCTCTTTAATATCTGTTATTTATTCTAATTGCTTGTTGTTTTCAATTTATTTCTTTTCTGGGGGATATCAGGATTTTACATCTCCCTAGTTTCCAACCGCTTCCACAAAGAGCAGCGACAAGATTCTTAACGACGATGTTCTCTTCGTCTTTAGGGAGTACCGTCCAAATAATATATCTTTTAGAATATATGCAGCTAAATTCTATATCTTTACAATTGGTCTTTCAATAAAAGCCAATGAAATATTATTCTGTTCATTCCAAACTGTTGTACGGCAGCCCAACTTGGAACTCGATTGTTCAAAATCAATTCTGAAGTCGCAGCTCGTTATCTGTATTAGATTTTGAACTCTTTATTCCATCAGCATTTCTAAGTATCTAAATACATGATGCAATTAAAGAGGGACACTAATAAATTAGGAATTCGCGACATAAAAGCGGGATAAAGGTTGAAAATTTGAATAAATTATCGCTCAAATATATATTATTTAAAATTATATTTTTGCTTTTTAAAATATAAAAAAATGTAATGTAAACAAATTAATAATCTGCTTGCTATTGAAAATTCCAGAGCAATA
Organism: Argiope bruennichi; assembly: GCF_947563725.1. NCBI lineage: Eukaryota > Metazoa > Arthropoda > Arachnida > Araneae > Araneidae > Argiope > Argiope bruennichi. The sequence continues at coordinate 138,199,277 of NC_079156.1, read as the reverse complement.
TATGCCTTCCTTCTATTTAAAAAATATTCTACAACAACGAAAAAAATTAAGTAATTCAAAATAGGTTAGAAAAAAATTGAGTGATTTCTCTATTTATTATTAAAAACTATCAAAAACAACGACATAAAGAAAGTGATTACTGTTGTACCTGGGTCCATGCCCCTAGGTATAAGGGAAGTGGTATAGGTATGTGTTTCTAAGTACAAGATGACGTAATCTTATGCCTCCCAATGAAAAACCTACAATCAGAAAGAACTTATTTAATATTTCATGCTACAAATAAATTTAAATACTAGAATTCTAAAAAAAAAAAAAAATTACTTTTGTGAGACAATAGAAGAGATGAGTTGCAGAATTTTTCTTCAGACTATCTAAAACGATTTTTACTTACAACTGGCCACTTACTTTCAAAATGATGGCAAAAATAACAATGAGTGTTGCCATTCATGCAACTCAGCTATAGAATTAAAACTAATTATTATTCAATTTAAGAGTGGAGGTCCTTGGTACGCAATGGCCCTATGTATGTGTATGACCTTACAGTATCCGGTTCATCCATCTTCTAAACTTCACAATATTATAACTTTGTTTTTTAGACTTGTAAAATACACAGATATTAAACAGTGTCCTTCTTCTTTCGCTTTCAATAATGGTAGAAAATCAAGCGATTAAATATTTATTGAAACCATGAAAAGGGTTCGAATTTCAGGGCAATTTTATTGTTGGAAATAAAACAAATTCATTTTTTAAAAAATTACCAAAATTCAAGAAAAACATGCACGACTATTAAGTTGGTATCTTTAAAAAACAGTTTTTTAAAGTTTTAAAACGATGTAAAATTCATTTTTGTGCAATAATATTTTCGGAAGTTATATCGGAAAAACGCCAACATTCAGCTTTAAATAATTAAAAAAAATTTTAAAAAAATCGCTTCAAGGGGCCCATTCCTGGTATCAATGTGCCTCCTAAATATATATGTGCCGAATTTGATAGCTGTAAGTCAAACGATCTAACCTCCAAAATGTTAATATGCACACATCCACTTTCATTATCAGTAGAGATGATGCATTTTGCAATAGACTGCAATAAACTAATTAAGAATATCTTTGTTTTGTTGATGCTACATTTATTCATTGTTACATATTACTTCCAGTGTGGTAAAAATAATAGAGTGAAAATGGCATCTTCTTTATACAGATTTCAATGCCACTTCAAGAAGATTCTTTGCATAAATTTGAAATATTCATGTGAATTTGAATAAATAAAATTAAGTTTATATAATAACCTCATTAGCTAATGTTTTATTTAAATAATACAACTTGACGCAAAAACGTTAAATTGCTAATAATTCTAATTATTAGTTGCTAACTATGAACCCTCAAATGAATATCTCATTCATAACAGATGAATAACTCACTCATAATAGAAATTTATTTTTCTTTCAGAAATTGTCGCAGCCTTCAAAGCCCACTGGACGGCTGCTAAGATATACAATTTGCAGTGAATAAGATTGGATTTGGTCCCTGCAGATTCATCTTTTGTTGGTTTTTGGAAGAATATATAAACAGCTACTTTTTCACAACATTTATATTAAACTTTTAAGTTTGGAACTAAATTCAGTGAATATTGAGAGCTATATTTTTAATCTCCATAAAAAGCCCAATTCTCTCTCTCTTTTTTTTGTTCGAATAGTGATATAAATTCTAACATAATTCCTAAAAACTTATAGAAGAGAATATTATTCCTTTGATCGATTGTACCTTTGACAAGTCCGTGTTTACATCTTTTGATAAAACTGTTTACTTAGAGTACATCTTTTGATAAAACTGTTTACTTAGAGTACGAGGAAGTAAAACGATTAAAGCATAATGAATTTTCAAGCAAAATGCAAGAAAAAGTAGCTACAAGTTTAGCGCTTGCTGTTTGGAAAAGATAAATTCTGAAAATGATAGACTTTTTTAAAGTCATAAAGTTTATTAAAGATTTTCCTTATTAATGATGTCTATATCTTTATTTAGAGATGAACGTGTGTGCATCTGTGCGTTGGCGTTCTGCATTCTGTTGTTGTTTCTTATGGCACTTGCCATGGACAAGCCCGCTGTTCGAAGACAGCCGATTTAAGCCTGAGGGGGGAGCGCCTCTTGTTTCTATAGTAGCGCTATCTAGGGCCAAAAGAACGACTTAGCTACACACACGTCACAACCCTTTTTACGGGGCGAACTTCATTCACGCATTTCATTCACTCAACCACAGATCGTAATTTAGACCTGAATCAGAGAACGATCACCCCTGATCCAGTACCCCCAGTGGTATTACTCTCGACATGGAGGACTTTGTGACCACGACAGATTTAACGCCCGTCAACCACCAAGCACGCGGGGAATCTTCGGCCGGTGGGGTTCGAACTCGCAACCTAAACCGTTTGACTTAGAGCCACTAAACTTGGCGCATACATACCGAGGAGAATGGAAATGTGTAACTCTCAGAGAGTTAAAAACTAAGAATTAAAAATTAAGGAAACTTTGGCATCGTTCCACGATAACTTTCGAAAAAAATGGCAGCACAAATAAATATTTTTATAATTTCTTAATATTAAAAAGTCATTTTTTTAATGATACCTATAGCATTGTCATATAATTTTTTTCAATTTTTAAAAAATATTTGACAACAGTATATTTCACATAAAATAAAAAATAAAAAAATTTAACCTGAGCGACTACTTTATGGTTGCCTGAAAAAAAAAAAGCTTTTATCACGTTACCATCACAATGACAAAAACTCAAATTAAAAGAAGAAAAGTTTTTAGACTAAACTCGGAAAAATACATTTTTAGCATATGTCTGTATAAAATAAAATAAATACGATCTATGATATTTTTAGGGAAAATAAATGCAGAAACAAGATTTCTGTGACCTTTTAAAAATCTGTAATATAAATTTAATAATCCTGCGTTATTTAAGTCAGACATGGCTTTATACATACAGAATATTCACTCTTATCAGGACCCAAGAGCTAATTTCTTAACCACTAATAATAGTTATACACATCTAACAGAAAAAAAGCATTTTCTAAGTTAATAATTATATTTTATGAAGTTGGAATCAATAAATGTTCTGATGAATTACATAATTTTAAATTTTTATACACACCCAAGGCTTTATTAGATTTATTGACAAAATATTCATAAGATACTAACATTTTAAATAAAAAAGAATTTTACTCTTTTTTGACTAAATAAATTGAATTATGAAAATTTTAATATTATTATTTCATAAGAACACGCGTTTTTAGCCCACTCCATTGATAGCCTCGACTTCTTAATTTTTGTATTGTTGTGTGTACTTAATTTTTATGTGCATTATTATAAATGCTTGGAAAATATCACTCGCAGGAGGGGTGTGTTGGGATGAAGCGAGCGGACAATTTTTCCTCGCCTAAGAATATCTGTGTGGTTACGCTCCTGGTTTCGTTCCGGCGCATTCCTCCCGCGAACTGCTTAACATGATGCTGTGCGAGCAACCGTCAATACCTGTTTTCTTTTCTTTTCTATGTCTAATAAATGTGCTATTTTCAAGAACCGTGCTGAGATTTATTGAAAATTAACAACAAATTGGTAGCAGCCCGTGATTATGTTTCATTAAAACTCTAAGCGAACTCTCTGGCCAAAACGAAACTATTAGCATGGATAAATTAAATGTCCCTGAACTTAATGGAACTAATTACTTCATTTGGGCATTGAAAATACAGGCAGCGCTGAGTTTGAAAAGATTGGACTCTGTGACATTCGCGGTGAAACCAGACAATCTGAATGAAAAAGATGCAGCAGAGTGGAATCATAAAAATTCTGATGCCGTTGCTTATATTACCATTGTCATACGAACAGGCCCTGCAGCAGAGGAAAATGCAAAAATTCTTTGGGTTAAAATAAAATCAACATTCACGGGTCGAGCAGAAGACCATGAAATAGATGCCGGCAGTGAAATGAAAAATCTTCAAATGAAAAGTAATGAATCGGCATACGATTATGTTGCCAAAGCAAGAGGAATGGCTGCGAAGTGTCATTCTTTAGGATTGAATGTCACATGTAGGGAGCTCGTTTATTATACAGTGCGTGAATTGAAAGGAAAATTCTCTAAAGTACAAGAAATTCTCAAACCCAACGAAACAAGTCAATGGATATAGTGTCGCGTACGCGAACGAAATTGTATAAAACTCAACTCCGGAGTTTCTTGCCCTAAAATTATAATGTCTTATGAATAAATATTTGTTATTAATTTTTTAAGCAATTAGTATTAATTTTCCTTTTTTTTTTTTACACTCATGCAATGAAGAGTCTCTTATATTTATTACATATGGCCCTGTTAATGTTAGTCTGAGTTGATTCTTTAGAGTAGTGTTTTTTAAATTGAATTTACGATATGAATAAAGTTAGTAAAGTTTTAATAGTAGTGTTTTTTTTTTAATTTTATTAAGCGATTTGTATTAATTTTCCTAATTTTTTTGCACTCTCAGTGAAGAGTCTCTTTTTACCACACATTTTTTTATTGAATACTGCCATATTACATTCAACCAATTAATATTTTTTTTTCTGCAAAAAGCCATTTTTTTTTTTTTTTTTTTTTTTTACTAAGCTACTGAGACAAATATATAAAATATCCCTCCCCCCCCACAAAAAAATGGAACAATCGGGTTTTTCGTTAAAAATCGTCATTAGAAATATGAAAATAATTTGATTTCTGTGGATGGGAATAATAAAAAATTAGAAAAATTAAATCTTTATTACACGCCTTATCGAGGGAGGTGTCAATGAGTAAAAGGATTTTTTACTATTCATCTATAAAGTCACTAAGATTTTATCGTGTGATAACATGATGTTGTTTTCGTTACGTTATTTTGAATAATTGAAGGCAACGAATAATTGAAGCTCGAATCGCGTAGGCAATGAATAAAGTATAAATGGCAATATTCACTTCATCTGCTTCACCTGCTTTTACCAGTTTTGCATTATTATTATGCATGCTTCTTTGGAAGCAGATGTGTTTTTAAAAGGTTATCCTGCTGTTATAGACATGGGGATTTCACCATAGTAATCCTACGGGGCTGTAGGAGACCCCCATGGAGTCCTCTGCTGCACATGCGCAGATGACTTTCCTAATATATCGTGAACTACATATGTTAGAGACATGGGGTTTTCACTTAGAAGTACTTCCGGAGGTCCTCTAAACCCCCAAAATTTTGGATCAATTGCGCATGCTTAGTACGAATTTTGCTTAATATTCGTCAAATCAATGTAGGATCGATACCATAGAGTTCCTATGGGTTTCGGGATGTCGAATGACATTTTTACAGAAATTTTGGTCTCGATAGGGTCCGAGAGCGGGTCTCGAAATTTACAAATTCGAGTTACATTGTATTTGCTTGTATCGTTGGATAGTACTCACCGACATGCACGTAACGATACAAATTTTACGTTGCTACTCCAAGTGAATCGCGAGTTACGGGCTCTCAAAGTTTTAAAATTTGAATTTTTGAGCGAGGTTTTCGAAATCGCTTTGGCAAAAACTCTTTTTACGACAGGCATCGATACACTCTACTCGATGTCCTCTATCGAACGATACCACATTTACGTCACTTATGTTATTAGGAGCCGAGAAACGGTAACGAGAACGGAAAAAGAATATGTTGTTTTAGTTAAGGGGGTTTGAAGTTCGAAATCGCGTAGGCAATGAATAAATCCTAAATAGGGCGTCCTAAGCTTTCTCCCGATGAAGCCTTGCAAAGAAAAAAAAGAAAGGGAACGAAAGAGCAAACAGAGGCCGGAACAAAACCTTCAGTCAAACCTTCAATCAACAAAAACGAATGATGAAAATTTAAAATTAGAAGCTGATCGAATTAAACATGAAACTAAAATAACTTTACAACGGGAACGAAGAAAGCGTAAACGTATGCAGTGCGTTGCAGATTCTCAATCGCAACACATGGTTTTTTAAGGGAAAAAATAAATAAATAAACAGTCAGGAAAGCAGAAATTTCAAAAGAGATTTCAGAAGTCTTTCCAACTGAAAACTGTTAGCAATAATTGCTACTTATGTTAAAGATGAATATCTGTTAGTGCTTTACGGGCTAGACCATTTGATCTAGAGTTGCCAAATTCAACACATATATACTTTGAAGGATTAGAATGTGTAGTGCACACCTTGAAGCTACTTTTTTAAAATTTTAATTAAAAATTAAACGAAATTTTGATGTTTTCCTGCAATAATTTTGAAGATATTACAGTACAAAAATGAGTTACAATATTATATTTCCAATGATACTAAAAAATTTTTTTTTGCTATATAAATATTTTCTCTTTGTTTATTGATTTAAAAAAAAACACTTGTTTCATCAATTGCTTTAAGCATCTCCCCCCCCAACAAAATAAAAAAAGAAGGAAAATTCCAAACAGATATTAAACGTATCGCAAACGATAATAAATAAACACAAGGCAGATAATAGACGATTAGAATATGGATTTACATTCCTAATAGCGCTATGATGTTACGGGACTGGTCTCCATTGGGAAAGTTCATATACATAATAAATAGAATTTACGTAAGACAATTAAAATAACATGGCTTTAATGCCTGGCAATTTGGCGAAATAATTTGTATGGAGTTATATCCAGTGGATAAAGTGACAGTGATTTCTTTCTACGTTTGTGGATTTTCTAAGTACAAGGGACATTACAGTGTATAAACATTCAAATTTTTATTTAAACAGGAAAGAAAAATTGAAAAACCTCATCCTGGGAATACTTTTTTTTATTTCTTTATCTTATTAAAGATGAGAATTGTTGACTTGCAAGTTTGTAAGTGAAAGTAAGTAAATTGGACAATGATATGCAAACAAGTTTGAAATATATAAATTCTAAGCAAAATGTTCTGAAATTTGATTTACAGTCGATTTGAATAAGAATGTGTTGGAGTACAACATTCTTGTAAATCGAAATTAATATATAAAACGATGTTGCCTATTTGGTCCAGAAAAAAAGCATTTGGGTCATCATTTTGGTACGCCATATCTCCTTCGGTTAATAATAATATTCAAAACATATGATATTGCGAATCATATTGCAGCTTATTTAGAACAAGTACGAGGGCGTTTGTCGAGTTTGATATGTCGGCGTTTTCCTGTATTTTTATAATTTTTTATGCCTTAGAAATTTCTCGAATATCACTGCTTTTGAAATTATTCCTTGATCTGTTTTTTTTTGGGGGGGGGGATGGATCGTTTATATTCATGCTTTTTCCTCCCTACATTCGCTTTACTGGTTTCATTTTCATTCATTTTTTTTCTCTTTCTCTATTCTTTTTTTTTTAGAGTAAGCGAAAAAATTTCTGTAAACTAAAATGAAAAAAAAAAAAAAAAAAAAAAGCCACCAGCTGTAAAATAGGTTTTGCGACTTCCCCAGGTCTCGAGTCATGAGCAACCACCTCCAAGCCACTGCTGGTTAAATTTCAATGATTTTATGAAATTAAATGAAACTGATATTTCCGGCAAACCAGGTGATCGCCAGGGGCAATCTCTACCTATAAAAAAGATGAAAGTGTGTGTGCTGATACTCTACAAACCAGACCATCAAACGTGGCATAAAATGCTTATTTAGAATCTATTATTTATTTATTTATTTTTTAAAATTTTCATTTATTAAAAATTAATCATATTTTTTGGTGTTTTTTGACGATAATTTCCTGAAATATAGTAAAACGATTATTTTTACATCCACTTAATGTTAAAAATGTGTTTTTTTTTTCAATAATAGCAATTTTTTTCCCTTATAAATATTTTTTTTTCTATATTCAGTGAATATTGTAAGCACATATTCCAATAATAATCGTAGTAATTTTGAACAAATAGCACTTATCTCAAGGAATAATTCAAAAACATAAGAATTCTGGAAGAACATCAATGTTATTGATAGATATTATCAAAGTTGCAGACATTTTTTTCATTTTTCTTTTTACATTCGAATCAATATTTTACCTTTAGTACAAATTATCACTGGCAAAATAGATTTCAGGAAAGCAAGCTTGATATATTTACTTTATTCTGGGAAGAATTTTTTAAAAATTTAAATTCTTATTTCAAACAGTATTATAATAAAGAAAGAAATTAGATCACAATGTTAAAAGTCTAGAAATAACAAAAGTGTTTTCTTCTTTTCAGCGAATCTTAGGGGATATGTCAGAAAATAAGAGAAATGCGCATAGTAACGTTAACAGAATAATGCAAAATCTTTAAAAAAAATGTATAAATAATATATCCATCAAAATTTGAAGCTTAAAAATAATTTGCTGAAAAAATTATTAAGACTAAGTTACATTAAATATTTAATTAAAAATTTTCATTTTTTTAATCATCAATCTCGAGGAACCAATTGGTAGCGAAAGACGGCTAGTACTTCATAAAATATCTTTTCATGTGATTTAGTAGTAGTATTTCTTCTTCTTCATGAGCACAACAAACAGCAATTTGCAGATCTTGGCTGCCTCAACCACGCGCACTTTCCAGGTTTTCTATCCCCCTCCACTCTCTTCCAGTTCTTTATCCTCACACCACTCAGGTCTCTTTCAACATCATCCATCCATCTAATTGGAAGTCTCCCTCTGGCCCGGGATCCCATAGGATTTTTAAAAATGGATATTTTGAGGGAGCTGTTTTCAGGGCTTCTCCAGATATGGGCGATCCATCTTAACCTATTGCTCCAGTTAACCAGTATTATTTGTGGTTGCCTATAGAGTTTGTATAATTCAAAATTAAATCTAGTTCACCAACATCCTCTCTCTAATACTGGGCCAAAGATAGTTCGAAGGATATTTCTCTCAAACATGTTCAGAGAATGCTGAGTGTCCATGTTAAGAGTCCAAGTCTCACTTTCACAGAGCAGAACAGGCATAATAACAATCTTATAAATTCTTAGTTTAGTTTTTCGACTCATAAAGCTTGATCTTAGTTGTTTTTTCAGTCCAAAGAAACATTTATTAACCATTTTATTCTGTTGTCAATTTCTGCTCTGAGTTTATTATTGTCATTAATCATTGTACCAAGGTATTTGAAGTGATCGACCTTTTCGAAGGTATGACGGTTAATACATAGAAGAACACTGTGATTTATAATTAAGGGCGAGAATTTCATAAATTTGGTTTTATCTTCGTTGATGGTAAGTCCCATATTCGTGGTAGAAGTTTCCAAAGCTTGAAAGGCCTCTCTCACTACCCTTTCTGACCTTCCAATAATATCCATATCATCTGCATTGGCCGGCAGTTGAATGGATCTATTCCGCAGAGTGTCATTTCTGTCTAATCAATTATCTCGGATTATTTCTCCAAGACAATGTTAAAAAGCAGATAAGCAAGGGAATTCCCTCGACGCAGGCCTCTCTCTGTCGCAAAGGGCTCAAATAAATGCTTTTGGATTTCAACCTTGCATCTTACATTATTAAGAGTAGCCTTAATTAAATTAACAAGTTTAGTAGGGATTCCAAACTCTTCCATTGCTTCAAATAGCCTGTCACTTTTTATACTGTCGTAAACAGTCTTAAAGTCTATAAATAAATGAAAGGTTTTGATGTTATATTCTTTAGTTTTTTTTTTTCCAAAATTTGTCTTAAAATGTGAATTTGGTCTATAGTAGATTTTTGCGATCTAAATCCACACTGGTAGTCACCAATCACCTTGTCAGTATGAAGTAGTAGTCTTGAAAAAAGAAAGTTGGAGAATATTTTATATGCCGTATTGAGGAGAGTGATGACCCTATAATTTCGACTTTCAAGTTGGTCTCTTTTCTTGAATATAGGACTTATGGAGCCTTCCTCGCATAATGGGTAGTTTCTCCGTAGTCCAAATTTTAATCATGATTTTATGGATTGCATTTAGAGATGCATAATCCACGATTTTTTGAATAACAAATAATTTTTCTATTGTTATTTTTAAATATTTGTTCCAAATATCTGTTATTTCAATCAATTAATTAATAATTATTACTTTATATTAAATATAAAATTTATTAATTGTAATTAATACTTAATTTGCTAATTTAAGTAATGTGTGATTGAATTAATTTATCTATTTCAGCTTACTTCTTAAATTTGATTTTTTTTCAAAACTATTTATTTAATTTCTTTATTGGAGTAAACCATTTTCTGAAAAATTTGAATTAAATATATATGTCATTTCTTTAAATTGTTTACTTTAGTTCTATATTCTACCAATAGATGGCACCGGTAGTAAACGGAATATATGCAAAGTCAAGTCACAAGCAATTAAAAAGGATTTGTATAGAATAGTGCATCATCAAATGCGAAGGTTATTCTCATAAAGTGGAGCGGCGGGTAAAATCCTAGATGGGCTCACCTCTTAGAGACTTATTTGAAATATCGCCAAGTTGAGTACTCATTGAATATTTGTTATTATTATTTTTTCAATTAAAAACAATACTTGAAGGCCAGAAATAATAATAAATAAAATAAATATAATAATTAAAATAAATAAATAAATAATAAAATAAAATAATAAATAAATAATAATAAATTAAAAATAAAATAAATAAATAAAATGAAATAAATGTAATAAAAAATAAAATAAAAAATAAATTAAAAAAATCCGTCTAGGTTGCCACATTGGCGACGTTATCGCCACTCGTTTGGCAAGAATTCCAAAGGACGCCAAGAGGTGGGCTGTGCTAGGATCCACATGAGCGGCGACTTCAGACTTTCCAGTGAAGTCACCGCTCCGATAAATTTCAGTGATATGCAATTCAATGATACGATAATTCGAATAACCGGTCCGTTCATTTTTCAATCCATTCAAAGATTTCGCCTTTTCTGTTTTGTTCGAGACCTTCCATTGGACAGATCGTATCGATTGTTACTTTCCAGTGAAGTCACCACTCCGGTAAATTTCAGTGATATCGTATCGATTGTTACTTTCTATCGTGATCCAAAACCTGTAATCGAAATATCACCAGTAAGATCGTATCAAGGATAGGGATGACAAATATTTTACGAGCGGTTATTACGTAACTAATATCAAACAGTCACAAATACAAGTGATCAATACTTTTCAAAGAGGGGTGTGATTCAAATCCTTGATACGATCTTACTGGTGATATTTCGATTACAGGTTTTGGATCACGATAGAAAGTAACAATCGATACAATATCACTGAAATTTTCTGGAGTGGTGACTTCACTGGAAAGTAACAATCGATACGATCTGTCCAATGGAAACTCACGAAAGAAATCTGTGAATGGACTGAAAAGTGAACGGACCGGTTATTGAAATTATCGTATCTTTGAATTGCATATCACTGAAATTTATCGGAGCGGTGATTTCACCGGAAAGTGCGAAGTTACCGCTCCACTTTACGGGAGTGATTTCCGATATTCGCAAATGATGATGCACTATTCCATACAGATCATTTTTAATTGATCGTGACATGATTGACTTTGATTACATATATTCAGTTTACTGCTGGCGTCATCTATTGGTAGTATATAGAACTAAAGTAAACAATTTAAAGAAATGACATATATATTTAATTCAAATTTTTCAGAAAATGGTTTAGTCCAATAAAGAAATTAAATAAATAGTTTTGAAAAAAAATCAAATTTAAGGAGTAAGCTGAAATAGATAAATTAATTCAATCACACGTTATTTAAATTAGTAAATTAAATATTACTTACAATTAATAAATTTTATATTTAATATTAAGTAATAATTTTTAATTAATAATATGATTGAAATAACAGATATTTGGAACACATATTTAAAAATAACAATAGCAATATTATTTGTTATTCAAAAAATCATGGATTATGCATCTCTAATCAATGATTTGAATCACACCCCTCTTAGAAAAGCATTGATCACTGGTATTGTGACTTTGTGATATTGGTTATGTAATAACCGCTAGAGATGCATAATCCATGATTTTTTGAATAACAAATAATTTTGCTATTGCTATTTTTAAATATTTGTTCCAAATATCTGTTATTTCAATCATATTATTAAATTAATTAAAAATTATTACTTAATATTAAATATAAAATTTATTAATTGTAATTAATATTTAATTTACTAATTTAAGTAACGTGTGATTGAATTAATTTATCTATTTCAGCTTACTTGATTTACAATTTGATTTTTTTCAAAACTATTTATTTAATTTCTTTTTTGGAATAAACTATTTTCTGAAAAATTTGAATTAAATATGTCATTTCTTTAAATTGTTTACTTTAGTTCTATATTCTACCAATAGATGGCGCCAGCAGTAAACGGAATCTATGCAAAGTCAAGTCACAAGCAGGGCCTCCGCGTTAGTATTAGGCGCCCTTGTTCAAATTGAAATTTGGTGCCCCTTTATGGGGTTCTATTGCACTCTTATAAAGTTCTGCAAATTATATGCGAAATACTCTTTTATAGTATTCAAAATTTGTCTTTCGAAGTGAAAAGCTTTAAAATTATAATATTAAAACACATTTGTCTTATTGTTTTTTTTTTTATTATTATTATTTCATAAATTTTGAAACAAAATAATGATAAAACCTTTTTAAGTATAATATAAAAATTAGAAAATATATTCAAATATTGATTCACCTAGCTGTAGCAGCTACAAACGCTCGTATCAATTCCATTATATTTAATTTATCTAAAATTTCGCTCTCTATGGATATAATTGACAAGTCCGATAATCTCTCCTGCGCTATGGTAGATCGCATGTAGTTTTTTATAATTTTAAGTTTTGAAAAACTTTGTTCTGCAGTAGCCACCGAAATTGGCAGGGTAAAAGAAATCCGTAAAGCGATTGCAATATTTGGAAATGTATCAGTAAGATTGTTTTCATAAATGTAATTTAAAACATCAATAGGTGACATATCCTCTTTGTAAAAGATCGCAAAGATTTTATTTCTTCGAACAATTTTAATCCATCAATGTCTTTTTCATTAACATTTTTAGTATCTGTTAATTTTTGTTCTAATTCTTTGCAATGTTTTAAAATTTCATTTTCACTCTAGTTTTTTTAAATTAGGTATATAGTGTACTACCTTGAAGTAATTGTAATGTTCTTTTAATTGACTGAATCTTTCAGTAATTGAAGAAATAGCAGTGTCTAATATTATATTGTAAAATTGAACCTTATATTCAATTATTATATTGAAAAATTCAACCTTAAATTTTTTTTCTTGGATTGTTGATTGGTTCTTCAGTTTGTTCATCTTGAAATAGTTTCTTTTTAAACCTGTTTCGACTTTGTGGAAAATCAGTATCCACCCCCAAATCATCAGCAACGATACTTGCATTGGCAATTGCATGTTCATGCGCTTCATCTGATCTACGATTATTTAGTTCTGATATAAGATTTTGTAAATTGTCAGTCACGATTTGTAAATAACATTTAGAATTTTGCATTATTTTATTTACCACATTTACTAAGTTTAAAATATAGTGCCAGATGTTAATGGAACAAATGAATTTAAACGAGGAAACCTTCTACATCAAATTTTTTGCTTGAGTTCTTGATTCCTTGTCTCTTGTTTTATCTTCTTGAATATTTATTAACGCTCTCAAAATTCCCTTCAAATCGTTTTTCAATGGTCTTAAAGCTTGAATTCTACTTTCCCATCTAGTGTTGAAGAGTGGCTTTAAAGTTAGATTTTCAACATATTGTTGCAAAATAGACCAACGTTTAACGGATGAAGAAAAGTAGCTCTAAATCTCTTGCACTACACCGAAGAAACTAACTGTTTCGAAGGAAATTTTAGCTGCATCATTTACAACTAAATTTACAGAATGGGCAGAGCAGGGAATATTGAGTGCTCTCGAATTGTTTTCGATAATTTTTTTTGTTGTAATCCTTTGTACTTTCCTCTCATATTAGCACCATTATCGTAAGATTGGCCTGATGAATCTGATAAATTTAATTCTAACGATTTTAAATGTCCATTTATGAATTCAAACAGACCCTGTCCAGTAGTGTTGTCGACAGATTGCACTACTGGATCCTAAAAAATGTTTTTCAATTTGGGCTTTATTGGTTTCCATGTTCTTATAAACAAATCGAATTACAACAGTCAACTGTTCGGTATGAATTAGCGAGTAATAGTTTGACGATTTAATCATATGTAATAAATACTTTTTAATTCCTTCTGAAATAATGCTTATAATTTCATTCTGAATTTGATTTCCTAAGTAATGAGCAATGTTCTTCTTTTGAGATGTTTGAATTTTGTGGAGATGTTCAGCGATTATTGGATCTAATTTTGCTATTGATTCAACCAACTTTAAAAAATTTCCATTATCATTATGATACAACTCTTTCGAAGAACCTCTAAATGCTAGGCATTGCCGGACTAAATATTGAATTAAATAAATAAGCCGTTCAATAACCTATTGCCAGTAAATCTTTCTGCATCATAAAGTCTTTGTTGAGCTGCATCCATGATACATAAATTACGCAAAGACATTTTGAGTTCACTGCATTTTGAACTATGTTTAAGGTGAAATGCACTGCTTTCATGTGTTTTCAAAATGTGGGTTAAATGTGCCCAATCATTACATCCATCCTTAATAAGCTGTAAATGCTTTTTACTGAATAGTTTTCATGGGAAGAAAAAACTGCGTTTCGGGAATTTGAGTATATAAATAATTTCTAAATATCTTTTCTCCATTTAGTAATATTCTATAATAGAACGATTCTGAAAACTTTCTGCCAGAATTATCTCTCGGAAAATGTTTGATTATCAAACGGGGAGGGCCATTTTTACTTAAATAATCTCTAATTTTTATAGAAATTGTATCAGGCCAGGTAACTGGATCGTTTAGTTCAAAATCAAAATCTTCGTTTTGAGATATTACGTTATTACCAGGCAAATTTTCTACGTCAACATCTTAGTTTTCTATTGGTACAATCGTGTTTTCTTCTTGATCAAATTCTGATGAATTTACATTTTGAGATAAATTTTTATTATGAAATTCCAAACCAGATGTTGATGGTCCTGGTTAAATTGCTTATCCATCTAATCCTATTGTGTTTCTGAGATATTTATTTAGAGATCCCGCCAGTTTCTGATTAGCTTTCTCTCGTTGCAAATTTCCTTTTTCTATTTTGTGCTCCAGACTTTTTTTCTTTTTTTGAGAACATGTTTCTTAAAAAATATTTATTGCACTAAATAAAAAAAAATTAACTTTCATTCCATATACAAAATGCATCATATGATTTTCTCTCAATATACTATTGAAAAGTCAAAACCCCATTTATGTCATTTGCTACTAAATAAAGATTCAGATAAAAAAACTAATTTAACTAAAAATTTAGATTTTTTTTTTTTTTTTTTTTTTTTTTTTGCGGAGAATTTATTTCTGAGAATTTAGTGTGAAATTTTTTCTTCTTTCTGCTGATTCAAAATAGTTAAGTAAATTAAACCAATATTAATATAAATTACTAAAAAGCATTTGTTATAAACAATTGAAATATTGAAAACATCTCAGGTACATAATAATTATAAACTTTTAATAAAAAAGAGCTATAATCATTAGTAATTTTTTTAAAGAATTTTTTTCGATTATTTGGAAATTGTAATTGTATATCAGAAATAGGTAAATCAAATTCTGCCCAATTAAGGGTAAGATTTATCTGGGTTTTATAGAGATAAATAAAAAATTGCTTTTTGAATTACTTTGTTAATTTGAAAGATAAAAGTTTTTCTTAATGAGATGTTTCCTTGTATGAATCTTTACTGCTACGAAAATTATACTAATAATATATTTAGATTGTTCAGTTTCCTGTAAATAATAATCCTATTTTTTGGATCAATTATAAACAAAGAACGATATGAAAACAATTAATCACAGTTTTTTGATTCACAAAATGTATGCACTGTATGAGCAGCGACTATGTATATGATTAAAAATAAGGGTTAATTCAAGGGCACACATACACGGTGGCGCCACCACCATCATTCCAAAAAAAAAAAAAAACCTACAAAACAACGACGTTGAGTCGCAACAGCGTCACAGCACATAAAGAATAAATATATGACGATGCAAAACATTCCCAATTCCTGTTGTTACAAATTCTTAGATTTTTAACACGTTCTGTGTGGTAAAGAGAACTCCACACGGAACGTTTTTATTGTCCGTATTGGCAATCAAATTTTGTTTTACGCAAACGAAAACAACCCGCAGAAACGAAAACAAAAGAGAAATTAAATTAAAATTAAAATTAAATATCATTTTATTGCCTAGAAAATATAAAACATGCAAAATTGCAAGCGTATAATTAACAACTTTTTTTAAAAGTAACATTAAGTTAAAAAACTATAAGTACTATAAATTTTGCCCCCCCCCTGGCCCAGTCGCCCTTGTGCGGTGAAGAATTTTGCCACCTTCACGCTGCGGCCCTGGTCGCAAGCAATAAAAAAGGATTTGTATGGAATAGTGCATCCTCAAATACGTATATAAGAAAGTCAAGATTACTCTCATGAAGTGGAGCGGCGACTTCACACTTTCCAGTGAAGTCACCGCTGCGATAAATTTCATGATACGATAATTCCAATAACCGGTCCTTCACTTTTCAATACATTCACAGATTTCTCCTATTCTGTTTTGTTCGAGAGCTTCCATTGGACAGATCGTATCGATTGTTACTTTCCGGTGAAGTCACCGCTCCGGTTAATTTCAGTGATATCGTATCTATTGTTACTTTCCTGTGAAGTTACCGCTCCGGTTAATTTCAGTTATATCGTATCGATTGTTACTTTCTATCGTGATCCAAAACCTGTAATCGAAATATCCCCAGTAAGATCGTTTAGTGATCGTAGCACCACCTTTCATTCATGTCATTCTTAAGTGCTACCTATCTACTTTCCCTAATACAATTGATGTTAATACTTCGCCCGGGAAAATACCCGTTCTATGTATACGTGCGCTAAGCAGTGATGTTCTGATGGCTGTTAGTGAAATAAAGAGTTAATTTCCTAATAGCGATAAAATGCTTTATACAACACTCTACATGAATATCACCTCAATCATATCAAGGAATTGAATCACACCCCTCTTTGAAAAGTATTGATCACTGGTATTTGTGACTTTATGATATTGGTTACGTAATAACCGCTCGTAAAATATTCGTTATCCCTATTACATTCATAAGCTGCGGTTCTTCAAATTTAAGTAGTTCAAATGGAATAAAGTCCGGGCCTGCCGTTCTATTACTTTCAAGTTTTTTAATAGCCAGAATCACCTCCTTTAAGGAGGGTGAGGGATTGTCCGCATATGGAAGGGTAGCAGATCCATCAGAACTACCTGGTGGGTCAAAAGTATCATCTCTTGCTAGTATTAGTATTTGCTTCCTACAAATTTTTTTTATAAAATTGTTTCAATGAAGAGTAGTTCCTTTTCTTTTCTTCACCTCTTCTCGGCTTATTCCATCAAAATTCCGAAAACATTATGTACTACTCTAGTGCGATGTAAATAAAGAAAACAAAACACGGGCTTATATACTAGCATACTTGAATGGCAATTATTTCATGCCATGTGTTTATGTTTGGTTTCCGGTACGCGTGTTTGAACTATCCGAAAATTTCAAGGAGTATAGCATAAGCCAATTAATTTTTCTTCAATTCATCCGACATGATTGAAGAATGCAGCGACAATTTATTGTTCAATTTAAGTTCTGAATCAGTGAAAAATCGGGCCCAGAAGATTTCTGAAGAACAGAATGTAAGTTTTCAATGTTTTGACTCTTTTTCTGATTCGAATTTTTGTAATAATTAACTTCAGAACTTGAATAGAAGTTCTATTAGATTGAATGATCAATTAATGAATTTTTGGAAATAAAAATAAAATGCTCAATAAAATCAAATTTTCGTGAAAGATTTTTAACAAATGAATTTTTAAAATATCTCGGTGAAAACCTCAGTGAGCAAACAAACAAACGAAACAGCAACAATAACACACACACGACGCAGAAAAAAAACCCTATGAATGTAGGAAAAAAAAAAATCATTATATTGGCATATTTAGCTGACCTGCTAAAAGGAATCAACCCAATCAAAGTGGGATACCAAAATTTTGTTAGGAATTGTTGCTGATACAACTGCTGAACATATGAGAGGGAAAACAGAAATTGGGGGGCAGTTGAAAGATCCAGATTTAATGTTAATAAACGTTTTGTGTGAATTTATCAATGATTTTTTTTTGATCGAAATTCTGACATTTACAAACATAACTTTTTTTATATATTTATATTATATAATTGATTTCTAGTTTTTGAAATTTTGTAAGTTTGCTTTCTCTTAGTAAAAAGTATAAAAACCATCAATAATATGATATCTGAGGAGGAATAGAATGCCAGTAAAAAGGCTATCTTCAGGAATCAAACAAGACTTGTATTATTTATATGACATAAAATATTATAACTTTGAGTCTATAATTCTGTTAAAAATTTGTGTTAAATCAGATATGTAATTGTTCATTCGTATTAGGTTTGAATTTTACTATCATTCTGTTAGCACCAACAATCATTGCTATGTTTTATAGATGAAAGCTATTGTTAGGAAATCACATGGTTTTGTCCGATGCTGTTTTGACGGGGAAAATATCATTTATTGATAATGGTTTAGTGAACATTTTTTTAAAAACTATTTTTGATATGTTCATGAACTGATTACTATCTGTATTTTGTTTACATTCTTTATTAATAAATGGAATACATAATGATTGTATTTTCAACAACTCAGCATTTGGGAGATGTTTCAGTTTAATATTTTTTTGTTTGATTTGATTGCAAGATGACTTTATTCTTTTTATGTATATATAGCTAGTAATAATGCCTTAGTTTGAAACTGAAATAAATTATAGCAATGAATCATAATTTTTCCTTTAGTTTTGAACCTAATATCCTACTAGGTGAAATTATATTCATAAGGAAATGCCTTAAGTATTCATTGTATGAGTAAATATTTGTATGTAGTTATAATTGATGTCATTTAGACTGTTATTTAGATCTAGTATTTTTAAGTTCTGAAAAATAAGCTTTAAAATGTAGATTAGAAACATATTTTTGCATGTGAATAAAAATTGTAATCTGAAAATATTTTGATCATTCAGTTTTTGGAAATTGTGCATATGGACATATGTTTTAAAAGCAAGTATTAAAAAATATAAAATAGCAGTTCAGCACGAGGAGAGTAAAAGCCATTTTTCCTGCTATAATTTGCTATTGAAATAATAAAGCAAAAATATTCGGGATTGCATGACTTGTTTGAAAAAACAAAACAGAAAAGTTTTATTTTTTGATATTTTTCAGTCTAAAATGTAGCTGAAATTCAAACAGTTAGTGACATTTTTAAATTATGATTTTAACCAAATGATAATATCATTCTGTTTTTGATTAAAAGTTATAAAACATAATTAAATTGTCTTCAAATATATCTTTTATGTTTGTTTTCAACTTAACTTTCACATATTAAATAAACACATGCCCTATAAGTAAGAAGAAAAGAAAGGAAAAGGTATTCAGTATTTAATCTAGTGATTCACATATTCAGTGATAAATCTATGTGGTTATTTATTCTTCTGTCTTGTTTGAATATAGGCAAGGGAAAAATCAGGGATTTGACTGAAAATTTTTGTATGCAAACAATACAGAATGAGGAAAAGGAACAGTAAAATTTTATTATTTTACATTGTAAAATCTCTGAAAGTCCTGCCAGTCTCTATGCTATTTATTACCTGAACTATATACTTTTTAGAATCCTATCTTTTTCTATTGTTTGCATGCAGAAATTTCTTCCATGTTTCAATTCTCTACTAAGAATTAGAGTTTTTTAGAAAACTTTTAATTTTAAAAAATCAGAATTGCTTTAATGGTTTTCACCATTGCATAATTGTGTTTATTCTTATAATGTCCATCCAATGAAATTATATTTGTTTATGAAACTTCTGCCTTTCGGATGCCCTGGTATCAAGAGAAACTGAATATATCAAGCTACAGCAAAACGAGTTTCTGGAAATACTTCAGTTATAAATGTCCTCTCATATATTTATCTTTATAAATAGTGCTTTAAATTTATTTATAATGTTGCACATTATTACATTGTAGGTATCAATTACCGGTATAGGAAGGTGATTATCAAAATTAAAATTGATAAAAGGATAGTTTCAGTTGACTAAAGATCAGTAAAGAATGATTAGTCTAGCAATACAATTAACTGAACGTGAAATTAAAGCTTATGGTAGTATGAATGATTATCAACTAGTATGAAAATTGGACTTTTGACTATAAATATGAAATTATAACATGATTTGGACTTTATAAATATTAGTGGATTATTCACATTTAAATTATATGATATCAGACTTTCTCTTCTAAAAATAATTTAAATTTATTATATTTACAAAGTTCAAGCAAAAATAAACTAAGAAATAAACTTCTGATTATTAACAAAGAGCCAAAGACTCTCTCTGTGTGTGGTGGCTGGCACATGTATAAATCTGTCATGGCCAAAAAGTTCTCCAAATCGAGGCAGTACTACTGGCGATATTGGAGCAGAGGTGATTGTACTCTGATTCAGGTATAAATTATGATCTGTGGATGAGTGAATAAAATGCATGAATGAAGTTCACCCCTTAAAAAGTGTTGTAACTCATGGGTAACTAAGATGTACTCTTGGCCCTAGATGGTGCTGCTGAAAAACAAGAGACAATCTCTCGGCTTAAAATCACTGACTTCGTCAGCGGGCTTGTCTATGACAAATGCCATTAGAAATAACAACAATGAGTTTTAATTTGGGGTATATTAGTAAGTTCATGTTATCTTCTTGTTAGTGCAGCTCCTTATAGTTCACTACATGATGATGTTCTTAGTTCACATACATATTTGATATAATCTCTTACAGTCTACTAGGAGTATGTTATACTGATGGAAAGAAGTTCATATATATATATAATAATAATTTTTGAAGCAGAATCGTAGCCAAAGACAGGGAAGACACTTTGAATTTTTAACTTTGTTTTATTTCATCCTGGGAGGCATGATTTATATACAAGCATAAAGGATGAGCACATCAACACAGAACGACAGAGTGAAATAAGGAAAAGCTAATGTAAAATTTATCACCATCTGTGAAATTTTGATAGGGATTTCCTACATGTGTTGAATTAGATAAGGGAATTATAGGGATCTTTTAGAAGAATTTGTTTAGGTCAGTAATTTTTTATTCCTTCACTCTGAGTGTGTGAACCGCTGACCTAAGCATTTTTACAAAGCTTATGTTGAATTAATTAAATAGAAAAAAGGGGAATGGGATCAGGGAATAAGAGAATCTTTTAATCTTTTAGAAGGAATTTGATATTGGCTAAATTAAACTAAAAGGAAATTAATTCAGTTTAAATTAGATTATAAAATATCATTTTATATAATAAAATTTATTTAAATTAACTATACTTCTAGTTTGATAATATTTCCTTGTGTGCAAATACTTTTTAAGAAAGAATCATATGAATTTAATTTGTCTAAGATCATCAGCTTCCATTGTGCTCATTGTATCAATTTAACAAATAGTTAATAAAATCCTGGATACAGATTTAATTGATTCCTTGTGTTAATTAAATTGATCCCATCCATAAGTCCATATATTAAATTTTTTATAACAAGTTGGAACAAAAAAAGTCAAACATGAATATTATATCTCATAATTAATATACAGCATTATCCTTATATCACAGTTTCCATATGGTTCACTGAATATTTATTTATTATTCTAAATATTTTTTTATTATTAAAACACAAGTTTTTTGGGAAAATATTTTACTGACAAATTTGCCTTAATAGGTAAAATTTATTGTACATTTATATGGTTTATTTGATATTTGCAAAATTTATTATAATGTTCAAAATTTCCTAAATTGTAAATATCCTGGTTTATTGAAGATTTATTGACAGACTTGGCAAATTGATGTCATATTTCTAATCTTTTCCTGAAAATTCCAAAATCTTCCAAGAGTATATAAAAAAAAGTCTTGTTGTAGTTGCTAATTAATGAGTTATTCATGTGGTTTTATTGAGTAAGAGTGACACACGATCGTCAGTGTTTTAAACAGGATTAAATTGCTCAATTTGACCCAGAATTTGAGCTGATTTGCAGTATAGTGTCTTGAGTTTTTCCTGTGCTCAGTGAATGAGCTATCTTGTACTATAATAATTTGTTGTTTGTTGAAGACTGGATTGTTTTTGTTAATTATACATATTTGTTAATAACTTTCTATTTATACCATCTTGGCTGAAGTTCAAGGTATTCATGAACTCTTTTAAACCGTAACAATACATTTATAAAGCTTATTATATGTTTCTTGAAAACCCATATCTTTGAAAGCCAATATAAAAACCTTCTTTTTCAGCATCATAAAATAAACAGATATTCACAGAATGTACTCTAATCTTGGAATAAGGGCCATTGACTCTGTTTTCTTTGAAAGGTCATTATTGATTGATTGACTGAATGAAGAGAATGGGACTTTTGGCAACAAAAACCATTATCCCCTAATTCCAAAAGAGTGCATTCAATTTGAAAGGTCATTAAAGTGATATATACCTTCCAGGGATAATGTGATCAGCTCTTTAAAAATCATAATACACTGGAACATTCTATCTATCAATACTAAAAAAAAATTAAAAAAAATATATAAACTTTACCATTTCAATTATTTTAAAAGATCTCTGATTTTATTTTGAACTTTTCATACAGAAAAATGACAAAAGCCATCTGCTGTCTTCATTGCCTTCTTCAGCTGAAAAGAAAGCTCAGAAGAGAAAAATGACACAGTATGCCGCTGGAAAAGGGCCTAAGAATTACCATGCTCATAAATCAAAAGAACATGCACCTCCATCGTCATCTCTTTTTACTGGTTCTGGTATGACCCTGCCTTTAATTGTGTGAGTAAATATTTCTTGCACCTTCTTGTAAATTCTTAAATAATACAAAATTTTCTCTGAAAATGTAATTGAATAAAAGCATATTTTACTTACATATAGGTGAAGAATGGATTAATTGTCTGCTCATTATAATTTCATAACTCATATGTGGCATATGTTTTTCTTCCATCATTTAAATGAAAATTCTTTAATTATATCTATGGAGTGAATTCTGCCCTCTTATTATTCATGGTAATTTTAATTACCTGGAAACATGAATGACTGAAAATAGAATATCTCCATTGATAGCTTTCCTTAACTTTTAGAATGTTAATATTCACAGATAAAGAAAACAGAAGTTTCATTTTTGTAATTATTGTATTTTAATAATTACTTATTTACTAAAGTTCTGAATTATGTGGAAATTTGACACTTTGCAGTAAATGGTAACAAAATCAATCTGTTGACATGACAATGGTGCAAACAATAATCAGACTTTTTTTTTTTCATTTCTTTTATTTTCTGTTAATCTGTTCAAACAAAGTGTTTCTTAAAGAATATTAAGTTTTTCTTGTTTGATATAAAAATGAAACATAAATTTAGAACATTATTTAATGTATTAAAAATATATAGCTGATATGGCCTGTTTTAACTGTTTAAGGGATTGTGAAAAGCATCTTAATTCCTGCATTAAAATGAACTGAAAAAAGTAGCAATGCAATGTGTTCAATTTAACCACATAATCGAAATGTAATGTCCCTTAAAAAGATACTGGGCATAAAATGGTTAATTGAAACAGATTAAAATATTTTGAAATTGACAGCACAACATTGAATGATAAAGTGTATTAATTAAATTTCCTTTTTTATACAAATTGACATAAATGTGTATCTGGACAATTTATATATTAAAAAGAAATATTATTAGAAATTAGAAAAAATAGTATTAAAATTTGCAGAAGGAAAGTGCTACATATATGTTGAATTTTTCTATAAAGTACCAGTAACTGTATGTACTATAAATTTAAAATAAAAAATATATATTTATGTGAATGTTTTAATATATTACAAAAATGTGAAATTTATATGCATTTCATTGATCTTCTGAATGTTGAAATCAGGCTTGCTGTGAGGGCCCTCTCATCGATAATCTCCACTGAAACAATCATTTATAATATACATATCAATTTGTCAATCATTACATTTTCAGATATAATTTCAAATACTTTTACACATTTCAACTATATCATTAACTAGCCGGCTTTGGCGAACAGCCAGTTTGCCAATCTTAATGTTCGTTAAAATTTTAATAATTAAATATTTTATGCAATTCCTACTTTTATAGTTTTTTCATCAAAATATTTTAAAACTTCAAATTTTGATAGTCATATAATTCACTCATAATATTATAAAGGCCTTCAGTCATAACGTAATATGTATCTCTCTAATTTTCTGTTAGCTCCCGTAGAATTTATACTTTAAATTAAAGTGGAAAGGATTAATCTGCAAGTAATATAATAATATTTTTTATTGAAACAAAGAATTTTTTGTAATAGGATTACTGAAAACAGTCACTGAGCGTTTAAACTTTATGGGCACTAAAGAATATCTTTTTTTAATTTATGTAATATTTCAAGAATTTGTCAACAAAATTTTCTCAGATTCATCCTAACCAGATTGATTAATTAACAATATTTAATTTTAAATGCATCAAACACTAAGAAAATAAAACAAATCATTTAAAATAATCGGTAGAAAACAGGTTTAAAAAAAACTACTGAAAAAAATGATGTACTTATAACTAATCATATACAAAAAATATATAACTAACATAAATACAATTTAATTACAAAAGCATGCAACTAACCTAAAAATAATTTAAATCAAGTTCGCATACATTGATAATGGTCAACAATCAGAACACAATCCAGTGAATTTTCAACACCAGTTACGGTAACATAAATGCATGAATTTTTCTACGCCAGTTGGGGTAACACTATGCAGATTAGAAATTTTTAATTTCCTTTATTCTGTTTTATTTTAATTCAAAAGTACTTCAGAAAGAATCTGAAAGATCGATTAATTAACAATGTTTAATTTTAAATGCATCAAACATTAAGAAAATAAACAGAATCGTTTGAAATAATCAGCCGAAAAATCTTAAGCCTAGCCTCATTTGCGTGGGAAAAAAAACAAACACCTGAAGCCTTACTCATTTGGCAGTATGGAAAATTAAGATTTTTTTGGTGAGAAAGTTATTTTTTAATTAATAATTAAAAATTCAAAAAAAGGGTGCCCCAGGTGCACATTCCCGACCTCCAATGTATACATGTACCAAATTTGGTAGCTGTAGGTCAAACGATCTGGCCTGTAGATCGCACCACACACAGGCACATTGAGTTTTATATAAGTATAGATAATTGCCTTTAAAACTTTTATAGATTACTTAATTTTTATTATTAATTTTATCAATTAACTTTAATAATTAAGATGTATTGATCAGTTTCTAGGTAAAAGAATGTTTTATTTATAATTATTTAGGCTTTATAATTATATATAAAGGTTTAATCAATACATATATATCAGTTTCTATCCCGTCATGAAAAAAAAAAAATTTTTTTTTTGTGGAGATGGTAGGGTATGAAGATTATTGCTTAAAAAATTAAGATGGGGTGCTGCTTTAGTATTGGCCCTGTCTTCCATTGCACCTCCACTAGTGCATTGCCATACAGACATGAGAATGGATAAATGAATGAAAACAAATAAATATGTATAAAATAAAGTAAAAAATATATTAACATAAAATAAATCAGTAACATGTTATAAATGTAAAACTAAATTAACTATTGTTAAAAGAAGAACCTTATTTAGTGCATTGCCTAAAATTAATTATGTGCATTATCTACATAATATCTTTGCTACTGAGTATAAGGTTCATCCCTGTTAGCTTCAACTTTATGAATGGTGCCGCGTGACTAGATTTTGCCATTGTCCACAAAACAAACTAATTAATCATCTCAAATCAAACTCATGTACTCATGTAATATGTAAAGCTAATATTCTGAATTTTACATAGAACTAAGAAACAAAAAGAAATAAATGTTTTTTTACTTATTTGATTTTATATATTTGTATTATTGAAATATTACTGAACTTCTACATGTTCAAGTATATACCATTATTTTAAAAATTATAAAATATTTTAATGAAATAATTATTGATTAAAGCTTTATCTTATGTAGAAAAAAGCAGAAGACCATTTCAGAGCCATTGTTTTCTGCAAAAACATTCGAATTCTTTGACCTTCATCCACATTTGGTATGTTTCTCTCTGGCAAATTATGTGATTACTTTTACAATTTAAGTTATATGTTGAAATATTGTTTGGGTTATTAAAATGATTAACAGATATTATGTGCCATTTAAACTTTCATGATATATGAAAATTATTTTATAATAATTCCCAGTTTGGTAACTTAATGCAAGAGATTTTGAAAGTGAGTCAGAAGTGAAATTAAATCAGCATGAAATATTTCAGATATAAAATCATTTTAAAGAGAGATGTTTGGAAAAATATATATCTATTACTAAAATGATTATTTGCCCCAAATTCTTGATAGTGACTCATATTAGTACTATCTCTGTTTCCTTTCAAAAGCAGCTTTGAATAATTTAATAGATAAAATAATATGCTTAAATAGAAAATATGTTTTTTATATTTGAATTTGAAGTAAGATATTTTTCATGTTCAGAAGTTGGAGTTATATTTTTAGTATTAATTTTGATTAAAATGTTAAATTAAAAATTAATTTTAAAATTATTTGTCTGGTATTCTTTAGAAAATGTAACATCACACAATGTTGAGAATAAATGAAATGATGAATTTTCTTCCTTCTCTATTTGCTGTTAATATTTAGATGCAGCCTAGGCTTTTGTAGTAGCTGTGATTTTTTTTTCTATTATATCTATGTGCAATTACTTCAATTTATTGATACACTAAAATTTTTTTCTAATAATTTGAAATAGGGTTTTGCTAACTACTGGATTGCCCAGGGTTTTTGCTTTATATGCTTTTCAATTTAATTATTCTAGAATTCAAAAAAAATTAATTACCTGTAAAAAAAAAAGTGAAGTAACATAAAGAAGACTAAAAATTATTAAAGAGTTTCATGCCTGCTTCTCCTTAAATCAAGAACTATTTTATATACACATTCACAGTAACATTTGTTAATTTTTTTACGAACAATTTATTGTAGGTTTTCAAGATTTTAGACTGTATT
This sequence comes from Argiope bruennichi, assembly GCF_947563725.1. Classification (NCBI taxonomy): domain Eukaryota; kingdom Metazoa; phylum Arthropoda; class Arachnida; order Araneae; family Araneidae; genus Argiope; species Argiope bruennichi. Next base: position 138,172,044 of record NC_079156.1, on the reverse strand, counting down.
GTTCAACATTTTTACAGGTTTTTCTCTATTTTTTAAAATTAGTTTTGTAGTAGATATAGTGCAGCTTCATGGTCAAGCAAATGATTTTTTAAAATATTATCCAAGATAAATTATATATTATAAATGAGATAACAATACTATTTTAAATTTGTTATTTTAAAATTAGAGAATGAAGATTTGGTTTGCTAATAAATTATTGTGAAATTTTTTTGAGTAATTATAATATAGTGCTTCTTTAGCAATAAAATGTATGTACTTAAAAATGGAGCTATTTCATCTTTTCAATTATATATGGAGAAAAGTTCAAACTATTAAAGAGTTACTCATTTTTTCCAAACTATTTATTTCAAAAGAAATAAACTAAAAATCACATTTTGAAAATAAAAATTTTTAAATAGTTTTTATTTTTTCCTTTGTTAATTTTTTTTGACTTTATATCATTATATTAGTCTACATAGTCTATCTATTAATTATTCTTAAAATGTTTATCATTAGTTTCTTTATACCAAAAATTAAAATTAGTTCTTAATTTTTGTAGGTAGCTTGCTTAAAAAGTAGACTAGAAGCTGAAAAAGCAACAAAAGTTCAGGAACAAACAATACCTTTACTGTTGGATGGTCATGATGCTCTTGTCAAATCTTGCACAGGATCAGGTAATATTTTCTTTTATTCTGTATTCCACTCATATGGTCGTTCCATTTTTTAAAGTTTAAATTTATTCTTCTAAATTGAAATAAATAAATCTTTTGAATTCCATCTTTCCATAACAAGAGTTTTATGGAAAAGTTATTATTCATTAATTATTACAAAACATTATATTATTTTGCAGTTTAAGACTAAAATCAGATGGACACATGGGGAATGGAGAATGGGGAGGGGAATGGAGACACCTAAATTTAATTAGCTGTTGTTCAACTTCTAAAGAAATTAAAATTGCTATTTTAAATAGATAATGTCTAATAAAAGATTTTGTGGGCAAAAGGTAAGGCATTGTCTATATATTTAAAAATTTTCAAACATAAACATTTCATAGGACAATACCTTATCTTGATGTCATAAATAAATTCTTCATGAAAAAATTATAAAACATATAACTTTTTGCAATATTCCATAACTGCACCAGGAGATGGTTAAAATTTTCTTTTAAGTGACTGTCTCCATAATTAGATACTAACCACTTTTGGCCACCTACTAGTTTGTTAAAATAAATAGTTACTAAAAATTTTAAATAAATATTTTATGTAATTTGGTTGTAATGGCTTCTTCATCAAAATATTTTTAAACTTCAAATTTTTATGTTATATTATTCATACTATTGTAGATGTTTTATATTGTTCTGTTTATTGTATTATAAATTTCTCTAATTTTCTGTCTGTCTTTATGCATTTAATTATATAAAAGAGAATGTAGCAGTGTTTACAAATGAGTACATGCTAAAAGAAATTTTTTGCCATTGCCTGGTTTTGAAATTAAACCTTAATTGTAATTGCAACAAAATTTCAAAAATTTTATAAATTCATGTCTTATATTAAATACTATTCAATAAATGGAAAAATGACAATAAATAGAAATAATCTTAACATCTTTATCATTAAGAGTAGGCGAAACCCTACATAATATTAGTATTAACTTAGAAAATTGTTAGAGTTCCACTTTAACAAAGAAATATATTGTGGTAAAATATGTTTAACCCATCGAGCACCGGCTGTCTAGCTTCAGAGTGTTCTTAAAATGGCCGTAGTCAAGATAAAGGTTGAACACAATTTACTGAAAAAGAAATTGACAGAACATTAATAAACCGGCTTAGTATGTTTTTCTTTCCTCCCACCTTTAACAACAGGGGGGTAAACTTTCCCTCATCTTGACTATCATCTCCCCTTAAAAATCGGGGATTTTGAATAGTATTGAGAGATCAATCTAGTAATAAATCTGTCAGCATTGGGTAATTGTCGCGCGGTTTTTCCAACTAAGAATTTGATTTTTGCTCTAAGAATTTATTCTCTTTCAGTCTGAAGTATTTGCAGAAAATAGAATTTGTTCAAAATAAATAAATAAAAATAAAAAATAATTTTAAAAAATAAATCATGTAATAGGATTTTTTTTTAAATTTTTATAAATGATAGAAAAATTTGTTTATTAAATGATTTAGAGAATTCATTCATTTCATTCATCAAAACACATTACGAATACAATACATTCAGAGAATTTTGCTTCATATTCTTTTAACTTTTAGTTTAAAGAGTTTTACTCGTATACTAAGTTTACTCGTTTTTTTTTGTTTCAGATTCTTGTTTTAAGTTCTGAAAATATTAAATAATATTTTGTCAATATAGTAATATAGTAAGGTATATAGTAGTAATACTATTTTATAAATATACTAGCCGCCTTTGGCTACCAACCAGTTTGCCAATCTTAATGTTCGTTAAAATTTTAATAATTAAATATTTTATGCAATTCCTACTTTAATAGCTTCTTCATCAAAATATTTTAAAACTTCAAATTTTGATAGTCATATAATTCACTCATAATATTATGAAGGCCTTCAGTCATAACGTAATATGTATCTCTCTAATTTTCTGTTAGCTCCCGTGACTTTATACTTTAAATTAAAATGGAAAGGATTAATCTGCAATTAATATAATAATATTTTTTATTGAAACAAAGTATTTTTTTTTGTAATATGATTACTGAAAACAGTCATTGAGCTTTTAAACTTTATGGGCACTAAAGAATATCTTTCTTAATTTATGTAATATTTCAAGAATTTGTCACCAAAATTTTCTCAGGTTCGTCATGACCAGATTGATTAATTAACAATATTTAATTTTAAATGCATCAAACACTAAGAAAATAAAACGAATCATTTAAAATAATCGGTTGAAAACAGGTTAAAAAAAAACTACTGAAAAAACGATGTACTTAAAGCTATAATCATATACAAAAAATATATAACTAACATAAATACAATTTAATTACAAAAGCATGCAACTAACCTAAAAATAATTTAAATCAAGTCCGCATCCGTTGATAATGGTCAACAAGCAGAACACAATGCACATGCGGGATTTTTCAATGCCAGTTGGGGTAATGCTATGCAGATTAGAAATATTTAATTTCCTTTATTCTGTTTTATTTTAATTCAAAAGTACTTCATAATGAATCTGAAAGATCGATTAATTAACAATGTTTAATTTTAAATGCATCAAACATTAAGAAAATAAACAGAATCGTTGGGCCGAAAAATCTTAAGCCTAGCGCCATTAGCGTGGGGGAAAAAAAACAAAACAAAACTGAAGCCTTACTCATCTGGTGGTGGATAAAATTAAGAATTTTTTGGTATGAAAGTTATTTTTTAATTAATAATTAAAATTCCAACTAAAAATTCAAAAAAAAAAAAAAAAAAAAAGGGACCCCAGGTGCATATTTCCGACCTCCAAGGTATACATGTACCAAATTTAGTACCTCTAAATCAAACGGTCTGGCCTGTAGAGCACCAACACACACACACACATTGAGCTTTATATAAGTATAGATTAGCAACTTGAATATCTTTGACTTATTATCCTATTTTGAAATAATTTAAATAATATGTTTTTAAAGTATATTTAAATATTGAAATAAGAAAACATGTTACTTAGAAAGCTTTTTTCTGATCAAAATTATCATTCTTTTTTTAGTAAGGGAATATTTTAAATAACAATTTCTTATATCATTTATAAACTTGTCGCAAATCTTGGTAAAAAGGACTTGTAATCAGCATCAGAAATATTTTCATAAATCCATGCATTTCTCTTCCTACAAATATTACAATTAACCTTTAATTCCCTCAAGGAAAGCCAAATTTCAATTGTATCCATATTATTAAGTTACAATATTATGATTTTTTTTTGTGAAAATTCGAGAAAACTTGTAGATAAAAATGAGATTTATTTGCATGTATTGAGCAATCGAGATATAGAATTAATTGGCAAAGTTGGGTCAGAGAATCAGGTTGGTGTGCTAAAGCAAGAAGTTATTGGAGGTCTGGTCATAGATCATAGAAGACTCATCGGGGGCTCATGATGTTCAAATCTTCATATCATCTGCAACTTTATTTTTATCAAAACACAAATAGCATTAACAAATAGTTAAAAAAAAAAAGCGAATATTTTTATAAATTATTAATTTTTAAAGCAGGATAAAAATTTTAATTAAAGTTTTCCCGTGGTAACTTGAAGGAAAGTTAATTAATTTTAAATATCTATATTAATTCAATGTATTTGAGTATATTTTAAATCAATATATTTTATTATGGGAGTGCAATTAAATCTTCCTCCTTGTTGCTTCTATTCATTCAACCTAACTTTTTTTTTCCATTGTTGATATCAAGATATGAACCAGCTTATTTTTTAATGTTGAGTATGTTTCAACGGTTTGCTTTTTTTAAAAGCTTTGTTATACTTCAGATAAAGCTCAATTGCAGAATCAAGCATTGGTGGACAATTTTTAAATTTTGCACATTTTTGAAAATTGCTATTAGCCGGTCTTATGAGGCGCATTAGAAATAATTTTCCTATCAGAAATAATTTTCAGTAGTGCCTCATCAATAGCAGAATTTCAACCAGAATATAAAACAAATTTAATAAGAAAACCTACTAGCATTGTATTAGTGAACAGAGAAATTGAATTTTTTTTATTTTACTTTTTAGTCATGAATTATTATTAAATATATTAAGAAGTACGTTTTTAAATGTTCCATGAAAGAATATAACTTCAATATAATAAATTTGTAGATCAAAAATAGTAAAGCACTCACTATATTTGACCTAAAATCTAAAACTGAGTAAATAGCAAATCTTAAAATATTTTTTTCATAGTTTATTGCTATAATGCCCACATTTATTCTATAAAAATGATAGCACTTTCAGGAGAGAGAAATTAACCTTTTGGATCCCAGACTGATAAGTTCAAGAACAGAAATATTCAGAACATCCTCTCAGAATTTATTTGTGAAATTCTGAATTCTAAGCAAGTGAAAATATCCACCCTTTCAATGCAAGATTTATACTTCTGTTGTACAGTGTGCCTGGCACGTGTTTTATACAACCCTTCTTGTAACACAAATTTTTCTTGAATAGGTTGTTGTCACCAGATGTAATGCTTCTCTTTGTAACACAACTTGGACAACATTTAGCACTAAAGTTACCGTCATTTTAGTGCTTGATTTGGTCATAAAATTTCTATTAACAATGCGAACAAGTTGAAAAACTACTTTCACATAGAGAAAAACATGCATTTTCTTACCAAATACCAACAATTGAACAGAAACAAGATCCATAGATTAAAAAAAAAAAAAATGCTCTTGTGATAATCTGTGAGAAGTTTCTTTTAAAACATATTGCACGGTGAAACGATAAATGAACCATGGCAGTAATGAAACAGAATATTATAAATTTACACCACATGAAGACAAATCTTCGACATTATTCCAAACAAAAAGGAATGATTCTATTATGTCTTTATTGAGAGTAGATAGTAAAAGTAGAAGAAAATTTTGAATCTGTGCAAGATGGGTTTATGTGCTGCTCCATGTTTTCAGGTGTATCATATGCAGTCTGTTATTTAAATAGCCTTACATGTAATTGTAATGAGTGAAATATTGTAAAACCTGCATTTAATCGCATTTATCTTTTAAATATTAAATTTATGCCTTTTTATAAATTTCATCTATATTTTGTTTCAGTTTTGCTATATTTTGAATCTGTATTTTTATTTTATTTTTTTCAGTATTTATAGTTTTATGCTAATATTCTCATTTTTAAGAATTCTGGAATTTTTAAGATACATGGAATCTGATTGCTATTTTCTATTTTTGTCATTTTACAAAAAAAAGTGTACAAACTATTTTTGATGAAAAATGTTTAATAATCATTTATTTTTTAAAAATATTTCTAGTAAAATATAAACAGATTTTATTCTGTACTCTTTTTTATATTTATTATTCTTATAAATTTTATTATATTTAAAATGTCTTCTAGAAGACATTTTAAAATATTTATATGCTACAGTTTATCAGCAACTATGTTGCACATATATAGAAAACTGCGTCACCTGTTCGATAGTAACCTTTATTATCATGTAAATCAATTCTCATTATGAATTCGCAACATTAAGTTGTGATAAGTTCAAACTGTTAGCAACTGTATCAGCCTTTAATGCATTTATTTATTTTGATTAAATAGCTAATACTGTTTTAATGCAAAGCAATAATTATAATTGCACAGATACATTTATTCATTCCATTCTTCAAAGCAATGTCAATTAAATTTACCCATCATCCAATTTCATTCAATATAAATCAATGTTTCTATAATAGTTTTCCATTTTATTAAATATATTTTCCATCTTTCATATGCTGAACTTTTTTTAATAGTCTTTATTATTACTAAGTGATTTTTTTTATATCATTTTATCTTTTCGCAGCCCTACACAAGTCACAAAACTTCCTTCCATTTGAATATGATTTTTAAAATAGATTTTAAATATATATTGATATTATAATTATATATTTTAAAAATCTAATTTCCAAAGAATATTTTTTATACTTATAAAAGAAAAGTCCCCCCCCCCCCCGTCTGAGCCAAAAAAAAAAAAAAAAAAAGGGACAAAGATGATATGTAAAAAGCAGTGAAAAGCGCTTGTTTTAAACTATAAGGAAATTTAAAAAAAAACAAAAACATTAAACAATGAAGAAGAATAATAACTTTTATCAATATACTTTAACTTAAAAGGTTTATCAAAAAAAATTAAAAACTCTTTTACCAAAGCTCACTTTAAACAGTAAAAAATAAATAAATAATTAGATCCAAAAGTTTTCAAATTTGCCTTTCATTTCATATTAAATGCTTGGTGAAAATCTGTAAACAAAACATAAACAATATTTAAAGTTACATTTATAAATAAATATCTGCTTCGCTTCATAATTGAGATGAAAATAAATAAAAAAAAATTGTAAGAATTTTTTTATACTTTATTGCATTTCATTAAAAGTATCATCAAAAGTTCAAACGTAATTTTTTTTAATGTCTTATCAACCAAGTACAGAAAATTCAAACCCCCTTTTTGCAAACTAATCACAATCATTAACCGTTATAAATCGCTGTAAACATGAGTAATTTCTTACCTTTAATAATAGTTTTTGCTTGGATGCTAAATTCGCTATGAAATAATTAAATATTCAAATCAAAAATGAAGCACACAATTCATATCAGCAATCGATAATGCAATCCCGAATTCTTATGAAGAACAATATTTCTCCTCCTCGGGAGTTCATTCCCTAAAGTCGAGGGACCATCCAAGTTCGGCAAAAACTTGCAGACTTAACAATCATATGGCCCTCCTCGTTTATTATATTTCAGGGGGAAGGCATTAATGACTTTCTATGTCAGAGGCGGTTTTAAAGCAATTTTCTAAAAGTAACTTTCTACGTCCTTGCCGGTAGCAGATTTCAATAGCAACTTCCTATGTTCCAGCCGATTTTCAAGAGATTCGTTGGAGCGATTTTCTACGTTCCAGCCGGTTAAAGAGTTAAAATGTTTTTAATTAAAAATAAGAAAAATTATGATAAAACATTTAGATTACTATTGTTGGAAAGGTAAGTTTTTGAATTTAAAATGGTATACAAATCAATTTCATGCACCATTTTCTGAAGTTGTAATGGAAAAACACCAAAATGGGCTCAATTTTTTAAATGAAACTTTTAATTAAAATATCAAAAATATTACTCCCAAGATCAGTAATCCTACCTTCTAAAGTCTGTATTTGTACAAAATTTCATATATGTGAACTTAGTGTATGCTATATCTGAAAGGAGTAAATCAAATATCAAAATATCAAAAATATTACTCTAAAGATCAGTAATCCTACCTTCTAAAGTCTGTATATGTACAAATTTTCATATATGTGAACTTAGTGTATGCTATATCTGAAAGGAGTAAAATAACCTTCTGCTGATGTGATGCAAAAGTGTGAAAAGTGTTTTGCTAGTTCATGTGCTGTCCTTTTAATCTAAGTGCAATTCAGAATTATGAAATCTTCTTCTAATAGTGTTCATCCTGCTTTAAAATGGGATTTTAATATAACTAACTAAACTCTCTGAGTTTAGATTGACTTACCAATGCCTTTTAAACATTTCCTCTTCCCATAACCAATCTGTAGAAAAAAAGTTGCTTTATACTTCCTGTTCTACTGTATCAATATGTGTAAGATAGTTAGATTAATTGCAGTATGTGATTAAAAAGGAGTACAACTTTTATCTTCTAATGATTTGAAAGTGGGAAAGTACTTTACTGTTCCTTTTATATTCTCCATTTTGTGATGTATCTTGATATGATATAAGAAGATGAAACTTGATTGATTAAATTAATTTAATCTATAATCTAAAGTTTAAAATTTTTTCAACCTTTTAAAATTTTTTTAATGCAACACTTTCTTAAATGATTCTGCTACATAATTTTAATTAATTTTTTTTTATTAATATTTAAAAATTATCAAACTTGGATTAAAAAAATATATATATATTTATTCATTATGTGGAATGTAGGTGTTTTTATCATCTCCACTTGACATGTTTCTCTTTTGAAATTCAATTAATGATACTTGTTCAATTTTATGCACATTTTTTGTTATTTTTTAAAACAGTTCTGTATAAATAATATATGAAATGTATTAAAAATATATTGAAAATTCTTAAAAACTTGTGCATACATAAAAAAAACAAAAACTTTTGGAATTTTAAGGTGATGTAGCAATAGTTTTTTGGTATTATAATAATTATTTTAATAATGATTGAAAACTATATGGAAAATAATAATATTGTCTATTATAATTAATTGAGGAACTATTGTGGCATGTCCCAATTTTTTTTTCTTGCATATCCTTCAACCTATCACCACTAATCCACCTATCATAATTCCTTGCATCATGTATAATTACAAATATCTATTATGATTAATTTTGAATTAAAGAATTAATTATTATATCTATGTATTAATGTAGAAACATTTTTATTATTTACTATTTGTGCAGAAATTCTGCATATTGATAATATTTTCATTTAATAAAATTAAAAGCTACATAAATACATTTAATTGGAGATTGTTTGGTTGCAGTAATAATTTAGAATCTGGTTTGGAAGATAACAATGAATTTTTCATAATGAAATATATTTAGGATTGAAAATGCCAATTATTACAACAGCTTTTTGTTTATATTTTTATATGAAATCTATCTATCAGTATTCAATGCTACATTTTTTCATCATGAGCCCCGTGAGACTATTTCATGTACACCTTAGGGTATGCATACTGTGGGTTAAGAAATGCCGAACTATTGCATTTTGTAAAATTTGTATTTAAAGTAGAAAGAAAAATTGATTGCAATTTTTTAATTAACAGTTTACAAGTTTTCCATTATATAATTGACTTTTAAAATTTTGATAAATTTTTGCCATAATTAAAAAAAACATATAACATTTTAGGTAAAACTTTAGCATATGCCATACCAATAGTACAAAAGCTTCAAAGTATGCAGCCTAAAATCAAACGATCTGATGGTGTCTATGCTTTAATCATTGTTCCAACTCGTGAGGTAATATGCAAATTGTATAAATGCTTAATAGCAATTTCATTCAAATATTGAAGTATATATTTTTTAAAATTATTTTTATAATATATTTTATACTTTTTAGTTAGCATTGCAGTGTTTTGAAATATTCTCTAAGCTCACTAAGGTAAGGAATTTTTGTAATATGTTCTTTTTTTTTTTAAAAAAAAAAGTATTTTTGAAAGAATTTGATGCTGTTTTTAATCTTGAATTGTTGTAATGTCATGCTGAATTTAAAATTTTATTGATTTGGTACGATTTATGTTTGATTAATTCAGCCATTAATTTTTAATTTTGTTATTTTATTCTAATTTTAAGATTTTTTTTCATGGCTAGTCATTTACATGGATTGTTCCTGGATATTTAATTGGGGGTGAAAAGAAAAAGTCTGAGAAAGCTCGGTGAGTGAAGTCAATTTTTATTTTGTTCATGTAAATTTTAATTCTTTTTATTCATGTAAATTTAATACCATTTTAGAAAAAAATTGTTTCATGCAAAATATTATATGAATATTTTAATCAACATAATGTTTATTTCATTACCTAAATGCTATTAAATTTATCCAAGATTTAATTTTGTTTTATTTAATACTAAAGACATTTTATTGTAAATATAACTTTTCAGTATTGAACTTAAATGAGATAATATTTTAACTTTTCAGTTTGAGGAAAGGTGTCAATATACTAATTTGCACTCCTGGTCGCTTACTGGATCACCTGGACCACACAGCTTGTTTAACATTGGAAAAAATTTTATTTCTTGTCATAGATGAAGCTGATAAGTAAATATGTCATTTTTTAAAAAGGAAGAGAGAATTTCAAACTGATTTATTTTTTAATGACATTGTTTTGTAAACCAAAATTCTAATGAGTCAGACCAATATAAGTGAATGAAAAATTTAGTGCAATGCGTAATTTACAAAAAGTAAGAGTAATATTTTCTGCTAACAATAATTTTGAAGAAAATAATTTTTATGAGTTTGATAGTAGCGGCCATGACTGAAATAATTTTTGTGTTTTAAAAATTGATTTCATATTATACATAGAAAGATTTTTTTTCTTCCTCTCTTCATAAAATTTATTTCAAAAAGTATTATAGAATTAATATAATGCAAAATGTTATTTTTGATCAATATATTTTATTAACTTGACTTTTTGAAGCTTTAAAAGTGCATTTATATTCAGTAACTTTTATTATCAATTGATCTGAAAATTTAAGATTGACTTTTTTTGTATAGGGCATTGTTTTAAAATGTGTTATGTAAGGAAGTTAATCTGTTTCATATTTAATTATGGTGAATAGTTTCTAGAAAATTTAATCTTCTTTTAGAAAATTTTACTCATTTAGAGGATAAGTTTATTTAGATGATTTAATTTTTTTAGATTATCTGAACAAGGCTTTGAAGATTCAGTTGCAAAAATTGTATCAAAGTGCTGTAAAACTCGTCAGTCTGTTCTTTTGTCTGCTACTTTATCCAAAGGTAATTATTGTGAAAGTACTATCTATATGTAAATTTTAAATGTTGATTTTGCATGATTAGACACACTATTCCTTTTTAGCTGCATATTCTTTGACTATCATTAATATGTTGTTCCATTTTATATTAAGGTAGTTGAATGGCTGTTTTTATATTATGATTTTAATGGAACAAACAAGCTCAGAAATCTTTAATTTTAAACAGAAATTTAAAATTTTATGCTTTGTTTTGTTATGTGTACTATGCTGGTTAAAATATAATTACAATCAAATTTGAATTTTATAAGATTAAATAAAAATCTATGGGAGTATTATTCATCCCCTGGACTTCCTTGCATACTTAGACAATTTATCACCTTCCTTTCTGTTTTTTTATATCCTTTATTAATCCATTAATCTTATATAACAGAGTGGGTTAATATAGAGAGTAAGGTGAGAAATCATGAAGGCTACTGCTGTTCACAAGTTTGAATGCCCCCAACCTCTATGTAAAGTGATGCAGTATGGCAAGATGTACTTTGTAATATAATAAATGAAATTGAGCAGGTATTTTGGACACTCTCCTATCTACTAACCACATAAAAAATTTTGATTCATTTCTACAATTTTGCCTATGTACCTAATTTTATTTATTGAAGGCATTATGCTCTTAAATTACTATATTCACATAGACACAAATATACAAATAAACAAAACATCACTCCTATTGCAAATTTGTTCAAAATATAACATAGAACTTGGTGTTAAAATCTGATACCAAATTTCATTCACATAGTTCTTTTTGTTTATAGTCTTCACATGTATAAGGACAAATGGAGAGGCAGACTTCCTTTTTGCTGATGTCATCAACAAATTTTGTTTGAAATTTAACTTGAGCTTATATACCATATTTTATTAGTGCAGCACATTGCATTTTATGTTATGTTCAGGAATTAAATAACAGAAAGCTATAATCCCAAAAAAATTTATTTTTCAGACAGAAAAGTCTGGAATGTGAAGGCTCATTAAAATCTTAAGATTGAATTTTTTAATGATTACAATATTTTTAAATTACATTTTGCATATAGTGAAAAAAAAATGAATCATTCTACCAAAATATAGTTTCTACAAAATTTAAACTTAAAATTCATTCATAGATTTTTTTTGACTGAAAAATTGAATGTATTAATATCTTTTGTTTACATTTTTATTATAAATTTCTTAAGAATCTCCCCCCCCCCCTTCTACAATTTTTTCATCAGTGCATTTAAAATATTTTTAGATTGAAAATTATGAGGCTGAATTTTCTTTAAAGACTTTGAAAGTAAAGGAAGCTGCAAGACTTTTTTCATGTTTTACAACTGAACATGAATAATTCCTGTTCATGCGTGGAAGTGCTCAAAATCATGTCTTTTAAAACCTTATGTTTTGTTCTCAATTGCATTGTCTATATGTTTGTTGGGAATTGATCAAACATTATCAAATGCATTTGTCAAATCACAAAGTAATATGAAACAATGCATTGAAAATAATAATACTATTTAACTAAATCCCTTATATACACTCATGTCCAAAATTAAGGTCACAAACATAAAATCTGCGAAAAATGAAAAACTATTCATTATGTTGCCACAAAATTTGGCACGGAGGTACACTACAATGGAAGAAAGAACATAGACATATAACAATGTGGAAAAGATTTTAATTGGGAATTAAGAAACAGGATATAACAAAAAGTGTTACATATGAATCAGAGATAAAGCATTTATCTCGGGAAAATTCCTGTCTAATATGGAATGTGACCACCGTGCACTGCTATACTGGCTTCACAATGAGCTTTCATACTGTTTATGAGGGTGTCAATAAATACTTTTAGCAACAAAGCCCACTCTTCCAAAAGTGCGGCTTTTAACTCTTGGAGGGTATTAGGCGGGGGATTACGCTGTGCAATGGCTCTTTCGAGACCATCCCAAACATGTTCAATAGGATTGTCATCGGGAGTCCTCGAGGGCCAGTCCATATGTCGAATATCCTCTTCCTCAAGAAAATCATTAACGATCTGGGCTCTGTGTGGAAGCGCGTTTTCATCCATAAACATGAAGTCTGGGCCAAAAGCACCCCGGAACAACCTCACATAGGCTTCAAGGATCTCATCACTATAGCGATGTGCATTGACAGTACCCGCATCGAAGACGTGCAGTGGTGTATGACTGCCCAACATTATGCCACCCCAGACAAGGATTCCTCTGCCATCAAATCTGTTGATTTCTTTTACTAGGAGGGATGATAGCAAGCTCCTCGCTCTCTCCAGATGAAGATTCGACGAGTGTCACTCTGTGTGGTAAATCGTGACTCATCACTGAAAAGAACACGCCCCTATTCTTGCTGTGTCCAAGACTGATATGTTAGGCACCACAACAGCCAGGCTTTTCTGTTGGATGCAGTCAAAGGGATGAACTCAACTGGTCGCTGGGCATAAAGAGCCCTTTCAGCTAGACGTCTGTATACATTTTGTCTGGAAATTCTTATTCCAGACACAGCAGCAAGAGCATGAGCAAGTTGAGTAGCCGTTGTCAGCTTATGCCGTCGTGCGCTTAATGCCAAATAGCGATCCAGTGCAGGCGTCTTTTCTCTGAGGCGGCCTTGGCCAGCCTTATTGGTTACAGTACCACTTGTTTAGAATTGATACCACATTCAGTGCCACTTGTAACCATCGAGCCCCCTCCGCTTGAGACTGCTCAGCTTCAAGACTGCCAACGGCTCTCCATCTCAAAGAATCCTCCAAACGATTATGAGAACTCATTCTCACTGGAAACATGTTAAATTTTTTGTTTTAGTTCAATATTCACAAAATTGCAGACAAAAGTCCCAGATGCCTAAACGGTCTAATTTCAGTAGTTCCCCAAAAACTAATGCTAAACAACATTTTTTCTCACAAAAAACGGTTAATATCATGTTAGCGGTCCTTCACAATATATAAAATAAAATTTGTTTAAATTTTACTGATAGCCATTTAGAATTACTTTGAAAAACATTTTTGTGACCTTAATTTTGGACATGAGTGTACTTTAATGTATATGTATGTATATTAGGAAGTTGTACTTTTTTGTATGCAAATAGAATTGCAAGATTTTTTTCTGCCTCAGTGGAAATGATTCATGAAATTTTCTTTTAGATTGTTACTTGATCATATAGTGTTTATCTTTTCAGGGGTTGAACAGATGGCTGGAATGAGCCTTTCACAACCAGTTCATGTTGGCGCTCTAACTTCACTCGAGGAAGATTCTGATGAATCTCATGAACTAGCAGTTCCTAAACATTTGAAGCAGTTTTTAGCGGTGGTCCCAGCGAAATTGCGTTTAGTCTCTCTCTCTGGTTTTATTATTAACAACTGCTTGAAATTTGGTTTTAAAGGTCTCATTTTCATGTGTTCCCAGAACTCTGTGGATTTCCACTATTCCCTCTTTAGAGGTGTTCTGGCTCCTGTTCTTGAGCACAAACAACACAAGTGTAAGTTTTACAGACTTCATGGAAATATGAAACAAGAGGTAAACATATTCTTATCTATATGTTTATATTATTTATGTTTAAGGGAAAAAATGTTAATATGTATCTGTGGCTATTGAATCAGTGTGAATTGTTGCATTATGGTCATGAAATTTGTCCCCCAGTTTGGATGCTTTTTGTATTTATTAATTTGTTATTGTGGTTTTGATTACTCTTAAATTCATCATACCATAGACATCATCATTCAGAAACTGATAGTATATTATATATCATCAATCAAAGAAAATGCATGTCTGCAATATTTAAAGCCATGAAATTTGTTTTAAATTTCATGGCTGAAATTTAGAAAGATCTTATTTAATATTGTACATTATTTTAAGTGAATTTTTCACTGTACCCCTATCAAATCATTTCTTAGGATTTTAATTGATTTCGTGGATTGCATTGTTTTTGCAGTAGATATTTTGATTTCATTGCCTCCTTTTTGGATGCTTCTTGGTTTTTATTTATTTGCTGCAAGTATTATGTACATAATATCATATAAAAGAAAAAAAAATAAATGTGAAAAAATATTTTTTTATTATTATTTTTATTTTGTTCTCGTTATTGTATTCTCTTCTGTGATTCCACTGACATTCGTCATGGCAGAGGCGACAGCTTTGGATACTGTTAGTATTTGTGCATTCTTATAACATTTGAATAATTGTTTCTCAACTGTGTGTATGTCTGTTTACATAAAGATTAATATACACTGTGTAATCAGTCCCTTTGATTACGCACAAAATGCTATGCAATTTATTCTCCACTGATACTTAATTGCATCCATTGCCACCTGTACAGTAACATCATCTTCCCTATTTTGAGACGTAAAATGCAGATTTAAACCTGTTTATTGAATTTCAAAACAATATGCATCTTTATATGGTTAATAACAAATTCAGAAATATATTTTGTAAGGACATAATAATGGGTTGTAATATGGCTGTAATGGGATTAAAGAACATAATTGTTTCAAAGACACATGTTTGTTATTTGAATTAAATTGATCATTCAGCTACTATGGATTTTTATAGATTTGCTTCATTTATTTTTTTTTTCTTTCAAAATTAGATGTTTTTATAGATTTAAATTTAATGTTAATGTTAAAAGTAAATTTAAGTAACATATAGTATTTGAAATTGAAGTAATTTTAAAAAGAAGTTCAACATTTTACTATATAAAACTTAAAAGCAATTTTAAATAGACTTGAATTTTCTGCATTACATAGAAAAATCATGGAATTTCTTATGATACATGCATAAGATTCAAATGCAAAGTTGGTTTTGTATATTTTAAAAATTGGAAAAAAAAATTCTTAAAGTAATATTTGGAAATTTAAACAATATTTTATTTTGTTGTTGTTTCTGATGGAACTTGTCATAGTCATCACTTGTCACTGAGAAAAATGAAAACAGATGCTAGTTGGAGGAAATTTTTTTTTTTACTTCTAAATTAGGAAATATGCTACAATAATATTTTTTTAAAAATGTTTTGTTTGACAGTTTCTAAACAACTTTGTTTTGCTGTTAAAAAAGCTGTGTTTTTTAATGCCTCTCATGAATGAATGCCATTTTAACATTTTAAAATTTCATGTGACATTTTTAACATTTTATGTTCTTTTTCATTATCACAACAGTTGGTATTACCAGATCATTTAAATCCTCATTTGCCATCTCTGTAACAATTTGATTTATGCCTCTTCCAAATCTGAAATTTTTTTTA
Source organism: Argiope bruennichi (assembly GCF_947563725.1). Lineage (NCBI taxonomy): Eukaryota > Metazoa > Arthropoda > Arachnida > Araneae > Araneidae > Argiope > Argiope bruennichi. The sequence goes on along the minus strand of NC_079156.1, from coordinate 138,155,679 downwards.
TCTTTTGAAATTTGTATGATTTCTGTAAATTCATTTACAATATGGTAACACGACTGATGGTTTTGAGCATACTCAAAAGAACAAATCCTGCTGGGCAGATTAAATGGAAATATTTAAGATAATGTGTATGTATAAAATTTTATCCAATAAATTCATGCTCAGTAAAGGAATAATGCCTATGAAAGTTTTCACTTTCAGATTTATTACCTGTTTTAATTACTTAGTTTTGCTTTGTTGTTGGCAAATTTGTTAGTGTTCTTTGAACCTTTTGTATTCGACTTTTATCTGCTTTGACACCAACAAATCACATGTCCCCCTCTATATAATTTTCAGCTGATGCCCTAATCTCTGATTTGCTAAGTACATGTATAAGTGTAGTATGTATGTTTACTTAATGACAGAAAAACAGGATTATGCTGATTAAAATCTATTATTGTAGGAAAGAACAGAAATTTTCACTGCATTCAGGTCAAATAAAGAAGGAATTTTACTGTGCACTGTAAGTGTAAATTTTGTTTTCAGTGTCGATTCTTAGTGTTGTAGTCTGCATTTTTTTATATCTTGTGTATTGTTGAATCTTGAAATTATTTTGTTCTTTGTTTTTACAATTAACACTTTAGCTTTTTGTATCATATTTTTTTTGCTGCCTGATTTCATTGATAAGCTAAGTAAATTAAGCATTTGTCAAAAATGTTTGCATTTGATGTATTTTGTTTGTACTATATAATTGTTGCATTTCTAATGAGAAAATTAACTTATGTTTGTAAAAAATTATTGTGAAGTATATTGTATTACATCACTAATTTGTCAGTAGTTATCTTATTGTTGCTACTAGCCTTTTATTTTTGTATACCTTACACTAAGGATGTACCGATTTTCGATTTATCGAGAAAAAAAAAATCAATATTTAAAAAAAAAAATCGATATTTCGATGCCAGTTTTTTAAAAATACCAATCCATGGAAATCATGATCATGCATAATAGTTCACAATAAATCGCGGTACAATAGATCGATATTTATAATTAATTTGCGTTTTCGATTTCGTTTTAGTTACCGGTTAGTGTTTATTTTTGTTACTCTTCATTCTTTTTCACCTTCATTTTTGTTAATATTTCTAATATTATACCATTATGGAAAAATAATTGCGGTTATCAGGTTGTAGGTTGTCCTTTGTTTAATCGCTAAATATTCATCTTCAGAAGTAAAAGCTAAAAGGATTTATTCTGATTAAATGCACAATTTAATTCGCTGCTCGCATTTTCACACTTAAGCGTACTTGCATAAAGAATAAGAAATTCCATTATACTTCCGCTTTTGCGTAGCAGCTCACGATAAATCGCGATACAGTAAATCGATATTCACAATTAATTTACGTTTTCGATTTCGTTTTGGTTACTGGTTAGTTTTTATTTTTGTTGCTCTTCATTCTTATTGACCTTAATGTAAAATTTTTGTTTATATTTCAGTGAATACTGTCATATTCTAATATATAAAAAACGCTATGTTATAAATTGTAACATGCAGACATTGCTTTGGCATTGACACACTTCATTAAAGGGATTAAAAAAAAATTTTTTTTTAATTCTTTTTATTCAAAAGAAGACAAATATTTTTACTATATAAATTGAAACCTCCTTTTATTTGGAGTCATCCTAATCAGTTAATATGTTAAGAGATGCTATTTATAACTTATACTAATTTTAATTAAATAATGATATCACGATATATCGAAAAATATCGATATGTGTTGGACGATATATCGCGATGATGAAGTTCCGTCATCATCCAGCTCTATTATACACTCAAAATTTAATCTTGATATTATATGATTTTTAAGTGATGTATAAAGAATAAAGATCATAATTATATAGATACTTGAAGAAAATTTTCTTAATTTTGCCTTATTTTCACTGCTTTTCTTCTTATGTAAATAAATAAAAGTACCAGATGTTTCTAATTAAGTGAGTTAACCTCAAAATCAATAGAAAGCAGTGTGAATGAGAATTTATAGAAAGATTTAAGGTTTATAGTTGTTTTATGAAATTCATTAGAACCTTTGTGATATTTTTTATGCTTCCTTTTAACAGTCCCTTTCATAATTCTTTGGCACTTTAAATGAATAAAGTGAATCATTAAAGTAATCATGAAAGTAAATTTTGTGCTCCTTATAATTTGAGTTCAATTGCTGTTACCTTATTTAATGCACTCATCCTCTAGAAAGAAAGTTTATTCTATTGTAAGAGCCCAACCCTTGATCTGCTGATTTTCTTAATTTTTATTTAAATGGACTGCTAGACAAGAAGTCTCAAAGAGGAACAATAAGTTTGACTTGAAATCAAAGCTCCACAGAATTATGCCATTTTATTATTGCAAACAATAACAAGGTGGTAGTTAGAAAATTACTTGTAATATATACTGAAAATGTTCTTTCCCAATCCTTTTATCTTAAAAATATTATTAGGGATAGGAAGAGCCTTTCCACTCCCATCCTTCAGACAATATAAGAAGATTGTTTTAAATATAAACTAAGTAAGAAATAAATAAATGCAAGAAATTCTTGTTTGTAACTGACATTTCTAGATTTTTTTTCTTATGTGGGACGTTATTAATAGGTTGCCACAATATGTATTTTCTTGATGGTCTAAATATTTTTTTGTAAAAAAGTAAATATTGCTTCAATATTGTATGAAAAGTCAAGAATATCTCATTTTCATTGATATGAATTATTGATTATTAAAAGAAATTGATCTTGGCTTTTATTTTGTATATGAGTGTTTCATTTCTGTAGTTGAATTGGAATTTTATAAAGTAGCTATATAGTATTTTAATGATTTTCTTCTTGAACTTTTTTGACTGTTAACAGAATTCCTTGGTATAACAATGTTTCATTATAATCCATTATGAAAACTTGTTTTACCTGTGAATCAAAATAACATAAAATATTTTAGGATGTTGCTGCTCGTGGTTTGGATTTACCATCTGTAGATTGGATTGTCCAATATTCTGCACCATCTTCTGCTGAGATCTATGTCCACCGCATTGGAAGAACAGCACGTATTGGAAAGAAAGGAAATTCTCTCATGTTTTTGCTTCCATCAGAGAGCAAATTTTCAAATTTATTGGCAGATTATAAAATTAAGTAAGCTCTTTTGTGACTTTTATATTTCATTGTCTTTTTAAAAAGTTTTTAAAATGCCTCATTATGTGAATTGTAAGTGAAAAAAAAAATTGCTATCTTTATATAAGTCATTAAAGGTATGTTTTCTTGTAACCACCTATCATATTTGAGATTGTTAATATTTAAGAGAAGGAAAGAATACTGTCAACTTTTAAAAATATAAAATTTAACGAAACATTCTTCTAAGTAGAAATTAATCAAAACTTTGCAGTTTTTATGCCTTTTTAAAATTCAAAAAATTAAATTTATTTAAAAATTTTTTAGTTTACAAATTTAATATTTTAGCATAATTTCTTAAAATGCATGCTTTATATAACAAAATTTAAATCAATTTTATCTATCTTTTTATCTATTTGTCTTTTGGTTTAAGGTCACCAAGTTGTAAGTTTATTTTATTTTATTTTTTATTTATTTTTTGTTGTTGTTGTTGTTTTTTTTACAGTTTAAAGGGAAGGAAATTTTTTTGTGGTAGATGCAAAATTAGATTTTCGGTATATGAAGTGTGATTATTAAAAATGCATATTAAATGAATGAGTTAAGGTGAGAGGTATGTGAAATGTGAATGATTTTGAAATAAGGAAATTTAAATCCTGATATTTAGAAGATTTAATTAAAAATCAAACACACACACTGTAAAAAGTAGTGATAGTCTGCAGCCTATATCATATAAACTAGTTTTAAATATTCTGCAGTAATTTTTTTAATTATGTTATCTCCTATAGCATTATTCAGTTTTTATTTTTTTATTTTATTTTAGTTTTGAGCAGATCCCATATGATCAATTTTTGCAATCTTTGCATCTCATTGCTGATGTACTTGATGTGAAAGGAAAGGTATGCATAAAATTTTATATATATATATATTTTACTTTTATTATCCAAATGTAATGATATATTATGCCGGTATTCTGGCTGGTAGTCCGTCTTCCTTGTGATCTGGGCATCCCAGGTTCGAGTCGAGGTTTGGACATGGTTGTTCTTCAACCTGTGTTTTATCTGTGAGGTATGTGAAAGAGCCTCCCCCCCCCCTCCCGTAAAAAAAGATGTGTGAATGTCATCTTCATATGAACTATAAGTCAAACTTCTGCCCTTGGGTGCTCAGGGGTCTTTACCCTCAGTAGCTACTGCATCTCCTTTCTGTGGTAATATGGATACAACATCATCATCATCAATTATGCAAATATTATGCAAAAAGTAGCATCATATTCTTAAAAAAAGGTGAATTGTACTAATGACTAATGTAGTGAAGATTTCAAATAATAATTATTTCGTAGTATGTTTATTCAGGAATCGGTAGGTGTTTTAATAATTTAACCTTTTTAATTGTTAAAATTTTATTTTCTGAATAATTATATATTTAATCTGTCCAATACACATTTACAATGCATTGTACTCATGCAGAAAAGTAGATTTTTTTTAAAAAAAAGATTAAATTTTATGTTTACTGTTTAAATATAGTAGATTAAAACCTATAATCTTGGCTTAGATTCATAGTTATAATTTTTGAATGATATTTATTGGTTATTATGTCGTAAATTCAATCTAATGATTATGCAAAATTATTTAATTTTCTTAATGCATCATTAAAAATCCTGCTTTCAATGTGTAGAAAAATTGATTTGGAAAATAACTGTATATACTTTTTTTTTCTGCTGATTATTTATACTAATGAGAAATTAAATAAAAATTTGGAAATAAAAAATTTTATTCCATCTAATATGCATCTACACATTTTATTTAGTGCACCATGGAAGATTGTGCTACTGCTTTGCAAACTTTGTATGAAAAGGAAGTTTATGAAGAAAATGAATTACATCAAAATGCAAAGGATGGTGAGTTTTCTAATTTTCTATTACAATTAATAAATAGTTTATATATCTCTAAAGCATATAATTGTTTTTCATTTTGCTTGTAATCATTTAGGAGTTCTTTTAAATTAAATAATTTGATAATGTTATGTTTATTCCCATATATTGAATTTCCACATGTCAGAAATATTTGTAAATGGAACTTTCCCCATAATCCTTGGATTTTCATTAAAAGATGTCTCTCTGTATCCATGAAAATTTTTATATAAGAAACAAAAATTTTTAGATAAAAAGTGATCTATGGTTATTGCAGTCATAGAAAAATCTATGAATTTCATTCACATAAAAGTAGTATAAATTAACAAAAAACTGTTTCAGCTATTTTTTCTGCATTATCAATTAAGAGATGACTTGGAATTTGTTTATAGACAACATAAAATATTTGTTAATTTTGTGTAAATATTTGCAAATTCAATACATATGTGCACATTTTAAAAAAAATAAATTTCTTTGATAGTTTCAAATATTCCTTTAATGTGAAAACAACAACAACAACAACAACAACAACAAAAAAAAAACTGGATTTTAGTAATTATATATCAAAATTTCTTATGTACAGATATTTTTCCTTAATCTTTAAGTTCAATCTATTCTAGTTTGACTGTACTTTTGTTTGTGGATGATGTCTTTATATTACTTTTATAATATTTTAAATCTCAAGCTGTGAGATTAAAATGAATTTAAATGCTTATGACATGACCATGCTACTACTGTGAAAAGCCTTTTCAGCAAATATAATCAAGCTCACAATTTTTTTTTATACTAATTCAAATTCCTGCAGATGGAAAAAGTTCTATTTCTCTTCTTCCTGATATAACTTGTTACTTCTAAAATGGCAAAAAAAAAAAAAAAAAAAAAAATATATAGAAATCGATTATTTTGTCTGTGCCTTGTATACTATTTTCTCACTTTTTTATTGAAATTCAGTTAAATATTATTATTAGTATTTTCATTTGCTTTTTCACTAAAGAGGATGTCATTTAATAAATATTTACATATAGAAACTTTTTTATTGTTTGAACTTTTGATTATTTCCAATTTTGATTTCCTGAGTGTTAAGATGTAAAAATGTTGGATAATTTGTAATAGATATAGATAGATTTGTAGAAAATATAATCAAAAAGAGACTTGTTTTTGTATGATTATTTTAACTTAAAGGTAAAAAATTTGTGTTGCATAGTTTTAATTCAATATAATCGATTTTAAAATTATTGCTAAATAAAAAATATATTTCAAATAAGTAATGTTAGCATAAAAAGTAAGATAATGAAACATAGTATTATTTGTAACATTTATTAATAATCTTATTTTGAGACATATATAACAATTTTTTTTGATGTCACAAAACCTGAATTAAATGAAAGCCAATTAATTCATAATGTTAATTGTAAAATCTGTTCTTGTCTTTCTTTTACTTTTGTTTGCATTTTTTTAATAAATGATTTTATGAAAATTTATTATTGACACATGGATTTTAAAAAGAAATAGAATGATAGAAAATCAATTTCCTTTACATCTAATTATTTACCATAACATCTAATTATTCTTTTATATCTAATTATTTAATTTACATCTAATAAATGTTTTTATGTGATAGAATGATTCATAATACTGATTCCTTCTTGAAAAATACATTAATTCTTCAATCAATATTTTTTAAATGCTTGTTGATTTGTTTATTTGTATTGTGATGGCAAAAATGATAAATAAAATAATTGTTTAAGGTGCTGAAATTTTGTATAATTTAATTCATTCATGCATTTGAGAATCATTTGCCATTTTAAGGTTCTCTATTGCAAACTGCGGCGGTTTTATATTTGTAGAGTATTTTGCACAGCTGATATCAATCTATTTTAAACCAAAGTATTTGTTAAGCAATAATTAGTGTGTGAAGTTTTTAATTAGATTTGTTTTCTATTATATTTCTCAAAAATATTTATATCATATATCAAATACAATATTTTAGAGATGAGTCAAGTCATCTGTTCACAACTCTATTAAGAATGTTATGTATGATTTTATTGTATTCAATTAAAGAAAAATATTTAATGATTTGTATCTCTTATTTCAAGCATTTAGTAGTTATGTGCAATCCTATGCCTCATATCCAAAAAATATCCGGCACATTTTACCTTTCAAATCTCTTCATCTGGGTCACATTGCTAAAAGTTTTTGCCTGAGTGAAGCCCCCTCTTCTCTAAATGCAGCTCTACCTAATCAGAAATATTCAAGACCAAAGTAAGCATTTTTTAAAATTAGAATAAAGTTATTTATTTTCAAAAAATTTTTTTGGCTCTATGAATTGATTGATTTTGTATAAATTATCAGGTTTTCGCTTATATTTATTTTTGATGTAATCACTCATATGCATATTAATATTTTATTCTAGTTTTTGGTACTTTTATTTCATGCAAATTGAATTAAATTTGTATTAACTTTTTTATTTTCGCTGTTCATGATAATTAATGTTTATTAATTTCATCAGTTTAAATTTATTTTTGTTCTGTAAATTTATGATAAATTAAAAAAAAATTCACATTAAAAAATTTTGTGGTATTTATGTTACAAAATATTTAGTTAAATAAATTACTACAGTTTAAATACATTAAAGAATCTTTAGAAAAAGATTTATTTTGTTTAAAAGAAGTTGGTATATACTATTTTACATGCAAAATCTTCATAGGGAATGTTAATGAAAATGTAATGCAAAATGAAGTTATGAAATTGAATTTTAAAAAATAATAAGGTTTTATACATTTTTTTCATAGCAAAAATGTTTTCAAGGTGGGAAAAAGTGAAAAAAATTACTGAAATTGACGATACATTCAAAACAAGAGAGAAAAAAAAAAAATTTAATTAAAATGCAAAACAGTATAATTTAAATTCTGTAAAAATCATTCCCATGATTCTTGAAATGAGCTTATATGTTTGCCTCTGAAAATTGAACAAGGATTCAGTTTAAATGATGAAATAAAAACCTTTGTATGTTACTTAAAATAATTAATATTCTAGCTGGTATTATTATATTTTAATTAAAACCATCCAGCAGAGTGATTTTAAATTGAAGCAACTGTACCAATAGTCATCATTTAAAAAAAAATAAGATTTATGATGTATAAAACATGTAAAATGTTAATATGTTGACTACACCCTTCATGTAACATTTTTGTTTTAGGGTATATGACTCGCCCATGATTCATATTTGAATAAAGTGCTTAGGAATAATGGGGTACATGTCCATTTTTAACCCTCTCACCCAGCTCAATTTGACTAAAATTAATAGACTTTGATTACCTTCAGAAATCAGAGAATTAATCATTGTCAATATCAGTGCATTAAAATTTCAACAAAGTGTATTAACATAATATCGATGGATCTGAATTATTATTTTCAATATTTATTATTAGAAATATCAAATCATAATTTTGTTAGCTAAAAAAAATTGAGAAATTAATAATAGAAAAAATACCTTTCCTAAAAGAAATTGGACATTATTATAAAATTATACCATATAGAATTTGATTCATTAAATTTTTCAAACTTCTTTGCTCAATTTCATTGTTCTCATATAGTTTAGTTTATGTACTACTAAAACAAATTGATAACATTGAACTGTTTGTATACAAATAATAAAAGTATAAGTTTAAGGTCAGTAAGAATTATGTATGTACCTGCTTGATCCAGCCAATAAGGGAATTTTTTATGATGCACCCATGATTAATTTTTATGAAACCAACATTGTAACATGAATTTGAGAAAATAATTTATGTTTATTATATATGATTTTCAGCAAGTTATAACACAAAAACATTAACAAAATAGTGGATCAGGTTATCACTAAATTTTTTTTATATCACACAGTCAAAATATTAATGGAAGAAAGCCAAATGATATTTCAAATCAATCAATATATGCTACAAATTCAAACATAATTACAATAAAAAAAAAAAATGGGATTTGACGGCTGAGGAATTTTAGCTTTTAAGCTACTTTATGTACATAGAAAACCCACTTTTTAAAAATTTCAGTTCAATTAGTTATTTATAAATGAATAATGAAAGTTTACATATGAGCTTAAAAATAGTTCCTCAAATGGCAATTGGCTACCTTTTAAATTTGTAGTAACAGAATTATTTACTGTTTCCCTGTGTACAACTTAACTTAAGGTATTTGTATCATTATACTTAACAATGCTCAATGAAGATTCTGGTTCTCAGAAGATTTCTTATATCTTCCTTTCTAGCAAATATTCATGATTGCCTCCATATGTTTACATTTCAGCAATTTCTTTCCCTCAAACTACTACTCTCTTAGGAGGATATAGAATTTTCTTATCTTGTTATTAAGAAAAGGACCCCCCCCCCCCTTCTTCCACAAAACTGTGATGGAAATCTTTGAATTTATTAGGAAAATATTAAATTAAAAATTAAGGAAAAGTGATATTTCAACAGTTCTCCTCCAGTTAAAATAAGGAGAAATGTTTACAAAATTAGTATGTCAGATGCTGGAATTTTAATTTTAATTCTTAAAATCTTAAAGAAGTACTGATTAGAGGAAACCTGGCTTTTAATGAGTTAATCTATTCCCAGATTTTACTTGTAATACAAAATATTCCTTAAGTGAAATAATTTTTTTTCATAGGAGATACTATGTAAAATAAGATAGGACATTCCATTAAAAAAAAAAAGTACTTAGATTTATAATAATATAACTATGTAATTATTTATAGCATATTCTTTTTTTACAAGAAAATTATCTAAAGACTTTTTTCCTTTTTTGCTTAAATTTCAAAATTTAGTGAAAATGAGACAGGATTATCATTAACCCTTTAGTGGGCACAAGCTGTTTTCTTTCAAAAGTTACATTATATGCTATAATTAGAGAAGAAAAAAAAAACTCATTTATGACCAAAAAAAGTATTTTTTTTTTTTTTTTTTTTTTCATTTTGTTGTTGTGGTTGTTGTTTATAACAAGGGTGGTAACATATTTACCACAGCCCAATACAAGCAATGACATCTTACTGACTTACTCAATAGAAAAAATATGAAATACAAATAATTTCACAAATAAATATGCATTTTTGTAAAATTATTTATTAATTTCAAAATTTAAAATATATTAATTACACATGAAGTAAGTGGTAGAAAAACCAAATGTAATGTAAATTATCAAATGCCTTATTTTTAATTATTCTGGTGAAACAACATAAAACAAAGAGCTCCACACAATGGAGCATTACATGTTAATCATGACACTTTTGTCTGTTTCTGGTTAGTTTTGGTGCAGCAATGTTTGCAAGATATTTTAAGGTGATGGTAAGATATTTACCATCGCCTTAAAAAGGGTTAAATAAATTTGTAGGATGCGTTGGTAGTGCCTTAAAAATGTGATTCTTCTCAATATATGATTCAGTAGTTTCCCATTTTTTTCGCATCTTCCTTATTTACTGGAAAGTTTGCTATACTAAGGCAGTTTTTTTCCGTCTCATTTGACGAAATCACTTCCACAACTTCTTGCAGTGACATAAAATAGAGCTCTTGGCTATGCTTTTGATTGTACTTGAATAGTTCTCATATTACATTGTGAAACTACGACTCTTTTTTCATCTCTTCAGTTTAGGTATAAATTTTCTAATTCTTTTAATTTGATTAAAAAAAACATTAGCAAACAAACACTAAACACCTAATAGCCAAGATGCAGGCAGGATTCTGTATGATGTTAAGATGTCTCCTTGTCACTCATTTTGAGAAACATTGCTTATTAAGGAAGTCTTTTTAATATTTTGTTCTGCTTCTTATGGAAATCATTCATTATAAGAAGTGCTTTTAAGCAAAGATAGACTATATTGTAAATTATTAAAATTCAGAAAATTACATTAAAAATTTAAAAAAAAAAAATGCAAAATGGCAAATATTTTTCTCTTTTATGCATGGATTTTTTTTCTACTATCATTCAAACTTATATTAATAGAAAGCATGCTTAAAATCTCACCCAATCAATGCAAAATATTGTATGAGAATATCTCTGCATTGGAAATTCTTATTCTAAACAGTATTGAGTCATAATTTTAACTATATCTGTATCAGAATTTGTGACAATATGTACAATAAATCTGTATGGACAATGCAGACTCAAATCTTTCTTTAATAAGTAAAAGTATGCTAAAAATTTATTCAATAAACTGTTTTCATGTGCACAATTTCTTTTTAATATGTATAACATTTTTTGAATTATTAATTGTAGTTTTTATCTTTTTAGATGTAATATTTATAGTGTTAGTATAAATAAGCTGTAGTAAACACAACTATTTAAAACAATAGATTGTGCCAAACATATCATTAAATAATATATATTTGTTGTTAACAAGTTGTGTTGGTAATGAATTTGATCTCTTGCTTTAAATACTCTGTTTTTTGCAAAGTATTTAATGTTCATGACAATTTTCATTGATTTTTTTTAATACAGTTGAGTTTGAAGAGTAATAATTATGGCTAAGATTGGATGTTCCAAACTAAAATGCTTGCAGAATCTTGCTTAAAATAATTTTCATTATGAAAAATGTTTGCTGTTCAGTTCTGGATTATGTTCTCTAATTCTCGATTATATAGATTAGAAAATTTCTGAACTAGCAGTTAAAACACTTAATTTGTTTTAACTTATCTAGAAAATGTCTGGAATTTTATTTTAAATGTTCTACTCTTTTACTAATATTCATACACTGTGTATGTGTTTGCTGAAATTGGCAGTACAAAGAATGCTGTATGACGTATTAATAAGCACGTTTAAAGTCCTGAATATAGATTTAATTTCATATAACAGAATCCTAGCTGTCAAATTCTGTGTTACTAAGAAAACAACACACATGGTTTATTATTGTTGTGAAGTCTTGTAAATTTCTACAAATGTGTACATCATTCATAAATTATACTGCCATTTTTTGCCTTAAACATTGTCAGTTTAAAATATCATAACTTAAAAAAAAAAATAATAATTTATGAATCCTAAAATATATTGTTTCTTTGAGGTTGTTCAGATTTTGGAATTATTTTAAACTTTCAAACCATTTACCAGTTCTGTGTTATCGCTGTTTCAGTTTCAAGAAGAAACCTGATTGCAAACCAGTGAAACGCAAATTCCAAACTATTTCAGAATATGACAGTGGTCTGTCATCCCTTGGTTCCGATTTTGGAGGGAAAAACAAAAAAAGAAAGAAGCATTAAAATTAATTTTTATTTGAAAATATATTTATTTTTATTTGTTTGTTTTTATGAAAATAAATGGTTTTTATCAACATTCTTGTGTCTCATTCTTGTAATGTATATTTTTTCCTAATATAATAAATTTGAATCTTGAAATGGAAATGTTACTGTTGTAAACAGTAAAAAGATACACTGACTAATTCTACTCTAAGATGAGGGCATCTTGAATGTAATAAACATAATTATAGAAACCAAGCAAAAACCCTTTAAAAAAATTAAATTACAAATAAGTATTTCCATTCCTGGGTTAAATTAGCAAATATTTAATTAGTCTTAATAATTATACAATAAGTCGATAAAATAAATAAATTTTTTCTATATACTGCAATATTAATTTACTTTACCTTGCAGAAATATTTTACTGTATTGAAGTTTCAGATTTGTTGGATTCATTCTGGACAAATTTGTAAAAATATAGCATTGATATAATTTGAAAATTAAGATTATATATTTAAGAAATATTTATGTTTGGAATACATCCTAAGAACTATATTTACTACATTAATTCACAAGATATTAAGAGCACTTTCTTTACACAGTTTTGTGCTTTCTGAATTATTTTATGAGTTGTATTTTTAAGAAGCAGATATTGTGTACACAACTTCCTCTTTCCTCAATTTTGATATATATATATATATAAAATGACAGGCTAGTTTGATCACTTATCATAATCCAATTTAATTTGCTTCACTTAATGTATGCATATATGGAAGTTGAAAATAATTTTGTCCTTAACTGGTTAAATATTTAGAATAGATTTAGATATCCTAAAAATGTATCATTTATAACTATATTCAAATATATTTATAAACCTGGCTTCATTTACTAAGAAAAAGTCATGAAAATTTACCCCTTACTTTTGAAAATAATAGAACATTCCAATGCAAATAATTCAATAAAATCTTGGTATATGTTCCTTGCTTTTTAAGTATAAAGTTATTTCATATTGGTTTCATGAACCATTGTCTAATTTTATGCTGTAATTTTCAATTCTGAAAGGATCATAAGATATATGAAAGAAGTATATAACAGATAGAGTGATAGTCACAAAGAATCGTATTCATACTAGAAAAACTTTTGTTTTTCTAATTTAAAATATTTTGCATTCACTGGTCATTAAATAATGAAATATGTGCCTTTTTCTTTAATAAAATATAATTTTAGAAAACTGGCCAATCAAATCTTAGTGGTTGCAAAAAAAAGGTAAAAGTTATAAAATCTGAATGTAAAGTGAAGGTTTAATATTTTTGTATTGTCCTTATTTGAAACCTCTCCTAATTTGTCTTACCTGTGCAAGCTATTACTCAATGTTAAATAATTATTTGCATATTGGTAAATGACTTTTTTTTTTTTAATCGTGGAAATCTTGAATTAGGGTGCCCAAAGAATGGTTTCAATTTCTTGCACACTCACTAATATGGGTATTAAACCCAGTCTCCTCCACTTACCCTAGGACAAGCCATCAACTGAGGCAAAGTGAAAGTTTAACAACATGAGGAACACCCTAAACTTCCTGTGCTCTTGTAAATTAACAAACTTCTATACATGAGCTTTAAAGTATAGTATAGAAAATTATCTATTGATTGCATTTAAGATGCATTCTTTTTGACCAAGTGAAATAAAAATATGACACAGAACAATAATTTTAGTAAAACAATCATATTTCATAAGTAAATTATTGTTTTTGAAGTATCATATTCATGCATGCAAATGAACGGATTGATAAGTAGTCAACTCGATGATGGATTTGGTTTAAAATTTGAAAAGGATTTATAGTATAGATGTTAAAACTATATATCAAATTTTATCAAACTAGTTCTTTTATGCTTTGAAGTTATCGAGTTAAATTGCATTTGAATAAATTTCCTGGGAAAGGATTTTGTCCAGAACTTCATAGAAATCTACAAGTTTGGCATAAAAACATCATACAGAATTTTATCCATCCAGTTCAAAATGTTTTTGAATTATTATATTCACACAGAGATGAATGTAACTCTAAAAATATGTATTTTATTTTTTCAGATTTGGAAAGGTTTTGATACAAATTTTAAGATTTGCAGATGTAAAATGATTTATAATAAAAATTGAAAATTTTATTTCTCTTTTTCAAGTAATAATGAATTTTGTAAAAGTACATTTAGAATATTGTAAACTCTAGACTTCCGATTAGTTAGAATTATCAATGCATTAAAATTATTAATAACAAACTTGTAAATAATTAAGAATAATGCTTAAGCATTTTTATAACACTTTCTTTTTTTGGAATTTCTTAAGTATACACTGTAGAAAGATACCAAGTTTGGTCAGTTCCTCTGATCTTTCTAGCACTGGTAAGGGAATCTAGTTAATGATTTGAATAATACTTAGCTGGAGGAAAATTCCCACATCAATTCCATGTAGATCAAGGAGTAAATATTGATTCTATGTTTGCTGAATACGTCTTTCTTGCAACACAGATATATATAATTATTAAATTTAATTTCTTCTCACTGTTCATGCAAATTTCTTTTAAAAATTGATATTTTAGTCATATATTTATATGGCTCGAATTTATAATTAATCAATTAAAGTTATTAAGGGTTCAGGTGCAAATTTGGCATTCACTTGCAATTTATGCTATTTCTCATGAAAAATTCCCTAAGTAATAATGAATTGAAACCACTTAAGATATTAATCTAATTATTTATCTCTTTCACTGATATTAAATCTATTTAATTCATTAAATAAATCCATTTCAGAATGACTGCAACTTTTACACAATGTCTGCACTATTATAATACATGTAAATTAATACAGTGTGCAATTCATATGACTTAACTTTTAAAAAATTGTAATTGCTGCATATATTGCTTAACATTTACTAATTATGATTTGTAAAAATCCAGTAATCTGATAATAAAAAACTACTTCTCTAGAACAAACTTGCTGGAAAACTAAAAAATAAATTATCTGTTGCTACTTTTTTTATAAATCACTGAATCATATAACATTTATTTGTGGTCAAATAAATAATACACAAAATAAATACATTTAACAAATTATCCACTTATAATACTTTAAAATTACATTGCCGAATTTACACAGAATTGGTGAATTGCAAGTAAAAAATTATGAATTTCTAATCAACATAATTTCAAATTACTAGAATTTAAATAACAAAACAGTTTGAATAAAGAAGTTACATAACTCTATTAATAGGGTAGGGGAACTTTACAACAATTTGGCAAAATTTTAAAACTAAAGTTTTCAGCAGGTATTTGTTTATCATATTATAGATAATATTCTTTCTATATTAATTATTTTTCTTATTTCTAAATACGTAATTGACTATTTTATAGTAGAAATTAGTTTAAGAATATAAATATACAGGCTTTAACTATTAAACGCTTTTCAATTTTTGTTTAAAGAATTTTTTTTAATCAATCATATTTTGTGGCTTTACTATTACTATCTGGAGTAATAAATAACAGATCTAGTAAAATAAAGACAATTTACATACCTATGCAACAAAGTCTTACTGTTTTAAAAAATTACTTTATTTTTCCTTTCATGTAAAAATATAGAATGAAAACAAATTGGTCTAAAAAATAGTTCACCACATAGAAATATCTACTTTAAAAGATGCTTTAATCCCCCATTTAGGAGCATTAAAAAAAAATTACTAATACTTTCTTAACATAAAACTGCAGGCTATCTTAAATTGCTATTTACACATATAATAAAGCATACAAGAATACACTGAAATATGATTTCTATGAAACAAAAGGCAAGAAGATTTAAAAAATGAGCTGAGCATCTGAATTAAGATAGATGCTTGCTCATATTTTCAAAATTTCCAACATCCTCTGATTACAAATAGGAAATATTTTTGAAGCCTTTAGAAAATTATACCTGCAAATTAATTACAATGAATACATTAAATATTAAAAACAAAGAGAGAAATGAAATTTTAAAAATTAATTTATTAAAAAAGTGAAGACTTTTTATTTTCTTTATAAAAACTCTATTATGAGAGAAAAAAATTTTTATGCATGAAAACACGCTGCCAAACAAAAGAAATATATATGATAATAACAGTCCTTTTATATCTCATGTCACAATACGAAAGAAACATAACACAATAAAAAACTTTTATAAAATCAATCAATTTACATAAACATTACAATAAACATTCAATTATAATAAACATATTTCATAAAAATAGATTTTAAATTCCAATAATAAACTTTAAGACACCTTATATATAATAGAAATTATTGGTATAAATTATATTATGTTCCTCAGATAAAATACAATGACTTTTAAGCATTTGGAATTCAAGTTCTCCCTTCCTTTTAATTATCATTATTGCAATGAATAAATGAAAATGCAAGTCCAAAAGTCATTTCCAGAACATAATTCAGAGGATATATATTCTCTGATATCTCATACATTGAATATGTCAAAGCATTACAAGTACGCTTAAAATTTTTCACACAATCAAAATTTATGGAGTAAATTTTATAATAGAATTTCTCTTCTAGTACCAGGGAGGTCCCATTACTGCCTGTTAAAAAGAGATTCTCCTGTATAAATGAATCAGTGTTTTTAGAACCTTCTTGTTCATGCTTTTAAATCTAGAGCTCACAAATAATATAAGAAATTCTGGAAATATTTAAAACACATGCACATAATTTTAACTTTAGATAATAATAATTTTAAAAAAATAAACACTTAATAAAATCATGTTTTTCTTAATATGGTGATATATATACAATATATATAACTTCAAAATTAGTGTCTACTTACAGTTTTAATAATGCATATAATGAAAGTTTATAATGTAATGTTTAAAAAACTATAAGACAGCAAACTTTTCCATTTAATTTGTTGGTTTGCATATTGGTTTCCTTTTCTTTCACATTAACTTCCAACTATCTCAGAACCTGTTCAGATATTTCATTTTTATCAAAAGTAAATATGACCAAGCCAGATTTGTCCATATCTATTGAAGCCTGTATTTCCTCTCTGCTATTTCACATTCAAATCTTACATCCTAAATTTGAGATTAAAACTTGCCTTAAGATAAGCCATTATTTTTATATTGCCAATTAAGATATCCAACTGCATACAGAATTTTGCTAATATATTATATGCAGAATAGTTTGTTTATATATTATAAACAGTTTATATATAGAATATATTAAAGACATCATATTCCACTATTCACAATCACAACATTTTTCATGAATTTGATATAAATATTTCTTAGGAAGCACATGACAAATATATATCAGACATTCTTTGATCACTAAAAATGGCTTACATACATTTATGTAATACTGATAATAAATCCTTTAATGAATACAATTCTATATATGAATGAAACCTAAAAATAGTAAATGTGTATCAAGTGCACAATTCAAGTAATTTTCTAATTAGACTGAATTTTTGTTTTAACATAAAAAAAAAAAAAGGGAAGTCCATATTTAAAGTCTGTTAATCACAAACTATGTTTTGAGCTATGTTAAAAAAAATATCACTTTTCAATCTGTTTTATAAAGCATAAAATATTTAATGTAAATACTATGTTGCTACTAAAAATTTCTTAAAATTAAATATTAAAAAAGTAAAAAAAAAAAAAAAAAAAAAAAACTTGAAGAACAACAAACTGCATTTATTTAATTAAAAGTTAACTATATCTCACAAATTTCAGAATTATTAATTTTTTTTTTCTATTTAGAAAAAGTCTAGAATTAATATAGTTCTGAATTAATATAGTACTATTATAAGCAACTAACTTAATAAAATAAAGCAGTTAAAATTTGTTTGAAATTATACTTAATAAAAACTCAAATATTATTTCTTCTAATCATTTTAATAAGAAAAGAAGGAATCGTATATATTAATTTTAAAAGAAGCTTTTTTACAAATAGAATGCTTTTTTATGCCCCTTAATACAATATACCATTAACAATCAAACTTGCAATACAAAAGGTTATTTTCATGAACTATAGAAGTATGTTATAAATAATGAGACATTAAAATAATATAAAAAAAAAATAGGAACAAATAAATATGCATTGGCAATACATTCAATGATAATCTATAACTTTAAAATGCTGATAAATAAAATGAAAGTAAGAGAAAAAATCATGGTTTTCAAGTATAACTAATATACATTTATTGAAAACTTTTTTTCTTACGGCTGATGAATATCACTGGGTAAGAAATAAAACCAGAAAATTTTTATCTTTAATAAAAGGAGAAGAAATACCAACATATTTTAAAACTACTGAAAAATTATATTATTAGTTATAAATATTCTTCTTTAGTGGAAAAAATAAAAGACAAATGTGTTTAAGTATATAATAAATAAAGAAAGACTTTGGCTCATTCATATTTTCAGAACTTTTGATCAGGAATGGAGAAACGCATTTCTTTTCTCAGTTTAACACTATGAAAGTTTTGAGGAATATAGTTCATTGAAAATGACAGATTTCTCTAATGTACAACAACTTTGTCTTACGTTCTTTCATCAACTGTTTCATCAGATGTTGGAGAAGAGCTAGAATAGGAATCATTAATTTTTGATCGGATTTCTGAAATTCTATTTTCCATAAATGCCGCATAATGATGATACATTACTTTAACTCCACTAGAAATAGATAATTGCATTCGCAAATTATATCGAACTGCGTAGCCATTGTTTTTCTCAGCTCTTCGAAATAGTTTTCTTAAATAAGTGATCTGATTATCGAGATGAGTAATCTGCTGAGTAGCAAGATATAATTTGCGCTGAGCAGCATATAAATGTGGTCGTAATTCATGCATTTCCAGTTTTTTTACACTTTTCATACTATTCATGTTAAACGGATATCAACAAACGTGTAAACAATACAGATACAGTAGGCCTAGTTAATTAATCAAACCTTGACCAAAATCTGTCACAAATTGTTTTAGCAGGACAGATCTGCACAGTAAAAACTGTTTTATTGGGATAGTCCAATCTGTGATTCAGTTTTACATCAATGTTACATAAAGACGAATGGTGAAAATTTTTCCTCTAACAGTTCGAATTAGAGATATAAAGAGTAATTTCTTTTCCTTCGTAAGACGATTTTTTTTTTCTTTCATTTCATTACTTACGAAAAGTAAGCATAAAAATCCATTGTCTACAAACTTTAATAAAAACACTGATATTATATCAGCATGTTATAAAACAAAATTATATTTAATCCTACTGAAAAGATCTTATAAAACCTTTATATTCCAGAATAGTATGAACAAATAAATAATTAAGAAATCTCAAAACGAAACTTTTCGAACTTTTAGTCAGCAAATAAACACCAATTCAGAGCATGCGCAATAGTCGAATTTTTACTTCAATGTTTAATATCTAAAAATATGAAGTTGTAGTTAAAAAGGAAATTAGTACAAAATTTACTGTTTGAAGATAGTAGCTATGCATAAAGGCTAGCGATTATACAAGCTACTTTCAATAAATCTATGCAATTTCACTAGCTACTATTCACTGTACATACGGATTGAATTCCATAAAAACTAAAAACTCTTAATCCAAGATGTGGTTCAACATATCGCGTTGTCTCTTACAAGTGTGTGCAAATGAAAGCATGGAATATATACCTACACATGTTCTATGTTTAAATATGAAGATTGATATAATATGTATTATATAGGAAGATGTATTATATCCATCTATAAATTGCTATCGGCCTATAGAAAGTATTCTAAATTTCTGCTTACAATTTAAATTTTTTTTTATTTTTTTTTATTTTATTGTAATGGTGTAAACATGCTTCGGAAATTTGAATTCGTTGTTCCATTTTTATAATTTTGGTATTTATTTACTATGTGCCCTATTAAAGCAAAGAAAATGGGCAATTTCACCAGAGATAGCAACAACGGAAAGGCAGGATTCAATTGCACCCTGTTGCACTCGGTAAATACGTCACCGTTTCGAGAAGTTGATGGTGAATTCCCAATTGCACCACACTATTGCCTAATATTTGGAAAATATTGAGAAATATTGTGGTACCAAATGTCGTATAAATAATATTGTTTACCCTATCTTATTAACATAAGATATTGGATGATATTTTAATGATATTCTTCAAAAATCTGAATGCTGCACATCATCATGAGAATACCATGACAATGTTGTTGGGCATTTCTGGCTAATAGAATATGCAACAATATTGAAAAGGCACTGAAAAATTTCAAATACACTGATACAACAAAAGTCTAGTACACAAAATATTCTTTATAACAACATGATTGATTTGCAATTTTATTTTAAAATATTAACCTGAATAATTTTTCATTAAAAGCCGAAAATTGAATAATACTATGAAATTTTGCGAAAATTATATCGAAGATTCTATATTGAACAACGTTTATTATGGAAACCATATTGAAAATTCCATTTTTATGACTATTGTATAACTATGTGATGTTACTACCGGAAATAATGCATTTAACAATGCGATATAACAGTTTCTTAACTATTTTATTTGAACTGATCAAACGACCCGGATACATTTTTTTTAGTATCTTGCTTTTGACTTATTTATTTACTAGCCGCCTTTGGCGACCAGCCGGTTCGCCAATCTTAATGTTCGTTAAAATTTTAATAATTAAATATTTTATGCAATTCCAGCTTTAATAGATTCTTCAGCAAAATATTTTAAAACTTCAAATTTTGATAGTCATATAATACCCTCATAATATTATAAAGTCCTTCAGTCATAACGTGATATGTATCTCTCTCATTTTCTGTTACCCCTCGTAGAATTTATGCTTTAAATTAAAGTGTAAAGAATTAATCTGCAATTAATATAATAATATTTTTTTACTGAAACAAAGCATTTTTTTAATAATATGATTACTGATAATAGAGTCACTGAGCGTTTAAACTTTATGGGCACTAAAGAATCTCTTTCTTAATTTATGTAATATCTCAAGAATTTGTCAACAAAATTTTCTCAGATTCATCATGAATGGATCGATTCATTAACAATGTTTCATTTTAAATGCATCAAACACTAAGAAAATAAAATGAATCGTTTAAAATAATCGGTCGAAAACAGGTCTAAAAAAACTACTTAAAAAACGATGTACTTAAAACTATAAGCATATATAAAAAATATATATAACTAACATAAATACAATTTAATTACAAAAGCATGCAACTAACCTAAAAATAATTTAAATCATTGAAAACAGGTTAAAAAAAACTACTTAAAAAACGACGTACTTAAAACTATAAGCATATATAAAAAAATATATATAACTAACATAAATACAATTTAATTACAAAAGCATGCAACTAACCTAAAAATAATTTAAATCATTGTAAACAGGTTAAAAAAAACTACTTAAAAAACGATGTACTTATAACTATAAGCATATACAAAAAATATATAACTAACATAAATACAATTTACTTACAAAAGCATACAACTAACCTAAAAGTAATTTAAATCGCCCGTTGATAATGGTTGCCATGGCAACAATCAGAACACAGTGCGCATGCGTGAATTTTCTTCGCCTTTTACGGTAACCTACTAACCTTTCTTCGCCTAGGGTTAAGATTTTTCTACGCCAGTTGGGGTAACGCTATGCAGATTATACATTTTTTATTTCCTTTATTCCGTGTTATTTTAATTCAAAAGTACTTTAGAATGAATCTGGAACATGGATTAATTAACAATGTTTAATTTTAAGTGCATAAAACATTAAGAAAATAAACAGAATCGTTTGAAATAATCCGCCGAAAAATCTTAACCCTAGCCTCATTACTGTTGGGAGAAAAAAAGAACTAAAGCCTAAATCATTTGGCGTTGGGGAAAATGGAAGATTTTTTTGGCGGGAAAGTTAGTTTTTAATTAATAATTAAAATTCTAATTAAAATTTCAAAAAAAGGGACCCCAGGTGCACATTCCCGACCTCTAAGGTATACATGTACCAAATTTGGTAGCTTTATGTCAAATGACCTGGCCTGTAAAGCGCCAACACACACACACACACACACACACACACACACATTGAGCTTTATTATAAGTATAGATTTAAAGTAAAATAAATAAATGTTATAAAATGAACGTAAAATATATAAAAATGAAAGGAATAAAGTAAGTAGATGCCCCCGACCTCACAACCTATCCGAAATGAGTTTAAGGGAAAAAGAAAGGCAGAAGAGAGAAACAAGCGTTTCTACCACAAGCACTGATCTAAAACGTTCATTGGCAGTCACGTGCGCTAAATACTAGGCTTTATTTTTCTTGCCAAATTATTGCCTTTTTAGCAAACAAATAAACTCGCTATGTATTTAGAAAAAAAAAAAAAAAATGGGCGGAGAGATACAATTTTTTTAAAACTTTTTTTTTTATATTTGTTTAAAATATTATTATAGGACAATGAGTAAGTACCAAGAATTTTTTTTGTTTTTTTTTTTAAATTATCGTAATTAATGAATTACTAATATTTTTACTTAACAAGTGATATCATGTATTAACTATTTTTATTTTAAAAAAGCTATATCGATTTTTACTTCTCCAAATGTTTTATGTGTTCTATATATATATATATATATATATATATATATATATATATATATATATATATATATATATATATATATTCTATTTACTATATATATATTATATATATAGTATAAAATGAAGTCCCCTGAAAGCGTCTGCATGTGTAAACCAGAAAAACTCGAGAAATAGTTAATTGATATTGGAGCTATCTGTACCATTTTGTAGGGCATTTATTGGGGAGTGTTTTAATACATTAAAGTAATATCAAAATTTAAAAAAGAGTTTTATAATTACGATTTTAATTATTTTCCTACTACGATTCGCGCATGCGTAATATATTTATCCGCGCATAATGGGGTCAATTCATGTGACTTAAAAGTCACATGCCATGAGCTATTCGCGCATGGCATTTAAGTTTCATCCGCACCGCTTTCGTCGATTAGTCTTCTATTAACGTTCTCCGCCCAGTACGAAGCGGATTTTTTTTTTGTTTACATTTGAAGTTATAATTTTTGAGTCATTTTCTTTCCTCTTATTATGTGTTAAATGAGGAAATACTGGTGTGCTGATGGATGTTTTAATGCGAAACACAAGAGTGACTGTCATGATAAAATGTTTTCTTATTTTAATTTCAACAATCCTGCCTAGGGTTGGTACCTTTGGTTTAGATTTTTTCAAGCCTTCGAAGTCGGTGATATGCTTCGATCATTTTGAAGAATTCATTCAGTGTCTGTTCATTTATTAAATCGTAAATAGAATTCCAGTAATCGCAACTGTTTCAGTAATTTTTTAGAAAAATTATTCGAAAAAAAGAATTTGGTAAGCGATTTGCCAACAAAAACAATCAAGCAAAATCGTGAGAGCATTTCTAATTCACTTTATTCACATTTGATGAAATTTCTGATAATTTCGAATATGCTTAGAAGGTTTTAAAATGTTTACATGAATATTACATTGCATTTTCTAAAAAATCTTATCTAAATTTAATTAATGTAAGTAAACAAACTCCTTCTGCAAAAATAACAACTGCTATAATGCTAAACTTAGGTGGAAGTGAATAAATTTCTTAAAGATTTATTTAATAAGTGAAATCTTTACTAACTACGGAAAATTGAATTTTCTTATTGACTGATATAATATATATATAATTGATGTATTTTTTTAAGCGTGCTCTTAATTTGATAAATTGAATGCTATATATAAGAAATATATATTTAAGTTTTGAAAAAAACATGTAATTTAATTAAGTATATAAATTAGTTAAGTATAAAAACCATTAATTAACGTCAAATAATTTTTGCATTGATTTTTAGTTTTTGGCATAATAATAAAATGCATTGTGAGGCTTTACTTTTTTATTATGAACCTTAAAGTTTTCTTTTTCTTTTAGTAATTCATGTTATTCAGTTATTGCTGGGTAATCATGTCTAATAGCAAAAGAGCAAAATGGATGGCTCCAGAAAGCATTATTACTAGTTTTCTAATTACATTTGCAGATTTGTGATGGATTCAAAGTGAATTTATATCAAACAACTTTTCTATTGTTAAAAATGAAATGTCAATAGTTTATTGTACTATTTAAACTGAAATTGACTTTTATCATAATATCATGTTATACCACTGTGCACCTCAGTGATTTCTGTTTTAATAAATACAGGTCTTTTCATTGAAAATCAATTTCCATATCAGCATTTATTATATAATTTTTATTCCCAACTTCATTGCTACATGCATGTTTCACTTTTTTTTTCTATTTTTTGTAACATATCAATTTTGAATTATAAAATTCTGTAAAAGCATAAAAGTGTGTCTTCTAACTCATCTTTATATCCTATTTAACTTCTCTCTCTCTCTCTTTCTCTCTCTCTCTCTCTCTCTCTCTCTCTCTCTATATATATATATATATATATATATATATATATATATATATATATATATATATATATATATATATAATGACCTTATTCTTGTTTATTAAATTTACTGTATTGTATGCTTTATTTTATGATATTCATTCAATGTAACTTTAACATTAAAAAAAATTTTCATAAATGTTCTGCTTTAAAAGTATATTGTTCAACATAATGTTTTTATTCGTGGTAAAAAAAAACTGTTGTTTAGTATTTAGGATGTTTCTGTTGAATAAAATTGATTTCATCATTTACATTGACATTCTTGTCATACTGTGTTTATATTTTTTCTAAGTGTCTAGAAAAATAAATGTTGATAAATAGTTTTTTGAATTAGTGAGTACATTGAAACATCCATTTGATTCTCTCTCTCTCTCTCTCTCTCTCTCTCTCTCTCTATATATATATATATATATATATATATATATATATATATATATATATATATATATATATATATATATATATATATATATATATATATATATATTGTAATGTGTAAATAAAAAATATGAAACTGTAATTCTGTTTGTTTTCCTTGAATGATCTCTACAAATTTAAATGAAATAACTGATTCATAAGTTGCATAGATTTAAAAAAATGTATCTATACCTTTGATATTTCATAATTTGAAATTGTAAACATAATTTATTCAATATATACTAATTTGATTTTCATGTTCTTTCCTCTGAGCAAACTGAAAACATCAGTCTCAATATTAATAAAAATCATTACATAACAAAAAAAATGTAATAATTTTATTAGTAAGCTTTAAAATATTAACTTATCTAAGAGTAATAATTTATTTTTAAAAAGAACTATATTTATAAGATTCAACATTCAATAATATTTAAATAATATGTAAAAAAGAACATATGTGATTTTTCAAAAACACTGCCATAGTCATTTGTCAAAATGTATCCTTGGGATAAAAAAATGGGGGGGGGGGGGGAGGATATTTGAAAGGAAAGAATAAAGCAGCATCAAACGAATTAAGAAGCGACGTTGATTAATTATGCAAAAACAATAATTCCATTGAAAATACTAATTAAAATTTGAATATAAGAAATAAAATTATATAACTACGAAAATTTGGAGAAAATAATTCAAAATAATATCTTTAAAAAAACTCAGAAGCTTTTAATAATTAATTGGTTAGCATAACATTTACTAAACAATCAGCGTTATCTTCAGACATCCCGATATGCGCAGAACGGTTGAAAATTGAACAGAAACGGTTTGTTTGGTACCTGACACGTGACCGTGAATTGACCCCATTGAAAACCTCGAATTGCGCATGCGCAAACATCAGGAGCTGTGTTATGCATATGCGATACATTTCTTTGTTTAAGTCTGATTTTAAACAGTGATTAAAAACTCATCATGCCCCCAAAATAACTGATATGGGGGATATTTCTACCATTTTGTAGGGCATTTATTGGGGAAGGTTTTATTATATTGAAATCATATAAAAAAAAAGGGAGTTTTAAAATTTCGATTTTAATTATTTCAAGGACAAACGTTTCACACTGCTTGAATTGACCTAAGCTAAAAATGTTTTTCTCATGGACAACTTTATGTGACACTTTCTAGAGTTGCATCTAAGCAAAATCTTTTTGCCTTGGCACCAGGACGAAAAACAGCCAATATAGTTTACAAAGCAATATTACAAAGCAAGATGAATTTTATTTTCATATCAAATTATGCAGAGTTGATAAACAAGTGTGGAGCAGTGGGTACAATGAATTATTTATATATTTTTAAATTTCAAAACAGCTTTTCTATTGTATAATTTTAGTGTATTTTTGTCTATGAACATCTCATATTTTTACCTTTTTAACATTCTAAATATTGCGGAACAGTTTTGATATACAGTCATTTCCGCCAAAAAATAATTTATCGCCAAATTTTAGCAAAATGGCAGAATGGGATGCGAACGGCAGCAATAGCGTAACGGTAGCAAAACGCCCCCGAAAAATTGCCAACTTCGCAAGACGCCAAATGACTGTATATCAAAGCTTAACCAATATATCTGAATGTGTGCAGTAAAAAATGGTTTTATAGTTATTTTTGATTATTTCTAAATATCTTTTTTATGCTTGTTTGATTTGCGTGCCGTGCCCATGTCATATCGGGTGGAGGTAGACTTAAGTTTAAAACAAATTTTTTCTCTTGGGCGTCATGCCACGGGTAAAGCTGTGCGGGTAGTACTAGTATATATATATATATATATATATATATATATATATATATATATATATATATATATATATATATATATATATATATATATATATATATATATATATATATATATATATATATATATAAGAAAATAAAAAATATATGCATTATGAAATTTTAATTAAAATTAAAATTTATTTCTGAAAACAAACTAAAAAAAATTAAAGACTATTTCTGAATAAAACTAAAAATGGTACAACTGTATTTAGAGAGTGCGAATGCTGCCACTTCTAGAAAACAGATGAACTTAACCAAATCAGTAAAAATACCAAGTCAATATTAGCAAAAGGAATAAATATAGAATCAAAAAGGAAGAAATTAAGAACCCGGCCTGAAGACTTTCTCAAGGGTCACCCTCAGGGTGGGATTCAAACAAGAGATTTTTTCTGTGAGGGGGCTGACTTTGTCCAACAATATTGACCCCTCGTGAGCGGAAAATCCCTTAGAATTGAGGCCTTAGTGATAAACCATTTTTATAGAATTAAAACAACAAATTACAATCTCCAAATTAAGCGAAAATTATAATAATATAATATAAACTATAAAAGAACACTCTCAACCAATTATAGAAACAAAAAGGAAAAAAACATACCAGTAGCAGGTAAAATCTCTATAAAAAAGGCTTTCATCACGTTTCCCGCGTCCTTAGTGCATAAAAACGCCTCGTCATTCGAAGCAATAAACAATTGAAGGGCTTCAGCGCCATCTATTGAGTTAGTTGACATGCAACCGAAAATCTACTTTTAGCCTTGCCAAAAGATTAGTAAGATGTCAATTCTTCTCTAATTAGAACTTCTATTTTGCAATAGTTTCTGAGTTAGTAGTCATTGTTATAGTCTGAGTCAGTACTTAAGTTTTTAATGAGATTATTTGTTTCTTCAATATAAGAAATTTTGCAATTACAAACTCTTTTAATCCTATTAAATTGTGAGAAAATTAAATTTTTGGAAAATTTTAGAGTTTAGATTAGAGTGGTAATTACTAAGCTTAATTATTTTACAGTTGAATTCATCCTTTTTTTTCATATATATCAACTAATGTTTTACCATTAGAAATTTCGATTTTTAAATCCAGATAGGTAGCTTCAAGTTGATTTTTGTTTGTTTCAGTTAGCCCTAAATCTTTTGGATAACAATTAGTAACAATATTATTTAAGTTCAACAAAAGCAAGTCATCAATATATATTCAGTCGTTTATTAAATTGTGTTGAATTATTTTTTTTTCTCATAGTAATGCAGGAAAATATTGGCTAATGCACTTGAGAAAGCTGTTCCCATTAGAATGCCTTTCACTTGTTTATAAAAATTAATTCCATTAAAAACGTAATTTTCTGTAATATTAAATTTACATAATTCCAACCAGTTATTTTTTGTAATAATATCTTCATTTAAATATTCGTCATATATAAAAGTTCAGACATTTATTAATTTTTCATGAGGCAGATTAGTGTATAAAATTTCAAAATCATAAATATTAAATTTATTAAAGTTGTTATCTTTCATAAAATCCAAAACTTCTTTGTTACTAGAAATAATAAAGTTATCTTCATTTTTAATTTTATTCAGGATAATTTTCAAGTATTTAAAGAAATTTTTTTGCGTATAGTAATTATAACTGCCAGTGCTACAAGTCACGAATGTAAATTTTAATGGTTTTTTTTTATGAAATTTAACTGTTGGGAACAAATAAGGATAGTTTAAAGAGCAAGTTTTAATTTTAGTTTTTTTCGCGAAAGTCGCTTTTATGTAATTCCTTTTTCCCGTTATTCTTTAAAATGTAAGTTGCATTAGTCATATTCATTAATTAATGTCTCTCTATAATAATATTTAAACATTAAACAGAAATGATTTGCTGCTTTATCTATTACTGTAATAACAAATTTCTCTTTTAAATTTTTTATTTCTTTTTTTAATGTTTTGCTAAAGTAAATCCAACTTTCTTTAGCTATGCAATATCTATATTCAGTTTTGTCCTAATTTGCTCTAAAATTCTCACTTTTTATTCTCTAAAACCTTTCGGAAGCCAATGGAATTTTTTAGAAATTTTAGAAATAAAAATATCCAAATCTTATAAATATAGTTCGTCAACGGATTCTGAGACGACCACATTTCGACGACTCCATCTCATTAAGGGGTGAGACGCGGAACGACGAGTGCACACACACACACGCACGCACGTGTGTGTGTGTAAAATACCTTATCATTTATTTTTAGCACATTTAAAATGCAGGCACTGCAGTGATTTATGATATTTCTATATAATATAAATATGTAAAGAATACATATTTAGAATTACAATAAGCTAAAAAAAAAAAAAAAAAAAAAAGCCATGGATCCTACATAAAATGTGGTTTAAAAATATTTACCCTTTTTGAAACGAAATTAAAAAAAGGATAAAATTACAAAGAGCCACGAATAGAAACTAAAATGTAAGATATAATTGCTTAAATTTTTTTTGGATAAATAAATCAAATTACCAAATAGATAGTTTTTATAAATACAAATAAATAAATAAATAATAATCGAGTATAAAATTTTTTTTTAACCCACCACAAACTATGAACTTTATTTTAGGATCACAAGTTTGAGAATGACTTCGCCCTTTACATTACCAAAAATTGCTGAAAAGTTAAATTCTAAGTTTTTAAATGTGAATTATTCTGAAAGTATATTCATTCATATTACTTTCAACAAAGGTATTTTTGTAACAAGATTTCATCAGCAAGAATTGTAAATTACTTTGTAGCTGAATTTGTTGTATGTAATAGTAGACACATATTCCCTTTTCTTGTAGTTTCTTTGATAGAGAAGATTCAAATGGGTCATAAACTTTAATATACTTTTTTTGCACTTAAATTTAATGTAAATGTCATGGTTGAAATCTAAATGAAAGAAAACTCATTTGCAATTTTTTTTGGGGGGGAGGAAACTTTAATTATACTTTTACATCTTTGTTTAAATTAAAACATAAATTTAAATTTAAATTCGAATGACCATTCATAAACACACTATGTAAAATACTTTTTGGAAGATATTTATAAAACTCTGCTGATGCTTCATTGTCTATCTGCTTTCTAATTTTTTTAAATTTTATTTTGTAAAATATCCAGGCTTTGAGTATATACCTCTGAGTATTTTTCCTTCCCACATCATTGGTTAGGTGCCTCCTACCTGTTTTATTATTATGATTAAAGTGGGTATTTGGTCAAAAATTCAGCGATACAAAGATTAAAAAAATATTTTGAACACAAGGCTGCAGCGTTATTTAATGATTACTTTACCGTAATACACAATTTTTTCCTGTAACAAAGTAAGAGTTACAATCTGTGATTTTTAAAAGGTTTTTATTAGGCTAATATCTTCTTTATTTATTTTTGAAACTTTTTTTTTACAAAGTGCATTGTTATGACGAAATTTCAATTAGTTCCTAAACACTAATGATTAAGGATTATGAATACTTTTTTTTTAAACCAGTTAAGATTCTTCTGGTGGCTTTTAATGCTAAAGAATTTGATTCCTTGAAAATGTTACTTTAAATAAAAGCTAAAATAATCAATAAAGCCTTTTTTTAGAAATCTTCAACTTTTGTATTGAAACTGCACATCAAATCTCAACTCGGTCAGCTTTTGGGTGATTGTGTTCCCAGACAGACAGAATTCCAAAAATGTGTTTCTTTGATACAGGAACATGGAGATTCACCAAAATCTCAAAGTTGAATTTTTTTTTAATGATTACAATATTTTCTCTTCGTACACAAGAAATTTTAAAAAAATGAATTCTTAACTATACAATTTTAACTCTGCTAATTTCATAAATTTTCAATGAACAAGTTTAGAATAGTTATTTGCCACTGAACAAGCATAGGGAAAATATTTAACATTTACTTTTAAAAATGGAAATGAAATAAGTCAAAGGATAAAAACGTGTTTTCTTTATTTAAAAATCAAATTGTGGAGACAATGTTACAAAATATCAAATTAAAAAAAATTAAGAGAATGCTATACATATACTTTATTTATAAAATAAACAATTCATTTTTATTCATTTAAAAATTAGTAATTAAATTTATTCCCTTCAAGATGCATACAAGTTTAAAAATATGAGTTGTCAAAATTTCCGTTATTTATACAAAGATCTTCTTTTAAAAGAATAGATTTTTTTTGACACAGTTTCCACAGAGGTGGGTACCACAAATGTAGTCTTTAATGAGAAATATCTTACAATGCAATTTTGTTCTTGGCACTGATCTGGCAAGCTACTGTCATTATGAATGTAAGTAACTTGCCAGACTAGTAACTAGATGTTTGGACAATGGAGTTTTTTAAAGAAAATTTCTTCTCTCAATAAATACAAGAAAAATTTTTAGATTGCTTTTCAGAAGATTGCTTACGGAACAAATGGGCATTTAAATAATGTTTTTAATAGAATTGAGTGTCACATAAGTTGCACGTGTAATCATTTTACATTAGATATATACAAGGCAGGAGAGGAATGGCCAATGATAACCTTTTTTTAAGCCAGTACGGATAGCTTGCCAATCTTCTATGGTTGCCGAGCTTCTAATGACGTTATATGAGGCATCCAATCAGCGTTAGGATACACTTATTCCGAGCTTCTGACATAGGTGCTTCGAGAGAGAATTACTGCAGTAGTAGAAGGTCCTTCAGATCCGCCCAGAATCCGGACAGATTTATTAAAAACCAAGAGATGTTACAGACATTGCCCCAAACATAGGCATAGAATGCAATGACAAAGGGTTTTGCAATAACAGGGCTCGGCCCATCTTGCGATGGGGAGAGGGAAAGCAAACAATGAAGAGATTAAAATACATTGAAAAACATTTTTAAAGGACACATTAAAAATCAATTATAAATATTGACAAGCGCCTCTGATCGCGGCGGGCTATGGCGGATGGCGGTACGTTCGCCGCGTTAATTGCGACTAACTGCGAGTAACTTAGATTATTTAGTTGGTAGTTATTTTTATGTTTAAGTAATGTATTAGTTGTCTATTTTTCTTTAGTTTCTGTTGCACTAACTTTAGTTTTTCAGTCAAGGACTATTCATAGAGGAAAATTCTGAATGCTACAAAATGAACGGAAAATGAATAAAAGAAATAGAGTGTAATTAACCGTGCATTGAAAAGCTTTTGCTATCTAAATGTTAGAATGAATAGTACTGTTGAATTCGCAGCTTCTTTGCTCTTGGTTGCAAGAATAGCACGTCCACACAGCCATTCGGGATTTTTATGATTTTTGAATATTGGGAAATACTATTTCAACCAATTATTCTTTTGACTTCATTCACTTGCAGACGTTATAAGGCAGTGAAATTCGTCCTCGAGTCAGATTAGTCAGCACCTTTTCGTTTCCCATTTTCAGCGAATGATGCGAGAATATCACAGTGGATCGATCGTTTTGCTACTGGACGTGAAGACGTGTAGTTAATTTCAAAGTCTTTACGTGCTGTCACAAAGTAGACTATTTCAAATAAACATTTAATTTCTTCGCTGGTGTTTTCGAGGAATTAAAGTAATAATTACCTGAAATCTCATGCAAGTAATATTAATGTATACCCAAATGGTTTTGTTGGGATGAAGCGAGTGGACAATTTTTCCTTGCATAAGAATATCTGTGTGTGGTTACGCTCCTGGTTTCGTTCCGGCGCATTCCTCCCGCGAACTGCTTAACATGATGCTGTGCGAGCAACCGTCAATACCTGTTTTCTTTTCTTTTCTATATCTAATAAATGTGCTGTCTTCAAGAACCGTGCTGAGATTTATTGAAAATTAACAACAAATTGGTAGCAGCCCGTGATTATGTTTCGTTAAAATTCTAAGTGAATTGTGTGGCCAAAACGAAACTGTTAGCATGGATAAATTAAATGTCCCTGAACTTAACGGAACTAATTACTTTATTTCTGCATTGAAAATACAGGCAGCGCTGAGTTTGAAAAGATTGGACTCTGTGACATCCGCGGTGAAACCAGACAATCTGAATGAAAAAGATGCAGTAGAGTGGAATCATAAAAATTCTGACGCTGTTGCTTATAATAAGTTATCAATGTCAGACGAACAGCCCTATAGTTCGCAGCAGAGGAAAATGCAAAAATTCTTTGGGTTAAAATAAAGTCAAACGTTCACGGATCGAGCAGAAGACCACAAAATACACTCATGTCCAAAATTAAGGTCACAAAAATAAAATCTGCGAAAAGTGAAAAACTATTCACTGTGTTGCCACGAAATTTGGCACAGAGGTACACTACAATGGAAGAAAGAACATAGACACATAACAACATGGAAAAGATTTTAATGGAGTCAATTCATGTGACGTAAAAGTCACATGTCATGTACTTCTTGCTCATGGCATTTAAGTTTCATCCGCACCGCTTTCGTCGATCAGTTTGTCATTAACGTTCTCCGCCAAGAATGAAGTAGATTTTTTGTTTACATTTGAAGTTATAATTTTTGAGTCATTTTCTTTCCTCTTATTATGTGTTAACAGAGGAAATACTGGTGTGCTGATGGATGCAAGCTTTAATGCGAAACACAAGAGTGACTATCATGATAAAAAATTTTCTTATTTTCTTTTCAACAATCCTGACGTGTATTGATAGCTTTGGTATAGATTTTTTCAAGCCTTCGAAGTCGGTGATATGCTCCGATCATTTTGAAGGATTCATTCAGTGAGTGTCCATTTATTAAATATAGCTGTTGCAGTAATTTGTTTTAAAAACTCTTCGAAGAAAAAGAAATCGGTAAGCGATTTGCCTTCAAAAACAATCAAACAAAATCGTGAGTGCATTTCTAATTTACTTTATTCACATTTGATGAAATTTCTGATAATTTTGAATATGCTTAGAAGGTTTTAAAATATTTACATGAATATTACATTGCATTTTTTTACAAAATCTTATCTAAATTTAACTAATGTAAGTAAACAAACTCCTGTTGCAAAAATAACAACTACTATAATGCTTAGGTGGAAGTGAATATTACTAGTTTTCTAATTACATTTGCAGATTTGTGATGGATTCAAAGTGAATTTATATCAAACAACTTTTCTATTGTTAAAAATGAAATGTCAACAGTTTATTGTATTTAAACTGAAATTGACTGTTATCATAATATCCTGTTATAACACTGTGCACCTCAGTGATTTCTGTTTTAATAAATAAAGGTCTTTTCAATGAAAATCAATTTCCATATCAGCATTTATTATATAATTTTTATTCCCAATTTCATGGCTACATGCATGTTTCACTTTTTTTCTATTTTTTTTAACATATCAATTTTGAATTATAAAATTTTGTAAAAGCATAAAAGTGTTTCTTCCAACTCTTCTTTATATCCTATTTAACTTCTCTCTCTCTCTGTATATATATATATATATATATATATATATATTTATCATGATCTTATTCTTGTTTATTAAATTTTCTGTATTGTATGTTTTTGTTTTATTTTATGATATTCATTCAGTGTAACTTTTATCAATGTAACTTCAGCATTAAAAAAAGTTTCATAAATGTTCTGCTTTAAAAGTGTATTGTTCTACATTATGTTTTTATTGGTGATAAAAAAAACTGTTGTTTAGTATCTAGGATATTTCTGTTGAATAAAATTGATTTCATCATTTAAATTGATATTCTTTAAATTTTTTCTAAGTGTCTAGAAAAATAAATGTTGATAAATAGTAAATAGTTTTTTTGAAAAAGTGAGTACATTTAAACATCCATTTGTTCATATTTTTTCAAATAATTATCATATATATTTTCACTATATTTTTTTTTTTGTAATGTGTAAATAAAAAATATGAAAGTGTAATTTTGTTTGTTTTCCTTTAATGATTTCTACAAATTAAAATGAAATAACTGATTCATAAGTTGTATAGATTTAAAAAAAAGATATATATACCTTTTATATTTCATAATTTGAAAATGTAAACATAATTTGAAAATGTAAACATAATTTATTCAATATATACTAATTTGAGTTTCATGTTTTTTCCTCTGAGCAAACTGAAAACATCAAAGTCTCAATATTAATAAAAATCATTACATAAGAAGAAAAAAATGTAATAATTTTACTAGTAAGCTTTAAAATATTAGCTTATCTAAGAGTAATAATTATTTTTAAAAAGAACTATATTCATAAGATTCAACATTCAATAATATATAAAAAAGAACATATGTAATTTTTCAGAAATACTGCCATAGTTATTTGTCAAAATGTATCCTTTGATAAAAAAGGGGGGAAAAAGGATATGGGAAAGGAAAGAATAAAGCAGCACCAAACGAATTAAAAAGCGATGTTAATTAATTATGCAAAAACAATAATTCCATTGAAAATACAAATTAAAATTTTAATATAAGAAATAAAATTATATAACTCCGAAAATTCGGAGAAAATAACATATATTTTTAAAAAAAATCGGAATTTTTTAATAATTGATCGGATAGCGTACCATTTACTAAACAGTGGTTTGATCAACGTTATTGGCAGACATCCTGACATGCGCAGAACGGTTGAAAACTGAACAGAAACGGTTTGTTTGGTACTTGACACGTGATTGTGAATTGACCCCATTGGGAACTAAGAAACAGGGTATATCAAAAAGTGTTACATTATGAATCAGAGATAAAGCATTTATCTCGGGAAAAGCCTGTCTAATATGGAGTGTGACCACTGTGCACTGCTATACAGGCTTCACAATGAGTTTTCATACTGTTTATGAGGGTATCAATAAATGCTTGGGGCAACAAAGCCCATTCTTCCAAAAGCGGGGCTTTTAACTCTTAGAGGGTATTAGGAGGGGGGGTTACGCTATTCAATGGCTCTTCCGAGACCATCCCACACATGTTCAATAGGATTATGATCCGGGGACCTCGAGGACCAGTCCATACGTCGAATATCCTCTTCCTCAGGAAAATTATCAACGATCTGGGTTCAGTGTGGAAGCGCGTTACCGTCCATAAATATGAAGTCTTGGCCAAAATCACCCCGGAACAACCTCACATAGGCTTCAAGGATCTCATCTCTATAGAGATGTGCATTGACACTACCCGCATCGAAGACGTGTAGTGGTGCGACTGCCCAACATTATACCACCCAAGATAAGGATTCCTCTGCCATCAAATCTGTCGATTTCTTTTACGTAGGAGGGATGATAGCGAGGTCCTAGCTCTTTCCAGATGAAGATTCGACGAGTGTCACTCTGTGTGGTAAATCTCGACTCATCACTGAAAAGAGCACGCCCCCATTCTTGCTTTGTCCAAGACTGCTGTGTTAGGCACCACAAGTAATGGTCTTTCTGTTGGATGCAGTCAAAGGGGCGCACTCAGCTGGTCTCCGGGCATAAAGGTCTGTATACATTTTGTCTGGAAATTCTTATCCAGACGCAGCAGCAAGAGCATGAGCAAGTTGAGTAGCTGTTGTCAGCCTATGCCGTCGTGCGCTTAATGCCAAATAGCGATCCTGTGCAGGCGTCTTTTCTCTGAGGCGGCCTTGGCGGTCTTATTGGTTACAGTACCACTTGTTTAGAATTGATACCACATTCGGTGCCACTTGTAACCATCGAGCCACCTCCGCTTGAGACTGCCCAGCTTCAAGCCTGCCAACGGCTCTCCATCTCAAAGAATCCTGTAAACGATTATGAGAACTCATTCTCACTGGAAACATGTTAAATTTTTTGTTTTAGTTCAATATTCACAAAATTGCAGACAAAAGTCCCAGATGCCTAAACGGTCTAATTTCATTAGTTCCTCAAAAACTAATGCTAAACAACATTTTTTTTTTCCACAAGAAAGGTTAATATCGTGTTGCCGGTCCTTCACAATGTATAAAATATAATTTGTTTAAATTTTACTGGTAGCCATTTAGAATTTCTTTGAAAAACATTTTTGTGACCTTAATTTTGGACATCAGTATGGATGCCGGCAATGAAATGAAAAATCTTCAAATGAAAAGTAATGAATCCGCAAACTATTATGTTGCCAGAGCAAGAGGAATGGCTAAGAAGTGCCATTCTTTGGGACTGGATGTCACACATAGGGAGTTCGTTTATTATGCAGTGTGTGGACTGAACTGGAAATTCTTTAAAGTACGATAAATTCTCAAAACCCAACGTGCCAAGTCAGTGGATGAAGTATTAGAAATTTTACTTGAAGAAGAAAATGCTTGTTATTCGCTGACGAGTACTCGGGCTGAAGGAATCAATGAGGAAGTGTTTTAATCTAGAAAAAACAGAAGTTCAGGTACAAGGCCCTGTTATATCTGCAGACGTCCAAATCATATTGCCAAGTACTGCTTTTACAAAATTAAAAATGCTGGTCGAAATGCTCCATGTAATGAAAATAATCAAAGGCGAAATACACAACACCAGGTCAATCAGTAAACAGAACAACGAAGTGTTAGTGATAATGTGTTTACTACTTCTCATCAACAAGAAAGCCTAAGAGATAAAATATGGTTGTTGGACAGTGGAGCTTATTGTCGTATGGCCAAAGTCAGTATGTGGTTTTAAGAAATAATTCCTGAAACAAAGGATATCTATTTAGTAGGTAAAGACTCTAAAATTTGTGTGAGGGTGTCGGAACAGTTAAGACAAAAACTGTGACTAATAATCCTACAAATTTAACAATTACCAATGTTAACCATGTTCCTAAACTAAGATATAATTTATTGTTTGATGGATAAGGATTGTAAAATTAAATCAAATAATAACTGTGTGTTGATTTTTGATAAAGATAATAATTTAGTTACTAAAGCATTTAAAAATAACAATAGATTAGAATTATATTTGGAACCATTGTATAAGTCAGAGTGTTACTTTTCTAAGCAGTCCACTAGCAACTATGAGATTTGTCCTTACAGATTATGTCATTTAAATCCTAAGTATATGCTTAAAGTATACGATTATATTAATGTTAATGATATAAATGATTTTAGATGTGAAACTTGTGATATAAGAAAGTTAACCAGAAAAACTGAATTTCTAAAATTCTTGAGTTGATTCATGTTGATTTGTGTGGTCCTATTCAACCTGAATCATTTGGTGGCTCACAATATTTCATGATATTGGTGGAGGATTTTTCTGGCATGTATTTTACTTATTTCTTAAAAAATAAAAAGGAAGTGTTTAATATAATTTTACAGTTTAAAGCTAAATATGAAAAACTAACTGATAAAAGAATTAAAAAATTAAGAACTGATAATGGCTTAGAATTTATAAACGAGCAACTTGATACTTATCTTGCTAATTCAGAAATATTTCATGAAAAAACTATTTCATACAATAGTGGAAGTAACGGTAAAATTGAAAGAGCGAACCGCATCCTTTTAGAAAGGGCTAGATCTTTATAATATGAAAGTGAGTTTTCATTAAAATTCTGGGCCGAAGCCATTCATTGCAGCACCCAAGTGTCTAATGTAACCTCACATAAAGGAAAAGAAAAAATACCCCTTGAAATTTGGACAGGTAGAAAGCCTAAATTAAATTATCTTAAAAAATTCGGTAGTGGGGCTTATTTTCACGTTCTGAAAGTAATGAGAAATAAATTTGAAGTTCCAGGAAGACGTGGTATAATGCTAGGATACGCTATAAAAAGAAAGGGTAATCGAATTTTTGACATTAAAAGCCGAAAAATAATAGAAGAGAGATCAATTAAATTCAATGAATCTTTAAAAGGTAGTACTTATTTGGCAAAAACGAAAGCAGAAACTTGGGATATTAATCCACTGCTTGAAACTTCTCCAGCGGCATGTGAGATAAATAAATAAAAATAATAATAAGTGAAATATCTAGTTTAGAAATTCCTGCCGAATCGGCAGAGTATGAGAAGAGTGACTCATCAATTCTGTACCACAGCAGAACTTCGTGTCAGAAAAACGTCATGGGAGTTGAAAACGAAACACCAGATGTTGAGTCAAGTGGTAATAATATCGTAAATCAGATTCCAGTCAGACGTCCAGAAAGGATCAAATCTAAATGTCAGCTAATGTAGCTCATAAACATGCCGAATTCGTACTTAGAGGTAAAAAAATAGTGTCGATTGGAAGAACTGGGAAATAGCGATGAAAAATGAATTGGATTTGTTAAATAAACATGAAGTTTGGGAAATAGTAAACAAGCCTGTAAAAACAAAATGAATAAAAAGCAAATGGGTATATTCTTCAAAACAAGATAACTATGGTGAAACAAAATACAAAGCGAGACTTGCAGCAGTAGGTTTTAATCAAATAAAAATTAAAGATTATTCTGAGTCTTCTTCACCCGTTGTAAACATTGAATCTTTTAGAATGCTAGTTGCTCTTGCATCTAAATTGAATTTATTTTTTAAGTTCTTTAAGTTAAAACTGCATATTTATGTAATGATATTGAAGGTTATGAAAAATTAAGTTGAGATGAAAAAGTTTGTAAGTTGCGAAAGAGTATTTATGGCTTTCCACAATCTGATAGAAACTGGTATATGGCTGGTATATGAAACTGGTACATAAATTGGAAAAATTTGGAATGGATGCAACTGGCTTCTGACAACTGTGTGTTCATTAAAACTGTTGGTAAAAATATTTTTATATTATGTATGTAGAAGGTTTAGCAATTTTTCTAATAATGATGAAATGCATCGAGAGATTGTAAACAGCATCGAAAGCATATTTGAAGTGCATGAGAACAAAACCGGTAAGTGTGTAGGTATAGGAATTGTTAGAAATGAAAATGGTATCCGTTTGTGTCAGTCTGAATACATTGAATCATTATTGGTTAAACATAATCTAGAAAAATATAAAAGTGTTAAAACTCCAATTGTAAAAGGAGAAGATAAGAGTTTCCCTTCCACAAATGAACTGGTTGACATCACGATGTATCAAGAATTAATTGGTGAACTTTTATATTTAGCTAATAGAACGCGGCCTGATTTATCATTGTTAACAATATATTTGTCACAATTTAATCATAAACCAGAATAAAGGCACTATAATTTGGCTAAAAGAGTACTAAGATATTTAATGGGTTCAAAAGATATATATATTTTTTTAATGACAGTAAATTTGGTTTTCTTAATGCAAGTTCTGATGCTAGTTGGGGGAATGCAGAAAATGGCAAATCATTCTCTGGTGGTGTAATTTTATTAGGTGATTCATTAATTTCATAGAAATATAAGCAAAAAAGTGTCCGTCTGTCAACATGTGACGCTGAGATATTTGCTAATTCTGAAATATATAAAGATTATTTGGAACTGGAAATATATAAAGATTATATGGAAATTTATTAACTCAGTTAAACTGTAAACTATTTATAAATGATGCTGTAACCTTAAACTCAGATAGTCAAGCAGCAATTCAGTGGATTGCTGCTTGACTATCTGAGATCAAATAAATCAAGACATATGAGCTTACGTTTTTATTTTGTGAAAGATTTGCTGGAAGATAATGCCATTAAATTAGAATATGTTCAAATAGAATGTTTGATTGCAGATTTTCTTACAAAATCTATAAGTGAAGAAAATCTAAAATATTCTTTGAAAAAATATTTCGTTAATTTCTTAATTTTTGTATGTGCATGTAATTTTTGTATTGTTGTATATGCTTAATTTTTATGTGTATTATTATGAATGCTTGGAAAATATCACTCGCAGAAGGGGTGTTTGGGATGAAGCGAGTGAACTATTTTTCCTCGCGTAAGAATATGTATGTATTTACGCTTCTGGCTTCGTTCCGGCGCTTTGCTCCCGCGTGGAGAGGTTCGATAATGATGACGGACCTTTTTTGTATTTTAAAGAATTTATTGTTTCTCCGCTTTCGGGAGTTGGATTGAGCCTTGCCTTTCGGCGTTGCTGCTACGTCGATGATGTTACAAAGACTGATGGTTTTTTACATATACCGCTAGAGGGCTTTACAAGTGAGAGGCGGGGCAACATGCTTAAATAACATACTCCCGCCTTGAAATTGCACAATTTCAATATTCAGACACTATATGAATTTCACACATCACAATAAATTCGACAGAATTATTATAAGAAATAAATAAATGTAAAAACAAATAAAAATATTGAAATAATTCTTATATATAAATTTACACAAAATAATATTGAAATAATTCTTATATATAAATTTACATAAAATAATATTGAAATAATTCTTATATATAAATTTATACAAATGAGTTAAAGTCTCTATGTATTATTTACAATCATATACACATATACACTTAATTTTTTGGGAGTAAACATATTTGACTAATACCTCTTTTAATAACACCATTCAAAACTCTTATTACAACAACTCTGACTAAACCATCTGAACCTTTTATTAATTCTTTAATTTCCTCTGAAACTTGATTGCACCTTGCTTACCATGAAGTT
Source organism: Argiope bruennichi (assembly GCF_947563725.1). Lineage (NCBI taxonomy): Eukaryota > Metazoa > Arthropoda > Arachnida > Araneae > Araneidae > Argiope > Argiope bruennichi. The sequence continues at coordinate 138,114,317 of NC_079156.1, read as the reverse complement.
GGATGCTGCTTGAATTTCCATTATTATTATTTTACCTTTTTTACATTCAGAAGAACACTTCAAATGACTAATAAATCTGAAAAGATAGCTTACAATTTTAGTATAGTTGTTACTTAAATTTAAAATATTACAAATAAAATTATTAGAAATATTAGTTATTAAATTCAATTCACAAAGAGTTTTAACTTTTTTCATAAAGTCATTATTTGTATTACAATTTACAACATCCTTTTTATGGGGAATTTCAGACTGTAGAAATTGTGGTCATTCCAATTTAGCTTTTGTTGCCAAAGTCTCTGAAGAAACATCTAAGCGCTAGTTATAATTGGGCTAATAAGACCCAAAGGATCAAACAGTCTTGCTATGACTGAAAGGACTTCCCGCTTTGAGTAATTGTTATTCAAACTGACAGTCACTTCAAACGTGAAAATGTCTGATGTGGGACGCCACTGCATTCCGAGCGTTTTGACTGTTGTTAAGTCTGGAAATTCAAAATTTAAGTTTTGATTAATCCCTAATAATTCAGGATGGTTTGAAACCCATTTGTGAAGTTGCATGCCTCCTTTACTTAAAAGTTCTATTAACTGCTGTTGTAAAGCCTTGATTTTTGGTAAGTTAATTGAACCAGTTAAAATGTCGTCAACATAAACATCAGTAAGAAGTGCTGCAGATGCTTGAGGAAATTCACTTTTTTCTTTCTCAGCTAATGCCTTGAGTGTTCTGGTGGCTAAAAATGGAGCACATTTTGTTCCATATGTCACAGTCCGAAGTCTGTATGTTTTCACAGGAGCAAATCTATTAGGTTGCCATAGAATTTTTTGCAGGTCTCTATCTGCTTCTGCGACCAAAATTTGGCGATACATTTTCTTTATATCTGCACTAAATGCAAATTGATATGTTCGGAATCTCAAAATGATGCAAAATAGCTCCTGTTGAACTGTTCCGCCGTTCAATAAAATGGAATTAAATGAAACTCCATTGCTAGAATTTGCAGATGCATCAAAAACGACACGCAAGGGTGTTGATGTGCTTTCTGGGCGAAACACGGCATGATGAGGAATATAATATTCACTATTGGCTATTTCAGGAGAATCTAAAATTCTTTCCATATGATTTAACTGGAAATATTCATCCATAAAAGCCTTGTATTGTATTGCCATTGTTTTATTTTTATCTAATCTTTTCCAAAGTAAATTTAAACGCCTTTCCGCCATTTCTCTTGAATCGCCTAGAGTAGAACGTTTTTCTTCAACTATTGGCAATTTAACAACATACCTTCCGGTACTATCCCTCTTATGAGTGGAAAGAAAATGTTCCTCACAGTAAGCTTGTTCATATGTTTTTGATTCGACTGAATCATCTGTATTATCACCAGGAAAAGATTCTAAGTTAAAGAAATTTTTAACAGAATTCTCCAGGTTATCATTTTTAAAAATTAATCCAGAAAAGAAATAAGAATTTTTGCCTGTGATTGTTCCAGTTACCAAATATCCGAACACACTATTTTGTAACAAGAGTGAATTATCACATGATCTAAATTTTTCTGCCTTCAATAAATCAAAGAACAACTCGCATCCGAGTAATGCATTAATTTTACTAGGAATATGAAAAGTCTCATCCGCAAGTTTTATCTCACTTGGGAAGTTAACTTTTGAGATATCGATTTCTTTAGAAGGAGTTAAATGCGTTATTTTAGGCATAATTAAAAATGATACAGTTCTGGTAAATCATTGTCTTCATTAAAAATGGTAGTGGTTAATTTATTTTTAACGAAGAATTCTCCTCCGTTAATACCAGAGATGGATGCATTAACCTTTTCCCGCTTCAAATCTAAAGAATTGGCCAAATCTGCAGTTACTATGTTTACCGAGCTCCCTGAATCCAACAGTGCTTTTATTTTTAATTTTTGACCAAATGCGTCTTCAATAAATAACTGTGCGGTGCATAGAATGTTTGAAGATAGTTTCGAGTTATTTGCAAGCGCTGACTCAGCATCAGGGGTTAGTTTTTGTGGCAACCTCGACGAGCCAGACGGTTCATTGTTTACATAAAGTTGCTCCCCCTCGTCTGGGGGCGTTACCTCTGCAAGGCGCGTACTTAAGAGTTTGGAATCCAGATGTATCAAAGAATTATGGCCTGATTTTTGACAGCTTCGGCAGAGGAATGTGGATTTGCAGGGTGGTTTATGCAATTTCAAACAGTTCTTACAAATGTTATATTTTTCTAAAAGCTCGATTCTTTTAGAAACACTCAATTTTAAAAATTCAGAGCATCTTTGTAAAGGATGTTCAAATTTACATAAAATACATGGCTTTACATTACTTAGTTTATTCGCATTAAGAAGAAAGTTTTTTTGGCTTATTTATTGTGCCTTGAAATTCCTTCTGGAATTTGTTACTTGTAGGGAATTTCCCTAATTGATCGATTACCATCGCTCTTGATTCTAAAAATTGCAAGAGCTTCTTCAATGAAGGTATTTGTTTTGATTGTATGGACATTTCATATGCCTTTCTACTCTCTTTGTCAAGTCTTTCTAATATTATATTTACTAATATAGCATTTGTTAAGTCATTACATTCTAAATTCAAACTTTTTAAACCTCTCAGACTTTTATTTATTGTGTCTGTGATATTTCGTAAACCTTTTGCAGACTCAAAATTTAATTTTTCTAGTTTTAGCATATTTCGAATGTGAATATCAACAACTGCTCGCTTATTTTCAAAGCGTTCTTCGAGAGCAGCAAACAGTGACTCAAATGTATCATCACTTGTTTCTTGTAAGGGAATTTCCGGAATTTTCGTTTTTAATTGAATATGATTGATATAAGCGTTCAAATTTGAATTTTGATCATTTATATTATGCATTACATTTTCCTTAACATTATAATTAGAGAGTAAGCATTTCAAACTTACCTCTAATTCGTTTCTTTCTTCTTCGATATCCAATATTTCTTGATCGCACTTTTGGCTTAGCGTTTCATCTTCGTCGATTTCTAAATAATCCTTGAATAAAATTTCTAATTCATTTTTTATTTCTTCCACAATTGCCAGCTTTTGTTGACAGCTTAATACGAATTTATTTTCTTCTTCAACCGTTGAACTATTTTCAACAAACTTTTTAATGGTTGTGAGTTTCGCCTTTATCCTTCCACGGATTTTATTTAACTCTTTGGCTTTTTGAGTTTTATTTTTCTCCATATTTTAGCTAATTCGTCTCCGGATCGCTAGGACCAGAATGAAGAGGTTCGATAATGATGACGGACCTTTTATGTATTTTAAAGAATTTATTGTTTCTCCGCTTTCGGGAGTTGGATTGAGCCTTGCCTTTCGGCGTTGCTGCTACGTCGATGATGTTACAAAGACTGATGGTTTTTTACATATACCGCTAGAGGGCGTTACAAGTGAGAGGCGGGGCAACATGCTTACGTAACACCGCGAACTGCTTAACATGCTGTGTGTGTAACCGTCAATACCTGTGTTCTATTCTTTTATAATAAATGTACTGTCTTCAAGAACCATGCTGAGATTTATTGAAAATTAACAACAATTTTCTTTACTTATTGAACAGAAATATCTTCAGCCATGTGAGATTTATGATTCTCCCATAATTTTGTTAGAAATGCAGGAGGGCAGGTCACAATTATGATTGCAAAAAATGCACGAATTTGATTTGAATGTGTTGTGTTGCATGTCATTAATGCACATATCACAGTGTGAGTTGTTTTCCAATAAATTCAGAGTTTTTCATGCTCTGCGGACGGAAAGTGATATGTGTAATTCTGTCGACACATAATTCTCATTTGTTGAAGAGACCCTGGACCATGGAGAACTATTAAAAGCATACGAAGAAAGAAGCCTTCATCTTGATTGAGATGTACAATGAACAATCTTCCTTTCGCAGTTTCTTTGAAATCCATACTTTATCCATTGACCCGTTCAAATGTTTTCTACTCTCATATCACGTGCAATATTTAGGCACTTCCGAATGCAGCAATGTTTTCGCAAATGTGTCATTTTGATGAAACGTATAGAAAGCAGCAAAATTTCGTGCTATTATGGGTTTTCATTCGAATATTCACGTTGTAAAATGAATAACCAACATTTATCTGAGAATATGAACTTTGACCCGGTTTTTTTTGTTAAACGTGATCCAAGAGAATCTGAAAAGGATGGGTACAGAGCGAAGTTCATCTTATCAGCCTTCTGAAAGATGATTGCAATTCTGTCTAATCAAAAGTGATTAAAATAAGTTTTCTTAACTGTTATTATATCTGAGATATAATTAAAAATATCAGCAATCATTTATATACGTTGCGAATATCTCGATGTTTTGAAATTGTGTACATGTGTGCGTATGCATGAAACTGTAATATTTATAAATCATGAACTGTATGATGAAATCAAATATGTAAAAAACAAATTATTTTGGTTCATGTTTATTTAAAATTTTATATTAGTTTTAAGACGTCTGTTAAAAATAGTTTTTGCTTAGGTGAATGCAACTCTATGATTTAAACGAATGTTTATCCTAATCCCAAGGAAAAGTCTACTTGATCTTCCTCTTCCTTAATAATCATCCACTATTCAAACTAGAAATAATTTTCTCTCTTGATGTTTATCACAGAAACCTCATTTCTCGCATAGAAGCCATATTGGAAAGATAGATTCTTGAGCCTTTAGTTATTCCAGATTTTTATTATTACATAACGTGTGATTCTTAAACAACGTTTCAACAATAACAATAATGACAAATGTGTGGCCAAGAAAAAGTTTTTCTGCCGTTGAAAGAGTTCTCAAATAATTTATTTATTCGTTCCGGAGCATTCGGATGAAGAAGCGCGCTCCCGTTCGACGTTATCAATATATTCGCTCCTTCTGAGCCTTGCTTCACTACTCTCAAGTAACCTCGGTTTTTACCAAATGCAAAGCCTTTGAGAAGATATTAAACACATTTGCTTGTGTGCGTGCACGCTATCGTTGGTGTAGTTTAAAATAATTTTTTAAAAAGTAATAAAATAAATAAAAGATAAATGAATAAAATAATAAAAGTAATAAAAATAAATAATAATAATAATAATAATAAAACGGGCGTACGAATGAAGCATAAGACATTACCTCGCTGTGAGAGCATTGGGTCTTTTACTATTTTATCCGCTTTGAGGAGGCTGGATGTTTAAATATTGATTTTCGAGCTGGTTCTCTGTTACATAATTCCTCATTAGGAATACTTATCAAACTTTTAAATAGTGATTGATTCGTACTACATTGTGAGCAATCTTATCATTTTAATTCATGTTGCTTTATGTAGAGGACGAAAGCGCCAAAATATGATAATTATTCACATTATTCCCACTTATCTAAACCATCTAAAATAATGTAATGCAAGCAATAAAAGGGGATAACAATAGCAATTTCATTAAAATAAAAAAATAAAAAATACTCCACAAATTATGCAAAAGATAAAACATGAAATAAAGTATGAAATGAAAGTCGAAGAAAAAAGAAAATCTCACAATTTTGAACAGGTTTTAATCGACTTCCACCCGAACATTGCAAAGTAAGGATTCTCAGCGTATTGATTGAGTTTTGAAAATGTTGGCTTATTACCCTTACGGTGCACCCGGCAGCAGCGGGGAGGGGCGGGGGAAGAGCAGCGATAATTGAATAAAGATCTGCACTTTTATCGAGACAGTTCCCTTTATTTTGGTTTGTTCCCTCTCCCCCCCCCCCCCCGGCTAATGGAGTTGCAGCTAATGACCTAACGATCGCCGCTTTTTGCTCTCATTTCGTCCATCCGCAGTTCTCGATTTCGTGCCGCAGGAGTGAATCAACTTCAGTCGGAAACCAGAAGATGCTTAATAGACGCGTCAAAGGAATATGCTATGAAGGTAGCCGATTGGGGAAAAATTCGAAGATTCGGGAGAAGAACAGAACGGATGAAGGATGAAGTTCTTGCGGAAAAAATGTGTCTTAAGCATTTGAAGATTATTTGTAATGGCTGAAAAACAAGAAAAATGGCTTTGAGCCTATTTTCAATTTTTTCTAAGTATCCCAGGCACACTTTTATTTAATTATACACGCAGTGCAGAAACTTTTGTAGTTGCCCAAAACATCCGATGTAGAGATTTTAATGAATCTTCTCACTTCATAATGAACTGTTTTGGAACCATGTGTTTGTAACTGTGAACACGATACTCTATCAAAATCGTTGACATATCGAAAAGGTTGGGCAAAATTCGTGAACGGAATATCACCAGCCCACTCGTAGGCTTCTGAACGCGTATAGCTCAAAAATACAACAAGCTAAATTACATATATGCCTCTTTCCTTAAAATTGTAAGTCGTTGACAAAATTTGGATCACATCCATTTGAAGTAGGTAATCTATCCAACCTGTCTATCTAAAATAAACGAAATTTAATACGTAATCTTTTTCCCAATGAGCTCAAACATACATTAAAAACTTCATGATACTACAAGTCCCATTACAAAGCGCACCCTATTGTGAAAGTTGCGACAAGAATACTTTAGCCCTCTCGATGCCAGCCGGGCGGTTCGGGGCGGTTTGAGAATTTGCCCTATAATATCCACGTGGGTCGGTTTGGGGCGGCTGCTAGCCGTTTCAGGGGAGATGGGTATTTAAAGCGGCTACTCTACTAAACACTCCAGGTGGTCCTCGTTATCGATGACAATCGCGGCTTTTTCACAGTAGTTTCCCCTGTGCCTTAGGGCGGTAGGGGTTGAGGAGGGATTCAGTAAATAGGTTGTTGGCGTATATTTTGTATTTTGAAAGGGTTTTAGTTTCTATTTTCATGTGTTGTTAGCTCAAAATTGGAAAGACTTTTATGGCCATTTATTAAAAATTTTCCACTGAAGTGCTCTGTTAACGATGAATGAAATGTAAGGATACCGACAAGTTGTTTATTTTTGGAATAAGCATCAGAAGCTCTTTTCAGTATCAAGACTATTGTAATGATATAAAGACAAACTATTGCATTGTCACTGCAGCCTATTCACATGGCAGTTTTCTCACAAAATGTGTAGCGACTCTTGTTACTGTAGATGGAAGTCGCTTTACACTGCAAGCGTCTTATTCTGTCATCAAAGGACTGTGGAATTTCTGAGGCCAAGTACAAACTTCCGCTTTCAAAATAGCAATAAAAGACCAGAAAAAGATTGGGAGTATTCTTTATTGCCCCCTTCACAGAGTGAGATAAGTTACATAAATGCTGAGTTCCTTTTTCAAATGCCATTCTGAAAATTTCCCCAATTGTGAATTTCTACTTTTTATTTTACGTACTGTGAATCGGATTTTTGGATTATCAGAGTAATTTTTGTATTGAAACGCTTATTATTTTTTCATTATGAGTAAAAGAAATCGTGAACACATTGAAGAAGAAATTAAAGCAATTTTACTTGCTTCTGATGAAAGTGACTGCGATCTATCAGCAAAGATGATGGTTGGCTAAAAAATGATACTTTAGCTCAGCTCTCGTTTATTCTAAACAAAGAAGCAGGAGACGAAACTAATGAGGATCAGATAAACGAGAGAGATGGAGATGAGGAGTCAAAAAAATATGTGACTATGTTATATAATTTATATAACAATGTTATATAATTTACTTATGTGGGAAGCGCTGACAGATCCCGTATCCTGTATGGCGCCATGCTGGCCATGTTGCGTCACGTCATTAATCACGTGATGCTTTCCCGCCATTATTGGCAGACGAGAGTTAGGCAGTGAGACTGCAAGACGTGCAGCTCACGCTCATGTATCTTTTATGTTCTATGTAGTAATGTTTTGTCCTTTGTACTTTAATCTTAATAAATATATTTCAAATATTAATGCTGGTCGTTGCCTTTTCCCACATTTTTGGGGGCTCGGCCTTTCTCGTGAATACCCCTAGCAAATCCCGCCAAATTGTTGAAAAGCTGTGGACGTTAGTACAATTTAAGACGTTAAATTGATGCTAAGAATTTTGATAAGAGTGGATTTTTGCCGTGGATATTTTAATGGACGTTAGTGCACGTTTTGGATGGATATGATTCAAGTGGAAACGTTAAAGGTTCAATTACTTCGTGTTCTTGTGCAACTGTGCTGACATATACTGGCTGCTTTAAAAAAAAGGAACTTTTCAGAGTGAATAATTCGACTGCTCCCAACCAGGTAGGCGCAATTTTTTCAGAAGTTTGTAATTTATAGTATAGTACGTTACTTTATTCCATTCTCCCTTTAAATTTTTATCCCGAGTGAATGTGCATTAGTTCTGTTTTAATTCATTACAATGTCTTTAAAACTAGGCGATATTGAATTAATCGCTAACTCCCTTAAATATGCAAAAACTAATTCCGTAAAATTGCTTAACTCTGTGTTAGGTTACAGTAATTTTGACCATTCTTCTCGAAAAAGAATGAGAAATTTTGAAAGATTTGAAAATTTAGATGTAGAAAAACATAAACAAGAATTGCTGAAGATTTTTTCTTTATCTGATTTTATCTCCGTTTCTAATTTATTACACTTAGAAGTAACTGAGACCGACAAAGATGCTATGTGTGAAAATATTTTTAAAGCCCTAACAAATTTAAATGAATTTCAGAACTCGCTAGATATTAGTTTTTTATCGGAAACAGAAGAAAAACCTTTGTCTCCTCAAAAGGTTTCTCAAACCGAAACTTCATCTATTAATAACAGCTCTATGAGTAATACGGGTAATAATTCTTCCTTCCCCATCCCCGTAACTTCAGACGAAACATTAATAAATAACAGTCAGGCATTAATTACTGGCGCCAAAAGGGAATCACTCGAAAATGATCCCTCGAATAAACAAACGATGAATGAAATAAACCTTCAGTTTTGTTTTTTATTACGCGATCTCTGTGGTAGTAGCAGAAACTTCACAGGAAATGATTCCTATTCGATTAAAAGTTTTTTTTATGATGTTGAAGAGAATTTTTCTCTTTTTCCTTCTTTAAGCGAACAACAAAAATTAATCTTTGTAAAGAGATTAGTTTCCGGCGCAGCTAAATCTTTTTTATTCTCTCAAAGAAATCTAAATTCCTATCATGCTTTTAAAAGTGCATTCATTAATGAATTTTCCGATAAAGTAACTTCTATTGAAATACATAAACAACTAGAAAGACGTAAAATGCGCTCGAATGAAACTTTTATGCAATATTTTATTGCCATGCGTGAAATTGCGAATCAGTCTGAAACCCTTATTGATGAATGTTCTGTTATTCAATACACAATAAATGGGATACAGGGTTCAACTTCTGATAAAATTATTCTTTACGGTGCAAAATGTTATTCTGAGTTTAAAGAAAAATTACGAATTTTCGAAACTATCGTAAGTGCAATAAACGCAAATAATTCAAAGATGTCGTATTCTAGATATGCTAATGACGGCCAAAGGCGTGATACAATAATAAAATCCCTGTCCAACAAAGAGAATCAAAATCGAATTTTAGTAATCCGACTAACAGTAACATGCGTTGTTTTAATTGTAACGATTTTGGACATATCTCAAAGTCTTGCCCTAATCGTAATCGTGGTCCTAAATGTCTTTCTTGTAATCTTTTCGGACATAAATCTTCCGATTGTCACCGTACTACTCGGAATGACAGTTCTACCCCACGTGATAATGTCAACACTTTACATTTATTGCATTCTCCGTCGAATATGCATAAAGAGGTTGTTATTCTTAATAATACACTTTCCGGATTAGTCGATACTGGTAGTTTTTCGACACTTCTCAAACATTCTGCATGGATTAAACTAGGATCGCCGCCGTTGACGAATAACAAGATGACACTAACTGGATTCGGTTTTTCCCAAACTAAAATAATAGGTTCCTTTGAATCTGAAATTATTATTGACAAACAAAGTTTTCCTGTTTTTATTTCTGTGGTACCTAATAATTGTACTACTTATGACCTAATAATAGGTTGCGACGTAATAAATCAGGCAAATTTGACAATTAAACCTGACGGTGTTGTATTTTCCAAAATTTCTAAATCTGATGATCCTGTTGAAACTGACAGTTTTATAATGGCTATTTCTGCCGAAACTCCCACGTTTGATATAGGTCCGAATATTTCTAAACAAACTCGCAATGAGGTTGAACAGATTTTGTTAGCCTATAAACCTAACAAAACTAAAACCACGAACATCGCACTTGATATAACGCTTACTGACGATGAGCCAATTTTCCACTCTCCTCGACGTTTACCCTTTGCCGAACGTGATATAGTAAATGCGCAGATAGACGAGTGGTTAAAAAATGGAATTATAGAACCATGTTCTTCACCCTATGCTAGTCAAGTTGTCGTAGTTCGTAAGAAAGATGGAAAACATAGAGTCTGTATAGATTATAGAAAATTAAATCGTAAATTAGTTAAAGACCATTATCCACTACCATTAATTGATGACATTTTAGATCGTCTTCAAAATGCTAAAATTTTCAGTACTCTCGATTTGCGTAACGGATTTTTTCATGTGCCGGTAAAAGAAAAAAGTCGTTGTTACACCAGTTTCGTCACAAATACAGGTCAATTTCAATTCCGTTATATGCCATTCGGTTTAAGTTCATGTCCTCCTGTCTTTATGCGATACATAAATGCCGTATTTCGTGATCTTATTGCAAAAGGCATTGTCCTCCCGTATATGGATGACATCGTCATTCCCGCAAATAATGAATCTGAGGCTCTCGAACACCTTAACACTGTTCTAAAAGTAGCTCGCGATTATGGACTAGATATAAACTTTAAAAAATGTCAATTTTTGCATAGTCAGATTGAATTTTTGGGTCACGTAGTAGAACACGGCAAATTGCTCCCTTCACCCTCCAAAACTAAAGCCGTTCTTAATTATCCTGAGTTAAAAAATGCAAAAGACGTACAACGTTTTCTAGGTCTTACGGGAAACTTTAGAAAATTTATTCCCTCATACTCTACTATAGCAAAACCACTTAGTGATCTTCTTCGTAAGGACAGCCCCTTTCTATTTCAAGCTCAGCAAAAAACTGCGTTTTTACGCTTAAAAGAGTTACTTTTTGATAAACCCGTTTTAACTATTTTTAATCAAGGCAGTCCCATTGAAATTCATACAGACGCGTCAATTGATGGCTTGGGGGCAGTCCTACTACAAAAATCCAAAGATGATAACAAATTCCATCCAGTGTATTATATGTCCAAGAAAACGTCTGACAGCGAAAGAAAATACACCAGCTATGAACTGGAGGTACTCGCCATTGTAGAAGCTCTTAAAAAATTCCGAATTTACATCCTCGGATCACACTTTAAAATTATCACTGACTGTAATGCATTCGTCAAAACGTTAAATAAAAAAGAAATGAATTCCCGCATTTCGCGATGGGCATTATACCTTCAGGATTTTGACTACGAAATAGAGCATCGAACCGGTTCAAAGATGACTCATGTCGACGCTCTTAGCCGAAGCCCATGCTGCATGATCATTCAAGACTGTGTCAATCTTCAAATTTTCAAAGCTCAACAGACAGATGAGCATATTACAGCTATAAAAGCATTACTTCAAAATGCACCTTACGAGAACTACATAGTCAAAAACAACATTTTATATAAGAACTTAGACGGAATCGATTTATTTGTCGTACCTGATGATATGCAGGCCAACATTATTAAATCCTGTCATGAACGAGGCCATTTTGCAGTAAAACGCACGCAGGAAATGTTAAACAAAGAATTCTTTATTCCGAACTTGAAAGAGAAAATTGAACGATGCATACGCAACTGTGTAACATGCATTCTAAATAACAGAAAACGTGGCAAATTAGATGGCACTTTGCATCCACTTGACAAAGACGATACTCCCTTTCATACATATCATATTGATAATTTGGGTCCTCTTCCCAGCACTTCTAAGAAATATAAGCATATTCTGGCAATCATCGATTCCTTTACGAAGTTTGTGTGGCTTTACCCGACCAAGTCCACCGACACCGCTGAAGTTCTCAATAAGCTCGAATGCCAAAGATCAGTTTTCGGTAATCCTTCAAGGATTATTACGGACAGAGGTACCGCTTTCACATCTACGTCATTCAAAGAATATTGTGAACATCAGCATATCACCCACATTGCTATTACAGCTGGACTTCCTAGATCAAACGGTCAGGTAGAAAGACTTAATTCTACTATCATATCTGTACTCTCCAAGCTATCCATAGAAAACCCTGAGAAATGGTATAGCCATGTTGCTTCCGTTCAGCAAATTATTAATTCTACATTTCAACGAAGTATCAATTCTACTCCATTCGAAATTCTGTTTGGAACTATAATGAAATCTGAGCATGATATAAAAATCCTCGAAATCGTCAACGAAGAGATCCAGTCTGCATTTCTCCAACAGCGTGATGAGCTCCGTAAAGATGCAAAACAACAAATCCTCAAAATCCAAGAAGAAAATCGCCGTACCTACAATCTGTGTAGGAAACATGCTCAAAAATTTCAATTGAATGATCTCGTCGCAATCAAGCGCACTCAATTTGGCCCTGGTCTGAAATTGAAACAAAAATTTCTCGGACCATATAAAGTGATCAAAATTAAAGCAAACGACACATACGATGTTGAAAAGTATGATTTCTTCGATGGACCATCAAAAACTTCAACTTGTGCAGAATATATGAAACCATGGTCCAGCAATATAGAACATATCACTTGAATTGTGTTTCAAAAGAAAACACTGAACACTACTTAAAGAGAAAGAGAACTATTTTCCTTCTTTTTGTGTGTGTATATTTGGACGATATAGACTTTGATTTTTTTTTTCTCTGTTTATTTTGTGTTTTTATATTTTTATATGTTCAACACTAATATTATTTTTATTTTTAGTTAGTTATTCGATATTTCCAGTGCACGCTATTGTATTGCAATATACTTATGCTGTCACGGATGGTATGACTATTTTATTTGTTTTATCTTGTGAATATTTCAATTTTACATATTATTATTTTCCTGTATTTGCTGTTTGTTTTATATATTTACTTCATTGTACTGTATACCATAAGGCGAGGTCGCCTATCCTGTCATGATGGCCGATGTGGGAAGCGCTGACAGATCCCGTATCCTGTATGACGCCATGCTGGCCATGTTGCGTCACGTCATTAATCACGTGATGCTTTCCCGCCATTATTGGCAGACGAGAATTAGGCAGTGAGACTGCAAGACGTGCAGCTCACGCTCATGTATCTTTTATGTTCTATGTAGTAATGTTTTGTCCTTTGTACTTTAATCTTAATAAATATATTTCAAATATTAATGCTGGTCGTTGCCTTTTCCCACACTTATTATCAAAAATTTGCAAATTATTCCCTCATGCGTAAATTTATGAAAATTTCATATGAAATTTTCTTTCAAAATTTTTATCTTGACTTAATAATATAGAAAACTTCACATAACCTTTTAAAAGCAGATTTTCAGCATGACAGTTTATACTAAAAACATAATATTTATGATGAATGTAATAATAAATGTGTTAAATCTTCATGTTTAGTTAATGAAGAATGCAATAGAGATGAATGTTTCAGTAAAATGTTCAGGCTGAAAACTGAAGGAATGAATTTTCAAAATATATTTCGCTGAGTAATTTTTTTCCCGAATTTTATTTCAAAATTTTTGTATTTCAATATTAAATAAAGTTTAAAAAATATGTTATCTCATCTATCGAATTGTCTCGATAGATGAGATATATAAAGTTTGACGTAATATATTCCTTGGTTGGACAAAAATTTTAAAAGTTATATTTTAAAAGATTAGCAAAAAAGAGTGGCAAAATAAAGATATTTTTGAAATGTATATTTACTCCACATTCTTTTTCGATTATTTAATGTAAAAGCAAGAATACGTAAGGTTTTGGAAAAAAATGTAAAAACTTCTTTCAAAATTTAATTAAAGTTCTAAAACTTTTCTCTTAGTATCACTGTCGAAAATGCAAAATAATATTTTGCATTCAAAATTTCAATGAAGATAACCATTTATACTAAAAAAAAAAAAAAAAAGAAGAAGAAGAAGAATGCTAAAAGCAATAAACAAAAAAAAAAAAAAAAAAAAATCTTAGCTAAGTGTTGAAAGAGCGTATTCTTTTCGAAACGTCTTTCAAAAAGTGCAGTAACATTTTTTTATTCAACGAATGTTTTTATTTTGGTATTAAATGAAGATTTAAAATATTATCTCGTCTATCAATGAATTGCATTGACATCTTTATTATGTAAACAAATGTACTAATTGCCTTGATATATGCACAATGTATGTTCTACATTACTATGTAAAAAAAAAAAAAAAATGCTAATATATGACATATTATTTAATTTTGGCAAAAAAAAAAAAAATGTAAAAGCCTAATGAAAATAAGACGAAAAGATGTTTTTGGAATTGCTAGTAAAGCCAGTTTTATTTAAATGGTTTGGAAGCCTAACATAAAACTTGCATAAAATCCCTATTTTCTCAATTATAGAATAAATTTAATATTATTTGTAAAAAAAAAAAAAAAAAACCCAAAAATACGAGAGCGAAACGCTTCACACTAAAAAATATAAATACATTAGAATAAAACTCTATGGAAAATGATTCCCGTTGTCGAAAACCGCAAGGCAATTTTTCAAGGCAGAGCGTCGACAGATTTATTACTCGGAATGCGGGGGGTAACTGCCCCTCAGCTTGGGAGAGTCCATGTCTCCTATAGACACGCTGAGAAAGTCTGGATGTTAAAGGGAGTACCGCTTGAAAAGTGCTTGGATGTTAAAGAGTTAGTTCAATCCGCCCATTTTCGTCCGAGCATCATATAGCGTGAGTTATCCATACAAAGGTAACAAGGATCAAAATAAAAATCGAATTTCAGATAATTTTGATTTATGCATTTATATAAACTTTCAGGAAAGATGATGCTCGTGATATTTGTTCACTTCTGTAGATAATCATTGCAATATATGTCTTTATAATAAATTCGTAAAAAATATAACAGAAGCGGAGCATACGATTATGTTATCCATGAGAATTCTTTTAATAAATCTTTTATATTTCGGCATTTTACATAATCCCAGTTGATAGTCCTGCATTGTTCGGAATTAAGATAGTTTTTCATATTCCTCTCATTTCTTTTTCTACAAATATTCTCTCTAACAAGTATAAATCTTTTTTGAATTCTTTCTTGTTGAGTTCAGTCTTTTAATTTTTTTTAAATGGATTTTTCAAACTCTGACGGGATTTCAGAGACAAGGGCAGTTGCAGTTTTCCTTTCCAGGATCAATACGTGTCACTCATTACTTCAGCACGTGCCAAAAGACTCTCCAGGTCTCACCGCAAAGAGAACTATTTAGGACAAATGGAATTCCATAAAAAAGCACAGCTGGAATAAAAGACAAAACACTCATTCTCCGCAAAGAGACATTCAAGATACAAGATTTTTCTATCAACCTCGTCTCTTATTATATGTTCCTTCTCAATTTTTAGTTGTCTTTGACGAGCTTTTTCCAGCACTAGAAGGTGTGCCCATCTGGATGGGTTATTCTGCTGACATTATCTCAGGTCTTACCAAACGTCATTTCAGCTTGTTTCCCTCCTCATCGTGAGATTTTCTCTTTTGCTTCCTTGCAGCGAAATCTTTTCTAGGCACATTGTTCATCAACGTTCAAATTAAAACTATTCAAAAAATTCAAATTGAAACAAGTGATAATCCACTAAGTGAAAAAAAAAAGTTGTACAGACAAATACAAAATAAAAAGTAAATTCTGAAAGAAAATAGTAGCAGTAATTTTTAACTGACTTTGATGCTAGACTGCAATGAATCATCATAAATTAAATAATAAAAATTTCAGACCTTAGAAAAAAAAATGTAAACAGAATGGAAAGTTTACGAACCGTAACTAGTTTTTAGTCATACTTAGCTTCATTCACGCATGAATACATCAGCCAATTTAAGTATTACGAAAACCTTGGCTATTCTGTTGATACCAAAACAGATGTTGCGATTCCGATACGGATGCAAACTAAGTGGGTGAGAGGGGATTTTTAACTTTCTCCAGCTATACAGCTTGCGGTGGACGATTATGTATGCTAATTTACCTCACTGCCGTCTACAATCCCGTTAGCATTTGCTTGCAGTCTCTGTTGAGCAGCTTCTAGTCTGCCCTCCCCATCTCTTTCACTCTTGCTTTTCAGAAGTTTTTCCAAAGGCAGCGTGTTCCATTCAAGGCACGACTCAAAATTTCATTTCGCCTTGATCAGTAACACATGAGCAGTAACTTATTTCATCTGAGTAAAAATACGAGCATAAAGGTCTTTAGGAGGAGCCAAGTGTTACCAACGTAAAAAGTCAAAATAAGTTAATATAGAAACTAATAAATTGAAATTCAGAAGCGTAATGCCAAGTGCTCCGTAATCATCATTATGGAAATAAAATTTCACCTCGCGAAACACGAAATAAAATTTTGCAAATGTTTGCTGAGGCAAGACGCTTCTGAACAATTAAAACTTTGTTAAAAGTCAAGATCCCAGGAACTTCGAATTATGCTTAGAAAGAAGATTTTTTTTTTTTTTTTTTTGGTTTCTTTATAATGATGTAAACGTTACAGTTCTTCGAGGAAAAAATATCCGAAGAATTCGTGCTAATATACAAATAAAACTTAAATTTATCACTTATTATTAAATAAATAAAAAAACTTCAAATAATTTTTATGGTGCTAGCTTCATTTGGGCTAATCTGCCTCTGAGTGAGATGCGGTCCCGATGCGTGAAACGATACCGGCTGAGATAGAGGCGATAAAAATTAACATATAATTTTTGTATATATGTGTGAAAAGATAAGATAGGTAACATGAGGCCAAAACATTTTGTATATAGGTGAAATCGGGACTGGTTGTTAAAAGGAGTAAGTTGATATATTCAAATTTTAAATTAACTATCGGTTGAAATTCTCTTTTCTCCACTGGTTCTATATGGGTAACTTTCAATCGTGAGTCACTCTCGACGATTTTGGATTCCCCATAAACATCAGAAGAAAAGAGTGTTTGTGAAAACACTAATTATGAAGTTATTTGTAGTTTTACTAATTCTAATTTTTTAAATTGTGATTGAATCCTTTGAGATATTTTTGTAAGGTTGTAAAATCTGGATTTCAGATAAGTGATGTCACATTTAAAAATTCTCTACATCTATCTAATTGCACTCACACGTATCAAGATATAAAATGGCACGGCAAAGAGCAACGTGTTACAATTCTACTTGGGGTAATGGTTACAGAGTAGTAATTTGCTTTGAGTAACTTTTAATTATAAATTTTTCTTTTTAAAATTGATATGATAAACTATAAAAGGAAGAGGGGGGGGGCGCATTTCTAAGGGCATGGGAAGAAGGGGTTTTTCTTTGAGAAAGGCGACGTGAATTATTTCATATTTCAAAAAATTTGCATTAAAATGAATACTGCTAGAAAAAATGTTGTAATTCTAAGCAATGTCACTCATTTCCTAATTTAACTATTTTAAAGAAAATTAGTTTAAGGTTATTGATTAAATAAAAATACAGATAAATGTTATTAATTTTTAAAGATATTTTTGCAGATGCTGCATATAAATTATATTAATGAATCATTTTTGTTTTAGATCCAGAATCAATTGTACGTAATAAAAAGACACTTCATTGGATTTTTGCGTGTAGACGGGAGATGGAACTTATAGAATATATTATGATCTTTCTCCTAAGGAAATAGAAACATTGGCATATCATTACTGAATTTAAAATTAACTAAAAATTCCTGAGGCCTAGAAGGAATGGAAAAATTCTTCAAATTCTGGCTGTCATATTTTCGAATGGGCTTAGATCTTCTTACTCACTCTGCAGGTGTTAGTTTCAGTAAAATTACGAACTTTAATATGCACAGTATAAACAAATCTACGCAAATTTTCCAGTGACTTTGGTAGATTCAAATTCCAATGTCACGATATCTACAACATTGAAGAGACTGGGTTAACAAAGAGGCAAAGAAGCAAAGACAGAGTTTGGTAAAAGGTACCAAAAAAGTTGTAACACAAGTAAATAGCAGTTAGTAAAGAGCAGAACAAAGTACCTTGTTTTTAACAACAGAGTGCCCTCATTTGTCTATACTTTTAGTGCTAATGGCAATTCAGTTTCTCTTTTAATCCATTACATCTTCTCAAACTTACTTGAAAGAAATGTAGGCTTATTGAATTGAGTAGTATAGATTTAGGTCAAGGCATTTAAAAGTTCCTGAGACACCAGAAAGGGGTATGCCCTACTTATTCAAGATAATCCTCAGTGTCATTTCGATTTACAGATATTGAACTTGGTCCAAAAATACGGAGTGATTCGTTTATCTTCTTTACTCCACACATGACATAAGTTGCAACCATCAGATTAACCCACAGGAAATACTGTTTTCTGAAGCTGATAGTAAGAAAACTGTCAAAGCGGGAACCAATGACGACTTTCATTTTATTAGATTCACCGGTAAAAAATGATTTGCAATCCGAAGTCGACAAACTGTGGACAGAAAACTACCCACTTATAGTATAAGAAGAACAGCATCAACTCGGACAAAAAAAAGAAGGGGAAAAAAAAAAAAAAAAAAAAAAAAAAGAGTTCCTAAAGCGGTTTTGGACCTTTCTCAAATATAAGCTGGTTTCAGCGTTACAATTTGGAACGGGCCACAACTTCAGTGCTAAGTTTCACAAATTTCATATTTGTAAAATTTACTATTCAGACAATAATTATGATGAATTCTTATAAAAATAGCTTAGCAAATGGAATGCATTTCGATTAAATTTCCAAAACCTGTTTTTAGCCTATAAAAATTACAAAATAATAAAAACATAAGGATATTATATTTATTTTTATTGCCAACATATTGTATATAACAAGTTATTTCATGTAGTGTCACAGCATGCCTCATTATAAGGCATAGGCATTCATTTCTGTATAGAACTTTTTATACTGTTGAATTATCGCCGACTAATAGTTTTGAAAAAATATGTTATGGATCCTCAAGTTTAAGTTTTAATGTGTCTGCAGTGGTGAAAATGGGGAAATTCATAACTGCATTTTTATTTCGAAAAGTCCTTTTTTTTCCAACTTTCTTTCGTCCCAATATCATTTATTTTGCGGAATAACAGTATTTTGATTTTTTTAAACTAAATGAATTATTATGAATTTGAAGAATATTTACTGTCATCCTCAATGTCAGTAATGCCGGAATATGATATTACGTTAGATTATCATCATTCTGATAACAATTATTCAGGTCTTATAGAGACAGACTTTGAGTTCGGCAACAAAAGATCTACAGTGTCTGTACTGCCAATTCATCTCTCAGCTCAGACACAATGGCAATCAAATCTCATTGGTGATATATAGGCGATCATTCGGTATATTGTTTTGCAAAATGGAACCAACCGAAGAGTTTCTACAAATGCCACACATTTATAGAGAATTTCCATTGATGATGAGCCTCCAGTACGGGGAATGAACGATTCCAAAAGTGATAGTTTTAATGAATCATGTTTATGTATCCATTACAACAATATTCATCTGTCCAAATCGAATTTCTCTGAAAAGCAGGATTTGATTTTAGCTAAGGTGGAATCTAACTGTAAAATTCTTCTCTCTTTCCCGTTTTCTGCCTTTCTATTTAGTTTGTTACGCTTCTTTCGTCATGGTTAGGGCGAAGACTTCTTGAAAAAATCCCAACTAAATATTGGACTGAATTACTTACTCCAACTGGATTACTTTATAGAAGAATGAAAAAGAAATCAACGACTGCTCTTTCAAGCCATTCATTTACGAAAATTCGAAAGGATTATTATCATTGTGTGAAAAAAAAATACCCTCATATTTCTACTTCTTTGTCAGACCACATCCATCAGTTTATTGTTTCCGAATGAGCAACGAATCTTCAATTATTTCCTAAGTTTTTCTACAAGCAATTAAGTTTCCATGTTTAAAATTACCGTGATCGCATCTCATCTCACTTTTACTGCATTCCAGATAATTTATAAAAAGTCACCAATATCAAGAAAGAATATGTAGTTTTGAAATAGTTAAAAAATTTTTCTGTCTTCAATCTTCTATAAAATCTTTCTTCTATGTTCTATTCTTCTTCTATGTTCAAATCTGCAAGCATTTTTTTTAAAGATATACCCTTAAAAAAGCTACAAAGCATTTAAAATCATCATAAAAATTTTCAGATATTCACAAAAGGACAAAGAAAAATTGAAAGAAATTGTTGTTTAACTATCAAGATGAAATGGAAAGAATTGTTCAAGCTTCTTAAGCGTATATTTTGAATATTCTATACATATATTTTTGGGAATTTGTGAAATCTATTCATTTAAACATTTTGACATTTGAAAAATTGAAATAACATTTTAATTTAAAAAATTTACATTTTAAGATGATACAGGTTGTAATATGGAAATTTTTTCAATTGCATTTTATTTGATTTTCTTGTTTTAATTTCGTAGCCTTTTTAATATTTGGAAATCAGGTCAAAGATAAATTTTAAATTTTACACCTACCGGGGTGTGCTGTCACAATGAAACAATGACTCTTACTGTCCTGGCAAACAAAATTCCAGTTGATGTGCTTTAAAATGTTGCTTCTCTGAAAATCTCCATAAATAAATATTCGGTGTTATTTTTGAGAATCAGTGCCTGTTTAAAAGATATTTTCAAATGATGGGTAAACCAAATACACAAAATTAATTCTAAAGAAATATTGTGACTACTCGTTGCTTGTGCAATTTACCACAAATATTTAGTGGCTAAAAAATTTAATTGGGTTATAAGTCTTAAATTATAGATGTATTTTTCTCATAAAAATTATGGAAGATATTTTTATTCATAAAAAACTCAGCAGCTTATTTTTTCAGGCTTTCAGAGATCCATTTTCCCCGGATTACTAAAGAAAAGGATATCTACAAAGCTTAAAAATAAATCGTCAGTTTCTGGCACCTCGAGCCTCAAGAGATCAAATGACCATTACTAAAGGAGAGATAGATTGCTGTTGATTTACGGTTTAAAGTAATGTGCTGTTTTAAAAAAAAATGTACATTTTCGCAGGAAATATATGCCACGCGATTTTGTCCAGATTCTACCATTCAGAAACACAAAGGTTTCGGTAAGTGAGAATACACGCTCCTTTCCGAAGAGAAAATATCGATCTCGTCTGTTTAATATTCTTCCCATTGCGACGACCACGACTTTCACTATAAAAGAAATAATTAAAACTCTTAAAATAAACATGAAAAAAAGATAGATGAAAACAAAAGTATTTAAAAAAATACTAAAAATTAAAAAAAAAAAAATAAAGTTTTTTTCCACTATTTTTAGACTTTTGAGTATAAAAATTTCGTACCTCAGATTGTCAAAATGAATAAATATGAATTAAAAAATAATTAAAAGAAATTAAATAATATTTGAAAATGCTTATTAAAAATTTACAAACTCTTAGCAAAGCAACTGAATCAAATAATGCATAATTTCAAACTAAAACGTGTTTCCACTCTCCAGAAAAACTCGAGTTACGAAAAATAATAAAGCCACTGGCATCAAATTGCTATTTCAATAAACATTTCTCTTTTCCCACTTTGAAATAATTTTGTTAAATTATTATATGACAATACATTGCGCAAACCTTATTCGAATTAAAATATTTCATATCATTTGATTTATAATTTCGCTATTTATACTAACGTATTTGAAATTTTGTACGTTTGTAATTATTTGCAGTATTTTTACATATAGAATAGTTGTTTCAAGCCATGACCAGTGTCCAATTAAGTTTTACAATTGTTTAAATAAATTTAGTAAGCTGTTCCATCTTCGTAGAATTTTGTAATAGAAAAGGCTCAGCTGTCACATGAAGTTTGTTGAAGGAAGAAATTTCATCATCTTTTAATTAATTTACTCTCCAACAAAGATTACCAATGAACTCGGACTCTAGCTTTACTGAAAATTCTGAAAAGAACGGTCTATTCATTTCCCCACGAATCAAAACGTTGGGTTAACAGATTCCTTTCTGAAGCTATATAAGACACTTTCTCATCACTCTCTTTTCCTTTCTTTTTTCTTTTTCTTCTGCTTTCAACTTTTATAATTAATTCACTACCCAGCTCTCTCTATAAGAGAGGACAAAAACATCTTGTTAAAAACTAAATATTGGATTATTGTATTGAAAGTATGAAAAATAAAAGTAGTAAGGAAATCAATATTTGCTTTTTCAAAACCGTGTCTTACATATATACTGCTGAAATTTAAACCCAAACTTCAAAAGAAATCACAATAGAAAGAAAAGCAATGAATCAAAATCAAAATCGAAGGAGAGAGGAAACAAATGACTGTGATATTTATATGGATACATCATAACAGATGCATAATACCTTGAAATTAGAAATAAGAACTATTCTTTTGCGTTTCATTTTGGAACAAAAAAAAATCCCAACAATAATATCTACGAGCTGGATTCTATCTGTAAATTGAGTCTGAGGACATGCATGATGTCAAAATTGTTCAAAACAGTCTGAAAGGTTGATGAAGAGCGGTCAGATTTGGTTCACATTTGCGTTTTTCTTGGAAGCGCTCACAAAAAAAGCCTTTCTTAAAACTGTAATCAGAATTTTAATTAAATCAGAATTGTAATCAGACTAATTTATTTTCGAAACTCGTGCTTGTAATTAAGAAATAAATTTTGGAATGGAAAAGCATTATGGCATGGTGAAATGATCACCATGGTATTCATCTGAATGTTCAATTTTTGAATTTTTAGAATATTTAATACCACATTTTGTCTTTTTGTACATTAAGAAAATATTATGACAACCGGAAAATCCCACTTCGTGATTTTGATTTTATCGAAGTTTTAGACTTTCCGTGTTTGCAGAGTTGTATTTTTGTTATTTGCCTTTGCTTGAATTCAAAACCTCCATTAAAGAGACAAATGAATTTTAATGTATAATTTTTATATCAAGTTGTTACTGAAGGTTGCAATAAATGGTCAAAAGAGCTGGAGTATCTGTTTATCTGTCTGCCCAAGTATGTGCAAACATGATTACGCAACAAACCATCAAGATAAATAGAATCTGGCGCTTAATCTTGATAGGATAATTGTGGATATCTTTATAGAATTTTGATTCCCTTTGTTCGAAACAAAGCGGTCTGAAATGATGCTCACTACACTACGCGCGCAAATTATGATGCAAATTAATGGCTTGGTTTAAGATCATAATTTCAATGATCGAATGAAGAAATGAAAGTGCAAAAGTGCAAAAACTTTAACTATAAATCATTTGAATTTATAGTTCGAAATAGTATATCATTGATACATCCGGTGTTAACTGCAGATTTTTCTTTAATTAAGAGAAAGATAGCGCGCAAATAAAATAAAATGTTAATATCGTTGCAACACAAGTGTGTATAAACCCAGTGCTTAAAAAATGAAAAGTGCTACTATTAGATGTATTTAAAAATATTTTTTAAAACATTATTAAAAACAGAATTGTTGAAGAACACTGAAAAGCTAATTGTTTGAATTTTAAATTGTGCCAAATGGTTTTTGTGCATTTATAAGTTCTAAAGATTTAGAGAAAATACTTTAAAAATTCAGATAATTTTTTAATTGAAATTTTGGAAATTTCTACTTAATAAGTAACTAGATGCCAAAGTTGAAATATTTAGATTCAATTGTCTGCTATGTAGAATGTTCTGACCGTTTTCTACTACAGGCGATTGCAGGTGATATAAGTCATATAAACATTATCATATTAAAAGAGAAAATTCTACTTCGTCAATGAATGAATATAAAGATGGAGATAAGGAGATATTGCGTTAAGGGCTATCTTCAAGCTTCGGTGATCGCCCTGGTAATTTGGAATATACGCATTAACAGAGTCCTTCCTATATTTAAACCCCAGAGACTATTACCCCAGAGATATTTACTAGCCTTTGCAGACGACCTGGCCCCGGTAACATGTGGCAATACCAGGAGTTTAACGAATATGGCATTGAACAAAATATATTTGGCTCTTCAAGAATTGAAATTACAACTCTCCGTTGATAAATGCCAGGCCGTGGTCTTTCGGAGTATTTCATCGAGGAAACACACTAAAAGGAATACAACGATATTTTATAGGAACCCCACTTTTAAAATCGACAATATTCCAGTAAAAATTGACGACAGTCTAAAAATTTTAGAAATTTTTATCGATAATAAGTTGACATGGAGCAACCACATTTTATCGCTTTTAAATAAATGTTTACTTTTAACTACAAATTTTAATAAATTTACAAAGACAAATTGGAAACAATTTACAATACAAGACAAATTGGAGCCGGGATAAAAATTTTATAAAAACATGGTATCTTACAGTTATCGAAAAAGCTCTCCTTTATGGTTCAGAAATATGGGGAGGGACATTAACGAAGATGCAAATCACCAGTCTCCACAGAACTCAAAGAGTATTTTTAATAAAAATGATCAATGCCTATAGGGCCACGTCAGCCAACGTATTTAATGTCCTCACTGGACTCCCTCCTTTACGTATTACCGCTCTTTCCAATTACATTCAATTCCAAATCTTGTTTGGACCCTCAAATAACTATACTGACATACTAGAAACAAATATAATCGATCAATATATCCTGGTCAATGACATTCCGGTAAATAAGAGAAGGATCCAACTTGAAGAAAAATGGAATGATGTGCACATGGACGGATCCAAAATGGATGGTGAAGTTAGATTCGCCGCGTGCATCTCCAAGGAGAATGAGAATATACACGATTTTTGTTTTAAACTACACAAGTATAATACGGCATTCCAGGCTGAGCTGGCAGCAATTGATTTCGCCGATGCCTGGGCCTTAGAAAATAGTTGCAACTGGTCTGTCTGAGTTGGGTGAAAGCCCATATTGGTATGGGTGGAAACGAAAGGACCGACCAGTTTGCAAAGCAGGAAACAATAACGGGGACAGAAACCATTATCCCCGCTCCCTACTCGTATATTAAACTTAAAATAAACAAATTCATACAGGACAAATGGAAAGAGTATTAATACGATTATAAATCAACTTCGGGAGAGCGAGTGAGGGACTATATGAATTGGACGGGTCCAAGGTTTTTAATACATACTAAATTTTTAATATTTTTTATTAGTGGGCATAGTCCATTTACGTCATACCTTTTTAGATTTAAGTTCCTTGGCTCACCGAACTGCATCTGCAGAAAAGTAGGAGACGCAGACCCTTTATTATTCGAATATAAATTTAACGACAAGTTCCACCTCACAAAACCTGCAGAAGTAAATACAAAGATTTGGTTTAGGGGACTTATCGGCAATAATTTGACTGTCGCCAGAATTAGAGAAGCTTTTAAAATTAGCGCCGGGATTTGCGACACCTTAACTAGAACTGGGGACTAATTGCCCGATGGTTGCTTTTACACTTTTTATTTTTAGGGATTTTAACTGAATAAAACATTTTGCTTGAGAGAGAGGAGGTGATGGTTGGACAGTGGGGTTGCTGACTGGGCGGGTTGTTGGGCTTCTCAGATCTCACAGCCCCGCTCCTGGTTGGATTTTCCAACCGGGTGGGGATGTCTTTGAGAGGAGGCCACTGGCCTGAATGACAGTGCCCCATCAGAGGATAAGCGGCTACGGGCCTCGGGTGAGACTATAAGGGTTTTTAAGTTTTAAATTAAATTTTTAAATTTTGTACTACTGTTTTTAACTATTGTGACTTGTAGAAATTTTAAGATTTTTTATTGTTATTGACTATTAGTGATTTTTTAAATATTTTAAAGAATGTTTTATAGTTAACAATGCATCAATGCTCTCCACCTAAAACGAAAATAAAATCAAATTTAGTCGCACCTAGGCAGCTGTGGTTTAAGATCTTGAACTCGAGTAGAATAAACATCTCTCCACATGGGATGTCCTTGAATTTTAAACCAGGATTGAGTACGGCTTGACATTCATAATCGTTGTCAGTTGGTAGGGATATTATAGCCGGAATAGATTATATTAGTTATAAGTGATTTTCAATCGATAATTTATTTTAACTGATTTTAGATTTAACATTTCATTCGGGCCTCAATACGGTTTGGGAGATTTTACGAATCTATTTCATTCAGATGATCTTAGAACACTTAAATTTAGATTAGAGTGACTTCTGTTTTACTTATTTGGTTATTTATTTAAATAGCATATTTCGTTCATTTTTACTTAGTTTTATTTATTTTAACTTCTTTATTTAATTACTTAATTATTATTATTTTTTTTTAATTTTTTAGCTGAGCACTTTATATAAACTCTACTAAATAGGTAAATTTAATTACATATAATTTTATGTTTTCCTATGCCCCCTAATTGATACTTAAGTTGGTTTATATGTATTGATTTAATGAGTTGAATCGCTACAAGATAAATGAGTTGTTCGAGAGATGAGAGCTTTTCCTCATGGGAGTTGACCTTGGGGGGTGAAGGGTTTTTTCTCTCTTCAGGACTAAGTGTGTATAATGGGATAATCATGGGAATTATTTGATTAATATTAATAAGGGTGGTGAAATTCCCCCTTTGATCCTCAGTTAATGTCGGACCCCTCGTGGTAAGGTCAGGATGTATCTTAATTTAATGTTTTAATTATATAACTAATTGTTATTTATGAATACATGTTTTTTATTCATTATGTTGGTGTGTATTTATGTTTGATATTTTAGAATGTTTCTTGTGGGTTTTTGTGATGTTATTTTAAATGGTGTTGTACGGAACACTACAATCCACTGCCGGAGGACGGGAAAGCTATATTATTAATAAATTCTTCCATCGTTCATTCTCCCCCAAACAAAATAACTTGGACTTACAAACCGTAAAATCAGAACACAGGACAGTAGAAATTAAAAAAAAAATTACCCAGCGTAATTACTACTGTTGCTGCTGTGTTGATTAGTAACGACTAGTAAATTAAATAGTTAAAAAATATAAAAACATACAAATCGTTTTTGTCCCCTCCCCCTCCATTTCCTACAGGTGATTTCTATCTTCCTACCTGAAAAAGAAGAGAAAAAGTGATAAAACTATATTTTAGTATAATAGTTGACAAGGGATGGATGAAGTGATGAAATGTGATAGAGATGAGAGTTATGGGACATTAGTTAAAATTAAAGAAATACTACTCGAATGCAAACCATAATTTAGCTTCTGTTCATAATTACTGTAATATTCATTAACTACCTAAAACCGAAATTTTTATTAAGAGACAGATAAGATATAAATAATTTACAATATATTAATTATATATAATACTAAATATATATATAAAGATACTGTCTTAAAAACTTGTAAGTCTCCATTTGTCGCGAACCGGCGAGCTCTTCCCAACACTAGGGATTGCAATACCGGTATACCGGGATACCGAATACCGGTATTTTGAGCCATTTGTGCAATTTTGTAATACCGGTATTCACGAGTTTAAATACCGGTTTTTCGGTATTTACTAGAAATTTTTAAAATTTCTCCACTATATGTTCAGGTATCGCGAACATAGCAAAATAGTATGCGTTTTTGTTTATATGTCTCCCTAACGGGCGAAATTAGTTAGCTAATTAACGGCTTAATTAATTGCTTAAATCTAAATTAGCGAAACATGGATTATCCCTGAAAGAAAATATTGTATCCTTAACGACTGATGGAGCAACAATTATGAAAAAAGTTGGAAAGTTGATTGGTGCAAATCAGCAGTTGTGCTATGCACATGGAATTCAATTAGGAGTAATAGATGTATTATACCAAAAAAATAAAGAACATAAGAATCCAAATACTGTGGATATAGAAACTTCGGATTCCAACTTTGAAGAGATTAAGAGTGAGAGTGATATTGACAATGAAGATAATGACAATGTAATTGTGGAAGAAGATATTGCTAATGAGGATGAAATATTAACCTATGAAGAATCGCTTCCTATCATTTATAAAGTTCTAAAAATTGTTGAGGTATTTAAATGTTCCCCTATAAAAAGGATATATTACTAAAATATATACTAACTGGAAATAAAACAGAATATATGTTAATATTAGATTCTAAAACACGTTAGAACAGTTTACTTCTAATGATGGAACGATTTTTGAAACTGAGAAATCCAATTCAAAAAGTATTAATCGACTTAAACCTGTAAATTAATTTTTCAGATAGTGAATTCGAATTAATATCCAGAACTATATCAGCTCTACTTCCAATAAAACTGACTATTGAGGCATTATGTCGGAGAGATTCTAATTTATTACCAGCTAATGCAACAATAAATTTCATGTTGCAGTCACTGAAAGAACAGCACACATCACTGAAGAATTATATATTACATTGAAAAATCGCACAGAAGAAAGGCATACCGAAATAGAAAATGTCTTATGGTATTTACATAATTATAATGATTTTAAAAATGAAAATGAAAAAGAAGAAAGGAAAATAACCCATTCAAATCCGATTAAGTTCAGAGTAAATTTTCTTAAGATTTTTTACCCACAGACCTATCTACATTCAGAAGAATTCGGTTCAATTATCGAAGATTATGATGTCACTACTGTCGATAGTGAAAAGGAATTGTCTCTTGAACAAAAATTAGAATTAGCGATAAATAAAAAAAATTTCAACGAACGGAAATACAATACAGAAATCAGCTATATCCAAAACCATCCGACGAGAAATCGATTTATTTGAAGATGAGGGATTTAGAGGTAAATACTTGGAAAAAGTATATCACGCATTGCTAACAGTACCACCAACTAGCATAGATGCCGAAAGAGCGTTTTGATGGTAATTTTTACACAAAATTACTTTTCCGGCTTAATGACAGTACAATTGATATATTATGTTTTTTTAAGATTACATTTCAAAAATTTGTAATAGTACCCCAGACTGAATAGTGATATTTACACTTTTTTTGTGATTTAAATAAATAAGATGTTCCTTTACTTTTTTGTGATTATATACTGTTATAATTTATAAGTTACAAATTATTTTTTGTGATATTTACCCTCTCTAATAAAATTGGCAAATAAAATAATGAAACACCTGTGCTTTCTTTCTTTTTCTAAAATTTCTAATACCGGTATTAAAACCGGTATCCCTGTAATAAGATTTAAAAAATACCGAATACCGGTATTGAAATTTTGGTCCGGTATTGCAATCCCTACCCAACACCTACGGCTCGCCAAACTTTTGTACCGTCCCAGTTTTATGATTTTTATTTTGCTGGAGCGGTAGTTTTAATTACTCACTTAGATAGCATGTATAAAAAGAACTTCCCCACTCTGTAGGTTGAATAAATGAAATTACAGCTATAATTATACATATATTTATATACCTCTCCACTAACGTGGGTTGAGTAATTTAATTAAGAAATTCTCCCCACTAAGGTGTAGCTATGCTATTTCTCCCCAAGGAGTGGGTCCAGCGATATTAACATGCTCATGTAATTAAAAACTGCCACTGGCAATGCTTGTAAATATCAAATTTTTTAATAAATCCGCACGGAAGGAGTGACGCTGGGCCCGGGTCGCCCCTGGTGCCCGGTGCCGTTCGTTCGTTGGTGGTTTACGTGTGCTGCCTTGCCCGGGGTAGTGGCCCGACGGATCACCCGTGAGCTGTTGGGTAGTTGTTTCCGGCCGGTCCCCCCCCCCTAAACCATCTTTGGGTGGAATGGATCGGTCTGGGTTTCACTTTAATTGGCACTAATCTTGACATTGACGGCTGCAATATGTATTTGTTTTCAGTTATTAACCATTGCATAATTATCTATTTTAATAATAAAATTTTGCTTCAATCCGATAGAGAGACCTTTTTTTTTCTTTTTTTGTGCAATCTGAATAGCCCTTTTTAATAGAAAAAGTAATAACTTTTTATAATGCGCTAAGCATATGGATATAAGACTTTATTTTAAAATTATACGAAACTATAATGCATTTTGAAATTATACAAAAATATCGGTATTCATTCACTATTTTGTAGTTAAAAAAAGGGCAAAGTTTCTGACAGTTTGCAGACAGATACTTTAAAAGAAATTTGTTTTTCTTTTTTTCTTGGCATCGCTTCACCTGTCCAATTATAGCAGCTTTCTCATAGCTCTCCCGCGCTCTGCCAAGCGGAAAATGGCGCGTTCGATCCCTTCTGAAAGGAGACTTCATTGATCTGGCTGTCGAAAACTTGACACCTGGAAATGGAAATGGCGAGTCCCTTGGCGTAATTCGTCCAGCCTCTCAACAAAGCGGAATGTTAGCGTAAAATTTAGCTGTCCGTTCATATTCCGGGAATTTTTCCATTCAGAAAATTTTCTGTTTACATGGACGCGAAAGGGATTTTAATGCAAGTGCACCTTCTTCGCTTTCGGTCCTGAATTCACCGTATCATATGCCGGCTGTTGTGCGTGATTCTCACTTCTTTGATTACTATGAATGCGACTTTTATCACGAAGCGTCCTCAAGTCGAATTGTCGGTGAGCAAAATATGTAGATTTATAACAAATCAAAGACCACTTATCAAAGCAGATATTGACGGCTATATGGCATGAAAATCATATGTGAAAAGCAAATAATATGCTTACTATACGCACCCGATAAAATGCCAATGTATACAAAAGCAAATAAATTTTTTAAAGGTATAGTTTTCTTTTAAAATCTAAAAACTACGTCTAGATAAAACCTTTAATACAGAACCTTATTTCATTACTATTGAAGTCTATTTAAACTCTTTAGATAGGCAGAAAGAACAGCTGCATGGTGATTTTCAATACACTTCAGAGAATTTATTTGAGGAAAACTGACTATTTATTACCTGCGACGAAACTGTCATCAAAGTATGCGCACTAGTATTTGTGGGCAACATTTGAAGAAAATCTATTTCGTAATTTAGATTTTCAAAGCATACGTCTGTTTATACATTTCAGCAAATATTTATCGAGATTGTTGAAAAGTTTCGTCAATAGTTCATTAGTTTGTAATTATTCTCTCATTTCTTCTTTCACTTTGCCTTCTCTGATTCTTTCTCTTGACTTTGAATTGAAGTATACTTGTGAAAACCTTGGATGACAGAGGACGGAATCTCTGAATATTCCTGGAACCACAAGATCTGTGGCTTCTTTTAACTGTCCGTCAGTCTACCATTCCCAGTATAAACAAAAACAAATCATCACACATAGCTCACGTGATACGAGGAGGGAGTAGCGGTGATTTTGTACTCTGGGCGGAGGAGGCACCTGTTTGCTCAGTGTTAGGCACTTGGACCAACTTACAGTTTGTAATCACCAACATTTTCTGTCGAAGAATATACTTTTTGGTTTCTTCCATCAATATTATGAAATATTTAACTTTGTAGGTTTTCATAGCTATGCATTATTTAATCATAAGAATATGTAATGTTATAATTCAGGGCATAAATGAGTGCGCTAATTCAAGACAAATGGATGGTACAAATATTTATCAGAACTAAAATTTGTATCTAAATCCGAGACAACGAGCGTTACTGTAATACTATTTCTGACAATAGATAACGGGAAGACATCTATTCCCAAAACACGAAGACACATCGATAAACCCTCACTCAGTTGCATTTAATCACACAGTCTCAATCGGTTACACGAAAGTAGAAGAGGAATATAAATCCTAATGGTGTGATAGAGTCCTATGCGCAAGCCTGCATTAAAATGATATGATTTATAACTGAACTGAAAATATAAATGACTAATAGGAACCACACTGCGTTGCTCATAACATGAAGAGTACTAGCGAAATCAAAGAAAATAATATTAAAAAAAACTATGAAAACGAATTAAAGAATGATAATGATTTTACGTGTTTATTTTTTTTTTAGGAATGAAGAGATTGTTTCGTTAATTAGAACCGATGAAAATTTCAATCAATAGATGAAAATGAAGACTCTTTATAGAAAGAGAGACAGCCAAGGAAATTATAAAATTCAATACGTACGATGCAGAAAATATTTAAAATGTATCAAAATAACTTTTAGGTCACATCCCTTGCTCGCCAGCCCGAAGGATAACGTTTGGATTCTTTTAAGAAATAAGGCGATCCCAGCTGGCTTCGTTCACTCTTCATTCAATTATGCATTTCCACTAGCATTATTATTATGGTATGAATTAATATGAGTAAAATTAAATTATTTAGAAATGCATAAAATACTATCATTAATTTTTTCAACGCAAACTAATAATTAAAACCACAATTTTTCAAATTAAAATTTTTGGTAGTAGAGAGAGAGAGGTATTTGTAAGTGATAGAAAATTTTTAAAAATCTGAAATATATAATTCTAAGATGTTTAAAAGATGAATTTCAGCTTCAATTCTTAAGAATTTTAAGAAAAAGTAATTTGCTTTAAAATAATTCTCAAAAATATTAAATTAAGTCTGAAGTGAAAATTAAAATTCTTTAGAATGCTGTTTTTGATGACAATTTTTTTCTGCAATCGTTAGAGAAGCACTGCTGATACATGCGTGAGATGAATCGTCAAAATAAACATAAAATATTAAATAAAAATTTTCAGAAATATATGTCATAATAGTCATTCACATTTTCATTGAATCATTATTACAATTACCTGTTAGATTTCATGGTATAAAGTGAGATAGACCGATTTGTATCGCAAAGCGCATACGCACCACACACACACACACACACACACACACACACACACACACACACACACACACACACACACACACACACACACACTATTTGAAACAAAAATCCTCTGACGTTGCAAACAATGAAAATAAATATAAATTAAAAAAAAATAGTGTTATAAATATTGATGCACTGCGGAGCTTCATTTCTCATGTTTTGGAGATTCATCCGAAATGTGTTTCCTTTTAGTGCAGTTTGTGAACGATGCTCTAATGGTTCATTATACGATTCTACTTCACTGAATTTGATCCCGTGCTTGCCGAAATGTTACCGATTTTTCATTCGCCTTCCGATTAATTTTTGTAACGATGGCACATTTTCAGTGATGAAAATGTCAGAACTTTCAGGACAGTTTTAATATTTTCTGAACTTAATTATGATTATTGTTATAAGCCTGTAAAGTGGCTGCCCAGCACGGTCTAGTTCTATCAACAGTTAGACTGATTTACAATCATCTGCATTGGATGCTTCTCGGGTGCCGAGCCATTGATCCCAGAGCTTGGAGACAAACTTGACGACGAATTTGGCGATTTTGGTGACAAAACAGATAATGCTGGAAACTTCGAGAATTTTAACGATCCGTCTATTAAGAACTAAGACAAGCCTGATTGGCCTAGAAGGTTCTCGGGCCGCCTCCTGGGAACTATAAAAGGCTGACCGTCTCAAGCTGCGAGTAGTCATAGTTGGAGTCGTAGTCATAGTATGCGAGTAGTCATAGTATCGAGTCTTCGAGAGGATAGCGAGGCAAAGGCGGAGTGCCAGCTTTGTGTCCAGCCCAAGCTATTGCTGAACTGAGCTGTGTGCCGAGCCCTATTGTCTACTGTGAAAGCAGCGTCGTGTCGTGTGTGGAGTAGCCATTCGTTTAGTAGTGAGTCGGCAGTTGGATACAGCTAAAGCGAGGAGACAGTGAGAACTTCAGCCGTTTGGAGACAATGTAGAGCGAAGCTCCGAGGATCCCCTCTCCTGCTGGATTCTGTCTGGCCGCTTTGTGTGCTGTGGTAGATTACTGCTTGTGGGTTACTGTGCTGCTGTGTGCTGTCCTGTGTGTATGTCTCGGCTGTATATAGTTGTCGTCTTTGTATTCATCGTCTGTGTCTTCGTGTTTAATAAACGTCGTTATTGTTTTCTACTGAGGCCTGCTGATTGTGTTTTCACACCATACACCCACTACAAACGAACCCGGTGATCCGTAACAGTATGGATAAACCTAAACAAGAAATAAATTTTGGTTTCACATCAATGGCATCATTTGTAAGTGAGTAACTAATTATTTCTATAAGTAAAAAAAGATTCTGTTCAATGCTTTTAATTTGATACGTTATTTCCTAAGAGACGCCAAAACGGTCAAACAACACTTTAATCGAAATCTAAATATTTTTGCTGAAGGAAAATACATTTATTCATAGACATAAAGATTCTCTTTTAGGAATGCGCAGTTATGCTTTTAAGTATATTTGAAATATTTTTAAGTTTCGAGATACGCGAAATATCATCTAAAAGTAGAAGTGAAGAAGTCAATCCACGTTTGGATAAATCTTCCAACGATCTTTTTCATATACCTTCACAAATTTTTAAAGAAGTTTGATTTTTGTTTTAAAAGGAATATAAATATCTTGATCTAAGCATGTCAGTCGGTGCTTTATAAAGACGAATACCCAAGAGAGAATGGAAGAAATTTTGGTGTGAAAAATTCCAGAATAAAAAGTGCAAGACAGCTCCGGTTACTAAAACAGGCACTTCTAATGCAGATTTGGACGAATAGTAAAATTACGGTTCATCTAAAGTGGCGTGGTTAACTCGATAATGCATGGTAGGGCTTAAAACAATTAAAAAAGAATTTGAATGGGCTCCTAGAATGTTCTTTTTTTAGTGCAGTTTCAAACGGCAGGTTGTAGAAATGAAATATAACCACTTCCATTCCTCTCACCGCATTTCTTTAAAGAAGACTTTGAGCGAAAAGACACTTTTTTCCTTCTTTTTTTTAAGTACGAGAATCGAATGATAAATCGTGGTGGCCAATTCGCGTGCTTCTTGATAGAATGGTTAGATACCACGCCCTGTCTTACGTTTCATTCAAAGTCATACTTTAACCATCAGTTAATGCCATCAGTCACACTTTTCATTCAGAGAAGTAGCATCAAGAAAATATTACTTTTATCAATAGAAATATTACGTGTCGGGAGGGTTAATCTTATGAATCTTCATTTACAGATTATAAGAGAGAGTATCTGTGAAACGAAAGTTATGACTGACGTTCATTCATACGCGGGCAGAGAGAAAGACGCAATTCCAAAAAAGAGTGTTTTGAATTTATGATGAGGACTTAAGCTACTGAGCTACTGATGTCATGTCACTGACAATCATCTAGTTTTGAATCATGCATATCATAACGCACAAATAAAAGTGATAACGATAATAATTCCATGCATTTTTTTTGCAGAGCAATAGATTTAGGATTAATTGTTACAAATGATCTCAAATGTTACGGGGAAAGAGAGATACTCAATCATTTTGTTCTATTCATTTTTATAATGCAACTGCAAAACTTAAAATAATATCGATGTAGAGAAGAAAGAGATAAAGAAATTACCATTCATTTAAGATTTTGCTAAAATTTTAATCAAGAATTTCTGTTGAAATGATGTACTAAATTAAAATTTCAAACTATTTAAATGTTGAGATATTTTTGTAATAAAGAATACTTATCAGGATTTAAATAATAATTAGTAAATCTCTATTAAGTTCCTCACAAATTCATTATTTTTCCTTCAAAATATTATTTAGTCTGTTGTTGTGTTGCTGAAATTAAATAACTAATAAATAATTCAAAAAACAAATTGATTGAAAAATTAAATGTGACAAACATAAATGTAAAACATATATAAATGCATAATCAATTATAAAATAAATTTGTTAAAAACAATCAAGGACATAGACTTTTGATTATATGTAATGGCACATATTAAGAACGCAAATTTTCACTCTATTTCAAGAAGCATAAAAGTATTAGGCTTGCATTTAAGTTCAAATATCGTTTATATCTCCAATCGAGCTCTTCCCAATAAAATTCATTTTTACTACAGCTCTAGCAGAAACTGTTCTGCTGAAAATGAAATGATTGGAGCGCAAAGAAAAGTTTTGGTTAGTCAATGTAATGCCAGCTTTTCTATCTCATCACATATATTTTCTTTCTTTCTTTCTTTTCCCTTTTTTTTGTCGGGGATTATAGAGAACAACAGAATTTGAATCATACATTGACTCATTATCTAATCTCTATCTCTTTGTCTACTAACAGTGAAAGAGAATGTTTGCTGTATTGGCTCTCTGAGGGCATGATTATTTGGCGTAAACATGCCACATTTAACGCATTCGTAGTTTAGAGGATGAAAACGTGCACCTCGGAATGATATTTAATAATTAAATAAAAACGAAATGTCCTCACTTCTCCTTTGTAATTTTGTCAACATTATTGCAATATTTATGGCCCTTTTCTTTCATCAAATATTAAAAAATTTTTTAGGGTACTTCAAAATGTGTTGTTAATGAATCTGTTTATATTTATACCTTTATTTCAATATTCATTCGCAAAGTGAGCTTATTTTCATTTTGAAGTCTCCAGTGTTGACAAGAACACTGAGGTCCCCCAGCTGCACTACACATTTTCCATCCTCTGCGTTATATCCTTTTAGAATTTTCCAGTACGAGGTTGCTCTTTCAGTTTATGAAAGGACATTAAGAAAATGTCAGTATTTTCTGGAGAATATGCCATGTACATGACAATTTCTACTTCCTTTCATACATCCTGGGCATATCCATATAAAAATTCGTATTAACCTCATTGTAAATTAATAAATAGGAAAAAATTAATTAAAGAAGTAACTATTGTTATTTTACCCTGTATGATACATAAAACTTATTTTTGGTGCAACTTGCCTCTCACCGTTAAAAAAACTTATCAGACTAATAGACAAGTATAATTACATCCAAACCAATAGAATCTAATTACAAAAAACCTCTGCATTCCATTCTAAAATACGTTTTTTCTTGATTATTGTACGTTTTTTAAGAAACAGATGTTTTAACAATAGGCATTTCTTAGTAAAGTTGCTTCATAGCTTTTTTAT
Organism: Argiope bruennichi; assembly: GCF_947563725.1. Classification (NCBI taxonomy): domain Eukaryota; kingdom Metazoa; phylum Arthropoda; class Arachnida; order Araneae; family Araneidae; genus Argiope; species Argiope bruennichi. The sequence goes on along the minus strand of NC_079156.1, from coordinate 138,077,472 downwards.
TTATGTAAGTTCCTGAATCACTATTAGGTACATTTAATCAATGAAATATCTTGGCAATGTTCCTTCAAGGTAAAAAAAAATCATTCAAACAACTATCTTCAAAATCTATCTAATGATCCTCATAACTTGTACCATCTATTTAAATTTTCAGCATAAATGATGCAAAATTAACTCTACCGGTGCAAAGTAAATCTGTATTGATGATATATACAGAATGCAGTTTTGAAGACAGTGAAGAGACTTTCGATTTCGTGACGTCGTTTTATTTCATCTTGGAGACGCAGGCATTATGTACAAGCAGGAGCGACGAGCAACACGCAACACAGAACGACACACAAAGAAATGAGGGAAAAGCTCTTGAACATTTTATCCCTGGTCTTATATAACCTGAGATATTGATAGGGAAAATATTTCTCTATAGTGCTTATATACTATGAGATTTCGTTTGGGATTTTCGTTTCACGCGCCGACAAGGCAGGGGAAACACGGGAATCTTTTTAAAAAGATTTTGGCACGTCAGCGGTATTTTGCCGCTTCATTCGGAGTATGGGAAAGGAAGGCATTTAGCAGATTTACAAAGCAATTAGCAATTTTACAAAGCTTCTCTTGAATTAATTAAGTAGAGAAAGAGGAATTGGATCTCGAAATAAGAGATTATTTTAGAATGAAGTTACTATAGGATAAATTAACATAAAACCTTGGAAATTAATTAAATTGAAATTAGAGTTTAAAATATCATTATAATTTTACCCCCCCCCCGCAAAACATGGAAGTGCGTCGGGGCCCTTCGACACACAGCCACACCCTAAAGTGGTGTTCAACCAAGAAACTAAAATTTAAAGACATATTAAAAGTGATATCCAAGTTTCCCTTACCTTTACATTAATATAAAAATAATTTTGAACAAAATTATGTAAAGCCTAAAAAAGATAAAGTGATATATGTGAAAGTATTAAATAAACTTAAATATTCAACAACACCAAAAATAATAATATTAAAATGTGCAATATAAAAATGATTTTCTGCAGAAACTGAGTCTATTGTCTCCAAGTCTGTAAGATTGTCGCTATTTGGTGAGGAATGTCTCTAAAGAATATTTGCTCAGTGTCCTTTAAACAGTAGAAAGCTCACCAAAATTATCAAATTGGATGTAAAATAATGGAATAATAAATTGAACTTATATAATAATAACATATCAACATAGTTTTCTATGTAACACTTGAATCTGAAAATAATAATATGAGATACAAAATATTTTTATTATAACATTAATATTCAAAACAAATGACATAAAAATGTGTAATTATAAAAGAAAAACTTTAACCCACTAGTTAGCCAATTAGTGGTGAATAGTTAAACCTTGTCCACTAAGTTCTAGTAGTGGGTGAAACTTAATGACCCAACATTAGGACATCAAGAAGGGGGACGTAATTCTTATTCTATTTCTACTCTCATCCAGGAATATCTATTTCCAAAGAGAAGAACGAAAAATAGAAATAGATAGAAATTAATTTTGAGGTTGACCCTATACTCGCATCTCAATAAGACTGCTGCATTTGAATTTATTTGCTGCATTTGTTGTGAATGCGCCTATCACATCATCATTATGAAGAAAAGAAAAACTAACTCTTACGAGTGGAGACAACGGGCCAACCTAAGTATGGGTTTATGTGGAAGAAACATGGGAAATAAAAGGATTTTTTTTTTAATTTAAATTATTATTCATAACTTAATTTTAATTTTTCTGGTGGATAATATGTTCTTAATTTTGATACATGGGCAATATCAGTAGCTTTGTTTGTTGATGCGTTAGGTTTAGTTATTTCATAATTTACATCTGAAATTTTAGTTACTATTTCATATGGACCTGAAAATACTGGAGATAATTTTCTACGATTTGGATAATTAAACTCCTCATACATTACAATGTTACCAGGTTTGAATGGAGAATCTATAAATTTAGCATGATATCTTATTTTATTTTTATCATGATATTTTAGTGCATTATCTTTAGCTAGTTTTCTGGCTTCTTCTACTGGAGAATAGAATTGATTTTGAGCTAAGGGAGGAGGATAAGGTAAAGTGCCAAATATCAAATATGCAGGAGGAAATTTTGTAACTGAATGAGGTGTTAAATTATATTCATTGATTACTTGCCCTAAAAGTTTAGTCCAAGGAATTACGGTAGGAGAAGAATTGACCTTACACTTTAATTTAGTTACTATTGATTGGTTAACTCTTTCACATTTCCCATTAGTTTGTGGATGATGTGAAGATGTTAACAGATGTTTGACACTGTAATTTCTGAGGAAATGTTTGAATTTAGATGAGGTAAAAGCACCGTTTCTATCAGTTAATAATTTGGAAGGGACTTGAATTTGATAAACTTGTTTTAATATATTAATATAAGTTTCAGAATTTTCATTTTTGGAAGGAAAAACCCAAACATATCTAGTTGCATGATCAATTACTATATAAAGAATTTTTTTTGAATTGTAATAATTAAATCCACCAACAGTATCGAGAGAAATACATTCAAAAGGACGATCTGTGGGGGGCACAGCCTGTAAAAGGCCAAATCGCTTTTGCTTTTACTTTTTATTTAATTGACAAATATCACAATATTTAACAAAAAGTGCAATATCTTGAGTAATACGGGGCCAATAATACTGAGGAGTAATTAAATTTATCATTTTTTGAGTGCCTGGATGCCCAAATTGTTCATGAGCAGTTTGCAAAACTTTTCTCCTGAGAGAAAAAGGTACAACTATTTTAAACAAATTTTTTTAACTACCAGGACATAATTAATATTTTTATATTTAGTATTATATAAATTGTCTAAATTTTGATAGTGGTTTATCTCATCTAATTCCAATAAATGCACAGAATGTTGGCGATATTGTGCAGTAGGATGCCTTGATAACAAATCAGCTTCAACATTAGCTGTTCCCTTTAAATATTTAACTTCATAATCAAACATGCTTGGTTTTAAAGACCAACGAAATAATCTTCCACTTAATTTTTTTACATTTTTAAGCCAAACAAGAGCAGCATGATCAGTATGAATTATGAATTTTTTCCCATGTAAGTAGTAATAAAATTACTTACTATTCTACTATTCATCAATTACTTATCATCTACTATTGCTAAACATTCCAACTCAGTTATACAATAATTTTTTTATAAGAACGTAAAGTTCTTGAATGATAAGATACAGGATGTAATTTACCAGAATAGTCAGGCTGCTTTAGAACAGCTCCAATGGCTACCTGAGATGCATCACAAAAAATATGAAGAGGTAAATTGAAGTTAAATAGTTGTAACACTGATTTAGTCATCAATTTATTTTTTAATATTTCAAAAACTTTTTGACAGTCTTCTGTCCATTGCCATGGTGTATCTTTTTTAAGAAGATTATTTAAGGGTTCTCTAATTTTAGCATAAGAATCAATAAACGTATTATAAACATTTATAGAACCAAGAAAACATTGAAGTTGTTTAACATTTTTTGGAGGTTGTAATTTTTTAATACTTTCAATATTATGATTATCAGGAGAAATGCATCCTTCTTTGACTTCATATCCCAACAAATTAATTTTATCTTGAGCAAACACACATTTAGAAAATTTTAATTTAATGTTTTCTTTTTCACACATTTGAAAAAAATCTGTTTAAAATGATCATAGTGTTCCTCTAATGAGTTAGAAAATCTACTATGTAATCAAAATTGTGACTATGCAAAATTTGAAAATTTATGCTCATTTAAAATTTTACGAATAGTTCTATTAAATATTGAGGGGCATTTTTAAAGTCAAAAGGTAGGACTTTAAATTCATATAGTTACAAATATAGTTATAGTTCAGTAGTTACAAATGCCAATTTATGTTTATTTTGTTCATGCAAGGGTATGTGCCAATATCCAGATGCAAGATCCAAAGTTGAAAAAACTTTAGCAGTACTTAATTTATCTAATAAGGTATCTGTTCTAGGGAGAGGCTTTGCCTCAGATTTGCAAAGAGAATTAATTTTACGATAATCAATACAAAGACGACGTTTTCTATTTTCATCTCTTTTATATGCTAATGTTACAGGGGAGGAATAATTACTAGTAGATTCTTTTATTAAACCTGCATCTAACAAATTTTTAATTTTCTTATTAATTTCAATTTCATCAGTAGCAGAGGTTCTATAAGCCCTTTGTGATACTGGTAAATCAGAAGTTACATTTTTTCTAGGGGGGTTCCATTCGTATTCTACCAACATCATATTTATTTTTTGCAAAGACATGAGAATATTCTAACACCAGAGATAACACAGGTTCAGAAGCTTGTTTACAGTCAGAGGTGGGAAAATTTCCTCAGAGGTATTCATTACCTTGACCTTATTATCACTAGTGTTATTATTTTGAACAATATGTAAAGACATATAATTATTATTGGTATACAAGTTGGGAACAATTTTTCCATTTTTAAATATTTTATTTTTGTCACAATCTGTGATTAATTTAAATAAACTACAATCTGGAAGTCTTAAATGATATATGGTAAAGAATTGTCCATAAAATATAATATGATTTTCTTATTTATTTGGCAAATTTTTAAATATATGTCACAAATTTGGGTTAATTGGAATGTTTCATGTGCTTGTTTGACTCTAATAGGGTTCACATTTTTTCTTGTCAAGTTAAGTTTTTTTACAATATTTGCAGATATAATTGGAGTGGATCCTGTATCAATAACAATATTTACATTGCTATGAGGTTTATAAATATTGTCCAAGTTAGCTAGACTTGGTAAAGTTAAGTTGAGATGTGTCCGGACACTAATAATTGTAACTGTGCTAAGCTAGGGGCCTCATTAGAAGAATTTGGTCTCATTTTAGAATTTTGAAAACAGCCAAGAGCGATTTCTGTGCACGGAGAAGTCAAATTTGCTGTTATTGGAATCTTGGTCATAAATTGGGGTTGATGAAAAGGACATACTTGTATCCAATGATAGGCATTTGGAATACCTTTTTGAGTACAAATTCTACAGTGAGAAGATGGTAACCTTTGTTGAAAATGCAAATTATGACCATAGTTATAGAAATTATTGGGACGTGGGCTTATTGAATTATGATAATTTTGTCTAAAATTGCTGTGAGCTCGAGGAATAAAAGAATTTTGAAATCTATAATTAAAATTATGCATAGGTGTAAAAGGTGCTGGTTGCCTAACTCTGATTCTGGTTTCATTACACCTGCCTGGGTTTGGTTCTGAAGATTCTTCCATTTTTAATAGTTTAGTTGTTATTGTAACCCATTCTATAGGGGTACAAGGAGCTTTTATGCTTACCAGTTGTTTGAGTTGAGCTGGCAGTATATCAGTAAGACCTTCTAAAACCAGTTGTGGATTAAGGCCTAACTGTCTACCACAATTTAATTTTTGATGAAAATAATCAACTAATTTAGCATTTTTTGAATCAAATTTCAATTGTGAAAAGTCAGAAAAATTAACAATATTGGATTGAATAAACTGCTCAGTTAATACACAACATAACTCATCAAAATTATCAATATTTAAGCAATTATTTATATAATAAGTTAAGGCTGAGCCTTTAAGAAATTTTGCAATATTTTTAATTCTCTCCAAGTCAGTCTTGTTATTCTCTCGGCAAATTTTGTTGAATTATCCCAATCATAAATCTATTTTCATCCCATTTTCGGGATGAAAAGGGATTATGGAGGGTTCTTGGGCTATTTGATCATTTTCTTCTTTATCAATTTTATTTTCTGAACTTTGAGAATTAGATACATTTGTTTTACTTTGACCAATCATTTTTCTATATCTTAACAACATTAAAGTATATTTCAAATAAAAAAACATTATAAATTTATGCCTAAAATTTAAAAAAATAGGTTTGATAAAAGACTAAAAATTTAATATTTTAAATAATACTATAAAAATATAACTTGCAATAATTTTAAAATTCAAAAATAAAAATCAAAAGAAAAGAAAAACACACAATATAAATCTTGATTTTCACCCGTTGAGTCGGGAAACACTAAACAATTTTGATGAAACTTCATTTTTTTTAATTAATCACAAAAATGCAGTTTTGAGCACTGGAACTGGCACTGTAGATTGCTGGAGACTAACGGCAGGTGACATTATTTTGGTGATGATAATATAAGAAGGAAATGACGTCGAGATCGGGATTATTCAGCACAGGGAAGGAGCCAGAATTTTTTTATGATCACAAGGAGCCCCACCTCCTTGAAGATATCAGGAGCACGCACATGACGATATGGAGCACAAACACAAGGGTATCTATTGAACGATAAGGTCGGAATGTCGGATGAGGTCACAGATTACGAAAGGTGCAATGCGGTAACATGACAGAATGCAGTGGATATTGCATCGGTTGGCGTGGAACTTCGTCATGGAACGACGTAGCCGAAAGAGCTTCGCCATCGGATACAGCGTGGTCAGCTGGCCGGGATCGTAGCACCAGTATGGAGCCATCTTCGATGCACGGTGAGCTGCGGAGACGCAATGCAACGACGAAGTCTCACCCGTGGATTTAATTTTAATTCTTTCAGTTCATTTGACAATTTTGCACAGTTTTGCACAGACACTATCCTTGCCGACTCTTTATGTATGTAAGTACTATTTTATGTGAAGCAGAATGCAGTTTTGAAGACAGTGAAGAGACTTTCGATTTCGTGACGTCGTTTTATTTCGTCGTTTACACAATAGCGAAAACATTCACAAAATTAGGAAATACATTTTTGGTCTTAGAAATAATAAAATTAAATGGTTTTTAAATAATAAATTCGGGGATTTAGATTTTAAAAATTCGTACACAAAATGTTTAATTCTTGATCTAATTAAATGTAAGCTTAACATTGGAAAAAATGATTTACTTTTTAATTATAAAAATAATGTTTACAAAGAATTCTGTGTGATTAAATTCTTGGATATTTACTTCGAATATTTAAAATTACCTAAAATTGTACATAATAATAATATATTTTTTCCTCTATCAGATAAAACAACCGTTTTAATAGCGTTTAGTTATATTTCAACTTTAAAGAAAAAAATTTGTAATTTTAACTACTACAGTAAAAATTTATATAAAATAAATAAAACAGATTGTTACTGTAACAAAGAAAACTTTAAAGTTTTTATAGGTATAGATAAAGATCATATTATTACAGGTAATTTAAAAATTATTGAATCCAACTCTTTATGAGATTAGATGGGAAGAGGAACAAAATTTAGATTAAGAGAAAAAATAAACCATAGTAAAATTTTAATTTCTATTGGTAAAGATTTGGATATTTTTATTGCTAAATTATCTGGAAAATACCATTGGCCTTCGGAAGATTTCGGAGAATGGAAGGAGAGAATTTTAGAGGAAATTAAAATAAAAATGAATACTGATATTGACAGGTCTAAAGAACGCGGGATTTATTTTCGCAAAACATTAAAAAAAGAAATAAAAAATTTTAAAGAAAAATTTGTTATTACAGTAATAGATAAATCAGTAAATAATTTCTGTTTAATTTGTAAATATTATTGTAAAGAACTTTTAATTAATGAATATAACTCTAACGCGACTTATATTTTAAAGAACACCGAGAAAAAGGAATTGGATAAAAAATGCTAGCTTTCACAAAAAAAAAAAAAAAAAAAAAAAAAAAAAAAATTAAGATTTGCTCTTTAAACTATCCTTATTTATTCCCAACAGTTAAATTTCATAAAAATCCATTAAAATTCAGATTCGTGACTTGTAGCGCTGGCAGTTATAATTACTATACGGAAAAACATTTCTTTAAATACTTAAAAATTATCCTGGGCAAAATCAATCTTAAAGATAACAACATTAATAAACTTAATACTTATGATTTTGAAAATTTATACACCAATTTACCTCATGAAAAATTAATAAAGATCTGTACTTTTATATATGATGAATATTTAAATGAAGATGTTATTCCTAAAAATAACTGGCTAGAGTTATATAATTTTAATATTACTGAAAATTACGTTTTTAATGGAATTAATTTTTATAAACAAGTTAAGGGCAGTGGGAACAGTGCTTTCTCAAGTGCTTTAGCTAATATTTAGCTATCAAAAGATTTAATTCTAACAGAAACAAATAAAAATCAACTTGAGGCTACTTTTCTGGATTTAAAAATCGAAATTCTAATGATAAAACAATAGTTGGTATCTAAGATAAAAGGGATGAATTCAACTTTAAAATAACAAAACTTTGTAATTATTATTCCAATCTAAACTCTAAAATTTTCAAAAATTTAATTTTCTAACAATTTAACAGGATCAAAAGAATTTGTAATAACAAAAATTCCTATATTGAAGCATCAAATAACCTCATTAAAAGTTTAACTAATAATGAATTTCCAAAAAAAACTACGGCAATATCAACTTTCTGATTAAACAAGATATGATTTGGGATTAATTCTTTACCTAAAATAAAAATAGACCTTTCCTTGCATATTTGATAACTCAATAGATGACGCTGAGACCTTCCAATTGTTTTTTACCTTCAATGCGTTAGCGTGGAGATTCGTTAAGAGCGGGAACACAACCGTTGACTTAAAGTTTCCTTGCCTGCTGCTTGTATGTACTTTCCTTTTTGTTTCCATTACTAGTTTGAGTGTTATATGGTTATTTTGCGTTATTTTTGTTGTTGTATTTTTGCTTATTAATGGGTGTATTCTTCTAATTTATTGTTTTGTATTTTTTTTCTGTTAAAATAGTATATCTCTTAGGTCTGATTTCAGGGGATTTTCGGTTCACGAGGAATCGTTATTAGACTGTTTAGTCTGCATTCCCTCACAGAAAAAAAATCCCTTTTTTTGAATCCCTGCCTGAGGGTGACCCTTGAAAAAGTCTTCAGGCCGGATTCTTTTTTTATTTGGTTTAATTTTGATTTTTTCCTATTAACTTTATTTTTGTTATATATATATATATACATATATATATATATATATATATATATATATATATATATATATATATATATATATATATATATATATATATATATATATTCGAAAATTTATACACTAATATACCTCATGAAAAATTAATAAAGGTCTGTAATTTTATATATGACGAATATTTATGAAAATATCATTCCAAAAAATAACTGGCTTGAGTTATGTAATTTTAATATTACTGAAAATTACGTTTTTAATGGTATTAATTTTTATAAACAAGTCAAGGGCATTCCAATGGGAACAGCTTTCTCAAGTGCTTTAGTTAATATTTTCCTACATTACTATGAGAAAAAAAATAATTAAATATAATTTAATAAACGGGTGGAGATATATTGATGACCTACTTTTGATTAACTTCGAAAATACTAATATTGTTACTAATTGCTATCCAAAAGATTTAATTCTAATAGATACAATTAAAAATAAACTTGAGGCTACCTTACTGGATTTAAAAATCGAAATTGCTAATGATAAAACAATAGTTGGTATATACGATAAAAGGGAGGAATTCAACTTTAAAATAACAAAACTATGTAACTACCATTCCAATCTAAACTCTAAAATTTTCAAAAATCTAATTTTCTCACAAGTTAATAGGATCAAAAGGGTTTGCAATAATAAAAATTCCTATATTGAAGCATCAAACAACCTCCTTAAAAACTTAATTAAAAATGAATTTCCTAGAAATTACTGTAATGTCAATTTTTTAATTAAACAAGGTATGGTTTGGGATTAATCCTTTGGCATAAATAAAAATAGAACTTTCCTTGCATATTAGATCCCTTAATAGATGGCGCTGGGAACCTACATTTGTTTACCTAATTTAACGTTAGCTTTTTTACCGTAAGTGTTTTTAAAAAACGGGAATCACAATCGATAGCTTAAATTTTTCCTTGACTGTTGATGGTATGTTCTGGCCTTTTCGTTTTTTTACTTTAGTGCTATTTTTTGTTTTTATTGTTATTTTTGTTATTGTATTTTTACTTTGTAGTGGTTATTTTCTTCGAATTTGTTGTTTTGTATTTTCCTTTCTGTTAAAATGGTATATCTCTTGTGCGTAATTTCAGGGGATTTTCGGGTCACGAGGAATCATTATTAGACAAATGTCTGCATTTCCTCACAGAAAAAAAATCCCTTTCTTCGAATCCCTGCTTGAGGGTGACCCTTGAAAAAGTCTTCTGGCCGGATTCTTTTTTATATTTTTTAATTTTTTTGGTTTTTTTAGATTTACCTATTAACTTGATTCTAATACTTTTGTATCAATTCATCTGTGTTTTAGAAGTAGCTGCAGTTACGCTCTCTAAATACTATGAAGTTCTTTTTTGGTTTTAGTTTGAATAGGTAATAAATTTTAGTTGCGATTTCGAAACTGTTTTTCGCTTCTACTAAAGGGAACAATAATTTTGAAATCGGCAAGCCCCATCACTGAAAACAAGACGTACTTCCTTTGGAAGATGTTTACACACGGACTAATCATAATAATGACTATTTATCTCCAATCCTGGGTCCCGTCTTTCAGATATACCGAAATCTTAGGTTAGGACGGGTGACCTCTTTAGGAAATAAATTCTCGCAATCATCAGATAGACGTATGTTTTTTTTTGTCATGCAAACATGATGATATCCGAGTTTATTTCAAAGACAAGACTTCATCGGGATGGTTCCCACATTTCATCATACAGCAGCTGCTAAGCATGTTGCTCATCGATAACGTTCTGGCAAAATTTTCTCCATTAATACTGTGTCGTCCAGAAGGCAGTGATAAACTATTTTGCATATAATTATTTTAATAATTTTGAATGCAGGATTGAATTGTTTATTCATACACTATGATAATATAAATACACTGATTTCTGTTTTTCCAACAATGTAAATCATACGTAGGAGTACAAAAACTGTACAGAGCTCAAAAAAAAAAAAAAAAAAAAGCTGTACAGAGCTTAAAATGGCTGTATTTCTAGCGATAAAATAGTGTGGTCGAACCTGCGAATACATAAATCACAATTTTCTGACAAATAATTGAATCATGCTATTACGGCGATGTTGTATGCTACATTTCCTTCTCAAGATTTCAAATCATTATCGCATGAACGATATTGTGATAGGATTCAGTAATATTTTACAAAATTGCTTCAAGGGGTTTTTAATTTGTTCATTTTATTGATGGCCATACAAAATCTTTTCATATCTGGCGGCATCAGCGCCAAAATAAATGAAGGGAACGAGACCATGTTTTAAAAAGTCACAGTGAAAGGAATGGGGGAGAAGAATTCCACAATAAAAATTGAGTTACAAAAATTAGAAGAATTTGGAGCCGTCGGGAGGAAAGCGGGCCAATATTCGTAATGAGTACGTGATCAAAATTAAAGACATTTCCTATGTACAAGATTTTACTCCGGCGACTTTTTTCTGCTGAACTCATCCCCTCCCCTCTTGTCTTCCACATCGAATTCGGTTTCATTCCGTTCATTAGTTTCGACTGCAAATGCCTCCAAACAAGGGGATTTAAGTAAATCCCCTTGACCGCCTTGTAATGTTTCCATCATTCCACATTTAGCTGTAAAGGTAAAATGAAAAGATATTCTGGCTCTCTGTGGTGAGCCATTAGGGAAGGGGTGGAGTGAAGGAATTAAAGTTCGGAATAATGCAAACTGGAAACAGCCCAGGACAATCCAGATTGTCTCATAACTTGAACATCAAATTTGTCGAAAATCAGAGATTGCACATAACGTAAATTAATATCAGTCTTAATATCCCACTTTACTGATTCCGAATCAGAGGATTGAAAATTTCAGATCCGATTCTAATTTTTCTGTTCCTAGGCAGGTCTCAAAATTGTTACATTCGTCAGGCACCAACTGCCTCGACGAGGTGATGATATTTCGTAGCCCCTAGGATCGTTCAGGTCAACTGATACGGTTTCTAAAGAACCATTGCGTAGCTTCGAAATGTGTATTCATTTCGAAGAATAGGGCCGTACTGTCAATATTTTCTGAAATATTACGGTCGTGGTCTGCATGAAGACAGAGGCTAGTTTTAAAGCTTATATCTAGATCATTTGCTTGATATGTTTATTTATGAGTGAAGAAATGAGATAAATCAAGATTAAGAGAAAGGTACGATATTGTTTCGGTTAATCCTGGGCGCACAAGGTAAGTGAGATTCAAATAAGAGCAAAATGATGGCATAAATTATACTACGTCCTCGATAAAGAACTCAGCCATTCGAACAACTTGTCAGTCAACGGTGCAGAGCGGAGGCCACATGTGCATCAATAAAAACGCATAATTGGCGAGCTCTTCGCGCTTTATTAATGACGCCTCGAGACAGTCAAAACTACCGCCAATATGCTCGGTATCGTCTTCAAGAATGATGAATGATCCGCCAAACAAATGAATTGGCGCCAAGTCATCCGAAAAGTGAGTGTCAGCGAGAGGTAAAAAATTACAAGATAACGCTTCCACTCGATTATGGCTTCTGGAGAACTTCATGATGAAAATGTCGTTAAGTGAAAAAATGCCGGTTTGCATTTTAAAAGACACCTGTTTGTTTTAATTAAGATGCGACATTTCACAATAAGTATAATTAGAAGCTGATGTGATTCTCCGAAGCCCGAACTGTTGCTAATATTTTCTTTTTAAACTTTTAGAAAAAAAGCTGTCACGGTTTGAATAACCTTAATTTTTGTGTTTTTAGGTTTTCTGTTCATCTATTTAAACAATTTTATTTGCATTATTTTGCATATTGCTTTTTTATTTTTATAAATTACTTAATAAGCAGGTAGATAATAATAATTAACAGTGTTTTAGATACCCTTTAATTACCCGTGTTCAGAATGTACCTGGTAATACTCTATAAATATCAATGTGCTAGAAAAACCTTTACACGCAGAAAAAAACATTTAAAGTCGGCTTAAAATTTGTATTTAAACTATCACAATCCAAGTTTTTAATAACTCAAGACAGTTTTTCAAAGTAAATTAGAAAAACACTTTCTTATAAGCTCTTATCAGCCGTATAATGACAACTAAAAGCAAACCGAGAGTTTTTTTCTTTTTCTGCTCAAAAATTTGTCTAAAATATTTATTTAGGTTCTTATTAGATGAACTCCAACCAACCATTGAGTAGTTTTTATTTACTGACTTTGACTTTTTTTGATTCTAGAATTCATGGAATTAAAAACTGAAAGAGGGTATCACAGTCAATTAGGAATAAACCACTTGTTTACATACTTAGAAGGGAAAAATATGAGAATCAATAGAATGTCAAACAGCCGAATTATTGCTGGTTTATTTGCCCAAAGGAAAATTCAGATCCGATAGAGACAAAATGGTTCATAGAAAGCAATTCACCTCCGCAGAATGAAATAACACGAGGTTTGTTTAGATTTTCTTTGCTTTCGGAGAAATCAGGTTAACAAGAAAAAGAAACGGCTTGGAAAATGGGATGAGATTTAGAATAATGGTGTAATGCTTCTAGAGTATTCATTCGCACAAACATTAAAGTGCAATAGGCTAGCGAATTCCAAGAGAATAGCCTCCATGCTTTTGACATATGCTAGTTAATTAGCAGCGTCGCACAGCACAGTTTCAAGGCACAAGATGAGGGAAGGGTTAGCGATGCGTTCCAAAATTATTTAAATTAAATTCATAGTTTTCAAATAATTTTAATTTGTATTAATCTTGTGTTATAAGCAAGCAGATGCGCATTCATCAACTACTTTAATTATAATGATAACTTAATTTTTAAACTGTAAAATAATTATTAACCTAATTTTGATGAAGATAAATAATTTAAATGACTAATGTCATCTTAAAATCATTAAAAGTATTTAATCTTTGGTTTTTAAGCTATTGTTTATTATAATTTACAAAATAATTACGAAAAAACCATCTCGTAAATTAAAAAACGTAGCTGACGATTCATTACGTACATAAGCAAACATTTCTACTTTAAATAGGCAGAAGGAAATAGTAGAAAGTTATTGAATGCGTAAGCAGATTGCAGATAAAAAAATAATGACGCTTTTGAATGAAGTAGTAAAACGAGACCCTTCAGTAACCACATACCTACTCCTAAAGCAGGGAGGGGCCAACATTTTTCGATCGCGGGCCAAAAATCGAAAAAAAAAAAAAGTTTGGCGGGCCAAGATAAATTTTTCTAAAATTTTAAAAACAATATAAAAATATTACAGTTTAAATATATGTTAATGAGATGAATGAAATTGCGATTTCATTTTTAAAAGTTCCTTATATTGAGGTTCGAAGTGAGATGCACTGATTCTAAGAAGCGAGGCTCAATGCTCATCTGTCAGTCTACTTTTCAAATAATTCTTTCTAAGGTTCATAGTTGAAAACACTTGTTCACGTATGTAAGATGAAGCAAACGTAGCACTGATTAACTGGGCTTGAGATACTAAATTTGGATTGTTAGATTGTAACTCAATTAATTCAAGCTGCAAATTGTTTTACACAATTTGCAATCTGCTTCACAGTTTATGTTGAAAGGCATGGCAAAAAGATCCAATTTTGTTTGAATGGCACTGAAATCTTGAAATCTGCGTTCGAACTCAAAATGCAATTTTTTCAAACCATCTTCATAATTCTTAAGCTTCTCTTCATTTACTGAGGGTACTGAATTTAACCTCGGAAAATGAGACAAATCGTTCTTAGCTAGCTGCCCAGCAAACAGATTAAGTTTTAGCTTAAAAACTTTGAGATGGGCCCAGATATCGTCGATAAATTGATTTTTCTCTTGCATCTTGACATTCAAGTTGCTCATATGACAAAGAAGATCTATGAAAAATGTAGATCTATGAAAAAAAAATAAGTCCGAAAGCCATTCTGTATCTTCTAAGATTTCACACTCCGCAGAACACTGTTTCTCATGGAAGAAAGACACAATGTCGTCTTTCAGCCGCCAAACTCGCTCGAAAACACATCCTGCACAAAGCCATCTTACTTTCATGTAATACAGTACATCAGAATATTAAGATTGCACGCACTGAAGAAAATCTCGAAATTTCCTGTGAGTAAGCCCACGAGATTGAATAATATTTACAAGCTTCATGACTGCATTAAGCACGGGTTTCATATTCAATGCAGATTTACGTAGAGAATCTTGATGTATAGTACAATGTAGAAAAACAACATTGTTCCCTGGAAAGTTTTGATTAAAGAGTCCAAGAAATCCAGATTTTTTTCCTGTCATATTTGGTATTCCATCGGTCGTAATATTACATATATTTGTTATGGACACTTTCAAAGTTAAAAGCCCTTCCTGAAATTCACGAAAAATATGACATCCCTTTGTAGTTCCCTTTTAAGAACGCAAGCACGCCAGTTCCTCGGTAATTTCAAAGTTCTCATCAACACCTCTTATAAATAACACTATTTGAGCAATATCATTTATATCTATGCTTTTATCCATAGCTATGGAGCAAAATTTAAACTGGCCAATTTTTGACTCTGTGATGTCAAGTTTTGATAGATGACTTCGATTCTAGAAGTCACCTTTTTTCGAGATAAGCTTACAGTCTCAGAATTATTTTTCTTGTCTGGACATAGAACATCACAAACTTGGAGCATGCGTTGTTTAACAAACTCCCCATCACTGAAAGCTTTATATTTTTAGCAATATTGTTTGCTACAATGTAACTTGCATGTGTAGTTGCTTCTTGGATATTCTTGCTTCCCTTATTGAAAAACTTTTGTCTGCCTGATAATTTTTTACAAAGACTTTCTGCATTTTGTTTTCTTTCATATTCGGACATTGCTTCGTAATTTAAATTCTTATGCTTAGATGTAAACTGATGGGAAATGTTATATTCTTAGAAGACTGCTACAGCTTCATTGCAGATGAGACACACTGGTTTATCTTTTACAACTGTAAAATATATTTCGAGGTCCATTCATCATTAAAAACACGGCACTTTGAATCAACTTTACATTTTTAGTAGCCATTTTGGGGTTGAAATATTTTACGAATAACCCAAACAAGCACTATCTACGCTATACTTTTAATAATTTCACCACTATTCACAATGACGCTGTATGTCCACAATCTGTCCATACGCAATCAATAATATTAGAACTCGGGTCAAAAGAAAAAGCCGCTGGCTGGAGATTAAAATGCGCATATTTGAGGTCTAATTCCCCTATAGTGGATTTCCATATGTCTGATCCCCGAGAAAGACATAACGCTTGTTGGCTCCAATCTACGGTTGTATGACAGATGCGTACAACCATTTGCGTACAGCTCATAAAAAAGCCAATAAATCACGCGTAGTTCTTTGAAAAAAGGGGGTAGGGAGTAATTAGTCTAGGTTTGCTAAAACATATGTTATCTGTTGGCAAGAGTATTTGGCGAGAAAATGTATTGGTATTTTAACTAAATTTTGATGCTTAAACACAGGGTAAAAACTTTTGTCTCTATGTGTATATGCTGGCTCTGTACACACCTTGCCGTCTGCCTATCAAATTTGGCAAATATATATTTTGGAGGGTAGGAAAGTGATTTTTTGAATTTTTAATTAGAATTTTAATTTATCAGAAAATAAGAGAATTATTTGATAACTTTCTAAAAATTTACAGTAAAAAATAGTTTTTACTTCCAAATCATATAAATTCTCTGCATTATTCATTCAAAATCAAAGTATGCTAAATATAGTTCTCATGAAATGAAAATCAATAAACTTTAAAAAAATCCGAAATAGAAATTCCATTCCAAAAAAAAAAAAATACACCTGAACTTAACTATTACCATCACAAACGATTCCCATTGTTTTAAAATAAGTGGATCATTTAAATGTGCATTTCAGCTAATTAATAGCACATAAATCAATAAGAGAATTATCAAAGTATGCTAAATATAGTTCTCATGAAATGAAAATCAATAAACTTTAAAAAAATCCGAAATAGAAATTCCATTCTAAAAAAAAAATACACCTGAACTTAACTATTACCATCACAAACGATTCCCATTGTTTTAAAATAAGTGGACCATTTAAATGTGCATTTCAGCTAATTAATAGCACATAAATCAATAAGAGAATTTAACAGTGATAAATTTACTACTATTTGAAATTAAATCTGTTCAAAGCTTTTGAATTTCTGGAACTCAAATAAATAATTCAAATACACATGAAATAAATAATTTAAGAAGCCTGATATAATAAAAATACATCTTATCTTATATTTAAAAATCTAGTATTTTCTTTTATGTGAAAACTTTATCTTTTCGTACGTAAATATAAACGGAAGATCTTGACTATAAAACATACATGCTATCTAAGATCTGTATTCTTTTTACAGAATAAAATTAAGCAAAGACTGATAAACCAATAAAATTAATGAATTTTTTAAAAATTTTAAGATAATTTACGTAATACATAATATTTTTTGTATTAATATTTTTAAATGCACTGAATTGCATATTTTCTTCTTCCAAATATACGTGTGTTAAATTTAGTATCTCTACGTCCAATGGTCGATATTTTAAATAGAATGATAGACGCATATATATACATTCACTTTCATTCTTGGAAGAAAATCTTATTTTGTTAATTAAAACTTTTAGATTAAAGTCTGAATATTCCACACTTTAATTTTTGAATAATTTTAAACGAAAAATTTGGAGATATCTGTGAAATTTAAAATATATGCTTCCGTGTTAAAAGCCAATTCCCCCCCCCATCCTTTGTGTGTGTGTGCGTATGTTATTAGGTAATTTTTTATTTAAGTTCCTAAAACAGTCCTTATTTTATTTTATGAATTAAAAATAAAACTCAAGATATTTTAATGGAACATTACAAATGGAAATGGAATAATAATACGTAAGAAAGCATTTTTCACAATTTTTAAACTTATCCCGCATTTACTATTTATTTGATTTTTATAATATTGCAGTGTATTGAATACTATGATCTAAGAAATCATTTAAATTATTTTTTTGTACATAGTAGCATTAAAGAATTAATGCTCTGTGAAATATTCCTTGAAATCCAATACAAACTCACCAAACTTTTAGCCTATATTGAGAATTCTGTTAATTATAACTGTTATATAAGTATTATAACTGTTATAATAAATAAATTATAACTGTTACATAAGTATTATAATGCAGTTTTTTTTTCGCAATATACTAATAGGAAATTATTCATTTTATTTTAATTACAAGATTGCAAATTTCTATAATGGAAATACTATAATGGAATACTGAAGATTTAATCAAAGTTTCATGTATTATGAATGAAAGTAAATTACAGAAATAGAAGTGAATGTTCACTTATATAGTTATGAAGAAATAAAACATCTCTTTAAAAACTTCTTTAATGTTACAGCAAGAGTTTCTTCTGCAATGCAGTAAAAGAAGTCTGACTTTATTTTTTTAAATAAAGAAACTAATGTTCTAAATTCATTTGCTCTTAAAATCTTATATGGATCTCGACTGGACTTCTGAAAACTATGGGCTCATTGAGAGATAACCAGACTTTTTCCATAGCAAAATATCTGCAAATTGTGCATTGTTTTCACGAAAAAAATCGCTTAAGAACGTCCGAATCAATGGTAAAATCGAAAGATGCCCTTGAAGCCATTTCTATTAAATATAATTAAATTCCCAAGAGATTTGAATCTACTATACAGGAGCTGTTATGTCAACAGTCCAAAAAATTATTTAAATAATTCTAATCTGGGGGGGGGACAAGATTTTTAAATAGGTAAAGTTGGCAATTGTCAAGGAACCCCTCAGCTCTTGATAATTTTTAATAGTTGTAGAAAGGTAAATAGTTTTATACTTTCATTTAATGACAGTGGGCCGTGCAGTCAAATTTATTCAAGTTATAATCAAAATTATAAATTAATTTTGAGACTTTACTCTAGTAATATTTCTAATTACCATTTACTCGTTATGCTATTTTATAATTCTAAAAAATTTGAAGCTTTACAGTTTAAAGAAATATATTCCCTCCTTTTACAATATTGTTTAGAGTGTTATAGAAAGTTTTCTTTTGTTTTCGATATTTTGCTTAAAATTAATTTTACGTCTTGACAGTGCACTTTTTTTATTTGTACAATATTGAAATGGACTTTTTAGAAAGGGACTTGCGACTTCAGTTTTCAAAATTTACTACTTAAAATTGGTGAATAAAAATTAAATTAAAATCAATAAAAAATTTGGAGGGAAAAAGGGGCTTTGAGATTTGCATTATCTCAGGGCCCCAGGAAGGTTTAAAACGGCCATGAATTCTTTTGAAATTAGAAATAATTACATTGTTTAAAATATGGAAAAAAAAACGCATAGCTAATCAGTAAACATTTCAATAAAGGGGTAGATGTATATTGTTGAAGAGTATTTTAGCAAAACTTCATTCAACACTATTTTTAATGACTTTTTGTACATATAAGAACGATCTTTAATGAAATTAAAGTTTCTGAAGAACATATACTACATATATTAATGTAAAAATCCTTTTTCTTAATTTTGTTTTATATTTAAATGTAGATTTCGATTATAGTTTAATGAATAGTGCAACTAGAAGAAAATTAAATTTGAATTCAGCTAATATTTCCTACAAATTTTCGCAGGTACAAATGATCAGTTAGCAAAATATTAATATACTTCTGATTTAGTAAGCTGCTTACTTTACGCACCTTATACTTAAAATATTTCATACGTAAAGTGCAAAGTCGTATAATGAACAAATAATTTATCTTTATCAGAGTACAGATTTTTGAAAAAAATGTAACAACATTTAAATTAAATCTACGATAATAAACAGAAAAGTTTAAATTTGAATGGCGTTCTACTCTGGAAACTGATTTTTTAAAAACAAATACAAATCCCTTCTTACAAATCCTTCCAATTCCACTAACCTCATTTAATTGTACTTTAAATTTAAGAAATAATTTTTAATTGCCTATATTTAAATAACGAACTTATTGAATTAAATAAACGAATCAAGAAGAAATAAATCAAAAATTAATGAAACGCAAACTCTTTCGTTTAATGCAAAACGTTATATTTATGTAAAGTAATGCATTTATATCTGAAATCTAGAAAAAATGATTATTATTTCGAAGTGGGTACACTATTTATATGAGCAGAAATATCTTTCCCCAATGTTTTTATCTTACATTTTTAAATATATACATTGAAAAGCAATCCATCCTTCATAAAAAGCAAGTAGAAATTACTCCTATAGTATTAAAACACATGAAATTATATTAATGAACGTATCGTTAAGTATTCGAAATTGTGTCAAACATCAGGCTAACTCTCGCCAAATATGACACTTTTAGATAACGTTTAAGATGTTGTAACCTCTTCTAGAACTGAACCTTCTCAGTAACACAACCGCATTGTAAACGAGACAACTGATTGACAGTTTTATGATTCGTACGCAAATGATTGTACGCATCTGTCCCACTACCCCAATCTACAGCTATAACTAACAAAGAACTTCCTCTTTTAACACTTTACCGATTGAAAGATGTCTGTGCTTGTTATTTTCGGCGATTTATGTTTTGTAGAACAAAAGTAGAGAAAGTAAAAAGATCATCACTTCTTTGAAAAAAAAAAGGAATAAAAAAAACTAATATTTAATCAAAGTAGAAAAGGAGATCAATATATAATATATAAATATATACAGGGTGGTTATAATTAAAGATACCCTGTTTAGACATACGTAGTGTCCGCTCTAGTGGAAGGATGTCGAAGAAACTTGATACTTAGGTTGTATGGATCATGGGAAACAGAAATCTGCAATAAAAAAAATTAGTTCAAATTTCAACCGCCAGGTGAGAAGGCGGCGCATGAAAAACCAAAAACACAATTTGGAACTTAAAAACTTTATTTAATTGCAATATATGTTCAATGTGCATTCCATTTTCGTCAAGCACATGTTCAAAACGTATTATGGCGTGTTCAACAGTGGCAAGAAGGGTTTCTCGATAAATTTTAGCAACAATACGTGTTATACTTGCTTTCAATTCCTGCAGAGTCCGTATGCTTCCTCCATGGACACGATCTTTCAGGAATCCCCACAATCAGAAATCACAGGGATTCAAGTCCGGAAAACCTGGAGGCCAGGCATTGTAAAGCTTCTTGAAATTACCCGTTGATCTTCAAAATGGGCATGAAGTAATGCCGTCACTGGTCAGGACCTTCGTAATACAAGGCATCACAACTCCCAACGCTTTCAACCCTTGACGTCATGAGGTTGGATGAATTCTGTAGAAAACGGTAGCCGTTATCGTAGTGAAGAACGGGAAATGTGTTATTGGCTTTGTTTGAAAGTTTTCTGATCTTTTTGCATATTAATTTTAATTTATCGTAATGAAGATGCCTAGTACGTACTGTGTTCCCAATTGTAAAAGTAATTACACAAAAAATAGCTCCAAGTTTCTGTATTTTCGTTTCCAAGCGATGAAAACACTAGAAGTGCATGGATCGCTGCAATAAAGCGGGACAATTTCGTACCAACTAAATATAGTAAGGTAATTTTGATTTTATTTGTACAATTTTTAGTTAATTAATTCTTTTGAAATGCGAAACATTTAAAATGATGTATAACTTCCATTTATCTTCTGTCATTTTTGTTTGCTCTCCGTTTAGTTTCTTATGCTTCCAATTACTTTGGTATTGTTTGCTTGAGCTAAATAAAAAATTTGTTTGTTTTATTGTTACTTCTCATAGTCTTTTTTTTATTATTTGTTCCTAATATTTAAAATGTTTTATTTCTGTATCTTTTTAATTATACTTCATACATATTTTTTAAAATCTGATTTAGGCCTAATATTTGTTGCTAACATTTAGGTCTGTGCTAAACATTTTCAAGAAAATCAGTTTTTAACAGTTAGAGAAGCGTTTAATACCAGTACAATAGAACTTATTCAAGTGCCACTAGAGTGTAAAAGGCAATTTTTTAAAGAAATTTTTAATCATTATTGCCAAAATCTTACAAAGTACTTAAGCGATTTATTGTAATTATGCTCTTATAAAAAAGTTTAAAATCATCTGATGAATAATAAAACAATTTTTAATTATATATATCATGATTGTAGCAGATTAAACTTATCTTTTATTCTAAAATATTATGTAAAAAAGTTAGATATAGTTGTAAAAACAATATGAATTGCATGCTCATATAGGTTTAGAAAATGTAGCTTTTATTTGTTTATCTATAAATCATCAGATTATATATAAAACAATTAATATTTATTATTATTATTATTTATTATCTTAAATTATAAATGAATGCAACTTTTAGAAAATATCTGAAACTTTTTTAAAAAAAAGTAATGAAAAGTTACTGTTTTTAAATTTTTCATACCGTGTAAAATCAATTGATTAATTCATGAAGAATATTGTATTACATGAATGGTAGTTTAATAAGTTATATTATACTACCATTCCAATATTATGTTGGAAGTTACTATAGATATTCCAACATAATATTGAACTAGGTGTTTATTTTAAATGAATGAATGTTTCTGTTGATTTTAAATTTTATTATTTAATACTCAATATGATTTTATTTAATACTGTCCAACATACGTTAGCTTTTAGTTTATTTATTAAGAAAATATCTCTTCTGTTTTTGATTTTAAGTTTTAATAAATTACTAATTTTTTTTTATCTAAAGAATTACACTTTTTTTTCTTTTTTTTAGGCTTGTACCTGATGCTGTACCTTCAATTTTCCCTAATTTACCCTCATACTTTTCCTCAGAATCAAAAGCAAGAAGAGAAACTCCAATGGATAGGGCAACACGTAAAATAATGGGAAAACTTAAAAGCAGCTTTAGATAGCAGTCTCTAGGACATAGCAAAAAGAGAGGAGATAGAAAAAATCAACACTTTTTCTGATTTAATTTTAACATTTAAAAACTTTAAATCAAATACATGGAGTATAATTCAAAAAGTAAACAAAATAATTTTTATTTGTCTAGACACTTCTCAAGCTCCTAAGGTAAGTCATTCTTTTTTAATTTCTTCCGAATTAGAAGTAATTTTTAAGTTTGTATTTTAACTTTATTTAATATTATAATTATTTTCATTTGTCTATGTGAAATTTATAATAAAGTTGGAAAACAAAATGTATTTTGTTATTGTCTCTCTGTAAATAAAATGTTATGATTCAAATGGTGTGTGATTTTTTTTATTTGTGTTTTCTTTTACTGTTTCTACAGATTGAATTGAAATTAACTATTAATGCATTGAAATGTAAAATCAGATATAATAAAAGCTGTTTTATTAAATTGTATGAATTACTAATATATTAAATGTAAGCAATTCTTAATGTAAAAAAACAAGCTGTGAAAGTAATTCTTTTTTATCAACAGAATTAGTAGGTATAAAATTTAAATTTTATATTAAATACATTAGTATTTTATTTGGAAGTTCATAAGTAATTTTGGAAGTAAACAATTATATGTTAACTTATAAAATACATATATTACCTGTCACTACAATAAAAAAAAATCATCAAAAGCTTTAAAAAGTATTAGATTTATTTTTTAAGCTTTAAAAAATATTTTCAGGAAAAAAGCAAAACGATTTTTAATAAAATAAAAAAAATCTCCATTAAAACAAGAAAAACTAACAATAATACCTCAATGTATATATCTAATAAATTTACATTGTGACTTAAATGTTATTAAATGAAGTTTGAATGTTATTAAATGGTCAATAGGCTATAGAGGACCTTAAGATTTTCTACCATGCTGTTTCTTTTATTCCCACAGGGAATAAATAAATAATTTTGAATTTTATACAAAATAAATGTCTTAATGTTAATAATAAGTTCTTTTTAAGAAAATTTAAAATATACCTAAACATCAAGGAAGAAAGCGGGATTCTGCTCATGGCAGCCAATCATCCTACCCGTGTGACGTCTCAGATAAGTTGTGAGGCCTTGTTTTACGAAGGTCGTGCACTGGTCGAGCAATGTGAGGTGGTGCACCATCTTGCATGAAGACAGTAGTCCCTAAACATTCTCTTTCTTGTAACGCAAGAATGACTTGCTGCTGAAGAAGGTCGCGGTAACGGACACCCGTAACGGAACACCTTTGAGGGCCATGAGGCTTGTTCTCCTCAGAAAAGAGAGACCAAGAATGAAATCAGTAGTAAAACCACACCATACAGTAATGTAATCAGGAAGTAGAGACTGTTCATGCACATTATTAGGACTTGCAGTAACCCATATGCGACAGTTCTGAGTATTAACTGCTCCGCCTAGGATAAAATGAGCCTCGTCCGACAGCAAAATGTTCCAAGGCAATGAATTGTCAACGGCTATTCTGGCTAAAAAATTCTAGCAAATTGATTTCGTTTCTCCGGGCCTGCAGGATTCAGCGCTTGCACATGATGGATGTGTATGGATACCACTTTACAATGGGTCAAAGAACTTTTCGTACTGTAGACCAAGGGAGGGACAAATCACGTGTCACCGCTTGAGCACTTGATGAAAAATATTACGAATTAGACGCTTTCGACACGGATCAATATATAATATAAAAATATTTACAGAGTGGTTTTAATTCAAGTTACCCTGTTTAGAGCGACATTTTCGGCAGTTTCATTTGAAATCCGTTTCCGTTCTCTTCCTTGATCCACACCCAATTCTCCAGTCTCTTCAGATTTAATAATCATCTTTTTCAAAGCCTGCCTGGACATAGGCCCTTTTCGTAAGTCTTTCAAGCGCCGGTATTCTCGCAGTGCAGCTGACAAATTATGCTGTTCTGACAAAACAACTTTATCAACAAAGCTCTTCCTTTCTTCTCTAACGACATGGCGAAGAATGATTTTGCGGCAGTGAGTACTGGCTTTTTAAATTACTCTAAATTTGCATAACGGCCTTTATCGTACATGAAAATCGCCATCTATCGGCCGAAATTTGAACTAATTTTTTTTATTGCAGATTTCTTTTCTCCATGATCCATATAACCTAAATATCAAGTTTCTTCGATATTTTTCCACTAGAGCGGACACTACGTAGGTCTAAACAGGGTAACTTTAATCATAACCACCCCGTATTTCTTTTAATTTACCTCGGACCGGCAAAATTAAAATTATATCTTCGGGCCGGATAGAACCTTCCGACGGGTCGTAGTTTGCACATCCCTGTCCTAAAGGGTTCTTTGGCTAAGGCTCCTGAGGAATTTCCTCTGAATAAGAATGGGGAATCGCTTCTTGTCTGAGAGCCGCAACTCGAGAAGGGACATTCTTTCAACGAGAATTGAGTGCAGTATAAGCTTCAGATTTTTTAAAAATAAAACCAATAGGATGTTTTACAATCTTTATCAAATTTTGACAAATGCTGGTTGTTTCAATTTTGATACTTTGGTTGGAACTTTATTTCATGGTAGACGGATTCAGAGAATGGAAAGGGAAAATTTTTATGATCATTGCAAACTGAATTCGAGTTTCTGTTCCATTCACCAAAATATTTATGTTTTCTTGATCAAAGTTTTAAAATAACGCATGTGGGGTACACTGAGAAGAAAGGCAGTAAGTCTCATTCGGAATCAAGAGATGGCTGATAAATGAATTAAAAAGCACTTCAGCTTTCTAGAAGCATGTATTAATAGGCTCAAAATAGTTTGAAAGAAAAGCTATTCAAGATTTCTTTTGCTGCTAATAATAGATGTTATATCCCACTGTTTCAAGTGGTCCGGACTAGGACCTAGTGGTCTTTACTAGGAGCTAACCGAAATCTTTAATATTGGTCCCCGAGTTTGAGTTTACAAGTGTTTTATGGCATCAAAGACATCTTTAGTTAGGCTGCACAATACTTGGCGTTAAAACATTCATATCAATTTATAATAAAATCGAAATGGGATATGAACGAAATCCGAATGTCTAAAAATAGAGAGACGCTCGTTCGAAAAGACGTCAAATTATTATCATCAAAGGTAAATAAATTTTATTATTAGGATTAAAATATTCTTGAAAAGTTTCTACTTTAATCAAAGCAACGTCTGTTAACATGCGTTCCTTATATTTGAAGAAATTTTTTTTATAATTCAATCGTTTATTAGTGGTTTCTTAATTCCGTGTGACATGTGCTGCCCGTTTTCTCAAAGTTAAAATCCTAAAACCCCTTGCGGTACCTCAGTGCTTTTATTACATGAAAAAAAGTAATGATTTCAATAAGTTGAAAGTGATTTTCAAAAAATTATTTCCATCCGCCCGTTGCACTGTGCAAGCGGCACAGAATGATCGCGCCTGTACCGGAGTAATGACCTATCGAGGAACGACTGAATTTAACTTGCGTCTCATTGTCCTCTCAGACGAAAAAATATCAACCACCTCGACGCGCAGCAAATATTCGAAATATAACCATGTTGCACCGAGAATACTTTTGTGTACGAGACAAACGCCGATTCCATTTTGTTAACTATCAGGAGAGTGTCCTTAAGTTGCATGCGCCTAAAATCTATTGTTTGATATGCAGAAAGAAGCGGACCATTTCCTTCTTAAAATTTCGAATCGCAGAGAAGTTCTCCGTAATGAGACTTCTTTGTGTCGAAGTCTTTTTGCATCGACAGAAAAAGACTCGCAACGATGCTTGAAGACGCAGGCGCTTTGTTGCCAATCAATGGAGAGCAATGAAAGACCGCACTTAAAGGGTTATTGATAAGCCGATGACAAAGCAACGGTCCAATGGCTGTCCTTCTCGAGTTTCAAAGTACGTGGGAGCGAATTAGAATTGTTATCGGAGAGGGCACTTTTTTCCCTGTTACCTGAAGCAAATGAATCTGAGGGTTTGGAAAAATTTTGTCAATAGGAGCACGCTTCCTGCGTCACATTAATCTAACCAATTTTTAATAATCAGCAGTTTACTGTATTTACTACATGATTAAAGGGAGAGACATTATAGATTTTTAAAATTATGGTGTAATGCGCGTATTTAAAAAAAACGGTAAAGTGGTTTTAAATAGTTCTCAGCTATTTTTTCACTTAAGAATGGTTAATTAAGAAGTCACTTAACCAGACACCTCAGGCTAGCGGTTAATATACGTTTTGTTTATTGTTTTAAAAAATCTAGATCAGTTTCAGGACTTTAAGGTGCTATCAAAAACCTAAATATTTGGTTCATCTATCATTTAAATTTCGCAGTATTGTAACTTCACTTATTTATTTGTCTTGTAAAATGAAGAGATAAATAACAGAATCCTTCTTCCTTAGCTTTCAACAAAGGAAAAAAAATCGCGAAATTCAACATTTGATGAAACAATGGCAACGGCTTGAATCTCAGGGCAATAAGGCAATCTATTATTGGAAATTAGAGAAAACGTTTTAAAAACTAATTTGCCAAAATTCATTAAAAATTTAAGTACCTATTAAACTGATATCAAGAAGACAAAATTTCAAATTTTGAAATACTGAGAAATGCATTTTTGTGTCATAATATTTTCAATTTAGTTTACTTTTTGATCTATCAAACTTTCAAAAAAAAAAAATCGTCCCGTGGCGCACATCTCTACTCACCAAAGTATATAAGTATTAAATTTGGTAACTCTGAATCAGACGGTCTGGCTTATAGAGCGCCAAAACACACACACCTTGAAAATGAGAATTTTCTAGGACAAAGTCATTTTGCAGATGGAGTTCAAGATGGTGGACGGTGTGCTTGATGTGTTGTACGCGTCTCTTGAAAATCACTTTGAAACTATTGGTATGGCGCTCGTATCAAAGTGCAACATGAACCACGAGTTGAGGGAACGAGCCAAGAATGCCTTGGGTGAGTTAAAAATTGCAATTACTAAAAGTGTTGAACGATTACAATCCATTAATTATCGTAAGGCTTGCGAAGAAAGTTTGGCTGCTTTGCAAGGCCATCTTACGCTGAAGTGGAACAAATTAAAAAAAAATGAATTGAAAACTAATCGTTTACTTCAATCGGCTGAACCAAAGGGGAAAAATCCGGCCCTTCTTGTTAAAAATGTGCCAAATGAAATAGACAATAATGAAATTGTTAACATAATATTTGATCAAAATCGTGACATCTTTGCGGACGGTGAACGTAGCAAAGACATTAACTTAAAATTCACCTTGAAGAAATTTCCAAATACCAGACATGTTGTGTGTGAACTTTCACCTAATCTCCATCAAAAGTGTTTATCTTCTGTTTATTTACGCTTTGAATGATCAACTTGCAGGGTCGAAAATTTTGTAATTATAAGTAGGTGTTTTAAGTGCCTAGCTTATAATCATAAAGAAGTGGATTGTAGAAATTCAGTTGCTTGTTTTAAATGTGCTGAAGAACATAAAAGTGAACATTGCGAGAATACAGCAAGCCAAATTTGCGTTAATTGCATTCGCTACAATAAAAAGATAAAAGATGCCAGTAAGAAAGTTGATGTTAAACATAGACCTTTTGCGGATAAGTGTCCCACGCATATTTTTATGAAGAGCAGAACTATTTCAAGAATTTCTCATGTTTAATTCGTCCAGATCAAATCTTAGAGTGATTCAGCTTAACCTTCACCGCTCAAAGATTGCTACTCAGCAGCTTATCCTTAACATGGACACTGCGGACATCGACGTTGCTCTTGTTCAGTAGCCTTACGCTTATGAGGGTTCCCTTCCTTTCTTTCCATCTTCGTATCGCATGTGCTTCAACGCAGGTTGTGATACTATCAAGGTGGCGATCATTGTTCGTAACCAAGGACTTTCAACTTTTTTTGATTTAAATAATGTCGATTACAATATGGTTTTTATTTACATCACGTTCAATGCTTTAAAATTTATTCTTCTTCCCTACTATTTTGAACTCAACAGAAATATTGATTTTGATTTACATAAAATTAGTGAAGTGTTTGCCGGAATAGATTATCGTATTCTGATCTGGGGTATGGACGCTAACAGTAAGTCCGAACTCTGGCACAGTCCAATTTTCGACTCTCGCGGTATTAAGCTCTGTGACTTTTTAAGTATGAACAACTTATTTGTAATTAATGAAGATTGTGGTCCTACCTTCAGTGGCTCTCAGTGCTCCAGCTATATTGATATAACTGTTGTGGGAACTGATGTGTTAGGTGACGTTTCATATTGGTGCCTTCCAGAATATGAATCCCTTTCAGATCATAATACAATTGAATTTGAAGTTACTGTGACAACGAATACCCCTATCTCTAACAGATTCAACAATTTTTCTATATTTCAATGTTAAGAAGGCAAAGTGGGATCGCTTTGACTCTTTTTGCAAGCAACCTTTTGTTGATCTTTCTAATCGTATCGATTCTTGTGCTGATGTGGACACCTTAATATCTGTTATAGAAAACTTTCAAGATGTAGTCCTCTCTGCTTCTAAAACCTGAATGCCTCTTAAAAAGATAAGAATGCACTGGGTTCCTTGGTGGAGTATAGAGACTGAGTGTATGAGGAAAAGGGTCAATGCTGCTAGGCGCAGGTATCAAAGAACCCGAAATTTTATTCTTAGAAATCTTTATAGACAGAAGTATTTGCAAATAAAAGAAAATTACAGTTCAATGCTTGAAGAGGCTAAAGTCCAATCTTGGAAGGATTTTCTAGAGGATATTAACGAATATAATGTTTGGAAGAAAATCTATACGTACGGTAAGTCTCTGGGATTTGTCTTCCAAATGGTTCCGCTACCACTTCTGTTGAACAAACTATAAATGAGATTTTTAAAAAATGCTCTCCTATCGATACCATTAATACGGATACTCCTTTCCACGGATTGCAACGAACTAAAGCCTTGTCAAATTATTCTTCGAGTCTTGATCCCCTATTTACTACTGCAGAAATAGATGGAGTGATTAACTCCCTTAAGCTTAATAAATCTCCATGTCCTCATTGCATTCAAAATGAAACTTTGAAACACATTCACTTGATGTGTTTCTTTTCAAAACTTTTTAAAGCTTGTTTACAGCTTAGTAACTTTCCGCGCTCCTGGAAGAGAGCAAACATCTTTTTAACTCCGAAAAATAATAACTTTCGTGGTCCACATCTGGACAATTTGAGATGTATCAGCCTCCTACCAACTATTGGAAAATGTCTTGAAAAGCTGATTGTTAACAGGATTTTCTGGTTTTTGCACAGTAAAAAACTGTTAAACGAGACCCGGTTTGGTTTCACTCCGCAAAAATGTTGTGAAGATGCTCTCCTTTACCTGAAAGACGTAGTTGATAAAGGCAAGAAGAAAAACCTGCTTACAATTTTAATTTTTCTGGACATCAAAGGAACTTTTGATCATGCTTGGTGGCCGGAAATTCTCGTTTTGCTCAAAAATTTCGCTATTCCAAGTAAAATATTTCATCTGGTCAGAGATTTCTTGAATGATAGGTCTGCCTTGCTGACGACGGGTTGTCTTTCAGTTTTCCATTCCTTGCAAAGGGGCTGTCCCCAAGGCTCCGTCTCTGGTCCACCTCTGTGGAATTTAATTCTGAACAGCTTTCTTGCTAGGCTTTCGAAGATCTCAGGATGTGAAACCATAGTCTTCGCGGACGATCTGCTCATCTGCTTTCAGGGAAAGTGTCTTGATGATATTTTTGAACTTGCTCAAAGCACATTGAATGACATTTCAAACTGGGCAAGAGATTACAAAATGGAATTCAACCCGAATAAATCGAAGGTTATGGCAATTAAGAAAAAGAACGTGAACTTTTACAGCAAGCAAGTCTTTCTTCATAACATACGGCTTGAAATGGTGAATGAAATCAAATATATAGGGGTAATGCTTGATGACAAATTCATTTTATGCCTCTCCAAAAAATGTGAAAACATACTTAAAGGACTTAATCGTGTCTCTTGTAACACCTTTGGATTGAAATAAAATGTTATTAGTATGATCTACAAACAGGGAATTCTTCCTTTTGCCTCTAGAGTTTGGGGTAATGCTTTGAAAAAAAAAAAAAAGATCAGCTGCCGAAATCTACGTAGAATTCAAAGAAGAATTTTACTCAGAATTATACATGGCTACAGAACTGTAAGTTACGAAGCTTGCTTAGTCATCGCGGGGTTTCCCCCAATTGACCTTTTCGTCCTACAAAATAAAGATTTCAAAGATAATGTTATAAATATTACCCAAGATTCCAAAGTATCTTTTTCTAATCTTCCATATCCTGCTGAACGTGTTCCAATCGAAATTATCGATTACAAGGACAATGTTCTTAACAATTTTCCTGTAATGTGTTTTACTGATGGCAGTAAGCTCAACCACCGTGTTGGACTTGCTTTTGTTGTGTATCAAGACGCAGCCGAAATGGAACACTTTATGTTTAGAATTCCTGATAAGTGTAGTGTGTTCCAAGCAGAATTGCTGTGCTTCAGTAACTCGCTCAAATGGATCGTGAACCACTGTACTCTGTCATCCAGGTTTCTTATTTGTACTGATTCCCTTTCATCCTTATTTTTGCTTAGTAATGTTTCTTCCTGCAAAAAAATTGTAGTGAATTTTCACATCACTCTTTACGAACTTAAAGTAAGAGACATTAGTGTCTGTTTTTCACATGTCCGAGGACATACTGGCATTTTAGGGAATGAAAGAGCCTATTGGCTTGCAAAGCAAGCTACAAAGCTAAACATCATTGATCCTTTGAATATCCCCAAATCTCACATTTACAATGAAAATTACAAAAAGACCATTCTCTTATGGAATGAGCTGTACCATAATTCGTCAACTGCCTCTTTAATTAAATTATTTTCCCCCACAATTTCTCAAAGGTTAAATAATAAGCATTTTTTCAGTGATTTTCACTTAACAAAATTTCTTACTGGCCACGGTAATTTCAATTACTATCTCAAGAAATTTGGATTATCGGACACTGATCTGTGCACTTGTAGCGTGGGTGGAGTTCAAAACGTCGAACACTTGGTTTTTGACTGCTCCAAACTTACCGAAGGGAGAATGAATTTTATTGTGGATCTCGATGCCTGTAATATTAAGTTTCCACCTCCGCTTCATGTTTTGGTCGACCACAAAATGGCATTTTTCTCATTCTGTAAATTTATTGCCTTTGCTGCTTCAATATTTAATTAGTCTTGTTATTTTTTTCTTCTTTTGTTTTTATCCTTTTTTTTATATGTTTTTTCTATGTACGTAGCTGTTTCTACTTACTTCTGCAAGTTTTGTGCTGCACAAGTATTGACTTATTATTAATGAAAAAAAAGTCTTTTTGCGTGGAATAAAAATACCCTTATTGGTGTTGAGAAGCAAGCTCTTTGTTGCTAATCAATGGTCGCACTTTCATGGTTATTGATAAGCCGGTGATAGAGCACCGATCCAGTTGCTACTAGGTATGTACTTTTTTCCCTTTGATCGTACTTTTGAAGACAATAGAGAGATTTTAAGTAACTTGCCAGCTCTTTACAACTATGATTGTATTTTGGATTATAATGCAACGTAAATAAAATTAGTTAAACAATTGTAAAAATCATCTTTAACTAGTAGAATTTATTTTTCTAGAAGAATATGTTCATTTTTAATTATCTCTTACTTTTTAATCTTGTTTCTCAATATCGCTACCTGATCGCCTCACTAATATGAATATTAAAACTAAATTTATTAATGCTTAACTGGTAATTAATCATTAATAAAATAGGACCATAATTGATAATTGTAGTTCAAAAATAAATTGAAAAATATTTGCTATAGTGCGCTAACAAATTAAAAAATGGGCGAAAACACAATTACATAATTGCATTATTAAAAACATGGTGATGAAGTCTGTTTAAAAAAGAGTTTTTAGTAATACGCTTACAATCGTACTGTGTTAGATTATTAAGGTGAGAGATAAAAAAAGTCGATCCACAGAGGAATAAATTTTGGGATTTCATTAATGCATTTAATTGTATTGGACTACAGGTTTATTGTCTCTTAAAGATAAATTGTAAAGAACCAAGTTGATTCAATAAGAAAAAATATATAATGCAAGATTATTGTGAAACGTTATTTAAAGTAGTATCCTTGAAGGAATGGATTTACTTTGCATTAAATTACGTTACAATCAAAGATGAATTATACGATTTGTCCACCATCTCCTACAAGAATTTCTCCCATCTTTACAAAATTTTTACAATTAGGAGTTATTGAGTTTAAATATTTTTTTGTTGTTCCAATATAGCGATGCCACGCATTTCTCTTTTCTTTTTTCTTTCTTTATTTTCTCGCATTGTAATCGTCAAAAAATTCAAACTTGAGATTTTGTCGAACCTCTATGTTTCAGATCTTCCTGAGTCCGGAAAACAATTGTCTTTTAAATCAGTATCACAACACGCCAAATAAGTTATATTTATTTATATGTATTATAATTATATTATCTTGAATCTATAATCCCTTGTTCAGCTTTAAATTCGATTTTTAGTCTAATAAATCTGCCATCCCATTAATACAAGAAAAATTAAACGAATTATAAAAAAAAATTGTCGTTTGATTACACGATCAAGTTTTCCGTATAAATGCAGTAGTGATTCTGGTGCTGTTAAGACACTGATGCGTTGCTCTCTTAGCACACTACCAGAAGAAAACTTTTCATCTGTCTATACCTGATATCTAAACTTTTCCGCGATGAAACTTCTATACGTCAAAGACTTTCTGCAACGAAAAAAAAAACCCTCGCAAACTCGCACTGATGCTTGAAGACGCAAGCGCTTTGTTGCGCTAATCAATGGAGAGCAATTAAAAGACCACTCTTAAAGCATTATTGAGAATCCGGTGACAAAGCGCCGTTCCAATTGCTACCCTCCCCAGCGTGTGTGAGGGAATTAGAGTTGTTATCGGAAAGAGTTCTTCTCCCCATGTTATCTGAAACCGATAAATCTTTGTGGTCGGGAGAGTATCTGTTGAAAATTTTGGTTAATCGGAGCTCAGCTTTCTTGCGTAACATCAATCCATATTTCATAAGCAGCGCTTTAATTCGCTTATCATACGGCTGGAGTGAGAAACGCAATGGATTTTTGGGAATTGTTTCGATCCGAATGCATTCGTTAATGCCACTGGATTATCTCTCCACCTTTCTTTGGTTTAAATGCACTTTGAGATTGCAGAAAGGATATAACAGCTTAGCATTACGAATTATTAATTTTTATAATCCTGTTATAATTCTTTTGGCAGTTCTACTTAATGGATTTTTTTTTTTTTTTTTTTTTTTTTTTTTTTTTGTTCTTAAGAGTTTTGAAAATTGCTTTACTCTTCAAAATACGGAGCACAGAAGCAATTCATACATTCGATATACATCAAACCGGAGTTCCGACGACCCATGGCCTTACGGATACGGTCGTAAATATGCCAACTGACCAATTGTACGACCGCCTCGACCTGTGGACGTCGATCCAGAGCTTTCAGCAAATTGTCGGTAAAATGAACAGCTATCAAAGAACCCCGGAAAACCAGAAGAAAGGGGAAAATGTGTCTGTCTGCAGACACGCACAGTAGGGTGAAACGAAAAAATTAATTTTGGATTTTCAATTTGTAATAGCGAGAAAAAGTTGCCTTTTAGTGTAGATAAAATAAATTATAAATATGAAAAATATTGGGGTAGATCTTGAGGTGCCTTCAAGGACGTTAAAGTTTCATGAAAACACACTCTATGCAACATTTTAAGGATTTTTGTGTGCCTTGATAAAGAGCCTTCATTAGGCATTGTCATATGAATAAAAGTATAAAAATAGTTTTACTATTACACTGGCATGGCAATGAGTCGTCGCCGGAGCGGTTGCTATTGAGGTAAGGCGGAGATTTGTCTGCGTTTGGTGACAAGGTCAGAGCTTGTTTCAAATCAGTAGCTTTGCCGTGTTCAGTTGAATTGGCGCCTCCCCAACGTCTATTGTGTAACTGATTAACGTAACTGATTTATTAGTTAGTGCTTGTGTGCTTTGTTGTGAGTAAAAAGGGCTCAGTCTAAATTAGTAAAGACAAGACAAATATCGGAGTGTTCTTTTTGGGGAAATTTAGTGGTTTGCTTGAAGTTGAACATACTACTGACGAATCTAATGCTACTGTTATGTTAGACATAATCTCAAAATTGCTCCAAAGAAGGACCCTTCTGTGAATATGTAGCACTTTATTTCTCATAATATAACAAATATGGTCAAGAGCCTCTATTCCCGTTGCTTCTAGCAAAATAATTTCACAAATGGTAAAAGCTTATCGTGCTAAATACAGGTATTTATTAGAGTCTAAAAGCATAAAATGATTAGATAAGTTTAATTTCAACCTCGCAGAATTTAGAGAAGAAGCTAGAAGTTATTTGATATTGCTGACTTGTATAAAAAAAAGGCCAG
Source organism: Argiope bruennichi (assembly GCF_947563725.1). NCBI lineage: Eukaryota > Metazoa > Arthropoda > Arachnida > Araneae > Araneidae > Argiope > Argiope bruennichi. The sequence goes on along the minus strand of NC_079156.1, from coordinate 138,042,215 downwards.
TTTTGGAATAAAAGGTTCTAAACAATCAATGCTCTAACAGGAAAATGGTTATAGGTAATATTGATATTGCTACCATAAGTGCCTTGAGGAAGAAAGAAGCAAGAAAGAATAAAGAACTACAAAGAATAGTTAATTTTAATCAAGAAAGGGCAAAAAAATACTAGTGCATCAGAAACGATTACTGGGGACAATAATAACGCTGAAGAACAGTGTTCTTTACATAAATGAGGCAAGGCAAATAGACAAGAAGCGATAAAACTACCGAGTGCCTGTGCGGTTTAATATTAAGTTAAAACTTTATATATTGAAGTTGAACCAAATAATATAGGGGACTTGGTCATCGACTTTCCCTGGCTTCCTTGTCACTTGTTAGCAGTGGAAAGAGCTGTGAGACCGGTGATCGAATCGGTTCAAAATGTCTTTGGTTCAATCGCAAGAGAAGGATTCATAAGAGCAAAAATTGTCTCCCTTGTGAATAAGCCAAAATTTAATTGAAAAAACTTTTTAATGTGGCAATAAAGTAGAAACAAACATTTTGCAGCTGTGATCATTATGGATACAGAAATAAGAAACGCAAAATTGAACATAAAAATAATTTTTTATTATTATATTTTGTAATTGATAAATTTTACCAGTTGTAATGCTTATATATGTATTTAAAATCCTCTTTTGTAACATTATATGATCGAAAAATTCATAAAAATATTTTATCAAAGCTTATAATTTTTCAATTTTTTTCAACAAAATTTAAGCTCTTTTCGGCACTTCGAAATATTATTGTATTGCAACTCGAATTTTTAAAAATTCTTCTTGAACCTAGAAGTTAACTTTTCACTACTATTGCCAAACTAAAATCTGAGAAAAAAAATTTTAAAGGCTCCTTGTAAAAATTACCATTTTTTTTTTTCCAAATTTCATTTTTTTTACGGCACCTCAAGATAATGTAATATTGCAACCAAATTTTTATATATTGTTTTTGAACCTAAAAGGCAACTTTTTCATGCTATTACCAAAGTAAAATCCAAGGAAAAGTTTTTAAGGCAGTCTTTAAAAATTTCCATTTTTTTTTTCTATTTTTTAACAAATTTCAAGCGTTTTGCGGCATCTCAAGATAATGTAATATTGCAAACAAATTTTTTAACATTGTTTTTGAGCCCAAAAGGAAAGTTTTCCCCACTATTACCAAACTAAAATCTAAAAAAAAAAAAAAAAAAAAAAGAAAGAAAGAAAAAAAAAGCCATTTTCATTCCACCCCTAACTCACATGTCATCGGAATGGGCTTCAGAAGAGTGGCGTTAATTTGGCAATCCATTCGAGGAAAACTGCTGTTGCGTCACTACATAGCCGAAAAAAAATCTCATTGCAATGTTAAATGACATGTCCAGTAAATTGGATCGAAAATGTTTCGATTTAAAAAAATTGTTCTATCAGGTAGTATTAGGTGGCGAAGTTGTCTATTCAAATGTTATACCATTGCTAAATATGTCAGAATATTTGCACTTCATATTTATTCCCCGAAATAGCCTCAGAATTTTATTTTTCACCAATTTTTTTTTATTTATTTTATTGCAGTTTTAGCGTAAAATTACTTACTGATTTGTTCTATCAAAATTAGCAATTCTCTTTAATTATAAGCTATTAACTATGGCAAAATAATTGTTTTTATAAATATCATTTAGAACTGATTAAAAAAATTAATATTTTAACTTATAGACAGGTGATAATGTGATTGATATTGTTTGTGAACAAAGGAATTAATATGTTTTCTGATTGTTGAAAAAAAAACCATTTTTGTAAATACTAGTATTCACATTTTGTAACACTCTATTGCTTAAGTCCATTGCTTATGAGAAACTTGCAGGTGAAAGGGAACTTCCACGAGGTAGGATTTACATTAAACATAAAATTAATATAATAATTAAATATAAAATAATAATTCTTAGATTATAATTTTATCATGAATCTAATAATATCCTTAAATTTTTAATATGTTCTCTTTTATGTTTAAGTGAGATTGGAGCAATTAACTGCTTGACAGCTGGGAGTCTTTCACTTGTGGCAGTATTCCATAGTTTTTATAACCAAATCTCAGTGAACTGTATCCTGAAGTAAGAGCTCAACGAAGCCTAGTTTTCAATTTTGGTTCATAATGAATTTATATCTTTTTTTTGATGGTAGGAATGATTTATTAAATAGCCACTATCCCCAAGAGAAATCTTAAAGGGATCGATTAAAAATTTTTCATTTGTCTTCCTTCAGAAAATTGATTAGAATACACAGCATACCGTATCATATTATTAAAAATTTTGAACTATCTATCTATACATTCCATAACTTAACACCTGCTTTCTACTTTTTAGTTGCCGGCGACCTGGTCTAGGGGTAGCACGTCTTCCCCGTGGTCTGGGCGTCCCGGATTTGAGTCCTGGTTCGGGCATAAATTGTTCTCTTTCCGATGTACTATCTGTGAGGTGCGTGAAATAGCTCTGCCTCCCTGTAAAAAGGGATTGTGCTGGCGAGTGTGTGAGTGTCCTCGTCATATGAGCTAGAAGTCAGACTACTGCCCTCCGGTGCTCAGGAGCCTTGGCTCTCAGAAAATACAGCACCAACTCGGCTTAAATCGCTGACAGTTCGTCAGCGGACTTGTAAAGTGCCATAAGTAAAAACATTTTTTTCGATTGTTTCTATTGAGAACATTTGTTGATATTAATTTCAACTGCTCTCTTTAATTTCCGATATAAATATAGTTTGGTTGAGTTATAACAAATTATTTGTCATTATTAAAATGCAAACATTTAAAATGTTTAATTATTTTAAAATGAAAAATAATTATTTAAATTACTTTTCATCATTAAAATTTCGCTTATAACTATTTTAACACTGAAAAATTAAATTATAATTATTATTCAAATATCGTGTGAATGAACATTATTATCTTCTTTTAAAAATCAAATTATGACTTGCGTATTAAGAGACAAAACAGTTATTTTTGCATATAAAAAGAGTAAGAAATTAATTAAACTTATATTTAAATTACTAATTTAATTTATATAATTCTGGATATTTAAAAGATGCATTTGAATTTATAATTATTTTTCTTATAAAAATTAAATTGCAGTTCAAAAATTAGGAGAAGAAGCATTTATTTTTGCTTAAAAAAAGAAAGCGTATGAATTAAAATATTTGTAAATATTTAAATTAATTTGAGATAATTTTAAAAGGAAATAAATCAAAAAGTAGAAAACATTAACTCACGACTGAATTTGAGTCTTGTAAACGTGAAGGTAGCACTTTATCCACTGCGCTCTTTGGGCGATCTGTAAAAAACACACATTATTAGTATATAAGTTATATTGAAAGTTTGAGGGCCACTTTCTCGAAATGGATCGACTGTAGCACTTTAATATTTTAATGAATGAACATCCTAAACGTATAATACTACTATATTAAATCTCATTAAGAACTTCATTTTCTATTCCGTGCCTCTCCAAGTCTGTCTTGTTTAGGGAGTAGAATATGTTGTTAATCACAGTATCTACGACGTTACAAAGTTTCTTAAAAGTAATAATTGATCAGCCTCTATTATTTTGCAACCTGGAATTTCTACGATGGAATGAGCCACAATGCTGAACATTCAGGGCAATTCAGGGCATTATTTTTGAAAATCGATTATTTTATTCCCTTGAAGTAGTTTTTTTTAAAACTGTTCAGTGGTTTATAGATCTGTATTCTGTAATTTATTACGCCAGCTCAATTTTAATTTCATACTTTTGCACGCTGCAATGTCAAAGATTTTTTTTTCCTATAGAACTTATGGAACTTATACCTTCTGTATGGATGAGCTTTAAACAACTTCAATACTTTCTTATACTTTTATTTTTATATTAAAAGAATTATTTTTGCAATGAAGAACTGAACCGAAATTTCGCATCGAATTTCTTTGATCTTGTTAGTGGCTTTTTTTATAAATTTTAATCCATTTGGTATGCAAATATCTCTGATCTCTTTTCACATCTAAAAGCGGTTACAATAGTTCGATACATCCTAGAAAATAAGTAGAACAATGCAGCTAAGTTCATTTTGGCTACCCATAATCTGGTTTCTAGTCTGAGCCATAACTGTAATTTCTATATAAATTTGGATCATTCATAAATGAAAAGTACAATTTGAATAAACTAAAAGCTTAGAAACACACTTTAAAAGCGTAAACAAAGGAAAATGAAAACTGTAATAGGAAGCGCAGGTGGAGAATACCCAAACTGCGTAGTAGAATGACTTCCGACAAAACTTTCCAATTCCACATTATTGATAGGGTCTTTTGAGACTTAAAAGTATTTATGAAAATCAGTGCAATTAGAAACAATTAACACCAGGATTATAATAACTAAGCATTCGATTTTTTAAAAATAAGAAATGAAATTTTAAGGCCCCAATCAGAAAGCATATTTATTGCCAAGTTCACTGATAAAAGATCGCAATGTAGGGAATTTTCCTTCTTTAAAAGCAAGAAACCAGTTGAATCATCTGTCTGTAAATTGACGTAACAAAAATTGAAAAGTGAACTCTAGATAATAATGACAAGAAAACTTATTTTGGTATAATTAATAATTTATAATTGAAGAGAATTGCTAATTTCGATTAGATAAGTCAGTAAGCAACCAAAACTACTACTAAAACTAACAACAGAATATGTTAAACATTTTGTCGGAATGAAACCTTTGAAGGTATTAAAGGTAAAGTGCAGAAGTTTTGAAAAAATTCTGCACCGATATGACAATTTTTTCCATATCGCTGCCAGCGCATTTTGATATGACAAGTGCTATTTTGTCAGTGCCCAGTTACTTCTGTTTAAGTAAGTGCCATTCTTCTGAGATATTATGTGAGAAGTGAAATTGGAAAGTGAGATAAAACATAAGAACGTGAACCAGCGCAACTCATTAGCTTTTGAAAACTGTTCATCGGCAAATAAATGTCTAATAGTGTTCAAGCTTTCAATACATTTTCGTCTTATAATTAAAATCACAAGCGATTTTTTTAAATTATCATTCAGAAACTGATAGATTTTAAATAAACACTTTTAATCTTAAATGCTGCGATTATTGTTAGAATGTAATTCTGAAAAATCAAAAGGAAAAACATTTTGCCTTAAAGGTATAATTGCTTACAATCCTACTTTAAAATTGGGTGTCGAAGTCATTTTGAAGAAAGGGTAGTTAAATGGGAAATAGCGCATTCATTTTAAGATGCCCCAATTTGTTAATATGCACAGATTTGAAAATTTCTTTACGCTGATGAAAAATTGCAGAACAAAAATATTGAGCCCTAATGGCTTTCCAACTCAAGATTTAGTGCTCAACAGTAATGAGGAAATTTTCCTCCTGAGAAGAAGCATGCTAGTGCTGCCGAGAGACTTTCAGTGCTAGAACTATATGGGCTAAAACATTGAAACAGATTTGATTTATGTTGAAATTGCTTTTTACCTATTTAAAATTTCACAGAAAAGATTCAAATGTAATGAGTGTGATGGTCCATTATATTTCCATTCAGTAATTACAGTTTCAATGACTTGCAGTTTTCGATAAATAACACAGTTTTATGAAGGGCCATGAATGATCACGCGACTAGCATTCAAAGGGCAGATGCGTTACGTTATGCTCAAGAAAATAGCCAAGAGAATAGTTACAACGTAAAGGGGATCATGCATTTCAATATTATTATGTTGCATTTTCTAAATTTTCACATGTTCTGTTTCTTTTAGAAAAATCTGCTCAGTATTACTCAGCAATCTACTTTATTTAATATCCAGAGAGTTAGATAAGTTTTATAGAATCGAAACTAAGCACTTCGGCTAAGTATCCTTGAACTACTTCGATATTCACGAATTTGTTTTTAAATCAAGTGAGAGTTTTATATATATTGGAAATGGCTCACTTCTATATTTCTGCATTTAAAAAGTTGGGCAAGTCTGTATCATAGACAAATGAGCATGTTTTGTCTTTGCATTTATTTAATAGTAAACGCTTTCACTTAGAAAATCTACAGTATTTTCTGTCCTTATCTCTTTAACATCCAAGCACTTTTCAAGTGGCACTCCCTTTAACATCCAGACTTTCTCAACGTGTCTCTGAAAGACATGGACTCTTCCTAGCTGAGGGGCAGTTACCCCCCGCACTCTGAAGTAATAAAACTGTCAACGCTCTACCTTGAATAATTGCTTTGCGGTTTTCGACAACGAGATTCATTTTCCAACAGCTTAAGAGTTTTATTCTAATGTATTTATATTTTTTAGTGTGAAGTGTTTTGCTCATCATCTTTTGGGATATATTTTTTTACAAAAAATTTGAAATTTATTCTATAATTAAATTTTTTTTTGTAAGTTTCATGTTAGGCTTCCAAATCATTTAAATAAAAACTGCCTTTACTAGCAATTTCAAAAACATCTTTATGTTCCATTTAATTCTCAATAGGCTTTTACACTTTTTTTATTGCCAAAATTAAATAATATGTCATATATTACCATGTAAAAAATTTTTACATAGTAATGTAAAACATACATTATACATATATCAATGCAATTAGTACATTTTTTTACATAGTATAGATGTCAATGCTTTCCAGTGATAAACAAGATAATGTTTTAAATCTTCATTTAATACCGAAATAAAAACAATCGTTGGATAAAAAAAATGTTATTGCTCTTTTTGAAAGATGTTTCGAAAATAATATGTTCTTTCAACACTCAGCTAAGATTTTTTTTATTGTCTTTTAGTATAAACGATTATCTTTATTGAATTTTTAAATATAAAATATTACCTTGCATTTTCGATAGTGATACTAAGAGAAAAGTTTTAGAACTTTAATTAAATTTTTAAAGAAGTTTTCACATTTTTTTCCCCCAAAACCTTACGGATTCTTGCTTTTACATTAAATAATCGAAAAAGAATGTAGGGTAAATATAAATTCCAAAAATATCTTTATTTTGCCACTTATTTTTACTAATCTTTTAAAATATAACTATTAATTTTTTTTTTTCTAACCAAGGGAATATATTACGTCAAACGTTATATATCTCATCTATCGAATTGTTTCGATAGATGAGATAACATATTTTTAAAACTTCATTTAATAATGAAATAAAATTCGGGGGAAAAATTACTCAGCGAAATATATTTCGAAAATACATTCCTTCAGTTTTCAGCCTGAACATTTTACTAAAACATTACTTTCTTCATAAACTAAATATGAAGATTTAACACATTTAAAATTACATTAATCATAAATATTACATTTTTAGTATGAACTATCATGTTCAATTTTTCAAGCTGAATTTCTGATTTTAAAATGTTATGTGAAGTTTTCTATAGTATTGTTAAGACAAGATAAATTTTTGAACGAAAGCTTCATATTAAATTTCCACAAATTTACACACGAGGGAATCATTTGCAAATTTTTGATAATATGTACATTATATAGCATTTTTTTGACTCCTCATCTCTATCTCTCTCGTTCATCTGACCCTCGTTAGTTTCATCTCCTGCTTCTTTGCTTAGAATAAACGAGAGATCAGCTAAAGTTTCATTTTTTGGCCAACCATCATCTTCGTTGATAGATCACTGTCACTTTCATCAGAATCAAGTAAAATTTCTTCTTCAGTGTGTTCACGATTTCTTTTACTCATAATGAAGAAATAATAAGCGTTTCAATAGAAAAATTACTCTGATAATCCAAACACCCGATTCACAGTACATAAAATAAAGATTCAGAAATTCACAACTGAAGAAAAATTTTCAGAATGGCATTCTAAAAAGGAACTCAGTATTTATATAACTTATCTCATTCTTTAAAAAGGGCGATACATCCAATCTTTTTTTTTTTTTTTTTAATTCTATTTTAAAAGCGGTAGTTTGTACACGGCCTCAGAATTTCCGACAGTCCTTTGATGAAAGAATAAGATGCTTGGAGTGTAAAACGACTTCCTTCCATAGTAACAACTGTCGCTACCCATTTTGTGAACAAAACTGCGATGTGAATAGGCCGCATTGACAATGCAATTGTTTGTCTTTATATCATTACAATAGTCTTACTACTGAAAAGGGCTTCTGATGCTTGTCCGAAAAATAAACAACGTGTTGGTATCCTTATATATCATTCATCGTTACCAGAGAACTTCAGTGGAAAATTTCTTTTATAAATGGCCATAAAATCTTTCCAATTTTGAGCTAACAACACGTGAAAACAGAAACTAAAACCCTTTCAAAATACAAAATGTACGCCAACAACCCATTTAGTGAATTCCTCCTCAACCCCTACCGCCCTAAGGCACAGGGGAAACTACTGTGAAAAAGCCGCGATTGTCAAAGATAACGAGGACCTCCTGGAGTGTTCTGTAGAGTAGCCTCTTTTAATACCCATCACCCCTAAAACGGCTTACAGCCGCCCCAAACCGCCCCACGTGGATGTTATAGGGTAAATTCTCAAACCGCCCGAAACCGCCCCGCTAGAATCGAGAGGGTTAAACTCCTCTTATTTGCGTCGTCTTTGTTATATTGGCGATTTTCATGAATACTTGCCTCTTCTCATGTTACAAGCCAAAAAGAACAGGCTTTTAGTTTCACTTTAGAATGATATAAAATCAGAAATAAAATGTAAACTTGATTAACTGAGCGAAGCTGAACACTGATCTGTATTAAAGAATACGTTTTCATAAATTCCAACACTTGGGCTAACATTCAATAATTTCCAATCATACAAAACGAGCACATCTGGGAATTCACAGTGTTCTCTGAATGCTTCGGAGTCGAACACTTATTCTGTACATGCAGAGAGACTCCTTTCTCCAGAGTGAACCTCATTTACTCAAAAAGAAACTTCCTCGTCGAAATTCTAGTGGCTGATTACGATATCTTGAACTAAAACCCCATTCACTTGAAATCCCATTTACGAGGCAAACCTTGAAGCAGGGTTCACAAGAGGCCAACTATTGCGCCTCAGTAGTTGGCCTTGTATGAATGCTACTTAGCTCTCTATACAACACCTAGCATCTAAATGCTCACTGCATTCTCTTCACATCCTTTTTTTTAATTTCAACATAAGAAGAAGAAGCGTACAAAGAAAAGATATTGCTGTCAAATGAATTCAGCATCAAAATTCTGATGTGTATTCACATCATAGATCTCCATAAGTCCGTAAAAATTCATTTTTTTAAAAAAATTAGCCTAAAGAAGTAAATGAATGAAATTTGGTAGATTTTTTTATTTCCCCATATGTAGATCAGTGCCCCATTTTGACCTCAATCTACGAAAGGGTGTTCATTGGTCATCTATATTTCAATGGAATAACTGAAAAATGCAGAGAGGCAGAAGATGGAAATCCGGTGTATGTGTAAAGCAGCAACATGTCAGATGCAATCGCTAAAAAAAAAAAAAAAAGATTTTTTTTTTAAACTACGGAAAAGAGCTCACAGCAAGCCAAACTGTATGAATACTCGGGGAGGAGATAAATCCGACTGATTCTTTTTACAAGTTGAAATATAAATTTCAGTTTCCGATGGTAGAGAGGCGCGTCACTCGAATAAGACTCGACTCCATATGAAAGTACGCATGCTTTTTATAACCGTGCATTCAACTGCACATCATTTTCTGACTCGAATATCCGAATCTGAATATTTAGAAAAAGGATATCTAGCATGCATCACTCCAGAGTTTTTCATCTTATCTTCATGTAGATGCACTGAAATAATAATAATAATAAAAAAATGTAATAAGCCATTTAAAAAAGCTGGAGAAATGAAGATTCCATCTACGTATAAAGTTCTCAAGGGAAAAAAAAATCGATTTTCTGAAGCTGAGCTCTCCGGTGGCAGCCTCCATCCAGTGTTTAAAGCGGGAAACAAGAAAAATACATTTTTGACTGTTGAACCTACGAGAAGCCGGTAACAGTGTACAATATTTTCTGCCTCGCATATCGTGGGAATGGCATAAAGAAGTTCTGGAGACAGGATGCAGATTGACAAAGATGAAGAATTCTTTTCACGTGCATAAAAAAATATAAATTCGGAGTGGATTGTAGCTGGAGCCATTTCACTTTCGTTTTAATGCTTAGATTCGATTCATTCTTATAAAGGAGCGAATATCTGTTTTTCTAGAGAACCATTCGGATTTTAAATTTTTAAATAAATAGGCACAATGAGGAAGCAAGATTTTTCATCACATGAATTATGTTAAAAATGAAAAATAATGGCAGAAAATACTCTTCTGTGTAAAATGGTACATGAAAACATTTGATCGGTAAATCAAATCGATATTTCAGATTCAGTTGTCCCTGAACGCAATCAAGTTTTCGACATCCTTATTAACTTCACTTCGAAGGAATCATTGGAACAGATTCGTTAAATCCTTTCGTATCTTCCCATTACATTCAGTACACAAAACACGTCGTTTTTACCCATTCCTAGATTGAGAATGCCAAAAAATATCAGTATTCAGTTACTGAAAATAATAGACATGGCGTAAAGTTATTCAAATGGAAGACAACTTACTCTCAGTTCAATACGAATGCCTGCCGTTATTTCGAAATGTTCACAGAGCTACACGTAAATGTCGCTGCAGACGAAGGCTTGTGCCCATCCTGTGATAAACAGGGATTTTTACCCTCCCGAAAGCAAAACATTTTCGACAGTAAAAAGTGTGTCTCATAAACTTAAAAACTTTTTTTTCAAATAATAGTTTAGAAAATTCTGGAAATGTCGCTCATCTTTTGCGATCAGCGATTTGTGTAAGTGAATACATATGATATCTTCCTTAATCTTGCTATTAATTTGCAAGTAAATAATTCAATAATTAAAATCTGCATGTAATACTTTCATTCATGAAGAGTGGCAAGTCAAACTTTTTAAAAAAAATTTTGCAACTAATATGTGAAGTGAGAAAAAAGTGTTTGCTGTAATAGTCAAAAAGTTAGACTTCAAGAATTTGAAATATTTCCACATTTTGTATCTCTCTGAATTAGAGAAGGCCAGGTTTTGAATGATGTCGGTCTGTAAATCAGATAACTCAAAAACGGAACAACTTAGAAGTATGATAATGACAGCATTCTTCCAAATTTTCAACGAAAACTCTAAAAGATTGACCAGTCTGCTAGTCTTTATGTTTAGGCTTAACTCTATGTTTGGACAATGACAAACGAAATTTGATTTTGTCACCAGCAGTTGTGAAATTTTGAACGCTGGCGTATTCACTATACTCAAATCAATATTCACTATATGAGGACGTACCGAACAAATTATACACCACATATATGTTTAGAAAGTAAAAAAGAGAAGCCAATGGTTGATTTCCGTCGAGGTAAGGAGAAAATGTATTCCTTCTAACTTTCGGCTTTTCTGGGATTTTAGCATTTTTATAAGAACTGATAAACAGTATCCTTGGTTGCAAGATATGGCAGAAATGTGCATGTTTAATCTACAAAATACATATTTCTTTTCATAACTGTTTTGAGTTAACAAGCTTACATACGAACGAACGCATTCATAATTCTAGATGCATGTTTCCTTCAGATCTAATACACTTATATTTAACAATTCGTTGTTTGTTGATAATGATAGATGTTGAAAAAATAAACCTGACATTAATTGATTTCTCTGCATTTTAAATGCAGTCTTAAAATTCATTAATTTTGAGTAAATTTCTTGAGAAGGGCATAGAAATGCGTTTTCATCCTTATCAGTGGCTCGACAATCCAGAATGGGCAGTAATCTTCTCAATGATTTTATTTCGTCTTTATCTGTTCACAGAGGCACTTCTGCAAGTAATGGATGCAATAATATTAAAATATTTATTCACGAAGTCGATACATTTAATTTTAGGCTTTGCAAGAAAAGTTCTTCTGAGGACTAAACTCGACTCACCTACGAAGAACATGAACTGCCTCATCTTACCCTTTGTAATTTTATTAATTTAATAACCGTAGTGTCCTTTTATCAATCACATAACTTGTAACTATAACTTACGAACTACAATCTGTTCCGCTATAAATATTGGTAAAAAATATTCATTTGGGAAATGTCGGAAAGTATTTGAGCTGTTTCTGAAACAAAATTCCACGCGAATCTTTCGTTATCTGCAAATATTCTTTTGTTTATATCTTGTTGCAAACGATGCATCAAATCCACATTTCCCGAAAAGCGTTCTCTTGTGAAATAATGTCTCAAATCGAAATAAAAACTTGCTGCAATGATTACAAGGACAAAAGAAAAAGCTATTTTGGTAGATAATATCCTACGATAGAATCTTCCCGACGGAAAAACATTCTGATTTTCGCTCCATTTTGTTCGGCGATTTCACGAACACAAAGACGCAATTTCAAAAATCGCCGCCATTTTTCCAAAAGAGCATCGTTTACTAAAGCATTTCGAATCACTATGCATTCAAATAAATAAATACACAGTGATTTTGTTTTTTGGATCGTATCCAACATTGAGGATTCTAAACTCTGTGAGCTAAACAAGGCATTTCATTTTTTAAAATTTATATAAATATAATTGAAAATCCTGAATGTCTTGTCCATTATAGAAGTTCAAATGACTCAAAAAGCTTCCCTCACATTTTATTTACATATACCATGAAGTGAAGATATGTTTTTTGTAGTTTCTAGACAATAAATTAAGCATTTAATTTTGAACTGAATCGAAATTTTATTTCCGTTGCACATGTTCAGTGCACCCTATCATGCTGGCGCACGCATTGGGCTATGCTAAGAGTGTTTAAATCTTTTGGAGTAAAAATAAAATGCAAAAATGGCGTTATAAATGGGTTCATTTATTTGCATTGAAATCATGAGCTCATATTAAACATTTTAACATACTAGATTAATAACGAAACTTTGCAGTCGGAAGTGTATATATGATTGCAGTACTGAAGGAAACAAAGGGTTCTTCCACTTTTAGGAGGACACCCTGTGTATATGAAAATGAATACTTGTTTGAAATTTATACAATTACACACTTTTTGATGCATTCGACAGGAACTCAGCATGCGCGCTTCTTAGAAGGATTAACTACATTCTGCAAAGAGATAAAAAAAAAAAAAAAAATGGAGGTAAATCGTTTTGATGCCATCCCGCCATAACTTTGAGACTTATCATCGCATAAAATTATTTTTACATCTTGAAATTCAAAAAATTCTCTTATCAGTAATAGCATCAAGCATTTTTTTAAATGTTAATAACGTTTTTGAAACAAACTTAAACACAATATCTATCATTTTCAAATTTTAACTTTTGAAACATAAAGTCTAATTCACAATTTAGAATGAATGAATCAGAACTATAACCGCATTTGCAGACTCTGAAATTAATTACTGTCTTCAGACATTTTCGCTTTTGCTTACATTATGCAAGATAAGCGCATTTAATATGCACGTGCAGTTCTAATCATTGTTTTTAAAAAATTATTGCACTTTTTTCAACTACTTGGCCTAATTTTGCTTCACATTTTAAACGTGGCTCACTTTTGTGATTACTAAAATTTTTAATAGTCCTAATTGATCTGTTCTTTTTTTTTACTCGTTTTTTAAATTGCGTTCATTGAGTAAAATTTTATTTCAATTCGCAAACTTGTTTTTATTGTAACACTAGACCTGTTTCGTCTTAGAGACGCCTTTCCCCTATTCCAGCTGTAGTCATCAGGAAACCGGCGCATGCGCAGTTTCTGTTGTTATCATAGTCTTTTAACTGTGTAGAATATATCGTCTACACAGTTAAAAGACTATGATAAACTTATGCATAATCTAATCAAAGATGATAAGGAATTCGAAACAGAAATTGAGTTGGCTTTCGAATACAATGAAAAAATCATAGTTTGTTTGTCCAAGTTATCAGCGCAATTAAAATGTTTTCAAGACGAATCAGAGCGCCAGTCATTATCATCAAATGTTTCTTTACTAGGCACTACAGGAAATCCTAATTTAGATGCAATAAACAACACTCAGGAAAATTCAGCCATCGTACCTGTAAACGAATATAATTTTAAGACCATAAAATTGCCTAAACTTACAATTGAAAAATATTATGGACACCCCTGTTGCTGGTTAGAATTTTGGAATCAATTTCAAAATTCTATTGATAATAACAAATCTCTGTCAAAAATAGATAAATTCTCATATTTAAAGTCACTATTAGGGGGTGCGGCCGCGATTGCGGTTAATGGCTTTGCGCTCTCAGACGAGAATTATGATCAGGCTTTAAAATTGTTGAAACAAAGATTTGGCAAAGAAGAACTAGTTATTAACGCTCACATGTTAAAATTACTAAATCTTGTACCAGTAACTGATTCAAATAATATTTATGGTCTTAGAAGGTTATATGATACCGTAGAGATAAACTTAAGAAGTTTAGAATCATTAAAAGTTACTTCAGAGATGTATGGGCATTTACTCTATCCCATTTTAATTAAATTGATTCCCGAAGATCTTGTCCTTGAATTTAATAGAAAAAAAGTTGATAATTCGTTGAAGTTCGAATTTAATGTAACTGAATTACTAAATTTTTTAAGAATTGAAATTGAATGTAGAGAATCCTCTGCGTTTATGCATACTGCAAAAGGCGTTAAACGCAAAGAAAATTCCCTCCCGAAAGCGAAACAAAATCCTTTCAACAACTTCAGTTGAAACATAGCTAACTAGCATGATAAATTGCGAAGTCCAAGGTCAAGCACAAAACCGAAAGATCTTCAATGTTTTTCCGCGTCAGCATTGAAGGAAAATTGTTTATATTGTAAAGGCGAGCATCGATCGGAGTTATGTTCTCAAACCGACTTAGAAACGAAACTCGGTGTTTTAAAACAAGATGGCAGATGTTTTTTATGCTTGAAGCCAAAACATCGAGTTAATGAATGCCGCCAGAGAAGATATTTGACATGCGAAATATGAGGGAAGAAGCATAATAAATGTATTTGCTCTCAAGCAGAATCTTTAATAGGTTTTAGAGAACAGGCTGTTGCCATAACTGCTGACATAAAGAAGGACTTTCTGCAAATACAGATTGCAGAAGAAGATCAGAATTATACTAGTTTCTTCTGGACGGAAGATCCAGAAAAGGAAGAAGAGGAAATTTTCAAGATGACTCGAGTTCTTTTCGGTGTCAAATCAAGCCCCTTCCTCCTTGCAGCTACAATCCAGCACCATCTAAAGAGGTATGTAGAACAATTTTCTAATACCTGTCAAATGCTAGAAAAATCATTGTATGTCGACGATTTAATTTGTAGCCAAAGAGACTTTGATTCAGCTTTTAAAATAAGCCTAGAATGTTACAACATCTTTAAAGAAGCGGGCATGGAATTAAGGAAATGGAGAGAGGCGGGTTTAGAAATAGACGAAGAAAAATATTCAATTAATGATAACTCTGCTTTAACTCCTTGTAAAGCGCTAGGATTGGCCTGGGATTCAGATTTAGATATATTCCAGTTTGACACTCGAAGCTTAGAGAAATTCCTGTCTAAAAAGATAAATTCCAAACGATATGTTCTTCAAGTAGCTGGACGCATTTTTGATCCAGTAGGGTTTTTAGGACCTTTTACCATCAAGATAAAATGTCTAATACAGGACATTTGGTGCTTGGGATTAGACTGGGATGACCCTCTCCCGAAAACACTGATCACTAAAATAAATGAATGGTGCGAAGAAATAAAAAATTTGCATCTTATTAAAATACCTAGATATTTTTTCGCCGAAGCGAAAACCAATGAAATAGTTGAAGCTCAACTACATTGTTTCTCCGACGCCTCTAAGAGGGCATATGGAACTGTAGTGTACATTAGAGTCTTATTGAAAAACGGGGAAATCAAATCAAATCAAATTTGGTCGCTTCAAAAAGTAGAGTATCTCCTCTAAAGACACTTTCGATCCCAAGATTAGAACTAATGGGTGCTCTTTTAGCAGCAAGACTAGGCTGTAAAATAGTTAAGTGCATTAACTTTCCTGTTACACGATTCTTCTGGACTAACTCTTCAATTGTTTACTATTGGATGAAGGGTGACCCTGAAAGATTTAAAGTGTTCGTAAAAAACAGAATTAAAGAAATCCAAAATCTAACCAATCCCACTGAATGGAATCACACTCCTGGAACTGATAATCCGGCTGATCTAATATCAAGAGAGTTAAAGGTACATGAACTGAGAAACTCTAACTTCTGGTGGCATGGGCCAAATTGGTTGTTAAAAAATGAATGTAAATGGCCTAAATTAGCTAAAATAAATAATGAGACAAATATCAAAGAAGACGCAGACAATTTAGAATTGAAAAAGAATGTTCTAATAAGTTCTACAATAGCAAAAGTAAATCCATTAAATGATGATTTGATTAAAAGATGTTCTTCTTTCAGCAAATTAATAAGAGTAACTGCATGGTGTTTAGGATTCTTACATAATTGTAAATCAGCTCTGCAAAATAGAAAGAAAGATCATTTAAATGTAACAGAATTACAAAATGCTACAAAATCTTTAATAAAAATTATACAAATGAGAGAGTTTGAATTTGAAATAAATTGTCTAAAAAGAAATAAAGTTCTTCCAAAGAATAATCCCCTTCTGAACTTAAATGTATTCTTAGATAATGATGAACTTTTAAGAGTAGGCGGAAGATTAAAATTTTCTGATCTTCCAGATTCACAAAAATTTCCTCTACTCTTACCAAAGAAACACCATTTCCCAGATATACTTATAGAATACTTTCATAAAAAAGCACTGCACTCCGGTGTTCAAACTACTATGTATTTAATTAGACAGCAATACTGGATACCAGCTGGTCAAGCCAAAGTAAAAAGTGTAATCAAAAGATGCTTAACCTGTTTTAGAGTAAAAAATAAAACTATTCAACAGATGATGGGCGATTTACCAAGAGATCGAGTCATCCCATCTCGACCATTTGAAAAGGTAGGACTCGATTTCGCTGGTCCCATAATTACTAAACCTAATCCAAAAAGATCTAGGGTGACTTTAAAATCATACATTGCAATTTTCATATGTTTTAGTACAAGAGCTACCCATTTTGAAGTAGTGTCTGATTTGACTACTGAGAGTTTTTTAGCTTGTCATAGGAGATTCATAGCTAGGCGGTCAAAACCCTCAATCATATGGAGTGATAATGCCACTAATTTTAAGGGCACAAAAAATATTTTGGATTCTCTGCTAAAAGCATGCAAATCGGATTCCGTGCAAAGATTTTGTGCCAAGGAAGGTATAGTGTGGAACTTCATACCTCCAGCATCTCCTCACTTCGGTGGATTATGAGAGGCAAATATTGGAGCTATGAAACGGATCTTGTTGAAGGTGACTAAATCAACAGTGTTGACTTTTGAAGAGCTTACTACGCTGGTGACACAGATTGAAGCAGTTTTGAATTCAAGACCACTGTGTCCTCTTTCTGCCGATCCAGCTGATATTCAACCTTTGACACCTGGCCATTTTTTGGTGGGAGCACCACTGTTGTCAATACCAGAACCCAGTGATTCCTTGACTAACATTTCTTTATCTTCTAGATGGTCTCTCATCCAGTCTCTTAGATCCAAATTTTGGAAAAGATGGAGCCAAGAATATCTCAACTCCTTGCAGTCTCGAGCTAAATGGAAACTACCTCAACTGAACATCAAACCCGGACAGCTGGTACTCCTGAAGGATAATAGCAAGAGCCCCATGGAATGGAACTTGGCCCGAATTGAAAAGACATATCCAGGAACAGATGGACTAGTCCGTGTCGCAGGCATCAGAACCCCTAAAGGAATTTTTCGGCGAAGTATCAACAGACTCTGTCCACTCCCTTTCGTAGAAGGTGTTGGACAACTGTCCAACGGGGGCCGGGATGTTCCGTCATAGAGACGCCTTTCCCCTATTCCAGCTGTAGTCATCAGGAAACCGGTGCTGCGCAGTTTCTGTTGAACTTTGATAAGCTTCTTTTTTATTACTTTGTGATTCAGAATTTTGTAATGCCTAATTAGAGATGTAACGGATGTGTCTCCTGTTGCTGTGTGTGCGCGTGCTTATGTGATGTTATGTTAATGTGCTTTAGATGTCTTCGTCAGTAACTGCTTTATGTATAATAAATGGAAAAAAGACAGATCAGGTCCCTTTTATTTGATTACCCACGAGCAAGACCCTTTGGGCGACCAACTGGTTCATCGGAAAAAAAATGAGTGAAATGAGTTTTCCCCCTCTTTTCCCTAAATTACTAAATAACTACACCTTAAAAATGGGTGACAATAAAGTATAAAAATCTTATTATTGAAAAATTGAAGATTATATTTTGTTACAGAGTTGTCTCTTTTTAAAATTACGATTGATTTTTTTAAAAATCGAATTTCTTCCTAAATATGGCGCTAAACAAATGACATAAAAGAAATTTTGCATCAAAATACATACTTTAATATGCATTTATAAATACACTCATGTCCAAAATTAAGGTCACAAACATAAAATCTGCGAAAAATGAAAAACTATTCACTGTGTTGCAGCGAAATTTGGCACAGAGGTACACTACAATGGAAGAAAGAACATAGACACATAACAGCATAGAAAAGATTTTAATTGGGAATTAAAAAACAGGATATATCAAAAAGTGTTACATTATGAGTCATAGATAGAGCATTTATCTCGGGAAAAGTCTGTCTAATATGGAGTGTGACCACCGTGCACTGCTATACAGGCTTTACAACGAGCTTTCATACTGTTTATGAAGGTGTCCGTAAATGCTTGGGGCAACAAAGCTCATTCTCCCAAAAGCTCGACTTTTAACTCTTGGAGGGTATTAGGAGGGAAATTACGCTGTGCAATGGCTCTAACAAGACCATCCCAAACATGTTCAATAGGATGGAGATCCGGAGACCTTGAGGGCCAGTCCATACGTCGAATATCCTCTTCCTTAAGAAAATCATCAACGATCTGGTCTCTGTGTGAACACGCGTTATCGTCCATAAACATGAAGTCTGAGCCAAATGCACCCCGGAAAACCTCACATAGGCTTCAAGTATCTCATACCTATAACGATGTGCATAGCCATTACCCGCATCGAAGACGTGCAGTGGTGTACGACTGACCAACATTATGCCACCCCAGACAAGGATTCCTCTGCCATCAAATCTGTTGATTTCTTTTACTAGGACGGATGATAGCGAGCTCCTAGCTGTCTCCAGATGAAGATTCGACGAGTGTCACTCTGTGCGGTAAATCTCGACTCATCACTGAAAAGAACACGCCGTCATTCTTGCTGTGTTGGTGCTGTGTGTTCAGCACCAAACAACCGGGCTTTTCTGTTGGATGCAGTCAAAGGGACACACTCAACTGGTCGCCGGGCATAAAGTGCCCTCTCTGCTAGACGTCTGTATACCGTTTGTCTGGAAATTCTTATTCCAGGCGCAGAAGCAAGGTCACGAGCAC
This sequence comes from Argiope bruennichi, assembly GCF_947563725.1. Classification (NCBI taxonomy): domain Eukaryota; kingdom Metazoa; phylum Arthropoda; class Arachnida; order Araneae; family Araneidae; genus Argiope; species Argiope bruennichi. Next base: position 138,022,795 of record NC_079156.1, on the reverse strand, counting down.
ATTTAGGAGCCATTGTCAGCCTATGCCATCGTGCGTTTACTGCCAAATAGCGATCCTGTGCAGGCGTCGTTGCTTTGTGATGGCCTTAGCCGGCCTTCCTGGTTACTGTACCACTTGTTTGGAATTGATTCCACAACCTGGATACCACTTTTGGTGCCACTTGTAACCATCGAGCCACCTCCGCTTGAGACTGCCCAGCTTCAAGCCTGCCAACGCTCTCCATCTCAAGAAACCTTCTAAACGATTATGAGAATTCATTCTCACTGGAAGCATGTTAATTTTTTTGTTTTAATGCAATATTCACAAAATTGCAGGCAAAACTCCCAAATGTCTAAACGGTCTAATTTTAGTAGATCCTCAAAAATCAATGCTAAACAACATTTTTTCCCACAACAAAGGTTAATATCGTGTTACCGGTCCTTCACAATACATAAAATATAATTTGTTTCAATTTTACTGGTAGCCATTTAGAATTACTTTGAGAAAAAATTTTGTGACCTTAATTTTGAACATGAGTGTATATATGTATGTTGGCGCATGAAACCAGAGAGTTAGTGCAGTTTAAATGTTAAGAAAGGGAAATAGTTTTGTACCTTTTTTAATTCATCATGATTGGAAGTTATGGGATCCATACCATGGCAGCTTCCGTGTAGCTTCTAAACTGGACTTTAACTATCCGAAACAAGCAAACATCAAACAATATTGTTCTTTAATTTGAATGGAAATCAAGAGCAATGAAGTTTCGACAAATGATAGTTTGCACTTATATCAGTATCTCCTTGAGTTCACTCCATCTAGGAATTCGGAATATTTCTTTAAGCGTAAATCCACAAGATGGCTGAATTCTGCGGACTCTAAAGAAGGGTGGGACTACATGAAATCGTTCCCCAATAATCTTTTTCTATGTCTGAACCCCGGTTGTGGTAAATTTCTATCGGCACTTACCTGTTTTTGGTTAACTCAAATGCTCATGGTATCTCTTTCAATATTTGTGCGTTTAGCAAGGAATCATTAACCTTATCATGAGGAGAAACAGGAAACAGAAAGCTGTTGATAACATGCATTCGAAACTTCATATAGAACTGCTTCGTTTTAGAAGAACACAATTCTAAAGAAGACAAAATATTTAGGAGATACCTGAAGCCAATGTGCCTATGTAAGTGAATTGATACTCCGAGAAGCAAGTATGATATAAAGGATCGATGATCAACTGTAGACATAATGGCATACAAATCGCAGTTGACTCTACCGAACCCTTTATGTTTTTCAAGATGATTTCTTCCTTTAAAAAAAAAATGAATCTTTCAAACGGGTGACAGCATTTGAGAACAATTTAAAACTGGGAGAATAATTTTCCATCTCACGAGATGCAGAATGCATATTTTGACGAATAATTTTAGCTGCTTTCGGTGCCATTCTAAATCGTTCTTTTTCAAGATCAAAACTTTTATTTTCATACCTTAATTTTGCTAAAATATCCTAGCTTGTATTCACTAAATTCGGCACCCACAATTTAATAAGAGTCAAGCTTAAACTATTTAAAACTAACCTCGTGCAACCTATTCCATTATTCTATTAGTGTCCTATCTATTTAAACTTTTCCTTTTAAGTTTTTAGAATTTTGCTAATGCTTTCTGGTAACAGTTTTTGACTGTATTATTGCTCGTGTTGTTTTTTAAATATCCTGCATACATGTCATTTAGATGTTGAAACAGTGTTTAAATGTTGGATAGTAAAATTAAATTTTATTTAGAAGCTATGTCGAAGATATTTTGATATTTTTAAGAATCAGTCGAACTTTAGTAAGAGCTAATATTCATACTTTTGTACTAAAATGTCAAATATTTGGGTACAGTTTTATGTTCAATTTGATTAGTCGACAATTGCAACCACGACTTTATAAATTAGGAAAGAGAAACTTGAGAAACTGAATATTTAAAATATTCCAAAGAAGTAGTGGAACTAACTAAACTAAAAACTAAAATTCTTTACTCGCACTGATGTATATTTTAAAAGAATGAAATATTTCAGCAACAAGGGACGTTTGGATTGCTCATAATGTATGCTATTTGCAATCGTAATGCTAGAATAATTGTAGGAAAATGCAGATGTCCTTTTCCTAAATTTCGGTATCCTTCTTATATAGGTTTGTTTAGCGATTATAAAATATATGATGCTTACTTTCGCGGACAGAACCTGGAAGGATGAGGCGATATGTATGTTTTTGCAGAAATTGACATTTAGTTTTATTTATCAAATTTCCTTCATACTAGTGATGATCGGTCACCTTTCCAAAACTGGTAGTGGAGAGGTCATTATGTCGTATTGAAAATTTCAACAGAAAGACTTTGTGAAAGGCGTATCATTTCTCTATTATACTCTAAGAGTAGATCTCAGATACATTAAAAAAAGGAATCTAGTAGCATTTTGTTAGTTTTCTTATTCATACTTCAATTGTTTTTATCATAAGAAAGGTGTTATTTGTGAGTTTGTAAGATATGCTATGAATTTTTTTTAAATGAGTTTAAGGTCGATAAAATAAATTGATCGAATAACTACAGCCTAGCATTTTTCTGAGAATAAATTTTAGAATTTTAATTGTTGAATTAACTTAATAAAAACGAATTTGTAATATTTTCTTGCCACAGTAATGTAATATTATAATGTATTAATTTGCAACAATGTACTATTATATGCCGCATATTATGAACAGATAATGCTTGGATAATGATTTATTGATCGTTAAGATATAAGATTTTATTAAAGAAATGTAATAAAGTAAAACCAATGACTGAACCTTGTGAGAAATTCTTTAGATATTCCTTTTCAATTCTTATAATATTGACTACGCAGTTCGGTGATTGATAGAAGAATAGATAAAACTCCTATAAAATTTAGGTTCCATGCATTTGTCGAAGAAGACAAATTAAAACAACCATTACACATTATTAAATGCTGACTTCACTTAGAGAAAGCGAAGGATCTGACCTTTTAAGTGATTGGAATTTGTCAGTGGCGCTATACAGCGGTTCAGTTCATGGTTCCTGTCCTCTCTAAAGTCCCACTGATATGCGGAATGATGTGACTAATTGAGCCATTCATCAGCACGCAGCAAAAGTGATCTTCCCAAATTTGTAACATTGGCGGTGAAAGGCAGACTGCATCATCAACAACTATGAGGATCTTTTTCGTCTTTCAATAGAAAAAAGGAATCCATGCCTGTAGCGAGCATTAGGGGAAAAACTATATCCAAAATAAAAATTTAAAATATGAATAAAACATTTTGCCAGTAGTCATATATTTTATTCAAGTCTCTATACTCCAAACAAATATAAGCTAACCGGCCACACTACCATCTTTAGACTGGCATAAAATCATCAGTACTTCCTACCATTTTGAAATGTTTGTAAGGATTCAAGGCATAAGGATTGACAAAGTTTTCGCTTCAATTAGGAGTCTTTAAGAGTTGAAAACCTCATTTCAATATCACAGATGTTAATGAAAAAAAAAATCGTACTTTCACTTTACTTTTTATAAAAATGTTTACTTTTAAAAAGTCATTATGAAAAATGAATTTGACGGAATAAGTGAGTTTCTTTAGAAATTGTGAATGGCTAAGGTTATCGAAGTTTAGCTTGACTCATATGAATTCTTTTTTTTCTGGTTCAAGCTGCCCTCTGGAAAATGCAATGCTATGAGAACTGTATGAAAGAAATCTTTTGGGTTGTGTAAGATTGTGGAAATATAAATAATATATCCTAAGATAACTATATTTAAGGTATTTAGTTACATCAACGCGAGACACTGTAACATTAGAAATAAAAGCTTATGATTCATTTGACCTGACTCTTAAATCGCGTGTATGCTATTATTTTTTCTCATATTTTATTTTCGGAACTCATTCTCCAAAATTCCGAAATGCACGTCGTGGAAATGAACATTGGTTACTTCTTTGCAATGTAGGGATAAGGATAATTCAGTTCTAACCACACTGATTGATCTCAAAATCTTATCATTTGATTTGTGAACATATGAATCGTGTTTCGGAAACTAAATATCTTGCAACCAATCAAAACAATATCTTTAGATGACTGGAAAAACTCTGAAATTTGAGTCCTAAAAACGGTAAGCACCTAAGGCAAAATTAAAAATTAAAAATAAAAATAAGTGTTTAGCCGTCTTATCACATTGGCGACCTTTTTTTGAACTATAATAGGACTGGCAGACCATTTCACTTAAACCACATGACAGCGCATTACTCATTTTATATTATAACTCGAAAAATGTTGTTTCGATTTTTTGGAGACACCATTTTAGTTTTTATTCCACAAGTAATACTTTTGTTATTGATCATCCATACTTTACAGCTTCTTAAAATAAAATGCATCACACATTCATATTTTCTCGGAATAAATTTTCGAGAGAAATGATAGCAGGCGAAATCGAGAGAATCGGCAGTCGATGAGGAGAACAGGAAAGGGTCTCGGAAGATACTCTTCTCTGCGGCCAAATATTCCGCTCCACTCTGTACTTTAGTTTCGTGAATGTAAAGGAAAGCTTTCAACATTTCTCCAAATGAGTGCCGTTTATGGGAACCCCTACGCGTGGGGAAAACAATCGTCTTGTCTTGGATCGTTTCCAGTCTGTGGTTTCTAAATGCTGTGGGGGAAAACAAGAATTTTTTTTTTCTTCAAAATTTGAAAATAATGTTTTGTTTTTAAATAATAACATATTAGATATAAAAGACTGTGTAAATTTTTTTATGGAAAGATGTCAATGCACATTGCATGTTGATAACTTGAAAAGACAAGGAGTCTTTCAAAGAAAGAAAGAAATATTTAATTTAACTTCGTTGATTTCACTAGAATTATTTTAATAACATTTATCTCCGAGCATTATAGTTTTTTTTTTGTGGGGGGTGAATCTTGATGAGCGTTTGTGGTGGAATTCAATTCGTCAACATTCCACAAGACCTTCACATTATTTTAAATCTAGATATTTGATGAACGGCTGTATTTCATTTATAGAGATAAACATTTATTTTGAACATAGAGATTTCATTTATAGAGGTCGGAAAGTTTGTTTTACCGTAAATAACATTGATCAAAATCTGAATTTCAGAAATCTGTGAAATATCAAAGTGAAGTGATAATAAAAACATATTTTCTTATTTGTAAAATTGCAGAAATTGAATTTCAAATTGGCAATTAAATTTACAGTGTGTCTCATAAACTTGTAACATGTTTAATAATCATTAGTTCATAAACGAATAAGGACACAAAAATATCACTTCCCTTGAAACAAAGTGAATTTATTTTATCACGAAGTAAGAATTTAGATAGAATTGTTTCAAACTTCCAGCATCGGATAGTATCCAAGATGAATGAGCGATAGGTTGGATAGGATAAGAAATTTATTAGAGGTTAAATAAAGAAATAGTTAACAGAAGGTCAATGGAGGCATATATTTTTCACCATGTCTGTTCTGTAATGTTACACAATATTTCTGTTGCCTATCATCCTGCTTTGCCAATTAAATAAAGAAATAGTTAACAGAGGTTCAATGGATGCATATATTTTTCACTATGTCTGTTCCCGATCATTTTGCTTTCATTTCTTTTCACCAACTCGGACATCATCCGGTAGCACAAGTTAAAAATATTGCTATCTAAATTCTAATCTGTGATAAAAAAAATTCTTTTACTTTCTGGGTAAACGACTTTTTTGTAGCATTATTCGTTTGGGTGCTATAGATTGTTTCATCTGCTCCAAGTTTATGAAACTTTCAGCACGTCTGAAATATAACTTTAATTTTAAATTTTTATGAAAGACGCTACTGTTTAAAGAATTGTTTTAGCAACTGCAGCGCAAAAATGTTGCGCGTAGAATTTCGTTTCTCTTCCTTTTCTTCTCTCACTTTTGTTTTCATTCATTGCGAAAAAATAAAACAATGAAAACTGAGACGCTTCGAGTTTACTTAAAATAGGATGAGATTCAGAAAAATAAAATATAAACGATTCAAAATTCTGGCAGGTAGAGACCGTAACGTCGTAGAATGAAAAATTCGAAGCGAACTCTTTTCGGAATGCCAGAGATCAGGGGAAGAGGTATATTTTTCGGAATTCGCTGTTTTTTTCCTTTGCATATCAAGTTTATTTATTCATCCCTCCCTGGTATAGGGATACGCGAATGTTTTGCAAAATATAAAATGGACAGCTGAAAAATGTGGGCGGATTTTTGTGTAGTTCTGAATACTTTTCGCATTGCAACTGTCATTCTGTGCAGACGTGTAGAGTGAAAATGTTCGGGGGTGAGGGGAACTGATTTAAATGCTCATGAAAGCGCTTTGCGTCTGCCAGTTTCCCAAATAAAATTTCATGGGTTAATGACTTTTTTTTTGGAGATGTGGCTTTTCTATTAATTTGATTTTCATTCGTTATTTATTATTTCCAAAACTTTTACTGATAAATTTAGTGTGAAAAATTATGAAATAGGGAACTTTATTAATAGTTTCTTAATATGTACAGATTATACGAGTCAGAATTTTGTTTAAGTTTATTTTACTTTACGTTTACATCAGTTTATAGCTCTCGAATTGCAGTATTAGTTCATATTAAAGTATTTCGAGGTCTTATGGTATTGTTTCATCATATCAAGATGGCATTAAGGCTATTTGACGCAATTTAGCATTTTTAGAAAATATTCACACTAAACGTAAAGTATACTTTTTATCTTTGCATTTTAAAGATATGAAGTAAAGTGTTCTTCATGTCATTTACCTTCTTGCGTTGCTTGACCATTACGCGCTTCTGCTCTGCCTCTAAAACCTCCCTTTGCAGAAGTTTGCGCTCCCTCTTTCCTCACCAAACAGCAGAGAGAGTTCTCCCTCCTCTTTCTCACTAATGTTTGCATTCGAAATCTTCTTTACTACTTCCACCCATAACACATGTCACATTCGACACGCTGTTAAAAGTACGCGTGTTATTTCCCATCCGACGCACGGTGTCGTGCAATGTCACCATTAAGACCGCAGTGGCCTGGTGGAAAGATCTCGGTCGCGGAACCGGAGGGCTTCACCGATTCCACCGGAGAATTGACGTGTAAGCGGGTTTAGTGCACGTTAAATCCGTCGGGGCCAAACGTCATCCCGCTGGTGTGGTGTGATACTTAGGAGAAAAGGTGTCTCCTTGTCATCTGACCTCAGTTCAAATTTACATGGTCCATCGCCAAATAGCCCTAGTGTTGCTTTAAAGCGCCACTTTAACTAACTAAAAGCAATGTATTCATTGAGGGAGATGGCAGATAGAGGAGCGCCTATTGCGATGCTATTGGAGGAGAAGGTACAAGATTTAAAACTAGCCACACTCACATGTAAAGATAGCCCCTGGTATAATGAACATTGAAACAATAGATCTCTGTCCAAGAAAATTTTATACATCAATGAGTTGCATATAATTGTTTTCATACCGCGAATGTTAGCTAAAATTTGTCTTTGTGCTTGTGAGATTTTACCGGACCATCGCCTTCAATTCAACTTCATAAAGTTGCCTTTGCTGTTCAAATTTCGGTCCTTCTGTCATGAAGTTTTAAAACCGTTACTGGCACACATATTCATTGATAGTATTTGGATTTGTGGAACAAATCTTCTCAGTGATTTCTGGTGAAATTGCATGAAAGCAAAATTCTTCGTTCTAGATATGACACAAATTGTAACTTGTCTATATGCAAAAATAAGCTAAGGGAAAAAAATGAAATTTGTAATGAGCTCAAGAATTTTTGAAATTTTTGATGTTTCTAGAACCTGTAGAATACTTTTAATCTTGCAAGTAACGAAATTGAAAAGTATTGGATGTAAATACTGACCAGCTCAACATTAAAAAAATATTTATTAGGTTATCGTTTCATGGTTATAATATGATAATCCTCTTAAATCAGAAATACGATTAACAAATTTAAATTAAACCAGTAACATTTTCCTTTTATCGTTAGAATCTTCACATTTTGAAACGAAAATGACTCTTCAAGTTTGCGAATCGGTCGATACTTTTAAGGAAACCCTTCAAAATGCTATCCATTAGTAAGTGCCGCAGTGGTTATGGGGAAAAATAGATCTGCTAGAGAATTTAGCAAAGACTATATCGGATAATTAATAGGTTAGAAGTGGCAGTTGTCGTTGACAGATGGTTTAGGTCCTCTAATAGAGTTCTGTAATAGGGCTATTAGAGTCTTCATTGGGTTTATTCGCAGATGGATCCATTCTTCCTCAATAATCGCTTTTTCCACCACTCGTTTTAAAATTCAATTAAGGAGGCCAAATGATTCTTACTCGTGTTTCCGAACAGATAGTATCCATCTATTTGTGAGTTCCTCTTTCTTTCTTTTGAATTCAAAGCAGTTCTATTGCAATTTCCGATCGCTTAATGATTTTATTCTTCTTCTTTCCCCGTCTTACTTCAAAGATGGTAAAAACTACCATTTACCAAAAATGCCATTTCAAAAAAGGAAGAATTCCTACACGGTAGATAATTTTATTCTTGGTTTTGGTTCTTTTTCTCAGTCGGAAATTTCTTCTGAATTTTTGTGCATCCGCAGATGCTTAAGTAAACACATCTCTATCTCTCCCCCCTCCTCCCCAATTTTCAATAATTATTGGTAAGCAAAAGCAGCGATCATTCATGATTTTAACTAAATGCATTTTCTTGCTTTGGATTTGTGGATGATTCTCTTTCACTCTGTGCACAGCAACGCATCAGCGACTTTCGGGTATCATGTCATACAGCGAACAGATGTTTTATTCGCATTTACTAGAAAGTCTGTGAAAAACATCAGCATTAAGGATTCCAGGCGAAATTGCTTGAATTATCTCTTCTGTTGGTGGCCATAATCTGTTGCGGGATAAACATTTGAGTCAGGATTAGTGATTCATTGATCTCGGGTTTCGAAATACATTCGACATTCTTCTGGTGCTTTTCCCCCCACACATGAGAGCTGCGGCCTTCCACACTCGGGCAAAACTCTCCGGTGCAACATCAAGACGGATTGTATCGAGTCGAAACCGTTTCTCAGCACAAACAGGGCAATTATAACTAAGAAAAGGTTTGCGTCGAATCATGAAGGGAATCGATTTTCTTGTATGAAGTTTCCACGAGCATGATGAATAGGGCTCATTGAATCATAACGGAATTCAAATGAATTAAAAATTCAAACTGCGATTCGCTCGGCAATGTGCGAAAAGCTAGAAACGTGGCTAAATTTTAGCGTGGAGCAAACAGACCCGTTCATTTATTGTAGAATTCTAAATAAATCGTAATTTAACGTTCATGAAATCAAATAGAACAAAGAAAAAAAAACCCTCTACGTATTTTTTATTATTTTTTTAATATTTAAGATATAATTTGCTTTCATTAAAGCAAACTGCCGTTTTTGCAGTTTTTGTTCACGTGGAATAATCATTAAGATCTCAATTACTTTTAGTCATATATGTTTTCCTTTTATGAGAATCTCCACATTACATTATTAAAAGAGATATGTTTTTTTAAAACTTTATTTCGGTGCTTTAATCAAGAACAAATAGTTCATCATCTATCGTATTTTTTCACTTCTAATAAAAGGAAAACATAACTCGTAAATTCTAATTATTGCATTCATTCGAATCATTAAAGGAGAGGCGTTTCAGATATCTAACTTAACAAATCAATGAGCTGTAGGTATATTGTTTATGTATTAAGGCAATGTTAGCCCATTTGCTGTTATGTATTTTTAGCAGGAAAAATGGCTATTATCCCTGGCGACAGATACATCAGGATAGTAGTCATCTCGACCAGGCAAGAGCTGTACGCTGACGCGTTCATTCAGCAGAGAAGAGAAAAAGTATAAAAAGAACTCGCTACCATTTTTAAAGATTCAATTTTCTTGCTTTCTGTAATCAATGTTAAGAGATTTTATCGAATAAGAATTCGAACTGCACATTTCTATTAGAATCGAGAATTCGCCAGGCAAACAGATGAAACTCCAAATAAAAATGCAACGTCGAAATGGACTATTGAAAATTTTATATATCTATGAACGCCTTCTAGAATGTGATTATGATAGAGACAGTCATCATCTTTCTTATTAGCTATACAGTTCATTCATTTTTTCAGAAATCTTGCATGCCTTTTCCCCACTTTTTATTTACTATTATTTACTCATATCTTGATAATATTATGAAGATTATATAGACTTGGCCATAAAGCACATACTCAAGGCAAAATGCAAAGAATAGGCAAAAAATATAATGTTTCTTATCAGAAAGTGTAACAATTTCTGTAGTAGACACTCTCATCGCTAAGAGAGATTATCTAAAAGGCTGAAAGAATTGAAAAAATCATTTATTTATCTTTTGAGTCTCCTGCCTGAAGGTATTAAATTCCTCTAAAAATCATTTATAATGAAGCGACCTTGTGGCGAAGAGGGTGTTGCTGAATCTTCAGGTTCGGGCATCACTGATTCGAGCCTCGTAGGAAAATCCGCGCCTTTCAATCCTGTCGCCATCTCAGTGAATGACTTTAGTCACTGCATTCTTCGCATTACACACTGCGCAGTTTAAAGTAAGAATGTCATCTTAGAAGCACTTCAATGTTAAAAAGAAAAGGGTCTAACATTTTGAAGTATATTAAAGCATTCCTTAGGAATAAGCTAAAAAAAGCCTCATTCTTAATTTTACTTAGTAGCAGAAGAGGTATCAAAATGTTCGCTTTGATTTCACAATATTGCTTTCTTACACACGATTATACAAAGGAAAAGCATCGTCACAAAAGAGTGTCTTAAACAGTTTTTCAAGAATTTATCAAAATGAAAGGGAAAAAAATGGAACGAGAAAGAAATTGGCGTCGCTAAAAATCCATCTTTTAAATTTTAGATTTAGAATGACGTTGAAAACGTCCAAGCAAACGTCGGCAAAGGAATTCAAAAAAATTTAATAAATTAAAATAAAAAAAAACTTTTTTAATGATTTACTTTACGAGGAGTCTTCACTTTTTCTTAGGAAGAGAAAACATTTTTACTTTGCAACGAGTAAATATGCCCCGGCTTTTGGCAGCTTATAGTTTTATAATCTTTCACGGCGCGCCCCCTCGGTCTGCTATGCAAGGCTTTTCGAAAGAGTTTTGAGCGAACGTCGCGTAATGCAATTCAAAGATGCGCTTGTTTTTAAACTTTATCACATTTAAAGAAAATTTGCGAGGTTCGTAAGAAATGACGTTCTGAAATTCTTCATTAAGAATTGTGCTGTAAGAGAAACATAAATTTATTATTAAAATTTTCAACTCTTAAACATGCTGCTCTTCCACCGAAAAGAGTTTTTATGCTTTAAATATACACCAGTTCAAGTGCAAAGAGGTTAGAACTCTTCCATCGTCTCTCCTCTTCATTCAAATCGCGAAAATCAATCTCAAAGTGATTTAAATGCTTGAGTGATTCGCGGACAGCATTCAGCCCTGAAAGGCATTCCTCTATCGACACTTAATTGTGTTGTGAGAGATGCTACTGCCAAGTGAGTCTCGAATTCTTTATCTTTCTCGTAGAATTCTGTCTTTGAGATAGCTGATTAAAAAAACATAAAAAAAAAAACACTTTTTCTGTTTGAAAAGATACGAAACAACTCCAGAAAGTCAAAAGAAAAAGAAATCTCCCTCTAGGAGCACTGCCGTGATTGTTTGCGATGAAATTCGAGAGAAGTACTTACCATTTTAATTTAACGGAGTAAAATTCCCCCGACGTTCCGAGATTCGCAGAGGCAGATTTCAGTCCTTCTGCGGATCCCCCGATCGATGAAATCCCGCAGGAATTCGTCTCCATTAAAAGATACACTCGGATATTTGCTATGCAGTCGGAAATTGAAACACGGATTAACCGTTGCCAAAACAGTAGCTTTTTGTTTAAAATTTGCAAAAATCTATTTGCCTTTGCAACTTAATCCGTTTTTTGTTCTCTAACGTCTGAAAGTACGCATTTTGGAACTTTCTTTTAAGATAGTCATTTTTTTTTCTTTTTCCGGTAAGTGATCAAAAGATCACTAATTAAAGTTTGAAAATGCAGCGAAAAATAAATAAATGCTTCCACATTTTATTAAAATATATAAAATTAAAAAAAAAGGATTTGCTTGGAAAATCGAGTAAGTTTAAACTTTCTTTTTAGGAAAGGTAGAATTTTTTCGTTTTTAATAACTACCTAATTAGCGTTTAATAAGTGAAATATAATTATTTTGTGGAAAAATTGTTATTTTTGTCATTCTTTTGCCATCATAGAAGTGTTTAAGATTCCGTAGAAAGCCAGAAAAAATCTCTTTCTTATTTAAATCTCTTTCTTTCTTTCTTACTTTCTTATTTCTACAATTCGGTGAGGCATTTTTGAAAATTAATATGCAGTTTGCGTTGCTAATAAAGGCTTGTAAAGGCAATTATTTTCCTCTTAAAGATTTGCTGATCTAAACACATTAAAAAAAAATTTCAGTTATTTAGTTCGAGAGCAAATAAAATAGGGTTGTCAGCTCATAAGATTGTTTGAAAGAAATTTAGGTGGTGCTAAAGATTTACTGAAGGACGATAAAACTTTACAGACATTGACAAGTAATTGTTAAAGACTGCTGATAGAGACCGTTTTTGTGAAAAAATAAAAACGTTGAATGAACTTAATGTTGAATAGAGCTTTCTCAGTCGAAATACAACTATTAGACTTTTCGCTTATAAAATTAGAGTCTTATTTTTTTCATTGATGCTTTAAAGACAGAATCAGGCTTAAAATGAGTTAATTTAAAGATATATTTTGGCAGCAGGTCATTTACAGGCTATGCAGATTTGGGAAAACAATATGTCCTTTTAATCATTATCTTTTCATGTGGAAGAAATCTGCAGACTTTTTAAAATCATTTATGATCAATTTTTAGAATATTTCTGGGAGTACAGGATTAATAGGAAATAGATTTCCTACTTCAGATGACTCTAGAAGGCGTGCTATTGGTTCAAATGAGACAAAATTTAAATTACAGGTAATTCAAATAATAAGCTTGACATTTATTACATAAGAAATTTTAGTGTTAAAATTCGCAATAGAAGCCACTACAATTCAAATGATATTTATTTGCATGAATTAAAAATTCGAAACTCAATTTGCAAGTACAGCGCAAGCCTATTAGCATTATTCTTTAGATAAAAAGAAAGCGGATAGTGCAGGAGCATTAGTTATTTATCTGTACATCTTACATACGTCGCAAAAAAAGAGCGCTACTGGTCAAGTTGTTCCGCCGAGCCAGCGTAATTACGTTGCAGCTATAAATGATTTGCGTCATATGAAACGGATACTAACAGATCTATTGCCTCTGTGTGCAATACACAAGATGATTGAGAAATTTGAAACAACTAGGAAACTTGGCATTCTTCCAGGTAGAAGACAAAAGAAAAAAATCGTCCACTATTGTCGAAAATGTGGCTTACGTTGAAACTAGCAGTCAGTCGCAGTGTGAGTGTGTCGGCTGTTAATCGCGTACTAGACACACTCGATTGCAATAGTGGAAACATTTTACAGTGGATTTTTAGTTTTATCCACCCAAAATCAAAGCTGTGCACTTTTTGTAGAGCTGCAACTCAGAGAGCCGTAAAACGTTTGTTCTTCAGTTCATTGTTGGAATGGTAGTTTACGTCATTTGGTCATGAAAAATTCTATGAAGTGATGAAGCCCACTTTTGATTTAATAAGGCATCCACAAATGTCCAATTTGGGCAGAATTGCGTTCGTTGGAAATCCCTCCTTTCCAACTTTTGGTTACAAGGTTATCTGAAGGGCAATATCTACATCAAAGGCGAATAACTGTGCCAGATCTGAAGGACAGCATTCGGCAACATGTTACTGATATTTCGATAAGCTTACTCTGATCAGTTGTGAAAAATATGGCTCAGCGATCAGAGTCCATAATTGAAAATGAAGGGGGGCATACTGAGCAGTTTCAGTGTTACTTGCTTATAATATTTAACATTTATAAAGCATATTAAATATTTTTACGTATATTTTAACTCCACCTATCGGCAGATTTTGTACTAAAATTTTTTATGTAATAGAGGTCAGAATTTTGTCTCATTTGGATTTTTATATTTTATCTCATTTAGACTAATAGAATGCATTCAAGATCTTTCCGAAGTTCTTGACTTCTGCTAGCCCTGTACATAACAAAAAGAGGGCAGATAAAACATGTTACATATTTCTGTAATAAACTTTTCAGAAATAATTTGTTGTAACACTATTTTTTTTTATTTTAAAAAACGAAAATGTACTTCCGTTTTAAACATTTTTGATATCATTCTTCAAATTACTAAATTTAAATTTGATACTAGTCACAATAAAAAAAAGACGATACAAGAGATTTTGTCTGGATGGGGCACATTAAAATTATTAATAGTTGTCAAAGACATAAAAAAATGCTATCTTAAATTTTTTTTAAAAAAATCGAACCTTCAGTCAGAATCATCATAACAGAGCAGCATTTTAAGCTTGATTCATAGTTTTTCCTTTTTTCCGCTTGATCACGTCAGCCATTCTGTTTCTTATTGAACGAATTTTGCACCTCACAATTTACAAAACAGAAAGCCAGCATAACAATCCTTTAATAATAAAAGAAAACATCTAAAGTTTTGAAATGCATTAAACCATTAATAAGTAATAAACTTACCTAACCTATAAATATTATTTTGTAAAAATCTTTAAACTCATATCTCCTTCTCTTTTCTGTATTTAATGACAAATGAATAACTTTAACAACTCAAAATACGTTCTCTTTAGAGAAAAAGAATCTAAAATAATTGATATATAACGACAACAACAACCACAAAAAAGAAATGCTCATCCCAAAATTTTATCGCACACTCTTTGATCAATATGTTGCCATCCACGCATCCCATAAAATGTTGGCCTTTGAGTAAGTTCGTGAATGCTTTGCATGACTTTAGTGAGCAATAGTTTCTAAATGTTGATTTTTCGTGTGATTTTATCAGTTTTATGGAATCTATCGTGTGATTCTTGGCAATGAATAGTTGATATGTATAGAGAGTCAAATTTGTATTTAAGAAATGTCTGAAATACCATACATAACTATACCTGTAGTCACAAAATCATGTACAAAATTTAATATGTTTAAGCCATTACGTTTATGAATGACCACTTTTACATGCTTGTGAAAAAAAAATCAACCCTCTTTAACGCATTCGGTTCCAAATTCGATAGATGCCTCATACTTTAGATGTTATCGAGTTCCCTCGCATTCAAACAGCTAAGCAGGGAAACTTCCTCTAAATGACGTTGAATCAGAATCTACGAATTTGGTGTAAAAATTATATTCCAAATTTCATCTCTATAGCTCAAGGCTTGTTTGAATGATCATATTCACAGATAGTCAAACATGATGCCAAAAATGTGTTTTTCGAAATTTGGAGGAACTAAAATGTACAGATTCGGCAAAATTTCAGGTTGACGATTGCCATATTTTTTTCTATGCTCCGTATATGAGAAAGTAGAAAGAAACATTTTAAATAACATCTAGTATGGCGGAAGTCATGAGAATGTCATCGAAAGAGTATTCAAAAGCAAAACTAAAGAAAAAAAAAATATTTAAGATAAGCAAGTACAAAAGACAGGCGGAAAATTGATTAATAATGAATGGAATCAGAGAAAAAGGAAAGATTCAGGTCGGTTTCTGAATTATCGTGTAGAATGGTTAAACTTTGCAGATCCAAAATGTTTTATTTTTTCTTCTATTTTCATATCGTTTTGTCATGCGCATTAATAGAACCTGAGTTGCAGTCGAAAGTTCCATTATTCTGTTTGATATCATTGCAGACATTAAAAAATCTAGTTGCCTTTGGCGACCAGCCTGTTCCTTCAGATTATTCATTTTGACAATAAACAAACAAAATAAAATGCATTTTTTAAAAAAATGTTCCACCGCGCTGTTTGATGCAACTGAACGATGTGAATTTACTTGAATCACAGATTACATGAGATACAAACTAAAAACACGCCTATGTGAAATGAAAAGGGAAAATTCTGCTTCAGAAGTCATGTCCAACAAAGGCATTTTTTAAAAAAAATCTTGATTTTAACACTGGCAAAAGAATGCAGTTGAATGTTTCAGTGGATAAGTTTGAATTTCAAATATATAAATTTTAAGATAATGCAAAACCATTATTGTGAGATGATATTTTTAGAACATCAGCTTCCACAGGCCAAGTCAGAACAATTATCCATGCAGCGACGGCGGAACCTATTTCTGCGCTCGATTCAATTTTGTCTGAAGCTTGTTTTTATTATCACATATTTCTTCCTCCGGCTGAATGGGGTTTTATGTCAAATGGCAAATCCACACCCAAGAATTTCTAAAAGCACTTTGCAGCTTCATTCATTAGTTAAACGAAGTGTTGAATTAAATGCAGCTGTAAAAGCGTTCCGTTAAATAATCTAAAACGTTTGTATGAACTTTGTTAACATTTGACGATTGCCATCACTCAATAAGTAATGAAAGCGATTTCTCCTTACTTATTGTGTATATGCATTAGCGTTTTCTATAAGGGTCGTCCAAATGAAGGTGACACTACAGTCGTTTTTATAAATGGTTTAATGATATTAATAAAATTAATATACAAAGGGAAGAAGTCATACAGAGTAACATATAGGCTAAACAAAGTTAACTTGAAGATTGAAAAAAGTGTCCCAGTGATCCATGATGATGGATCTCCTGTGTAATGTAGCTCCGGTGTTGGTTGCGGAACCAATTTTCAACGACAACTTTTACCTTATTATCGTCAGCAAATCGCCGTCTTTCTTGAGTGGACCGAAGACGTGATAGTCACACAGCGAGAGGTACGGGGTGTAAGGGAGATATTCGAGAACCTCCCAGTTCTCAGTTTACTCTCAGTTAACAATATTTGGCATGCCACAGCCACATGATGTCGAACATTATTATGCAAGAGCATAACCCCGCGTGACAGCATGCCACGTCGGTTGTTCTTGATGTTCTTTTTCTGTTCATGCGATGTTGCACAATACGTGGCAGCAGTGCCCGTAGATAGACATTCCAACAGTAGTGAGCCCTCGACACGCGCATTTACCTAACTTTATTAGATCTAGTTGCCTTCTTCGACCGTGGGGATGAAGTGTGTCGCCGTTTCATGTTCATGTTTTTGATGTCTGGATTAATGTTTCACCGTGCGGCAGTGATCTTTGAAAGGAACTGTCTCCCCATTCCGTGGTACCGAATAAGGTGTTGAATGGAAATAGATATGCGATGAATCTTCTGTTCCTCCGCACTCATCGCGCGAAAACCTTTCTTACTGCAACCTTTCACGCAGCATTAGGTGAATACTTCCTTTGCTCATAGATATGTCCTGCTCTAAACCTCGAGTGGTGAATCCCCAATTAATTCTCACGAGACGGTCCACATCTGCAACTGCTTCTTTGGTGATAATCACATGCGTGTTTGACCTGTCGTCCATACTGCTTCTTTCACTACGAAAATCTCTACAACATCGAAATACGGATCTCCGACACATACACTCCATGCAGCCACGTACATTTTATATTCGACAGTAGATTTCACTAGAGCTCATATTTTTCGCTGTTTAAAATTGCCGTTTGTAGACATCAATGATGCGAACGGTGCCTTTTAACGTAGTCCTACGCTTTCACACACGCATCTGACGGTATCGCATGCATTCCCAGCTCCCTTTTAAGGGTCATGAGCAGTCATCTTTCTCTTGAAATGGCGAAGTTATTACAGCAGTGCCACTTTCATTTGGGCTACCCTTATAGAGATATATATTTATTTTCTTTTTAACTTCATGTAGGTAACAATTCTGTGGTTTGCTTTTGGTAGTTGGAGAAATGAAATCGGAATATTTAAACTTATCAATGGAATATTCTGATTGAAATTTTTTAATATATATATATATATATTTGCGTGTAGCCATCGGTCAAAACTAAAAGGATATTTTCAAGGACGTAAGCCTATAAGATCTTTTTTTTATTGTTTTACAGATTAAAAACAAATAATAATTTATAAATTTAGCAGTGAAAAAAAGCATGTAAGATTTATTTAGAATTAGTAAGAGATTCGGCAAAATACAACTATAATGCATGAAAGTCAATTTAGGTATCTGATGTCAACGTTGATTCAAAAAAGACAATATCTATTTCGAGGTATCTGTACACACTAAAAAAATTATGAATTTCCACTTTGCTTCTACTTTTTCCTATTCGACTGATCAGCCTGTTTCAAATTTGATATTATTTTTTCTATCTGGTATGTGCAAAGCACAATTCATTGATGGTTTGAGTGAAAGCTCAGAATAGATGAATGCGTTCGACCATTGCAATCACAGTCATTCCGCTCTCATCTAATTGGGAAAACATTATTTTTTAAAAACATCGTAGATGATAACGTGAAGAAGAAACTTTCAGTTCTAAGATATCCATTCGAAGATGGATCTCATGTTTTAGTAAATCTTTAAAATTTTTAAAAAGATGGCAAAACATGATTGTCGGCACATGCACCATCTTTCCGGCTTACAGCCAACTGCACTTTACGACCCACACAAAGAAAATAGCAGACAAAGGAAGACAACAGCATGTTTAGGATCAAAAAATTGTCGGAACTAACACATGATCAAGAAAAAAAAAATCACTTCAATCCAAAAAAACTAGGTTGGAAGAAGAGATTTAAAAAAAAAATGACAACATATGAATGTCCTGACGTAGTTAAGGACAATGAATAATATGAGAAAAAAATCGAGGACAATGTGCAAGGGAAAAGAAATCCTGTGTGTGATAGATGTGCTCGGTTCCAATCCACAATTACTGAGAGGCGACATTTATGCCAAGAGGCGTCACCACATGCAAATAACGGGAAAGAGGCATCCGGAGGATTTCCCACATGGGGGGCGTGAAATTAATTCAATTTTGGATTCTTACATTCACACAAATATGTTGCGTGCTAAAATTTGAATATTCAGTGCGTGTACCGGAATGGTTCTCAGTGAACTCAACAGAAATGTGTATTAATACTTGTCAATCTGTATTTATTTTCATTTCTTTCATTTATGTTAACAACGATATATTTCGTTCTGTTTTCCCTTTTTCAGCGATTATCAAGCCACTTTAAAAAAGTTTTAATAAAGAAACTTCATTGAACGACATTCATCTTTATTAGGAATCAAATTAAGTGCTTTCGATTATTTTTCTTGCTTTTTTTACTCACATTCACAAAGATTCTAATAAAAAGAAAATCCTAAAAGCAATAAAATTAAATAAGTATTCATATAGGAAAGCGTTACCATCGTATTTATTTTAGAAAAAAATGAATAGACTATTTTTAATTAATTTTTATTTATCAATAATTATTCTTTATTTTCAAATTTCAAGCTAAATGGGAAAAAACGTTGCATTTTGAACCCAAATTGAAGATAAGAAAATGCTACAGTATCTTTTTCCCTTTGTAAACGGTGGTCTGGGACGCTTTGCTATTGCCCGTGATCAACGGCAGCAATCGGCATTGTTTGTGTGTCTACTCTCTGTGATGAAAGACATAATGTATTTTGCATCTTTTCACCCGAATGCTGAAAGATCTAAAAGGAATACTGGAAGATTGCTGATTAGTTTTAGTTTAGTTATATTAGCGTCCCGTTTTAAAGCTACACTAGGGCTATTTTGGGACGGACCTCGTCATTTTCAGATGATAAGGACAACACCTGAGCTTTCACCCTCTCTTCAAACTTCCACACAGCACCAGCAGGAAGACATTTGGCCTCGACGGATTTAACGTGCATCAAACCAGCTTACATCACGGTTCTTTGATGGAATCGGACGTCGAATCCGATACCCTCCGGTTCTGCGGCCGTGACCTTACCACCTGGCCGAGATTCCTGATGGATATATAGTGATTATGTTTATACACTGAAAAAGGGTAAGAATACTGCATTTCCATAATGGCCTTATTTACGCACCGTTCCTGCGGGATTTCTTCTGGCTGAAACGAAGGCGAATAACTGCCACGAAGACAGAAAATAGCCTGTTGGAGTATAAAACTCTGAATGGAGTTTTGGACAGAAAATAAGAGCGCGAAGAATCTGTGTAACGTTCTGGATCATGAATTAAACAGAACAATAGAAAAACATCCGTTAAAAAGCAGCAACAAATATTCCAAATTTGCACCATTTTTAACCATTTGACATTGAGACAAAGATTGAGATTACTTTAATATTACATCAAAAATTGGATAATAAAAATTGGAATCACAGAATTGGATATGAATGCAAAATGTAGTCAACAAAACTATCACAGTTTGGACGACAGAAATGTTTCCGAATGAACGAATATCCAAATATAGACAAGATGAAAATCCAAATTTTATACCTGCGTGTAATTACATCTAAATTAATTTACGCGTCCATGAAGGCAACATTTCATGAAAAGAACACGACTTTTCTTTATTTATATCTATTTCTGCAAATGTGTCTTTTTAAAAAATTACATTTTATAGACTGTATTAGAGCGTGACCTCCGAGAGACAAGGCCTGCTGGCTCCATCACTCGCTCCTGCATGAGTCATCCTTGCTAGTCGATCGAGAAGCCGGATAGCAATCGTCACTCTGCACGTTTTCTGCGCGAAGTGAACGATGGCTGGCGTTTATAAGCCTTCATTTTTTTTTCTATTTTTATATTTATTTCTTGATTCAAGATGGTGTTATATTGAAATGGATGAGATGCAAAAGCAAGTTTAGGATACAAATTATTGAAGGTAAGTGTATTTCTGTTATAATCCTCAATATAAACTTAAAGTGTTATTGAATCTGTTAAGCCTATTTGTTCATCACGTTCTGTTTTAACAACAGATTATAATTACGATTTAGTTTTTCAATATTATTTGTTCTCTCAATAATGTAGCGTTGATTATAATAAGAATAAATAATGAAATAAGAATAAATAGCTGTAATCTATTTATACAAATTCTCTATTTCTTTATGTCAAATATCGAATCGATTTTTAGACTATCATTTGTTTACCTATGATTGTCCTGTCAGGTTTCTTACTTATTCGATTCTTATTCATAATTTTGATATAAAAATTCTGCTTAAATAAGCTCTTTATTAAATTTTTACATCAATTAATCTCAAGCTTATCTTTTATTTACTATTCAGTTACATACAATTTATAAAGTTGCATCCATTATCTCTCAAGTATTTTTAATCATGACAGTGAGTTTTTCTTTTAAAGTTACAATGTAGATTAATATCACTATGAATATCTATAAACAAAGAAATTTATATTACTTTATTGAAGCTTTTATTTTAATTAAATCATTTATCTTTTAGTAAATAAACTTCACCTTTTCTTTAAAAAAAAAAAAGATGCCATATAAATGCTTAGTTCTAGATTGTCGTGGAAATTATGATGAAGAAAACAAAGTCGTTGTTTTTGGATATCCCACAGATGACGCTTTAAAAAAGAAATGGCTGCCTGCAATTCCAAGAAAAATGTTTACCATTACAAAGAATCCTAAGGTTAACAAAAATTAGCATTGATAATTAATACGTTTTAATATTTTGAAATAAGTTTCATTATTTTTAGGTGTAAAATATTGTAATTTGTGTTAGTTACAGTCTTAATTTTTGTTAAAAAAAATTAGTGTCATTCTGATTTTATTAAAATTTATTTAAGATGCATGAATTTTAGATCCTTAATTCAATCCTAGCTTCACAATTTTGTTAATGTAAAATATTGGCCACTCAGAATTTTTTTTTTAATAAAGCATGAAAATAACTGATTTTTAAGCAGTAGTTTAAAACATTCTTAGAACTTAAAAAAAAAAGATTTGTTCTTGATTTGTAGGTTTATAAATATAAAAAGTTATTCTACATGATAGCAAATTTTTTCTGATTTTTGTTTCTCTATTTCTTTCAGATATATGAAAGACATTTTAAAGATGGTGAAGTGCTTTACAGAACTACTTTCTTCAATGAAAGTACTGGGGAAACATTATCTGCTACTCTGAAGAAGCACAGGCTGAAAGAAAATGCCAAGTATTTTTCCTGGCTCCCCAACATATTTGTCATCATCAACACATTTAGCATCAGCGGCAGAGCGTTATTGGATTAATAAACAGAAATGCATAATAAGTTTACTGATTAAAGGACACATAAAATGACTAAAGTGTCTGATTTTGCTCAGAGACCATGTGTTCAACGCATACGATGTAACAAGATAGACGTAAGTGCACATGTCCTCTGAGCATCCCACACCGCTCAGTGGTATCACTTAAAAATGTACAGCGAATTCCAAAGTGAAATGGACTCGACTCGGTATAGCGAGTAGGCACGAAGCGACTTGCTGATATACACATATGCGGCAGATAGTAGTCCCGAATGAGGCTGGTTACACACAATGATGCTGGCGCATTAAATTTGAGTGAGATGATTTCGATTCTTTATTAATGTGATTTGTAGTCATGAAAGAACGGCCACTCTGAAACAGTAGATCGCACTCGTTCCTGGAATCGCATCGGAGAGGCAAAGGACAGATGTTCTTAATCAGATGAATCCCCCAATCATCCGCGCATTCGGCTCTCGGGGAATGAATAAATGATTGCAAAGTTCTCGATCCCTTGTTTCATGGGATTGGCCCGAAAAGAACCCTCCGCTCCGAATGAACAGGGGAAGAAAACAAATCTCGAGACGGGTGCCCCTTCCATTGTTTTAATGACAGCATTACTGATAGAATTACTTTGTTTTGTTGCTTCCAATTGCTCGTTTCCCATTTGAAAATTGTGTGTGTGTGTGTAATGGTATCTCTAAATCTAAATAAAATCGTAATTAATTTTCTATTTTTAAAAAAATTTAACCCTTATTAATTTCATTATAAAATATTCTCTTATTTCCTGATCCAATTCCACCTCTTTTTTTTATTTATTTAATTCAGGGTACATGAGCTCTGTAAAACTGCTTAAGTCAGTGGTATAAGGCCACTGGAGAAAATATTTCTGGTCTTTTTTTTTTTGTTTCGCTTTTCTGCTCTTGCATTGCTTATGAACGGACGTCAGTCCGCCCGTTCTTATTGTACATAATTTATGCCTCGCAGAATTGAATAAAGCGAAGTTGTGAAATTTTCGAAGTGTCTTCGCTCTCTTCGGCCACGAAACTGCTTAAAAGATTATGTGCTGACATATATATATCGCACATTCCCTATTAAAAGTGGTATTCCCCTTTTCTCTTGCATTTAAAATATTGTGAACTTTGGGCAAAGCCTCGAACTCCAAGAGTGCTCAGATTTTAATTTTCAAAGACTCACAGATGAGCATTCTGTGCTTCATAACATCGAGAAGAAGACCGAATATATCTTTTGGACATCCTTTTAACGACTGACTGAAATTAAAATTTGATGAATAACCACAAATTTAGAAATAAGATCACATACTAAATTTTAACCCCCCAAGTCGCTACGTTTTTGATCTATCGAGTTTACACGAACACAAATAAATGCACAGACCAACAAACTATCGAGACTGAAGGATTCTTTTCAAAATGCTATATGAATCAATAAAAATTAACATGACTATTCTAAAATGCTTTACGTTTTGTAATGACTGCTTTTCCTTTCATTTGGGCAGATAGCAAAATCCCATGAAAAAATTTCATTCAAAATTTGATAGAAATCTAGAAATTTTTTTAAAGGCTACAAACACAGATTCACCCGTTTCGATCGAAACGTTTTTCAGTCATCCTGTCCCAAGATAGATAAACATAATACCAAAAGTTTGTATTTCGGACTCAGTGATGTTTGAAAGGTAGACATTCGTCAAAATCTATAGGGAGGAAATTTTCAGAATTATTATCTCTAACAGAGAGTAACTCTTTGTATAATTTGAAGACGAGGAAGTTAAAACGATTTAAATAGAAATAAATAATTACCTTCAATATTGTTTGATTCCATAAGTGTTGTGCTTAAAAAAACACGAATTCTAAATTCTTACAATTGTTCATTACTATTGATCATATATATAATTAAAAAAATGACATCATAATATTTTAAATAAAGAATGTCCTTTGCCCTGGTATCTGAATTAGCCGGGTTATTTCTTTATTTTAAGCCATAAACCAATTCGAAGACCACTTCTAGAACGCCAAACCATAAACACTGAATCAAACTAATTATAAATAAAAGCAAATATCCGCATTTCTCCAACCATTCTTTTGGAAGACATGCCGGAAGCTTCATGTCACATTTTTGTCCATGAAATGAAATGTTGCCGCTCCCGATACCTTGCACTCAGTCTCACATCACGTCAAGATAAGATAATTATTAGATCAAACTAAAAAATGAAAATTGCCTTTCAGAATGAAAAACTTCTTTTCAAAACGGAATTAATTTGTTTTTGCTTTAGCACTGGGATGCTACCACTCAGAAGACATTATTTTAATGCACTATTTCTAATTTGTCCAAATAATTCCACAAGAAGCAGTAAGAATTTAAATTAAAATTCTTACCATTTTTTTAATTATAAGAAATGAACTACTTCAATCAGAGGGAATGTTTCAAAACAGGATTAAATAAAAATATTTAAAAAAACGCATAAAATAACTGCTATATGAAAAAGCGTTAGATTTTATACAATGCTTCTGTCTGCAAAAATTTATTATTTTAATTGATTAAGATTTGTTGCCTTTAACAAAGATGGATTTTTGAAAAAGAAAACCATCAGCTCTTAAATAAATAAAAATATCAGTTCACAAAATGTTATAAAAAAACTTTTTTCTTTCTCTTTTAAAAAGACGGAAAAAAAGTTGTTTAATAAATTAGAATCATGAAATCTGCGTATAGAAGTATGAGATTGAAAAAGTTGTGCAAATCTAACCTTATGCATATAAAAAAACTGATTGGAATGTGCAAAATAAATAAATAAACAGCGAATAAAACCAGTTTCTGATAATTGGCAAAAACTGTAATTCCATCAAAGAGAGGAGGGGGGGAGAATTTTTTGTGCTTATTAATTTATCCAATATTTATGGAAAAAAATATCCGAAAAAAAAAAAAGAATAACGCTCGCATGAAAGGTAAAATCTTGATTAATTTATATCTTTACAATTTTTTGTTGTTGTAATTCTGTAGAAATCAATGCTCTTAGAAAATAAATAATAAGTTCCGAACAAGTTCCGAACAAGATATTTTTCTTGGCTGTTTCTTAACACAAAATACTTTTTCCAAATTAAAATGAAAAATTATTTATTCTTTACGTATTTTTTAATGATAACTAATCTGAAACAAATCGAGTTTATTCATAAAAATATGATACAATTAAAAAGAAATCGACTTATAACATCTCGGCAGACATTTTATAAATTTGATTCTACAACTCTAGTGAATACATTTTAAGCTCTACATTCATTAAATCTTTAGAAATGGAAAACGATATTCTCATCGCTTCTGGCTGAACGAATAGCATCTTTGGAATTATTTTCTATTTCTTTCAGATGAAAAGATGCATTCTGGGAAATAAAATAAGTTAATAAATCTTTACATTACTAAATAAAAATTTAAATTTTATGTAAATATTTGATAAATAGTTGAAAGTTGCTTTTAATTCAAATTCATTTTCAATGCTAAGTGTTTCTTCTTATTAATAAACCAACAAACATGAAATGGGTGAAGGGCTTTGTATCCTAGCATTTTTAAACGTATACGAATGCTATAAAAGACTATAAATATGTTTTCCCATCAGTTATGAAGAAGGCACGCGTGAACATAAATTGGCCTTAAAAATATACATTTACCTTTTATCATTTTCTGGTGGAATGTTACATACGAAAAGTTAAAAATCTTAAAATATTATTTTTAATTCAATGTTTTGAAGGACAAACAGAAAAATGGTTTCTCATTATCACGCTATTAGATCACAAAATCAGTTGCTTCTTTATACTGCCTTTGGGATCACTTTTTATCAACTTTCTTCAGTAGCAAAAGAAAAAAAAAAAACCTTCCACATGTGTGTGTTATGTGCAGAGCTGTGAAAGGGACGATTAGAAGAAGGAGAGCTTATTTTTGTGACTGTGTAGACCTTAATGATTCTCATCGAAAAACATCCAAGTACAAGGTGCCATGAAAGCTCGTTCGCGAACCTTAAGGGAAGGCTGTGCATTCAGAAACAAGTCATTTTTACAACAAAGTAAAACAAACGCAAACGAGCTCCCTAAAGGAGACACTTTACCTTTGAATGAAGTAAAAGAAAAGGAAGTGAGCAGCCAGGTCTCACGGAGGTAAGTTTACAGCAACACATTTGCAGCAGCAGCAGCAGCGATATACGAGGCATGCATATGTTTAGATGTTGAATCTTCTGCACTCATATCTTAAGTGCCACGAATGTTTGTTTTTGATATTCCATCCCACTTGTCACCATGTTGCTGCATGCGAAATTCATTGTTGCCGTTTATGTAAATGCTTCGCTCTACTGTCCATTCTTTTCTTTTCTATTAGAGAAACGACTCGTTGCTGAGCGTCTGGTGTCTCTCTCTATATTGCAAGCGAGTTTCCAACACATCCCGCCTGCTTAGAGGAAAATATCCAAACGATCCAGCATCTACTCCGCCCTTAAGCAGAAAATCAGTTTGATAAATAAATCCCATTTTAAAGCAACAATATTGGCTACAGGTGGCTTATGGGGACTCCGCGCTGGCTCTGTCTTCTCCACACTTATTAGGATTCAAAACTGAACATTATCAGGTTGACTGACGAGAAGCGGCTCTTTAGCCTTCGATCCTCTGGTAGCAATACTTCAGATAGATCACTGATGTCTCTAAGAAGGCTAATAAAGTTTGGACATATAATGCAAAAGTTCTGAAGTTCAAAAATCTCTCTTTAAATGAATGTCCAAGTAAAAATATTTTACAATAAAAAACATTCCAGTTCTTTCCCAAATATAGAGTTTTTGTTCCATTCTGAAATAAGTTGTTAATCTTAAAGTTCAACATGAACATGTGAGGTGTCATGAACACTAGAATCTTCTTTTTTTATTTCAAATGGAGTCTAATTACATTCACAGCAATGTATAGAAATTCAATGGAACCTAATTGCCTTTATCTTTTCTTTGAGTTTGGCGTAATGTAGGCTGGCCGGTTTCTCAACATAAAACTGAAAATAACTCACTTTGCTTTGAGCTTGGATTCGAGGACTTTCTAACTCGAAATGTTCAATGAATTCCAAAACTGAAGTGGCGCAATGCATTTGATATGTATCGCATGAATATGCATTGTTCCTTCAAATAAGAGGATACTGCCTAAAAGACTATTTAAAATGGAGCAATGCTAATGCATTCATAAAGAAAAAATTCTAAAAAAAAAAAGCATTTTTTTTGTTTGTTTATTTAGGCAAGCATTTGTTGGGACGACGAAAGAAGTACGAAATGTACTCCATTTAAAAGCCCAGACGTATTTTTACCTGAAGTCATCTTTTATCTTCATAGTCATCTTGGTCGTAGGATGATATTATGGCCAAATGAAATTGTTTTCATTTCACTATCAGTTTTACATATGCTAGAAACACTGATACTCGATGACAATGAAAGATGGATAGGTTAAGCTAAATTATTGGATAATACTGTTACGGAACTTCCTCCAACTTTTTCAGTAGCAGTATTATCCAACGGGTTCGCTTGTAGTGGGTGTATGGTGCAACACAATCAACAGGCCTCAGTAACAAATGACGACTTTCATTAAACACAAAGACACAAATACACACCCGCGACGTACACACGCAATACACAACAGCAAACCTACAACAAACAGTAACACTCAAGTATTAATAGGTAGTAATAACAACCACAGCACAGGAAGAGACAGAACGAAGCAGGAGGAGGGAATCTTCGTAGTTACTCTCTAGGGTCTCTCTAAATGCCTGCGGTTCTCCACTGTCTCCTCACTTTAGTTGTATCCAACTAACGACTCCCTATTACACGACTAGCTACTCCTTACACGATTCGATACTGTCTCTACAACACATTCTAGGAATCGACACACAGCTCAATTCAGAAATCGTTTGAGCTCCACTCAACACCTGCGCTTCGCTGGACTGATCCAACTCATTCGCCGTTGATTAGCTACGCAACTTTAAACCTCTCGACGATTCTTTCCAAGACTACTTCGGCTTTGACTACCGTCCTTTTATAGTTCTTGGAGCAGTGCAGAGAAGTTTTTGGAACAATCAAGCATATCCCAGCTTCTATTCGCTCTATCGCCAAAATTCTTGAAGATTTTAGTATTGTTTATTTTGTCAGCAAAGTTGCCAAATTCGTCGCCAATTGGTCGCCAAGTTTATCACCATGCCCGGGAGTCAATGATCCGGTATCCCATCAGCATTCACCAGAGCTGATCGTAAAACGGCCTTTCCAACGATTTGACTAACCATTGCTGGGTAACATTACAGATTTCTAACAATACTAATAATTCAAAGCATTGATGTGGCACAGAGAAAAAAAGACATAAAATTAGTATCAAAAGTGTCCCACCAAGAACGTAGAGAATATCTTAATTTTATTTCGGGGCATGGGGGAGGGGGAAGGATGACAATAAAAATACCGACTTTTGGGCTGAATATTATTCACTTAAAAATATTTTCGTGACGTCTAATTTTAAAACGTTCATGCGTGCAAGGAGATATAAAATCCTTTTCGATGAGCTTTATTTTTCAATAGAAAATATTCTATTATGTATCATACACAGAAATAATAAGTAACAAAAATGCGTAAAGCTCCAACATTTTTTAGTAAAATTTGTAATGTAAATATAGAAAAGGATCATGAATGGTAATAAACACCATTTTTTTGTCAAGATACAATTTATTTATATGCATAATAATAGATCTCATGCAGTTTTCTTTTCTTTATATCAAAGAAAAACTGCATCAGATTCTTGATTAAAATTTCTTGGCAGCCAACTTCATTTTACGGAACTTTAATTAAGTCCATTTATTTGGAATACCACGAATGTCGCGTTTTTTAAAAGAAAACAGCAACATTTATTAATTCATGCGTTTATGTTTAAATGAATGTGGTTGAAATGAAACTTCACTGCAATGAATGACCTTTCGTAAAATTCTGAACATAAATTCAAATGATACTGACGGTTTTAAAAGTTGAACACTTTTTAAATGAAATACTATTTTGAAATCCTTACTGAACTTAGAAACATTTTTAATTTAACACTTAAACATTCTCATTTTTCTGAAAACATTTCTAAAATGGGATTCTTCAGCAGTCTCATTGATTCAGTTGAATAATTACTTTTCTTTTCTTAAAATGGCGAAAGCATTCTGTGAAAGGGTTCTTATGCTGAAGGTCCAACATAACTCGAAACATATTAAGAATTCTAATTATCTTATCAGTATTTTGATTATACATTTATATATATATATATATATATATATATATATATATGCAGTCAGTGCATAATAGAGCATCTTATGAATAATGTTCGAATAGAGTATGAAAAAAAAATTGCAATGGTTTCTCAAAATCAGCACAGTTAAAAATAGAATGTATTGGAAAGGAAAATTAAAAGTGGAGGGGAAAAAAAGCTTTGGAATCTTACAAAAACTGGAATTTCGATAATAT
Source organism: Argiope bruennichi (assembly GCF_947563725.1). NCBI lineage: Eukaryota > Metazoa > Arthropoda > Arachnida > Araneae > Araneidae > Argiope > Argiope bruennichi. Next base: position 137,993,126 of record NC_079156.1, on the reverse strand, counting down.
GATTTTTGATCTCGCTCATTATTTATAAAACTTCCGATCTTTTGAGTCAGTTAAAGAATTTTAAAAAAAATAAAATTCTTACGGTAACTGAAAATTGTATTTAAATAATAATAAGAAACAATTTAGAAATGAATACAAATTATAGTTTGCATATGGAATGATCCGAAATGTATTCGAATGACAGACGGTATTCTTTAATCATAGCTGCAAGAGAAAATAAGATCAGATTGAAAATGAAGTAAATTGAAAAATTTTAATTGAAAAGTGTCATTGCAAACAGAAAAATTTGAAAAATGTACAGGAATTGAAACAGACCTCGGCAATTTTTTAAGACTGCGAAGTTTAGCATCAATGGCACTTTTATTTTCAGTCATTCAAAAAGCACCTTTCACGAAAGCGCCTTCCAAGACTGGTGTTCGGGATAGAACGAAACGAGCGACCTTCTGTTGGCTTTACGATTGGTATTTCCGTTGAGTTCGTAACCCATGAAATCTGCGTTTCCTTTATTCTTATATTATTTCTGTTCTTTCCATAGTAAAGTTCAACTGCTGAAAATTCGTCTGATTTTTTCATGCTTTGCTGTATCAAGGGGTGTATATATAATTTGAAACAATTGTTAAAGTTTACGAACGATAAAAATGACATTTGCTCACTCATGATTACATTGGGTATATTTTAAAAAGTTTCAATAAATTTTTATTTCATTCGGCATTTGTTTTTTTTAAATTAGGTGTACGAATCTCCAGGCAATTGTTTCAATTTCAAATGTTTGTTTTGTGCACCATCATCATTTTCCGTTTAATTACACATATTATGAGATCTGATATATTCAGACTCAAGAGAATCGCTAAATATTTGAAAGATTCAAATGAGCTTTCTGCTCATTTATATAAACATAAGACATTTTTGAATTGACGATTAAAAATGGGATTTTGTATGACGATCACGAATGTTGCATTCACTTGAAGTAGGATCGGCATTTTGTTTGCCACTCACAAAGAGACAACAGGTTGTTCTTTCGACAATTGAATTATTTCAACTATGTGTCGGCCATTATTGCACCAAAATACCGGCATGAGAAATGAAACTTCACCATCTTTTTTTTTCCTTCCACACTTCAATCCCATTTATTCAAATGTCCCAGATGATGCATCCCAGATGATCCCTTCAAATATTACCAACGGATGGCCAAAATGCCGACTGGGAACGAAAGAAAAGGGGAGAGAAAAAAACTGAAAACTTTTCCTTACTCTGTCCTCGCTCTGTTCCTGTTTACAGCTATATATTTCATTTTCTAATGATGTGACTCATTATTATTGCACCATAACTTGAAAGTGTATTGACACCCAGAAAACAGATAATACGTGGAAAAAAAAAACCAATTACATAAAAAGTTTATTATTAAAATTATTTTATTAAAAATTATTCTTTTTAATATTTTAGTGTTTATTATTTTTTTATTAAAGAAATTATTATTTTTTGTTCTGAAAATAATAAATAAATTACCTAAAGGTCGTGGACAGTCAGGAAAAGACATTTATAAGACACCCGAGGCAAGAGAAGACGTCATTCGCATCAAAAATAGAATGCAGATAGGAAGAGAAAAGCTATTTTAGATCTTCAGCTGAAGACTTTTCTTATCATATTTTTAATTATGACATTCTAATATATATATATATATATATATATATATATATATTAGTGAAAATAAATGAATTTACTCAGCGTTTAGAATTCGCTTTAAATACTCACATGCAAACAATTACATTCGCGGTTAGATGTAGTCCGTGACCAGCCAGAAATTGCCAGAAATTCCTACTGAAGGAATTTTGAGGCAACTACACTAAGAAACAGACAAATATTTGATTTTAATGATACAAAAATTAATTATTCAAAATTTTAATTCTATAAGCGAAAGTCATCGCATTGTAATCGGAACTGCCATTAAGCTGAACCCTTTTTAATAGTCACACATTTATAAGAAGTAAAGATGCAATGATCAGATTCGTGATCTCTTGGATGAGTCTGCTTGCTTCAATATGTTAATAGTTCTTGAATGAAGGAGAATGAATGTGTGAATCGGCGCTCTGCAGACCAGACCGTTTGACCTCGGACTACCAAATTTCGCACGTATATACTTTGGAAGATGGGAATGCGCACGATTTGATTTGAAATTTTAATCGGAATTTTAATGAATTAAAATTTTTCAGCTGAATTTTGAAGTTTTCCCAAGATATTTTCCGAAAATATTATTTCACAAAAATAAATTTTACATTAAAAAAAATTGTCTTTCCGAAAGAGAATATTTCTGATATCGATTGAATAGCTGTGCAAATATTTTCTGCGTTTTGCAATTTTTTAGAAATATTTTTAAAACTAATTTGTTTTTATAGATTACTTCAACTTTATAAAGCTCTAGGACCCTTTTTTTACTTCACCTTCAACAATAGATTACATTGTTGTCTTAACGCTCACATCATTTCATTGTTTCCAAGAAATATTTAATCGCGTGATTTTCTTTCCATTTTTGAAAACTAAGGAACAAAGATTCTGTTTAATATTTATGTAGCTTATAAGACGAATTGAAAAAAAAAGCGAAGTTACAATACTACGAAATTTAGAAGATCGATTAGAATGCGCATTGTATTTTTAAAAGTGCCAGTATCCATTAGAAAAGTTCAATAAATAGAATTTAAGTATGATAATTAAAATAACATGGATTTAAAGTCAATTCGGAGGAATGAGGAACATGGAATTGTAAAATAAAAGTGAATGATATAAAACAGTTATGTTATGGGACTGATTTCCATTCGAGAGATATTATATGCACAAACTACAGAACTTAAGGAAGACAATGAAAGTTGCACAGCGTTAATATTTGACAGCTGTACGAAATCAGGATGCGAAGTTATATCTAATGCGCAATATACATGCGCAACGGGCAGGGCAAGCAGAAGGCTTTTAAAATAACTCGACTTTGATATTTATCTTAATTTATACTTAAACATATTTTTTTGGAGGAATCATGAGCATTAAATTATGCCCAAGAAAATTATTCGCAAGTCAATGCAATCAAACATTCCTGGCGAATCAGCTTGGTTGCCAAATGCAGTTAATCTAACCTATAAAAATGATTTTTTGTTTTTTCATGCCTTATGCGCGGCCGCACCGTTCAGCTGAATGCGATGAAACTTTGCCAATCTGTTTCTTCACCTGCACGAAGGTTATAGGCATAGTACAGCTATCGTGTCTAATAATTAAAAATGAGTTTTTCTTTGTTCGTATTTCATGCGCTGCCGCACCTTTCAACGGATTGCGATGAAACTTGGTCAACTTATTGCTTGCACCAGAACGAAGGTTATATTTTAAAACTGACAATTGACAAAAATCAAACAGTAAACGGCAAACGGCGCGTGTCATTCGAGGTTAACCACACATATATCAAACAAACAAAATTATTTTGATTGATGACGATCAACGAGTGTGAAATGAAATCGAAAATATTTAGTGCAAGTGCAAATTTTTTTCTTCTCATTAATGAATAGTCATCTACACAGGATGTTGTCTATGGCAAGCCGAACATATTATTCAGAGTTTATCTCACACATACACAATAGAATTCTAATTATCGATACCTATCTAGTTAAGTTATATATAATGGAAATTTTCCAGTGCAAACAGTCATTTTTCTGTTTATTCAGTGAATCGACAAATGATATTTTGGTTATAAAAGCGTATGTCCTATTGATTGCTTTGACAAAGAATAGGTGCCTAAACGTTCGTCACTAAATAGATCTTCCAGCGCAGCACGTAGAAATAAGCCAATCCCAGCTTCACAAACAAAGGAGCAACGATCAGCGAGAGATGAAGCAGATCGTTTACGAATTTCAAATTCACGTGCTTCAGAGTCCCAAGATCAACATGCGGCAAGAATCGAAGGACAACGTGTATATGCTACCTGATCTCGTGCATTAGAGCGACTGTATATAAAATATTTATAAGAATATTTTCCTTTTTTAAACGGGGATTCCAAATAGCGCTAGAGATGTTCTATAATTCCAAAAGAATGTATTTGCTCTCAATTAGTAATTATTTAATGCATTTAAAATAAAGATGTAAAGAAGTTTTGATTTACATATAATAATGTTTTTATTCGACCTTTAAAAGCAGCAAAATATAATTCAAAATAAAACCTGTCCTTTGACATTGCTCTCTTGGTTATTCCACGCTTGCTTCCATAAATCGCATTGCAAACATCATTTTCAGCCACGGAAACAGATTCGCAAAAATAACTTTTCCGAGTCTTAAAAACAAAGGGAGAAAATTTGAATCCCCCGTCCAGACCCATTCCAGAATTCTCCCTCCAAAGAAATTGAAATGCACTCTCTTTTCCTTCAGACTCCCTCCTGAAGAAAAAGTCGCAAACGATAAACAATAGTAATTCTATTTCCAGCTTTTATGAAAAAATAAAGATTCTTCCTAGCTACATATTTATTTTGACTTCTCGCGACTCAAATCGTAACGATGCAGGTTCCCCTCTCTCCCACCTGCAGTTTTTTCTTTTTTCGCAACGGCCGTTATCGAATTCTGAAAAGTGCCCATTTCCCGCTTCCTCCTCGACCCTCGCACGCGTCTGCCAGAGAGCGCTGCGATCGCCTCCTTCCCGCGCTTCCTTCGATTCCAGCTGCTCCGTCACTTCATTCCACTACCAGCGCCCCCTACCGCTTCGACGCAAACGACAAGAATGAATCCCATCATCTCTGTCAGCTCCACATCATAGGTGAGTGAACCCTTTCTCTTTTACGACCACCACACCCCTTCTCTTCCCTTCTTTCTGTTCCAAATCTGGTTTCGAATCAGGATCCAAACCGATACTTGACATCCAGGTGGAATATAAAAACAAAAACAAATTAGGGAAGAACTGTAAAAATAATAAAGTAGACGAGGGAATGAATTGAGACATCGAAATTTCACGGAGCGGCATCGTAAAAAGCCGGTTCCACGGTTTTCTCATACGAACGCAAACGATAGTGGAATAATTGGAAGGTGGGGGGGGGCAGAGGAATTTTTCGTTGGTGAGAGAAGCACGCGCGAGTATCCTCGTAAATTCGAGTGGTTGCACGAGGAGTGTGTATTGACCGTCCCTACACCCCCTCTTTCTGGAAGGCAGGACCGAGTGGAATGCAAAGGGAGACGAGCGCAGATGTTGCCCGGAAATGGGATCACCGGAATCGGATTGACCGATCCCGGATGGACGCTACCTCCACGGCGGGGGAGACGTCTCTCTGCATAATGCATTTTTACTGCCTCATCCGTTATCGTCTGATTTGCTTCCATGTTCCGAGGAAAAAAAAAAAAAAAAGTCAAGAAGAATCAGATCAGACGATAATGTAGGCACCGTTGAATTGTTTTCGAGCTCCTGAAGAAATATATTCCCCAAAATTGTTAAATCTTTTGCAACTTCTGAATCTTATGCAATTTTATATATATATATATATATATATATATATATATTTGTAATACATAGAAGCAGATTAGGATAGCCGAAGGAAAATAAATTCATGAATCTGATTCCCTGCATAGTTAATAGTCAATGAATCTTGTTACAGATAGCTTTGCAGAATTATCAAGAGATTATAAAACTGTACTATTCAAGTGTAAAAAGTGAATGTGATAAAATATTTGTAAAATTTTTTCATTTGTAAATCCTTTTATTCCTTTCGGTGCGGATCCATTCTTTCTCGTCTTAATTTAATCTGTTAAAAATATTGTCAGGGCTCCTTAAGTATTTCACCATTTCCCTTCTAATCTTCACATAAATAAAAAAAGAAGGCATTCGCTTGATTAATAACGTAGAAATAAAACAAATCGCAACTTCCTTCTTTATGTAATAAGAAGTAATGTCTTTTAAAAGTAACTTTAAACTTGAAATCTGTGAAAATAAACTCTTTTTTTATTGTTTTTAGAATTTAAAAAAAACCCAGTTTCACGGTGAAATAATTGCACCATTTTATCGGATGAAAAATCTCCGCTTTATTAAGATTTTTACCCTATCTTAATGACGTTTATTCTTTCTTTTACTTTTTTGTAAAATAAATCCGGAAATAATTTCTGAAAAATCACCCTATTTATTTTTATTATTATTTACTATTCCTATAGAAAGGATTCGGCAATTTTCTTATAAACAAGAAAATGAACAATTAAAAACCCTTGATGATTTTTCTTATGATATCGAAGAAAGATAATTTTTATTTTTTCAGTTTTTCCAATAGAAACAACTATTTATTCGATTTTAAAACATTCTAAAAATGTACTTATTGTTCACTGCAATAAAAAAGAACCACTCCATTAGTTTTCTTTAGATAGTTCACGATCACTAAATTTCGAAAAATCAAATGACATCTGATTTTTCAGTTAAAGGCAACATAGCAAATCAACATTTGCTATGTAAATTTTTCTTTGATTTCTTTGTTGATCCAATCTATCAGAAGAAAACTAGGCAATAAATGTGTCAAGCGGAATTTCATTAAGAAAAAACTTAGTACAAACAGTAGCTAAGAAGAAAATTTTCGGATCTCAAAATGAAAAACCATAGTACGGTGTCTGAATTGCGGTAGATATGACTCAAAACATGATTGTCATATTCTAACATGGCTGCTGTTTCTACCAATAGACCCTGAATGTTCAACAGTTAGAATGTCACAGAATAAAATGATTGATTTTCAGCTTTCAAGGGATTTTTAATGGCAGTCGTGCTCGTAATGCTCTAAAAAATGGCATTGGAAGCAAAAGCATAACTGACTTTATTCAGACCAGAGTCCATTGAACTGGCAGTTTTGATTCTAATCGGACTTTTGTTTGAGGTCGTAAAAATGCAGACAGCGTCTAAATTTCTTTTATAAGATGAGAAAGCCAAAGTAGTTTAAAAAGTGTGAAGTACTTTAAAATGATACAAATCAGTGCATTCAACTACCTCTCTTCTTTTTATGAAGCAGCTTGTTCATTTTTCTCAAAGCACGCACTGTCGGGGGGACGAATAGGAAAAAAAAAAAAAAAAAAAAAAAAAAAAAAAAAAAAAAATCAGTTTTAAATGGCAGCTTATGTCAAGCAGCAAAATATTCGCAATTTTGAATATGTATATATAATAAGCTTGTTTGCTTCTTACTCGAATCTGAGCAAACGAATTTGGAAGTTTAAACAAATTTTTACTGCTTTTATATTTCCTCAAATCCTTTTCATCTACTCATGCGTCACCTTCTTGTGTCAGAAGATAAAGCACGATAGAAGATTCGTGAGATGCTTTGCTAAAATCTATTGAAAATGAAATCAAAGAAAAGTTGTAGCGGATTTGGTTTGACAGGAAGAAAAAACCGACATTTAAAAAAATGATGCTAATACCTGGAAATGAATTTCTTCAAATACTATTCCGGTCATTTCCAATGAATTTTTTTTTTCTCTCTGAAAATTTGTTTTCATTGTTTCATTCGTTGGAAAGCGTGTTACATGTGTGTGAAAGCTTCAGTTCTTAATTTTTGAAACCTCTGAAGAATGTTTTATATCTTATGAATAACCGAAGGGTTCTCTAGCACACTCAACAGCAGCATGAAAGAAATAAAATTGTCTTTGCAGCGCCGCTTGCATCAGTGGCAATTTCCGAGGCCTGTGTGAGGAGAGAAATTATCTTCAGTGGCAGGCTACTGAAACTGAAAAGGATCGCACCATTCAGCACTTTGAATGCAGTCCAATGCAAAATGAGATGTGGTTTGAATTTTGAAATAAAGATTTAAAAAAAAATGGCAAAAATATATTCTCCTCTTTCCTCGATGTCAAAATGGCGAGGAATGAGCTATCAGGTCAGACTGAAAGGATTTCTTTGCACGCAACAAATTTAACCGTTTCAAAAAAGAATGCATAGAGCCATACTTTTGCTTCCCATTTTAATATATTTTTTTAAAATATATTATTTTTTGCCTACATGTTATACATTATTTATCATTCGATAGGATATCGAATATGTATAATGGTTCTAAAATAAAATATGTAATAAATGATTTAACTATGAAATGATCTATGATGAAATGATCTATATCGTGATCATTCATTTTAACTCATTTTCCATATTGTTGTTTTACGATGTTGAAAAAATTGCAATTTTGCTTTGAATAGACATATGAGCAAAGTAAACTAATATAAACGTGTCTATTTAATTTGCAGTCAATGATGTTTAATTGATGAATGCTATTTTTTCTAATTTTTTTTTTCTTTCCTTGAAAATTTTTCTATTCTTCTTAACTGCATAGCCCAGTTTTACATTATTCTTTCTCATTCTTCTAATACCCAACAATTTGAAGAGAAAAAGAATATGTTCAGCAAATTTTGTTTGAGTACCATGACTGAGTGTGTTCACTCTCCAGGATTTGAAAACAAATGTCATAGCATATGCTGTGTCTTTATCAAGACTCTTGATGATAAATAATGCAAAACTTCACTGCGAGTGAAAGTGAGTTTGATTATTTAATTACGAAAGAAATAAATAAGTATAAAAACTTTTAAAGAAGCGCTTTTGTTTTAAAGGAAGGACAATTTCTTTAAAAAAAAAAATCTGAACGCCGAAGCAAAAATCGCAAAAGCATGAGGTGCAGACAGTAATGTTATCAATAATTGTGATTGTAATCTATTTATAAAATATTTTAAAAGTTATACAATGGATATCTGATAAGTACATTTTGTTTCTTATGATACCTAACCTGATACTCACTATTATTTTCTGCACATCACGCCTTTATGAGTTTTGGTTTGATTTCTAAATTTTTGATCAAAGGAGCCCTTTTTTCCTTCTAAAACACTGATAAAAGATATTGCGTAAAACTTTATTTAAAGCATTTTCTGGTTTATTCTTAAGATATTCAGGGTGGTTTGAAAAAATAAAATAATTGTAAACCGTATCCAAAAATTGACCACGATATGCACAGCGTTGCACCAAATCTGCCAGCTTTTTGTTTCCATCCGTTTTCTAAACGTTATGTAAATTTTTGTAAGGAATGAAACGACCTTCATTTGACATTTTTAATTTATAAGAATAAATAATGTAATTTACACATAATCTATGAATTCCCAGCGAAACTAAGATATAAGAGCATTGTCGCCCCCCCCTCCTCTCTACAAATATGTATAAAATATTTTTCTAGAAAAGTAACTACTCCAGTCCTTATTAATGATATTCAAAAGTATAGATGTCAAAACTGAACAACAGAGGAGTGCGATTCCTTTACAAATGCTCTAATTATATTAATAACATATAGGAACTTCTATAGAATATCCAAACATTTCTTTTTCAATGATTTTATAACATCTCAATTTCTTTATAATATTGATTCATTTCCGATAAAAAAAAATATTATTTTCTATTTTTTTATTAAATTAATAAAATAGTTTAAGGACTTTTTATTTTTATTTATATATATTTCATAATTCATGGTCAAATATTATGGAATATAGAAATTATATTTCTCAAATTAATTTCTAGATGGCTACATCTTCACGGAATCAAGTATTAACTAAATTAATATATTAATTGATAATTAAGAGTTCTAAAACTATTAAAATATTTTATTGTCATGGATCTAAATTTCAGAAGCAATGAATGAAACGTCGTTCACAAAATTCCACTCTTATAATCATGAAACCCTCGAAGATAACTAAAAGCTTTCAAAAAAGAAATTGGAGGTTTACATTTAGTGGATGTAGCTTATTTTTGTCTACCATAATTTTATTCTGTTTACAGTTATTTCAATATTTCTGTTACAGAACGCAATAAAGAAGGGTGGGCGAGAAAGTGATTGACATCATCACTTCCAGTTTCTTGATTTTCCTTGGAACCTTGGGCTTTAATATTCATAAGTATCATGTAGCCAGTTAAGTGTAATTTTTTTTTTGAACATTTCATGTGAAATTCAGAAATAATTTGAATCTTGAGTAATATAGGCCTTTTTGAAAAGATCAGGACTTTATTTAAAGGCTATAATGTGGACAGAGGAAACAAATATTTCTCGATAGAGGCCAGATAAAATTTATCTAATTTAGCCTCAAAGTAATGCATATTCATTCATTTTGAATAACTGGAATTAAACATTTAATGCTTAGATAAATGTTAATGAGTCATATTTTCGATAATAGATTACTTATGTTTAGCAGTAGGAATTGTTTAACCAAAGTGCAAAGAAAATAGAAAAAGAAAAAAATAATAATATAGTATCAAATTAAATGAGTCGTAGTGATATCGAAAACAAACTTTCAAATTATTAGTTAAATCTGACAACAATATAAAAAGTTAGCCGGAAAAAGTGAAAATTCTTCTTAATTTATTATAAACATGAATACTGAATTATAATTTACCAGTGAAATGTGTTCTTTATAAAAGGAAGATATATAAAATGAAATCAATCGAATCAAAGGTTGGAGGTTGGATTGTTCACCAAAGTATAAAACTAAATCATAATTGTTACTGTTATTTTGGCGATCTGCATAATTATTTATAAAATAGAGTTACTATACTTACCAAAAAGTTTTGGCCATAATAAAGCAGTTTCTATTAGAAACTGCTTTATTATGGCCAAAACTTTTTGGTTGAAAAGTATTTTTTTGAGGTATACTCCTTTTGATAAATTTTTATATGTAAATATATTTTTTAAGTTGCTGTTTGTATTTTCCAATTTTTAAAATTAAAATAACTCTAAAATTCTTTGAAAATAAATATCATCGGGAATAACACTGAGAAATATTCATTCTACAAAATTCATGCGAATCTTTTCAGCGTTCTAATCATTTAAATAAGTTTTTAAGAATTTTCTTTGTACGCATTAATTGATAGAAATTTTTAAAAAAATACTTAAATTGAAATCATAAATTATAGTATTAAAATTAACTCATAAAATATAAAATTTGTGTCAGTTAAATGAAAGGAAAAAAAAGTTAAAACTACCTTAAACTACAAAATGAATTGTGCCTCCCTCTTTCGGTAATTCTGTCAAATCAAAATGGTAGCCCACACTTTCTTTATTGGAACAATATTTCACACAGTATAAATGGGTTCTTCTTCACATTTAGATACAAAAATATATTGAAAACACAAAAGTTTATTTGATTGCCTCTTCATATTTTAAAATAAGGAATCTACATTTGACAGAAAAAAAGGAAACTCTTTTGTTAATTATTTACAATTATAAACAACCTGTAGATGATTTCGACTTAGAACAGTTGAACTAAGCTAATCTTTAAAAAGTTCATATAATTTATAAATTATCTAAATAACTGTAATATGTAGTTCCCAAAAATATGTAAAAATTTTAAATAATTCTCATTTTATAACAAAAAATTGTCCTCTATGAAAAAGTAGAAAACAAAAATCTGCATTTGAAGTCTGATGGTACAGATAAAAATTCTTTTCATCTGAAACATCTATAATTAGGTATCAAAAAATACTGAGATGCAAAGATAAAAGGGAAAATTCCATTGTTTTTTGTTTTTTTTTAATAAAAATTATTAATTTATTAATGGAATTTAAATTTTCTTTTTGGAAAGATGAAGGGAAAGGTTTTATACTGAACAAATTAAAATATAAAAAATATCGAACACAATTTTTTTTTGCTAGAATAAATACAGAATATTTAATTTTTCTACCCAACTAATATCTCCAGCACGAAATAACTGTTCAACTAAAAACTGAGCTTCTGGGTAGAATTCTTGGGTTTTACACTTTATATTAGAAACATTTGTATAGGTTAAATTCTGTGGTACATAAATCACAAGCTACCTTTTAATTTATAGACGTTGAAAAAAAAAGTATCCACCCTCTTTGCAAGAAAAGTGTCATCCTCCCTTTCCCCCTCCTAAACATTTTCCGAAAACTATTGCACTCTAGTCACTTGACAGTCAAAGTATAAAATTCCGTGAGAAATTACTTTCTTTTATACCACCCATTAAAGATTCTTTTTTTTTCTTACAAATATATAAAAAAAATAAGAGTAGACCATTACTTATACGCATTTTATTTTGTATGCGGTAGACAGAACGATGTTGGAAGCAGCGGATCAACACACAGATAATTTACATTGAAGGTAATAATCTGGGGAAAAAAAAAAAATCAATGTTATCATCTGCAGTTTATTTTCAAATGGCGAACACCCTACTTTCTGGTGTCTCTTCTTTCATATCGAAAAAAGAGTGACCGCGTGGTGCCAGAATCATTAGAGCCTGCTTTAGGCCATCTTTTTCCTTTTATTTGCTAATCCCAAGAATCGGAAAGATTCCAAGCAGCAACGAGAATTATTAATTTCTTGTCTTCTAAACTCACTAGTTGCTTTTTTAAACGCATTTTCCACGGAAATTTTTAAAACCAGGATAAATATCGCAATGTATTTTCTTTTTAAAAATAGTGCTTTATGTTACTGTTTTTGTCTTGATATTCACTTAACATTTGGACAAAACAACTTTTAAATCATTTTTTAACTAAAAAAATGCGTTGTTTAAGACACTGATAAAAATGATATGAAAATTAGGCATGTCAAAAATGGACTACTTATTTGTATAATTTTTCATGTTCTAATGACGATGGTATTAAGCACACCATGAAGACTTTTATATTCTTGTTTGGTATTGCACTGCTTCCACGAGTTACCTCAAGTCTCAAGATTTCCCCCACTTACAGTACATAGTTGCAACTGCTGCCCAATCAAACTGGACATCATTGTGCAAGATGAATGATTTTTTAAAGAAATTCATGATAATTGGCTGATGTACCAGTGAATAAATATTTATATTATGTATTGACGGTGAAAAATTTTTTATTTCTTCAAAAAATGTCTTTGTCTGGTTTAAATGTCTTCATTTAAATTTGTTATGAATCTTTTTAATCACCATGTCTTAATCCATCTGTCCATGTTAAAATCTTAATTAAAAAAATAAGTTAACTGCAACTGAATGCGCCCGTAGACGAGTCAAGGGGAATAATTTTCTTCTCACACTTTTACAGCATTGGGAAAGCACAAACAGAAAATTATTTTTTAAAAACATTTTACAAATTTTACCGAGGCCAACTTGTTTTCATGCAGTTGCCTATTTTAATTTAATTAAACTTTAAACCTGGAAGAACATGCCTAGATGCAATATTTGAGTAAATAAACAACTGTTCTAATTTCTTGGAACATTATTCTTTAAGACTATTTTATCTATAATTTTCTAATCAATTATCCTTTTATCAAGACATCTTTATCCATATACCATAAAAATTGTGATATATTTAGATGGATGTAGAATTTAACTTGAAGTAAGTGGCTAAAGAAAACAAAAAATCGCATTCCGATTTCATACTTATAATAATTAAGTATGAAGTGTGAATAATTTAGGTAGGAACTGCTTCAAAAAGTTCTGAACGTTTTTCGGTAAATTTTTTCCTTCTGGGTAATAAGTTATCATATCATATATATTTATTCTTTTATCGTCAAATTAAAATCGATAAAAAAAAATTATTTTCTATTAATGGTAGCTATATGAATTATAATACAAAAAGCAGATATTTTGCGGTGAAATAAATATAGTTTCTATATTTACTAACGCCTTTGGTTTATTTTGAATTTAAATCATTTAGTTACATAATTCTTCTACTCTGTCTGTATTGCAAAGAAGAAATTAGAAATGCTTTTACTAGATTGGTATCAGCCATTAACCAGATTTTAGAAAAGTAATTTGCATAATGAAATAAAATATAATAAATTGGAAAATCTAGTAAGTGTGTTCGTTATAGGAGAACTGATTGCATAAATAAAATGTCGCTACTTTTCTCAAATGTTCAGGAAATTTAAATGTAGGAAAGTAAGTCGAAGGACGCTCATGTATTCGTTATTTTATCTTATCGCCCCTTTCTTTTAAAATAGGGAAACTGGAATTTTCCATAATAATTTCTCTGACAAGTGTTGAAAACAATCGATGAAAGTATCAATCCGTACAAACTTTCACTAGTCATGTTGAATTCCTCTTCGACCTTTCAAAAAAAGTTGGCAAAATGCCTCATCTGACTCCGTGTCAGTTGTTTTAGAAAAGTAGAACAAACTTTAGGTTGACTGGACAACATGTAAATCAATTGTCTATCATTCTGCCAACATAACCATCATTCGGTCTTCAGATTCTGACAAAATTCGCTTATTTTGTTTGTTTATTATAGAAGAATTTCAAGATGGGATTCCATTGTTTTTTAATACGTTCTTTGATACCTAGATTTCTGCACCTCCTTTTTGAAACACTGGAAATGTTTGTCCAAGGAATTCTTACTTTCTTGACGACCGGAGGACAAGTGGTGCCTGCTGACTGGAGGGGCGAGAGAATGGCCCTTCCTGTCCTGCTGTGCTGCCGCCCTTAATGTGAAGCTCATCCTAAATCTTAGCATATTTTAAAGCAGCCGAGGTTGTGATATAATAGAGCGAATAGATTCACTTTGATTTGATTAAATTTTAAAAACTTCATTCATGCGTTCGCCCATTACAGTCTCTAAAAATCCTTCAGTGAACCTATTAATAGATGTCCGTTGGATACGAAGAGATCCTCTATACTTAATGATATCTTTGGGACAATGTTCTGATTGGGTTCAAATCGTATATGTTGAGACTAAGAACAATGCAGAAAATCATTAGCATTTCTGTCGAGTTTCTACAGGATTCTGATAGCAAGTTATATTAGTAATTGGGATTTCCTTGCCATGACTTACGAATTTTCTTGGCAATAAAAAAAGTGACTGAATTGCTGAGACATGAAGACCCTCCAACGAAAGACTGCATTTATGAAGATCAATACACATCAAGAATACATCCTCAGTGGTCATATTTTATTAGTGATACTTTCTGCTGATGCATATTTTGTCAATAAATTTCGCTATTTATATAATAGATAATAAGTTTAATTAAAAAGATTTTTAAGCAAATTTCTATCTTTCTTGCATTCAGCCAAAATGTAAGGGAGTCTCCTAAAAACGAAATCTTTTTTTCTCATTTATTCAGTTATTTATAAGCTATAGATGGCTCGAGAAAGTTGATGCCTATCTCTATCCGAATGCAAATAAGTCGTGTGTGCTTTGTTTTGTATGTGACAGTTATAAAATGACAGATTTTGATCATTTTTGTCATCACCACGCATGCATGTGCGCACGCACGCACGCACACGCGCGCACACACACACACGCGCACACACACACACACACACACACACACACACACACACACACACACACACACACACACACACACACACACAATGCATCCGTTGTTTCTGATATTGAAATTATTGAATGGTTTGTTTTATAAACTATTTGTGTCCTTTTTTTGCAAAACATCGCTAGACAGTTAGTCTAAATATTTTTTTTATTTATTTGTAACTTTGCAATAGTC
This sequence comes from Argiope bruennichi, assembly GCF_947563725.1. Taxonomy (NCBI): domain Eukaryota; kingdom Metazoa; phylum Arthropoda; class Arachnida; order Araneae; family Araneidae; genus Argiope; species Argiope bruennichi. The sequence goes on along the minus strand of NC_079156.1, from coordinate 137,977,692 downwards.
CCGAATATTTGAAATGCACGGAATAAACATGTCATTTTTTCTGAGCTTATATAAAAGGAACAGACTTCTGTTCATTCTAGCATTTAGTATTCTGAAAACAAAATGCTGGCGCAGCGAGTGCGTGTCAGAGTTATTCTTCAATGGGATGCACCTTGGAACATCTTCATGTCGAGAAACCGATTTCTTTTTTTGGTTCATGTTTCGTCTGAATTTTCAACTGTTCTGTATGGCATGTTTGTAACATATTTCATGCAATGTGTCCTAGATGTACTTCAGCGCGATTGGTTTTTCAGCTGCATTTGTAACTGATAATTAATATTTGATAAACTTTATTATAAATAAGTATTGAGACTGTATTGGAAAAAAGACTCGTCATTGGTTCTGGACCTAATAATGGATTCTAATGTTTTAAACAATACATCCTATTAATGATCGAAAATTTTAATGATTTCTCTTGAAGATGGATTTTAGGTTGGAGTTCATTTCGGAACATCTTTTAACTTATTATATTTTATTCTGATTCAAAATTGTTGATGAGTTTATATTTTTGGCCATTTATTTATTTTGAAGCGTACAAGCATTTCCTTTCTAATCGGAATGGGTTTTGCATCTTGCAAACCAAAGAAATCAGAATGATTTTAAACTCATTCGAGCACATTCCTCCCCACTGCTTCTGATGTGCATTTCATTTCATTTTACTTGTTTAAGAAGAGTTCATTGTGAAAATTATAATGCATATCATATAACGAAATAAAAGGAGGGAAAATATGACATTCTTTAAAAAACAAATGTTGAAATACTTTTCTTTCTAGCAAATACGAAGAATTTTGATATTTATAATGGATTGAACTTACAGATATTATAATAATTTAATTTACAGAATGTATTAATTCTCTCCAAAACTGGAAAGGAGAGTTGTCAAGTGTGACTCCATCGGCCAGTCCCCCCCCCTTACCGGATACCGCATCCAGAACTGGAGATCCATCAGCAGACATTTGATCTGAGTCATCAGTCTGTCTCAAAGTGTTTCTGAGTGACCGTGTTCACAGACATATCACGTGACAAGCGTCATGCCAAAAATATGTTTTTCGGATGTGTTTCAATAGACTAAAATAATATCTTTGGCGATGGATATTTTCGTTTTTATATTTGGTGATTTCTTTTATGAATCGCTATTATGCGGTTTATAAAAATACTCCTATCAGGGTTAAAGCTATAACGATTGCCTTTATTTATTATAATATATTTAATACAGTATACTCTCAGTAACGTGGCAAACATCACACCAAAGGTACATCGAATCTACAAAAGCTCCGATACAACGAGGTTCATGATCATAAAAAATATTCAAAAGAACTAAAAAACACGCCGTTTCTGAAAATATTTGATCCTTTTTACGTGATGTAGCCCTCTACTGCTTTATTTTTATTTATTAGTTTTATTCAAGCTTTTAATCTTTAGTGCACATGCATTTAAGTATTTTCAAAGCATGAAAATGAAATAGAGGCTTTATTTCACTCTTTTTCTTCAAAATGGCAAAGTAACGTATCGATGTTAGAAACAACCCAAATGAAGTTGATGAAAATCACTTTATTGTCCCTGACTTTGAAGCAAGTGCAGCTATCGATACACTTTAAATGCAAAAGTCGTTCTTCCCATTTAGACGCTGATTCTAGGAACCACGATCAGTGAATATCTGCAGACATTTTTCCGAAGTGTTATGAGGCAGTCTTCCTATAAAGAATCCACCGAAAATCTTTATCCATTTTCTTTCTTGATCTTCTGAGCTTGTTAAGAAAAATCTATGTTACTATTTTCTCTAAATTTTATTTCTATTTTGTATAATTGTCATTAAAATGGCTTGAGTATTCGCTTCGCATGAATATTTTGAAAGCCTCTCTGCTGGTGATGAAATCGAAACGCATTGGGGAAGGAGAGTATTTTTATTATTTTTTTAAAAACATGCATGAATGCCGATGCATACATTTCTATTAAAGGGACAGTGCGTCTGTCGTACTTTTAGATTAAAAATTTACTTTTTTGTCATTTTAATTGGGGAAATGAGAATAAATCGCTTGCATTCCTGAAAAGTGTGCAACATTGCTCATTTCATTACTTTCTGCCATTGATCTCATTTTTTATTTTAAATGATACAAACTCTCTTTTTTTGTTAAATTTTTATTTTCTTAAAAGTCATAGTTCATAAGGCTGATTTGCTTCTCAAATGTTATTGTTTTGTATTCGAATTTTTCAATCTATCCACTACGAATGGAATTATTTCTAATGAAGTTGAACGGTAATTTCTTTTTTTTTTCTATTCTAGTGAAAGGAAAAGAATGGGCATTTGAATCACTTAGGAATTCGATGAACTTTATTCTGATTCATTGAAATAAATGAGTTTCTAAGTAAGATAAATATTTTCTTTGAATTTCATAAAAACTTTGCGACGCTCAGAGTTTTCTTAGTTAAGGAAAGTTTATTTTTAGTCATTTAAGCAGTCATTTGTCTTGCAACGGGTTAGAAATGGTACCTATTTGTGAAGCTGTCATTGTTGTTAAAATATTTGGAATTTGCTTCATCGCAAGGTTTCTGAAAAAGGGAATAGGCTTTATTTTTGAATCTTATTGTTTGATGCTTCCCTTTTTTTTCTTTCCAACTGATGACCTCTCATCAGTCGTCATAATGTCTTAAAAACGGATTTGCAGGATCCATGCGCATCCATTTTTAATTTCGGGTGCCTTCTTATAAAACTCTTTACCAACTTATGCCAACCACAAGTATCCTATTAGACACATTAGTGAAATGTTCATAATAGGAAAAACGATTTTTTATAAGCAAATTGGAAGTGTTTGACTGTGCATGTCATCAAAATTCCAGCTCCGTTCTGTTGTGATGTCTGCCTTGTTCTGAAGGCAAGATTCGAAATGAAATCAAAAATGAAAGTGATGGAATGCATACTGTGCGATACCCCGACTTAGTCATAGGCCATGCGGGGAACTTGATGGGGCCGCCGAAGAGCAACCCCCATTAGCACGAAGGAACAAACGACACTTGATGACATTGGATTCTAGCAAACAAGAAAGTGCTTTTTAGATAAAATGCATATTGGTACAGAAAAAAAACAGGGAAAAAAAAATTACATTTTTCATTACATATTAAGTTGTGAAACATTAAAAATCCATAAAATACATTAAATGAGCGTTCACTTTTTACATTAGAAAAGAGCTAAGTACAAAAGCTTCGGCAAAATGTCCCTAATAGAAGATTTAATAACTGGAATTTTTATGATTTCTTCGGCTTCAAGAGACATCCCATTTCTTGGCCATCTGGGTCTGCGTTCTCGTCATAATACACAGGCTTTGATCATTTGACTTATAGAGCCTTCTTCGGTGTCACACTGACAAGTCGAACTTTGGTCAAAGAAATGGCTTTGATGCACAGAAAATACACCATGGCACGAATGTACACTTGGTTACGATAAAAATCACCCTCCATTCGGTTAATAGAAACGTTTTTAAAATGTTGATCGATAGTTCTCCCCTTCATGGAATGATTCCATTACACCTGCCAATATTTAGTTATTAGTTCCTTTTAGTCTCGCTTCTGAGTTGGAGTTTGGACTCACGCAAAAATATTTCTTGGGTTTCAAGGTTTAAAACTTCCTTAATAAGTGTATCTACTTTTTCATTTGCAGTATATCTCTGATGAAGATCATTTCAACGCCAAGTTCAGCAGCTTTTTCTTTTATATCCAATATTTTTTTTTCTGTTTCATCAATGGAATCTAGGGCCATTCATTTCTGATCTTGAATCAGAAATGATCTTTGCCTTTTTCATATTGCGTTGAGCGACACACTCCAGGAGCATTTCTGATGGCCACCCCTTCTGCCATAAAGGCAGTTGCATTGTCATTCAATATAAATTTTTTAGATTCTTTTTCCAATGCGAATAAGCCACATTTTAATCGAAATCTTTTTTTGTGTGTTGATGAAGAATGAGTTTTTCGATTCTTGTACTTGAAAATTCCGATGCAAAATGTTGCAAGAAGTTTTTATCATGTATAAAATTTTTTCCAGTTTTTATCTTTAAATGCACCAAATATCGTTTGAAGATAGGCAATCCATTTTTTAAAAGAGATGAGTCGGAATCAAAACGAGGATTTCGAATTCCAAAATACGAAAAAAAAGAAAAAAAAAAAAAAAAAAAAAACATGAAGATGGCTACATCCGGTTTGAAAGTTCGACATTGATGTATAATGAGCTCATAAGATCGGGTGACGGTGAATGCTAGCGATGTACGTTATTTGTGAGAGTTAAATACATTGAAGAGATTGAATCGATGTCATTTTTTAAAGGTTTGATCTGACTGAAAAAAAGAAATGTATCTTTATTTGCTAAATATACATTTCATTCACTGAGACGGATCTCTTGAAGCTTTCTTCCATAGTACCCAATAAAGATCTCACGCCTCTCTCTCTGCAGAAAAGGGTGGGCCTTAAGTAAGACCGTGAATGCCTTGCATGGCATTGGGGAACGATAGTCACACATCTTGGCGTGAATCTAAAGCTTTCATACAGCTATCGTGCGTCTCTTCTTTTATCGATTGCAACCAAAATTGAGCACAAAACGACAGTCGCATAATGACACCCGGTATTTCACTGAATCAAGTCATTCTGTTTTTGAGTCATTGTGTTTACAAGCATGCGAAAGGACAGACCGACAGAAGTGGAACTCTTTGACAGACTTTATTCACAATGAATAAGAATCTCTATTCTAGATGTTATTAAACCTGTGCACCCAATGTTATCTCTAATCATGTATCGCTTTCATCTTTGAGTCGAGTGTCGAGTGCACGTGTCATTGAAATCCAAATAGACAGATTTCCTCTGAACGGCCTTTGTGAAAAATTTGATCTACAAATGGAATCGAAAGAAAACTTTATCCACTTAGCTCAAAACATTTTTGAGCTGTCGTATTCATAATGAAATATAAAATTGATTTTTTGAATTCAGGGATATTTAAAAAGTGGAGATAAGTCAAAATTAAAAAAAAAATGAATAAAGTTCAACGATTCCATTACTTTTTCTATACTTCTTATATAAGAAATCAAAAACGCCAAATGTACATTTCATCAATGCCGACGCATTTTTTTTCCCACTTAACGTTCGAGTCTATGATCTAAGTGCACAGAGTTGCGGAAAATGTGTCACTTTTCTATAGTTTCAATGAAAAGCGAGACAAAATCTTCTGCGTTATCCTAAACCAAATCCAATAATCCACCAAAAAATAATACTTCACTGATCTGTGTTGTTTACAACACTTTTTATTCGTGTCATTCAAAATATGCTACGCAAGAACAAACCGAATTATATAAAAGAGAGACAAAGCAGTAAAAAAGTAGTCTTCGTCGTGCTTTTGTTTTTCTCAATGAACCATTACAGAATAAAATTTGTATAAGAAAGGCGCTCGTTACAGCAAGATTTTAAAAAGGCAGAATTTATCCAACAAGTCTAATCTTTGACCATCAGAAGAAACCCGATTTTTTTTTTCAAATCGATCGAGTTCGAACAACCAAATTCAATTAGATTTTAAAAATGGGTGGAGATATTTTGAATTTTCAAAAATAGCCCTAAGTAATATTCGAAAAACTCAAGTTTCAGTCCGAGTGAAATAGTTCTGCTTATGCCTCTGGTTTCATTTAAAAATAGCTTAAATATTTAAACCTAATTTTATTTTTTGAATCAGTCTTCGATTTTCTTCGTAGATAACTCTTTTGATTATGCTAAAAGTGTTTAATTACACTTTGGCATAATTAAAAGAGTTTTTTTTAATTATGCCAAATTTTTTCCCAAAGACTTTGGTTGTAATTTTCTTTATTTCGTTTGCTTATCGAGAATGCAGTCCTTGTCATTTTCTACAGGCAACCACTGACTAGAGTTTGTCACGTTTTTAATTGCTCAAAAATTTCGATTTAACCTGATTTTCAGACAATGTGTTCTACATGAAATTTCTTAGAAAGGCATTGAGATATGCCACAACTCAGGAAATGTTTATTCACTGTTGTCTGTAAGTACATTCTGTTTAAGTACCTGGAAGAGGCAATTTACTATGGTGTAAATTTTACAAGTTTTTTTCTAATAAATTTTACAAGACACGAGTACCAAAAATCATGTATCTCAAGATACGAGAAAACGATTGACTGAAAAGAAATTCGAAATATTAACAATCGAGAAAATATGGGCTGACAGTCTCTCGTATTTCAATCATTTTCCATCTTAAGTCGGATAGAACGGAAAAATATTTGTAATAAAAATGCTGTCGATACTAATAATCTGCACGAGCAATTTAACATTTATTCCGGTATACAGACTCATCTTTTGTACCAAATGTTTTCCGTTTCGTTTTGCTTCATTTTTTGCTTGATCTCAATATGATAGTTATTTTTCAAGTTACAAAGCTCTGAACAGTAATTCTCTGAGCAGTCTATCTACTTTGCGTTCGATAATGAAAAGTATGTATATTTTAAACGATTTTGATTCAGAAACTGAATGTAAAAAAGAGTGATATGATATCATTGATTTACACTTTACTTGTTTTGTACATCAGCATATATATAAAAAAATCAAATCGACATAATGATGCGTAAAAATGACCCCTCTGAAATAATGATGCTAAACTTGCTCTTCCACTTTCGCTTCGTTTCTGAAATTCTCCAAAGGTAACATCTTTCTTGGCGACTGTGTTATCCGATGCCAAGTGTTTCAAAGTATATGTAACACTTCCCTTTTTTCATTCTGCGATCCATCCCGGCAGGAATTTTTTTCCTCGCCAGATTAAAAAGAATCTTTCCTTTCTTTTTAATTCTCTCTTGAAAACGTGCCAAAACACATCACGTCAGAGGGGAAGCGGCTCCAAAATAATCAAAGCTCTTCCAGCTGTCTCGGGGAGGAGGGCTGATCTCCAGTCAGATATCCTCACCTCCTTGGGGCGATTACCATTTTCGAAAAGAATGGATTACTGATACTTTCACTCCACACCAGATGATTTCAGTTTTTGTGTGTGTGCGCGGTGTAATCAGTCCTAAGATGGACGGCGTAGCAATACTTGCGGATGTAAAGGCCGGACCCCTCTTCTGAAAAGACTGCGATTTTCAATGCAGGGCGACGAGTCTTTAAAGCTGCGTGAGTTGTTTTAGATTAATTGTCCTGTGTTTATGACGGATGACAGAAAAGGTTCACAGATCCATCTGGATTTCATCTCTTGTTTTCTGAGTGTGAGTAGAATTTGAGAAATTATTGTAATATGTTATCTTGTTGATGTTATTGATACTTTTGTGGGAAATAAATTATAAATAACAATAATAAGGGTCAAAGCATTTGGAATCAGTCGACGGAATGCAGGAAATGGAGAGCAATGATGTCGTTACAGGTGGATGATCGATGCTTCATTGAAAGACGACGAGAAAAGTTTTATACAATGAATCTTCATGCAAATGCAATTTACTGATTATCAAAGATTAATTAAAACATAAAATCACTTAATTGCATTAAAATGTATCAGTTATTTCTAAATACGTCAAGATCGTGTTCAGAACTATCTAACTAAACATGATGTTACACATCCTTGATTCACTCCTTTTATCGATTTAAGCTACCTTTGTAGGCATATTATAATGAATTTTTGCATCAAAGTAATAATCTTTGGTGTAATTCCTGAGAGGCATAAAAAAAATTTCATTGTCCAACTTCCTTCTTTCAGGCCATCTTTCATATATTTGAAATTGAATTCAATAGTAGTATGTTAGAAATGGAATTTAGTTTTACACACACACACACACACACACACACACACACACACACACACACACACACACACACACACACGCGCGCGCGCGAATACCTTTTTATTTTAAGTGCAAAGAAAAAAGTACAATGGTTTTATAAAACGACCGGGAAAACTCCGAATTGAATTTTTTTTCACACTTTTACTTGGAATAGTTTTTTTTAATTACAGTCAATCCCCTTATTAGCGCAGAACTACGCCGTATAAATAGGGATTATTGTGACTGGCTGATATGCTAATTAACTATCCAAATTTTGACATAAGAAAACAAAGGCCAATAAAAGTTCAAAGAATCTTAAAACTGTTGGAAATCTTTTCCATCATTTCTTTTAATAGTTTTAAATTTCCAGGGTATTGTAATATTGCGTTAAAATTACTATTCATAATGAGTTTTCTGCCAATTTCTTTGAGTTCGACGCATTCTGTCATGTAGTGCTGGGCAAAGCCTATTTCCCCCCTATACATGTGTTGTCTTGAATCCTTCTGAATCTGTAGAAGTATTCAGGAAATCTCCCACTCCCGATACCATTTGCACTATCATTGGGTGAAATATTCTTTCTGTAATTTTTGGTTTCCGGTATGAATTCATATGCTATGCGTTCTTTGCTCGAGATTATCTCTCTATCCTGCCGCTGCTTAGTCATCTCTATTCTAATTTGCTTCTTTAATATTTGGAGTGATTTGGGACTACAATATCAGTTTGGTCTTTCTGTGCAGCCTATTTTGCATATTCATCTGCTCTCTCGTTTCCGCATATTCCAAATGTGAGTCTTCATCCAGTTTAATCTAATCCATTTTTTCTTTTTAACCTTTCTTAAGTTTTTTTTTAATTTCCCAGATTTCTTTGTCCGTAGATTGTATTGCCTGAAGGGCTGACATAGAGTCTGAGAATATAGAACATCCATGCTGTTTTCCAGACCCTCACAATAAATAACTGCCATTTTTATTGCTAAAACTTCGGGTTGGTAATTTGTAGCATGGTTAGAAATGCGAATCTGCTTTTTGTTTATTTCCCTGCCTTGGAAGTATACTATCATTGCCGCCCTTTTATCATCTTTGGATCTCTCAGTGAATATTTCAATGTTATCCATTCTGGGTCCTTTTGTTTGAAAGCTGAATATCAGCCGAATCGTTGGATAGATCTCAAGATTAACATGTCCCATCTCATACTCTTCCTTATCAAATATCTTATCCCCAATTGTTATGTTTTCTTTGTTAACTTTTAGTGGGAAACGGTGGTGCATTTCCATGGCCTGAAGATCCATGGTTAGGATCCCAGCAATGACTTGAAAAGCTTCGGTCGGTAAACCTCTTTAAGGCCCTGTCATTGTAATTAGAGGCTGGCGCTGTTAGAGTTCAGCTTGTCCCCGATTTTCTTCAGATTTATTATATAAAGCAAATGGTTCGATTACCCCGTGTATAAGCTTCTTATATGATGTTTTCTTTTCCAATAGAATCTTTAATTTTTTCTTCTTCTATAGCTTGTTAAGGTGTTCTGTAAATGTTAGTTTGCTATACCAATTCACTGCTAAACATTGAATTTGATTTGAAGTCTTAATTGGTTTGGAAATCATTGTAATCAGTTGATCTTGGCCCTTTTCTAAATGTAAGAGGAATTTGTGTCATTTTTTTTCTACAATAAATTGCAACTTGTAGATAATTCCCCAGTTGATCAGTTCTTCCATAATTTCATTTCCTTTTAATTCTATTTCCTCCTTTGTTTTTGCAGTAATAATTAAGAGGACATCATCTGCATAAGCCTGTATGTAACAGTTTTCTGGAAGAGGAAGTCTAAGTGCTGAATTAATTATAAGATTCCAGAAGAGCAGACAGCTGCAGAACCCTTTTATATAGAATTCCCATTTATCTATTTCATCTTTGCATATCTTACACCTGTCATGAAGATAATTCTTAATTAAGTAGAATAGGTAACTTGGGCAGTTTATTTCTAATGGACCACTTCATATGAGTACTCGTTACAAAATCCATGTTGATTTGTAACAAATATTTGGTTTTTCTTTATAAGATGTTGCCATCTTTATGTAATTAATTTATCCAATATCTTACGGACGTTGGAGATTTGGCAGATTGGTCTGTAAGACAGTGAATTTTCTGGATACCTATTTGATTTGGAAATAAGAATTATTTTTGAGATTTTCCATGAGTTTGGAAATGTTTCTAATTCCAAACACTTGTTGTATAACTCGAAAAGTATGTTCAGAGTTTTGTGGTTTATTTTATTTAATATTTCCAGAGTTATATTTCTTTCCTTTTTTGCCATCTTTTTTATTGTTGCTCTTATTTTATGCTTTGTAAATGGTTTGTCCTTCTGTTTCCTTTCACATTCTTCAGTTTGATTGCTTATCGGTTCTTGTATTTTGTTTTCATATCATCATCTTGGAATAAGTCACTTATTACCGTTTTTATTGTTTCTGATTTATTTCTTGTTTTAGAACCATCTGCTCTTTTGACGACGGATAATGTTGCCTTTCTTTCCAATTTTCCAGATGCAAGTTTGTGTGGTAATTGAAATGGATTGTTTCTTGTGATTTGACTGCTTTGAATTTCGAAACAGTCTCGGCTTTTTTACCTTAACATCCCTCTGTAATTTCTTTTAAACGTCATTCGTCTCTTTTGCCTCTCAGTTGGTTCTATGTATCTTTGATATCTGAGTCTGAGGACCCTTGTTAGATTTCTCTGCTGTTCCAATTCCAAATCCCTCTTTAAAAATTGGATTTGTTGTTTCGTTTTGCATTTTAATTGCAGGCATATATTTTTAATAAATTCAGTAAATTCATTGATCCATTCTTCAGGCTCTGTTTTTGGAGAAATTCGTTTTATATTTGATATTTTCTCTTTGATATTTTCATAGTGTTTTGCCACCTTTGAGCCTAATTTATTGATGTTTCGCGTCCATTTTCATATGTTTCTGAAGTGAGGCTTGTCTCCTACGTTCCAAGTTTGAACTCTGGGAAATTGTTGTCACTTAAAGTGCTTTGAATTACTTTCAAATCTAATGCTTTTTCGTGAAGATCTTTTGTAGAAATTGCAATATCCACCCAGATTCTCCCGTTTGCTGTATTTTTGGGACATAATAACATTAATGCACGCACGTCGCTACCCATTACATAATATAGATATATATCTATAGAGAGAGAGAGAGAGAGAGAGAGGACTGTCTCGGTGTATGTGTTTCACAAATAATTTTTTTTTTGTCCAGTAATATTGAAATTTAGAATTTGTACTCACCATTCAAACGAAGAGAAAGATCTCTGTTAGCATTTCAAAGTTCAAAAGTTAATTATAAATATACAAGTTCACTTCTTACAAAATGATTCTATGACAAAAATAATTTATAAAACTGTAATAAAATACGAGAAATAGCTTTTTTATGATACCAATTTCACTCTCGTGAAAATCTCTTTCTCTTTTTAATAATTTATTTTGATTTTAAAATATGTAATCTTGAATATTATCTCGAAAGTAGCGTTTTACTTCCTTTTTCATTTCGAAATATATGCATTTTTTAAATCTGCACTCGCAATAATTTGTAATAAACTGATTATATATAAGTAGATTTTAATATAACAATTTCTTGCAAAACTAAACAATGCAGCTGGCGAGTTTCTAATCAAGGAATAAATATCAATCGTTATGAAATTGTTCAATAATTTTTAAGAATTTTATAAATTATTATTATTATTCACATTAATATTACTGTTTATATTCAGAAGCTTAAGTATCCATTATAATATCAATAGAAAAGGTTTATTAATTTATTAAAAGCAATGTTTAAATTGATGAATCGTCGCTGGTGTCAAAAGACTTTAATTCCTGTTACTGATTCTATATGGAATATACATTATCTTCCATTATTATTTTGAATTTTACGATGGTGTCATCATTATTAATGTGAACATAAAATTTATAAGTTGAAAATTATGAAGAGGGAATATTTGCTAATCTAAATTTAATTGAGGATCCCTTTAAAATAGTTTAATTTTGCAAACATTTGTAACAAAAAAATCTACGAGGAGAATTAGAAAGAAGAAAAAAATACTTGCTTTTATTATCTTGTTAATTTCCAAGTTCCCATCTTTATTACTAGTACAAAAAAAAGTACCAAATGCAACACTGTCTGATTGATACCGTGAGGCAGCAATCGTAAGGTTTCAGTTTCAAAAGTCAATTTCACCAAGTATAGATACACACGTTAGAGAATCAAATGTCCTTCAGCTATGTGGCTCGGAAGTTAAGAGAAGAGCTTGTCGGTTCAGGGGTTACCCTCGTTGTATGACCAAAGTTCAAAATTATAAGCTTCGTCTCAAAACAACTCACTAAAGATTTTGCTGTAAAGAGGGATGGATATTAATGTAACTTAAGTAACTGAGAGAAACTAGAAGAGAATATCTAAATTGTTGTTTTCCATTAGACTCTGGCTTAAAATTGGAAAATCTGTTATTTTTATATATTTTTATCACTCTGGGTAAAAAATTCTTGTGTGGTGCTTCTTTCTTTGCTTTGAATTCAAAACTGTGTTTGGAGGTCAGTGGTGGATTTTTATTAACAAAAACGATATTCTGAAAAATTAATTGTTTTCAAGTTACATTTCTACAAAACGAAAAAAGTGGACACGTCAAATTTTCTAATATCTTTTCAGAAAAATCCTCTTGTTGCATATATTTTCAAAGTTTCGAATGTTTCATATTATGCATAAATTTTATTGACACCCAGTGAGATGACGTAGTTTTATACTTAACTTATTTGAAATTATCAGGAAAAATTTTAACTTGACAAAATGTGACTTTTGAAAAGTAGTTATTGATGATAGCGGGCCTTGTTAAGAGTTTGTAGATTTTCCTTAAATATTATGCATCAGGTGACCCTTCCTTGTTAGAGATACCGTACTCTCTACTAAACAGAGCTGAAAATTGAGAGTGAATTTTATCACGTTTAAGATAAGCGCCATGGTAATTTTTTCGCTACACCACTGTAATATGATTATGCCCCAGAAACACTAATGACAAGCTGGTGGGATCCTTTATGCTCATGCTTCGCATTCCCATATATTATTGCACGGCGATGCAAAATCACTCTTTAACAAGGCTCAAATAAAACGAATTCATACGTACTTCAAAAAACGAGGTCGTCTAAAAAGTAATAAAGCGCCATTTTTTGCCCATATTTCTTGCAGCTCGCAGTAAAATTGTGCAGTTTTGAAACCCCCTTCCCCTACCCTTTATGTTTCGCGCTATTGAGGAGGTCGAAATTGCTTGAAGTCTGCTTTCCCTCCGGGATTGAGAATGGAACAATATTTTTAAGAGCCAACTGTCACGTCCTGCGCCACAGCTGCACGGCATTAATTATGAATCTAATGCACACATTGGCGATGGTGGCGATCAGAAACTGGATTGTGGCAAAGAGCACTTAAGAACTTCGGCGTTTTTTCTTTATTTCTCTGCTGCTATCATAAATAATAGATAGGAAACGGCGATATTTTTCTGGCGAAGCTTCGATGTGCTCCATAACTAGAATCTGCAAACGCACGGGAGAAGATATTTCTTTGCAGAGATATAATCTGGTTATTAGAAGATTATAGATTATAGAAATTTATTATCCTGCTTTTAATGGACAGATAAAATTAATTACTGTCGCCAATAAATACAACTTTTAATTGGATAAAGAGATGAGCAAATTTTCTTGGGTAATCAAATCAGGGTCCAAAGTTTTCTAAAACTTAACAACATTGCAAATAGAATAATTCTTGTGCAAAAGTAAAGCAGTTATTCGAAAGTTAAATTTTTTAAATTAAATCTAATTAAACTTTTCGATACATTTCATCATTTATTTACTTTATAAGCAAAAACGGGCCAGATGGATAATCCTCAATATTTCGAGGTTGACTAAAATTTCAAAATTGAAATTAACTTGCTAGTTGCCGACATCTGTCCCGTTTAACTTCTAGACTACAGGTAGTTTAGATTTCAACAGACAATATTAACTGCGTAGTGTTGAAAGTGATATTATTAAACAAAACAGAAGACGGAGAACAGAGTGGACTGTAAACTTAATTTATCTTCCTTAAACAAAGATTTTACAAGTAGCATAAACACATGACTCCAACAAGCCCGACGCAGCTCAACGGTGCACGACTCAGCCTTAGATTCACACACACTTCGATACAGAACACAGAAACCTCGACAGAGAACGCTACATACATTGCATTTAAGGCCATAGCCTATCGGTAGGAGCTATGAAATACTATATATTGAAACTAATGTTTCAAAAGCAATAACAAAACTTATTGCTTCATAATAATTATTATATAATTGCTTATATTAATAATAAGCGTCATTGCCGTTCTTCACTAAAATGGATCGATGAAAAAAAATCTAATTCAAATACTACTATAAATATAAAGATGGAAGTGAGCATAATAAGTGAAATTAAGAAAGGCACAAAAACGTTGAGAAAACCGTTAAAATTTTAAAACGAAAGGCCTAAACAAAATAAAAAGTTATATAATTGAATCCATTGTTTTAAGAAAATCGCTACCACTGACGTTATAACTTGAAACAGAAAGATGAATATAAACTTCCTAAAACGAATACTTTACTTGCCATTCAGTTGAATGAATTCATTATCATTCATACGTACTTAAGTCATCCATTCATAAATTAAATAGTCATTTTTACAACCAATAGAATAAAAGCCTTGTTACATTCAGGGGCATATAAACAAAATTATTTTAATAAAACGAAACTTGGAGTCCATTGGAATTCCTTTTGCATATTGATCTATTAAATGTTCAATATGACCAAGTGTAAGAATGAGTACATTTCTGCAGGATTCTTCCTATTCGGCACAATGATATCGAATTCGGTTTCTTATCTGACTCAATGAAAGCAAATCCATGTTCCGAAGAGATCTTTATAAGTTCTTCCAGTAAACCCCTCGAGTGCTGCGACAGAGGATGCCGAAGTCAGTGTGAAGGGAAACACTTCATTATTCGCATCCTTCCGATCTCCAGCGAGGATCGGCGAAATCGGCAAGCTGAGCTTTTGACTTCGAGTCGAAATCGGATTGAAATTGGATTCATTGACTGGAATCACTCTTTATGCTTCACAATAAAATGGCTGCTAACAGCACAACCACTCTCATGAGCCGATGCTGCTTCCCGACTGATCTCGCACGAAGATGCTTCTCGCGAATACATCTCATTTCTTTTAAACTATAACTCTTCGGTAAGCTTTTGATCTATGGAGATACTTGGATTTTCAAACCATATCCTATGCCGATGTGAGCGTTCTCGTTTATAAAGAGACAATGAGATGACTTTGCTCAAAGAATTCAAAAATTTCCTTTTTTTTAATATATATTTATGTCACCTAAATATTCGTAGTTTCGAGTCATTTTCACAAGTGCACTTCTTGAATGTTTCACCTTTCGGGAATAATCTTTGAAGGGGACTTGGCGTTGTGGAACAATCCAAAACACCAAGCAACGATTCTAAAGAGTTTCGCAAAATGATGGAACTTTTTCGATAATCGGATGTTGTAAAAGAATAATTCCTACTGCAAATCTTTTCACATGTTCAGTAAGGGAAAGTCCATCTGAATAATAGCTGTTATTTTTACAAAGCCACGATGGATCTGACCATAAATGATGCGGTGTGAGTAGAATGCCTGCTCCTGCACATCGAGCTGATTTCTCTCTGATTTTCAAATGTCAAAAAAAAAATTGAAACGCCGATTTGCAATGAATGTTTTAGAACAGGACTGTAGCCATGGACCATGTTGCTAACTAAGCATGATTTTTTGAAACGGGTTGATTTGAAATTTTAAGAGACAGAATACAGCTTGAAGATAACAGAATAACAATTTAGCTGAGTACAATTTTAATCTTGGTACTGATACGGCTTTTAACAAGATTACTCTAGTTTTACAAGCCAAGGAAAGTAGATCCGTTAACAGAAGTGTCACATGAAAATTATATTAATTACCACATGAAGATGAGTAAATATATTTTACTGTTTCATCCCATGATGATGAGGAACGCAAAAATGTTCATTTTTTACATCTACTTCCTTCATAGTTCTAGAGATAAACATTCCGACACAAAAGACCTTGTATTGCCGATAGAATTTTAATATTTTTTTCCTAAATTAAAAGATTAACAAAAAATGAATCCTTTTGATTCTTCTAATTCTTCTCCGTCAGTTTTTAATGGCAATTCCACAAAATGATAATTGCATTCATTACGTGAGAACTGGAAGTTTTCACGAAATCCCCAGATCTTTCGAAATCCGAAAAACACATTTCTGGATATATGTATGTCGCTCTGTGTGTCTGTGCAAGATTTCGATAATACAAAAATGATGTTTTGAACTACATAGATGAAATTCGGTTTGTGAACTGTACACCGAATTTGAACCAAAGTTGGAATCCTTATATCTTCCTTTAACCATTCGAGTGTCTGGTCAATGATGTCTTCTTGAAAGATTTAGTTTCAGTTTGCAGCGTCATTGGTGGATATGATTTGGATCACGTTTGGGTTTTTTATGATACACTCCTATTAGGCGTTGATCGTGATTGTGAAATTATTTTAACTTTTCTTGAATTCTTTTCTTTAGCCAATTTCTTTTCTTCTGTCATAAGCTTCTTACTAGATGCAAAAGGTTTATTTCGTCATCAGCAATGGAACCATTCGCCAGCTTCAACTCGATTACTTTACGGCCAAACTTGCTTAATAGAAAACATACTTACTTATATGACAATTCCTTAAAAGAAATGTTTATTTTAATTATATTTTATGCTTTTAAATTGATCTTTATATTAAAAGACACAGATTATATATTTTTTAAAAGAGAAATTATGTTTAGTAGACGTCAAACTCATTCCCTTATGCCCGATCATCCCTAAAAGTTTCTGAAAGTAACAAGCAATGGATTTAGATTTTCCAATCCACTCGTCTCTTTATCTCGTAGTTTCTAATAAACGCCCGCCCGTCTTGCGTTAATCAAGCCAAGAAAACCCGAAAGGGGAGAAACATGAATCAAAATAATTTCCCCGTCTTTTCCGATTGTTCCTCCTAATGAAGTGGCGGTTTTCAGTGGAGCTGATCAATAGCCCGTCCGGGGCTCCCCCAAATTGATTTTGAAATCAGTTGTTAAGATCGGGTACACGCGCTGCCGCCTCTAATTGTTTGAGAAGTAACAATCTGCGGCGGGAATGCTCTTCGTTTTGGAGCTGAATGGAATGGAGAGGACTGCTGATGTCGAGCATGGACGGGATTATGCTTCCCGGAGAGGAGGGAACGCTGCAGAGAGTTTTATGGTTACTTCGCGCGGTGTTAAAAAATAATACTGGGAACTATTTATTGGGTTTTGTCTTATGACGAGCCTGCCATAAAACCGGCGCTTTCTTCCTACATCCGGCCTTGCAGTAGTTTTCTAATATCTTTGAAAGTTTTTCTCTTGAGCAAGACCTCCGAGTCTTTTTTGCATTACGAGTGAAATAAGGAGATGAAATCACTGAAAAGGTTCTGCTCTTCCTGTTTCAGGAGAGTTTGCAGCGAGTTTTATAGGACCCTGCAAAAATTTCTGCTTGAATCATTCTTTGCTAGGGAACTCGCCTTTTTTTAAACTCATCTTTATTGAATAGAAACAAAACAACAAATAAGCAAAACATTATTAAACACTTCAAGCATTTTCAAATATTGAAATGGATACGGAATAAAGAAAACATGATTTTCTTAACTTCATAATCGGTTCATCACATATTTTTTATAAGAATCTCAATAATTTCAAAAAAAAAAAAAAAATGGGGAAAAAAAATTGCATCCTTTCTAACTATTGTGGAACCTCGCTTATCGAGCGTAATTTCTTCCTTAATCTTATTCACACTGCGAAACATTAAGAGAAACAATTTTTTTTTCCATAGGACTAATATAAAATAGGATAATGCATTTTATTCCAAAAAAATACTCTAGCAAATTTATAATAATTTAATTTATTATTTATAATGCATCTTTTTTTACAAGACAGCTGTCTAAAGACATTTGTTTTGGTCTACGTTTCAAAATTTAATGAAAATACCAAATTTTAAGCATTATCTTTAAATAAACTTCTAGCGTCTGCTACCTTTTTAAAAAAAGGCAGTAGTTGCTTTCTTTACTGCTACTGCCTTATTGGGGTTATGCTTCTCAATATACGTTGTTAAAGTTTCATATTCTTTTATCTTCTTTCTTATTTCACTGGCAGATTGTTGCTCTGCTGAGACTGATATCTTCTCCTCTCTTGACGAAATC
Organism: Argiope bruennichi; assembly: GCF_947563725.1. Taxonomy (NCBI): domain Eukaryota; kingdom Metazoa; phylum Arthropoda; class Arachnida; order Araneae; family Araneidae; genus Argiope; species Argiope bruennichi. The sequence continues at coordinate 137,959,544 of NC_079156.1, read as the reverse complement.
CCCTCCTCACCTTTCTTACTGCGTCACAGTATGAAACTTGTCTTGTCTCTGTTCTTGAACCAGCTTATTGATGTCGTTGCTGCTCTCCTCTGCCATTATAACCATGACCAGAGACACTATCTCGTCGATTGGGCTCCTCGAAGTCACATTCGATTACTTATCCTGACCGAAGTTGCTTCAGTGCAGAAATGAGGGTTATCTGGGAGATACTTTTCCATGCTTTGTCGGTCGTCTTGAGACAAACAATGAAAGCAAAGTAGTTTTTTCAAAACTTTCTGAAAATGAGATTGGCTTCTTCAGTTATCTCAAGGCAACACTTCAAAGGCGCTTTAGTGAAGAGCCTTTTAAATTTTGAGATGACCTGCTAATCCAAGGGCTCTAGTAAAGAAATAGCACTGGGGAGCGGGAACTGAATACTGATAAATTTAAATTCTTCAGAAAAGTCATATTCCCGTCCTGGAGGATGTGCAAGATCGTTGTCCATAAGAAGCAAGGCACGTAGTGGCAAATTAATTTCAATCGGACATTTTTTATCACTTTAACAAACACGCTGATCAGATATTTCTTATATATTTGACACTTAATAAAACAGTTAATTATTAAGAAACATTCATTTCTCTGAAAGATGCTCAGTCACACGTAGCATGAAAGGCTGAAATGCTCCTAATGTGTGTTTATCCTCTGCTACGATTTTTCATTAATGATTATCTTTGGTGTCAATGACCACATTAAAATTCAGTGTAGCTTCAAAGTGCACCTCAAAATGGAGTTCCAGTAATAATTTGTGTGTAAAATGGCTTATGTTTGCGTTTCCTGTTTTCATTCACTGGTCGCATTCGAAATCCTAAAATATTTATAAATACAGAACAATGAATATTTACTTTATAAATGACGGAATGGGGCAGAAATACAAAAGAAATCTTTAATTAAGTGAAAATATTTCCTTTAAAAAAATCTGAAGGTAAATAGCTTCATGGTTTTAGATTGAAATGAGTTCATTCCTAAATGAATGACCTACTTCTAAAACCTGAAAGAATATCGAACAGCTGAATGAATGAATAAGGTTTTAACGATGAAGAGTGTGAAGTAACTCGCATTATTTGATTCAAATAAATCTATACCACTTTTGTCTGCTGTAGTATTCAAAAAGTGTAAAAATGGACTTCATCGTTCAAGAATAATATATTAATAATAATAAATAAATAAAATATCTTTTCTCAATAAGATAGTTTTGTAAATTGAAATGCTACTGATCGCTCCCATTGCCCAAAGTTCTGAATTTCGTAGAATTAGAGATTCGTTTGAACTCTTTTGTACATTTTCAAAAGGTTACAGTGTAAATGAGCTGCATTGAGAGAAATGGTTCAATGACATTGACATTTTTTTGAATGCGTCAGGATTTTGTGAGCATTACACATGGGCTCCAGATGAACGGAAGAAACTCGTAGGATGTTGCATTCGAGGAGGATTAATATCACGAATCTGGATGCGAGTTTTTTATACTATGCAAGATGAGCACTTACATTTCTTTCCACTACACTGAACAAGATTTCAAATGGTAGTAAATAACTGTCTAACTATTTCTCTAACGGTTTTGAATATTATAACAGGTAGGTGAGGGGTTTTAAAACCATAGCTTTTGGTATGTGACAAGTGTTCTCGGATGGATCGAGAGAGTCCAAATCTTGCTGCTTTGTGCCGACTTCTGATACTCCCCAAATTATCCCCCTCCTTTTACTTACGCAAATGTATGATTAATATTAAGATTTTAAAAAATGACTCATTTAACTTATTCTTAAAACATTAGCTACTGAAAAGTTTTTTGTTTTACTTTTACTATATATAAAATATGATCCTATTTTTTAGGTATTATGCTGCTTAAATATTCGATATATTTCTAAAAGAATCTTCATTTCCAATGCATATAAACATGAAAATAATTAATATCAAGACACAAGGTATCCTAAAATGACTTATGCATTTGTGGTTTTGACGCTTTTTTATGAATTTTGCTGTCACTCTTTGTCATTAGTTAGAAACCCTAGAACAGAATTTCAGATTAGGGACTACTTTAAGAATGTACCATTATTTAATTCGTGGAAACCTGATATTGGAGATAATTTTATGATATATGAGGCTCTATAAATATTTTTTTGCTGAATTGCTCAGTTCTGTATTGACCTCGATGTGACCACCGTCAAGAAAGATGTTAAAGTATCTATGCACTGTGGCAAAAGGGCGAACGTCTGCTGCACAGTAAGAGATTCAACAACTACGTTCGTGATTCAAATAGACCGAAAGACTTGCTTTCCGATATCTAATCTGATGAAAGAGGTGCTCCAGACAGGTCTACTGATTTACTGCTGTGTCTACGGAGAGGGTTGCTCGAATTCTTCGCTGCGGCGGATTAAGAACTTTACATCCCTGCTAATAAAAAACGAGAGGGTACAAGTCGCTGTCAACCTCAAAGTTACCGCATTGAAGCCTGAACGAATCGCAGTCACCCTCTTCCTCCGGACGCGCGGTGGCCCGGCTTCAGAGTCATCTTCCTTTTGCTTCTGACTCGACGCCAAGTTGTAGAAGTTTACATTCTTGGGGCGGTTGGCATTCACTTCCGTACGCAAACAGCTACATGACTCGAGAGAGAGAGAGAGTTCAAAGTCATAGGCAAGAATAGTAAATGTAGTTCGAAAAATAACAACTTCCAAAATATTTTTGAAAGCGTTGCCACAACTATGACTAAGCTAATAAATTTAATAAAGAAATAATTTCAAAAGAGTTCTTTTATCAGTTCACTAAAAAGTAGATTTAAAAATTATTTCATTTTAATTTTAAAATCTTTCATTTATTATTCATCGAAACATTAATGAAGTGTTTACTCATATTCACCAGATAGATGGCGCCACTCTTTTGGAATCGAAATTTAACTAACACTCCGTCAGCCACCAGCATTTTCATTTTAAATGGTTACATTGTATTTCATGGATATAATACGTTTATTCGGTTTTGATAAATTTTCTTTTATAACAGTGACAATAGTTATGCGATAAAAAAAAACAATTTGTATTTGCAGATTGCATGTGTATTGCGACAAAAAGAAGGATAAGTGAATAACAGAGCTCCGTTTTCATGCCATGCCCTATGAGTATGTCATCACATGAATGGATCGCGCAAACAGAATCTCTTCCTGTCCACTCATTGCACATTGGATTCGTGAAGAAAAAGTCAGAATAAACAAAAAGAAAACCCACATACTGAGAAAATGGTTCACCGAATTCATTATTTTTATTCTTGTTTTTGAGAATTTTTTCTATTGTTTTACACTTGTGATTATAAAAAATTTACAAGTCTTTTAAAGAAAAATGATCCATATACTTTATTTGATTTTTAATAGATCCAAAAAGGAGAATTTAGAAACATCTTTTTTTCTGAAGAATTATTAATGGGGAGTGAAAGAAAAAAAAAACTTCTACAACAAATTGCATAATAGTTTAATAAAAAATAATCCGCGATACTTCGTGCCTTTGTAATATTCTTCATAATGCCGGGATAATGCATTTTGGACTTCTCACAGTTGTCATTCTTAAATGGAGACGAACAGTTTTGGTGACAAAACCACATGCCAAACATCCACCCTCTTCATCCAGTATAGTTAAAGAGTTTAAAATCTGTGTTGGACCTCTCTTCCGACTCGTCGTTGATTTGAGTGGCTGACACGTTTCATTATTGCATTCGCACAAACAGCTGAGCCAACAAAGCATCGATTTCTTGACGGTTCAAAATCCTGTGCACATATACATGAGCTACAATTTCAGTAATAAAACATTTTCCAAAGTCATTTATTTAACTTATAACGATTTTTTGAGTTGTTGTAATTGCATCCATTTAGATGGATAAACCAACAGATTTCTATTAGATAAATTGAAGCTAAAATTTGAAATAAATCTACAATTTTGATTTAATTGTTTTAAAAATACATTATCCGTCTACCTGGTTTCATTTTTGAGCTATCGCATTCACTGACAGACATACATTTATTTATTATTTATTTTTTTCAAATGGTCGCGGCTTGCACCGAACTGATGTATGCAAATCTCGAGACTAAGTTTTTGATGATTGCAATGCTTTCACTTTGATGCTCCTTGAACAAGGAGATAGCAATGCGCTTTTCCGTCATCGGTGCAGGTGCCCCGTATTCTTGTGGGCTCGAGGTGCGATCCCGATCCATTATCTGCCTCGATTCGAGGAAGAAGGAGTGCTCCCGGAACTTCCTTTCGGTTAGAAATTTATGAAACTATCTCCCTATTCGGAAAGGGCACAGCACCACGCCGTGCTGGTTTCAAACTCGGAGAGTACGTCGGAAAAATGATGCGCTCTCTTTCCTATCAGATCACAGTGTGCTTAGTTGCCTCAGAAGCTTCGTTTCTAAAAGATTTATGTGAAGAAGACTACCATGATACGCAAACCGAAATTTCAAAGGAGAGGCATTTGAAATCTCTCTCTTGATGCCCGCAAGACGACTCCCGTACACTCTGTTCTGTGCACCGGTAAATATTTCAACTCAAATTTGGCATTATGTCTCGAAGATATATGAGATTTGAATTCTTTCAAAAAATAAAGAAGGTTTGAATCTCTAGTCCGAAATATCGTTGCACGATTCTGCTCGACTGTCTCTCTTCTGATCATTTTTAAAAATTGCACTTTTTTCTATATAAACAATAATATACAGTCAGTAGCACCAACAACATATTTGTGACTTATTTATTTATGATCGCATTTCCACAAAATTGCTGTCAGCCGCAATGACTCGAAAGAACAGGTTTGTTTCAATCGGCAACCTGATTAACCGAGTTAACAAACTACTATCTTGCATTTTTTTTTTTTTTTTTTTTTTTTTGCATTATGCTTGTCATTTGTTTTGGGGGAATCGATTTATCATCATGAAATTAACTTCCAAATAAACAACTATACAAAACTGGAAAAAAATTAAATGAAAAAACACAAAAATTAAACTAAAATTAATCGAACATTTCAAGTTATCATGTGAGAAAATTATTAATTTTTAAGTCATTAATTGTCTTAATTAATTTAAGTTATTAACCAGTTTAAACCGGTTTCACACAATCATGAGACTTTTCCATCGGTCTCTCTCCCTCTCTCTCTATATATATATGATAATTTTTTTAAACTTTCATTTTCAATTTTTCTAGCTGGCAAACAAAGTTTTGGAGCTCGACCGATTTTGAGATGAAATAACAGCTATGATGTCATAGTTCAACCTTTTAAAAGCGCATCTGCTGTCAAAGAAGCATGTGTAATAATAAAACAATACTGGTAAAAGCAGGTCAATCTTTTAAAAGCGCATCTGCTTTCAAAGAAGCATACATAATAATAATGGAATACTAGTAAAAGCAGGTAAAAAAAATACCTGCGATTAAAAGATGATGATGAAAAATGCCATTTATGCTTTATTTATTGCTTACTCGATTTCGAGCTTCAATATTCCATGCCTAAGTGATTTCAAGCTTCAAAACCCTCTAGCCAAAACAATATCATGTTCTCACATGATAATAAAATTTTATTGAATTCTGATAATAATTTCGAGAGTTTTAAGGTTTTGAAAAATGACATTTCCAGAGTTAAATTAGTTCTATGCACTTTCGACGATATCTCGTAAAGTATTATATATTTCTCAAAACTCTTTTCATTTACTAAAAAAATTGATTTTTTTTAAAATTCTTAAACATAAATGTAGAAAAATAGTGGATTGTAGCATAGTAAAATTTTTTATGACATGAAAGCTAACACACTAAAATATTGAGATCCAAAATCATGAATTCAGGTTCCAAAAAATTTTCGAAATATTCAAAAAAAAATTGTAAAATTCCTCAGTCAATTTGCAAAGTCCACTGTCTGAAGGACTGTATATTAAATTTATTTGTGTTTACAGATCGTGAAACATGAATTTTAAAGGACATTAGAAAATTGAATAAGTTTATTATTAAATTTATTTTTAGATTATTTTAATTAAACCTTAATTTTGTTTAGTTTTAAATCTTAATTTTCTTTTCACTCAGTTGATATAAAATCTGTTTGCTTGACAGATTTAATGCAGAAAGGTTTAATCATTTTTTATCTTTTAAAAATGATTATTGTGTTTAAGTAAAGGCAATAGAAATCTATAAACACTTCCCGTTATTCATCAGATCATCCATTCAGCTTTCTATATTTATCATGTTCACATGACTTTAGATGAACACATAAACAGAACTCTTTAAGACAAATTTCATCCAAAATTTGGTTGAAATTAATGATGAGAAGATAAATAACGATAAATTACATCCTTCTATTAATTCCAGTTTTGAGCAATCGTTCTCGCTAACAGACGGGTGTCATCCAAGCAAGGACGTTTTTTTTTTTTTTTTTTTTTTTTTTGGATTCAGAGTGATCTGAAATGTGAAAATTTGCCTAAACGAATCGATATATTGTTACAAACCTGTAATGTTGCTTCCCAGCACGATTAGTTCAATCACTGGAAAGATCAGCTCTGTTGAATGCTGATCAGGTGCTGCGTCAGTAATCCCAAGGCTTGGCGACCATTTGGCGACTTTGGCAACAAAATAGATATTACCAGAAATGCGAGAATTTTAGCTAATCAGCCAATAGGAATTGAGATACACCCGAATGGTCTAGAACTTTCTCTGCCCGCCTCCCTGAAACTATAAAAAGGCCAGCGGTCTCAAACTGTAGTTAACCGGGGTCGGAGTCGTGTATCGAGTCGTCGGGAGGATAACGAAGCAACGGCGAACAGTAAGCGAACTCAAGCGATTGCTGAACTGAGCTGTGTGCTGAGTCCTGGTGTTTATTGTAGAAGCAGCATCGAGCCGTGTGTGGAGTAACCAGCTGTGTTGTAGTGAGTCGTCAGTTGGATACAGCTAAAGCGAGGAGACAGTAGAGAATAGCAGACGTTTGGAGAGGCCATAGAGTGAAGCTACGCGAATTCTCTCTTTCTGCTGGATTCTGTCTGGCCGCTTTGTGGGCTGTGGTCGATTATTACTTGTGGGCTACTGTTTGCTGAAGCGTGCTTCTATTTTGTCAGTGTTCGTCTCGGCTGTACATTTGCCGTCTCTATACATTTGTCGTCTTCCTGTTAATAAAAGTTGTCGTTTGTCACTAAAGGACTGTTCATTTCATCGACCAACAAATCAAAAAGAACTCCGACGGAAGAGTAACATGTATAACATGTTTTGATTGAAGTAGAATGCAGGTTAGAAACAGTGAAGAGACTTGGTATTTTTAATTATCTTTTTATTCTATTCCGAGTGGCAGGCATGATTATATACAAGAAAACGCAGCGCGGCACACACAGAAGTAAGAAAAGGGAAAAATGGGACGAACAGATGATGACTTGCCTTATAGAACATAGGATTTCCGGCCACGCGCCGAGGGAATGACCTTTGACACCTGTTCAAGGGTACCGAAGTATCACTCTCATTTGAAACGTAGTTCTTGATGGCGCATTATTTTTACAAAGGGATTTATTAAACCGAAAGTGGAATTGGATCACGAAATAAGAGAATATTTTAGAATGAAGTTACTATGGGCTAAATTAAGATAAAATCTTGAAAATTAATTAAATTGAAATTAGAATTAAAATATCATTATATATATATATCGATAGATGGTTAGATACAAAGAAGCATACAGCTAATGAATAAATTATGTATTTTTTTGAAGAGAAAAGAGAGTTATAGATTTAATCACTCTTTTTGTCCTAAAATGAGGAATGCGGGTGATTATATTAATGAATTCTATTTTTCAATTTATAAGATCCATTTTAACTTTTCGATTCCTCAAAATGTTGCACAGTAGTTCATTTTTCCTTTTGAATTTTTAAGTATGCCTTGTAATTAACTTAATTAACATGGAAACTGGTGTTATAAGTTCCTTTGCATGATTTTATGAAAAGAAAAATGGAATTATTCCAAATTCTGTATTTCAGCTGCATCGCGCGAATTTAAGTTTGGAATTCATTGATCGGCCTGATAGTGGAAGAAGATTATGACGACAGAGCGCAGAATTTCGCCCAAAGACTTTTTAAATATCACTCATGTTACCTAAATTGAGTTTTTGCTTTGGTTTTCTATGTAAAAAAATGAGAACATTATTTATAGTTCTTATTTTTAGTGAGACATATTAAGGCGGTAATATAAAAATGTAAGTAATCGCTTATCAATTATTTTTAAGAACGAATACATTTTTCATATTAAGACTTATACTTGTTTTAGGAACTGAATTTCTGTTCCATTCTTATTCTTTTATGCCTGATTATCTATCTAGACATTAAAAAATGAACCACATTTAAAAAGAAAAATTATTTTGTATTGAAAAAAAAAAAAAACTCTTCCTTTAGAAAATCTTAATGACGTCATACTTTAAAAGTGAAACTTTTGTTGCTAAAGCTGCGAGATTGCGAGAGAATGTTCACTGAATGATATCGATCCTAAAAATGATTCCTTGAACCTTTTTATTAGGTTAAGAAAAACTGAGTTAGGGAAAAAAAACCATTGGCTTGATTCCAAGTTTGCCGAGTTAAATGTTTGACTTAATTATTCGTCTCACCATGCTTTGAAAGCCATTACACTAAATGGATTTTTAATGGGAACAAACTTCCTATTAAGGTAGTTTGCTTTGGCTTAAAAATTTTGAGCTCTGACGTCACATAAAGTTTCTTAACCTCCTGATCGTGATATGTTTCGGCTAGAAAGCGACTATTTTGAATAATTAATAGTTATTTTAAGATAAGTATGAGTTTGGTCGGAAGGCATGCTAGTTGGAAATTCGTTAAAACATTTATTTACTTTGAAGAAACGATTTTAGGGAGGATTTTGAACAAAAAAAGTTATGTCGCACAATTAAAACGCAGAAATACCGGAATGAGTACAAAGAAATGAAGCCTAATTACGAAACTCTAGTTAAAATAATTCGTTCAAACAATTTTGTATCACTGAAATGTCTCGTTTCAAAATACGATTAAAGCATTTTTTTTTTCAAAAAAATTCACTTTTTTTTTTATTTTTGAGCATGGGGAGCTTCTCTTATGCCTTTAGGGAATAAAAGGAATTAAATGGGCGGTAAATAAGATAAATTATATAAAGCACTGTTACTCAATCCAGTGTGTTTTCTCCTTGAGGTTGTAATATGCTTGATTTCCGGGAATGCAGTTTGTTTAAACGAGCAACTACACGTACAGCCGTTTGGGTCAAAGATGGGAGGATTTTCTAATGAGAGAGAAATTTTATTCATTTTTTCCCTGAGAATATAATATTAACGAGTGTGATCTTCTGAATACTTAAATGCGGAACAGGTTACTGAAGAGTTATCCAACTCATTATCTTTCCCGTATTAAGGATTAAACTGCGTTAAATGAATTGAAATCCTACGAAGCGATACTTTTGTAACCAGCATTTTTGTCTCTTTCTCTTTGAAACATAAATAAAAGTAAAATAGATTGGGTCTCTTGTCCAAAATATCGTAACACGCTAATGTTTCAGATTTCTCTTTATATTAAAGAATGTTATACCGAGTAGCCTTTCTCTTACTTTTTTTTTAAATTATTCAAATATCATTAAGGTGGGTGACTCATTTAGCTTTGTATGTCTTGGCAAATCAGCTAAAACGTGTAGAGTGAACAATTTCTTTGAGAAAAAATGAAATTTGGTTTTTTATACCTGCAATTCAGTTTTGATTTCGATTTCCTGTTTCAATATTTGTGCGGTCCCATTTTTGCGATTTTATTTCAAGTGAATCCATTTCCAAATTTAAATATTAAAAAAAGTGTACACAGAAGATGGCTGAGGTGGAAACCACTTTCGTCGCCGTGAAGCATTTCAAAAAGAGGTATCAGATGCGGGCATTTTTATAGAAATGGATATTTTTTACGTTCCTTAGATATGATAACAAACAGAGAAGCTTTGTTTGCATTTACTGGCACACGTGTACTCAAGGGAATGTCTACGAATATACACACTGAAACAGCTTTTCAAAAAAGCTTTTCATTTCCTTCAGCGCATGCAGTCCATAACAAAAGCTGAATAGGTGGAGAACTCGGAGCATACCATTAACTGGTCTTGGTTTTCGTCATACACTTCATTCTAAGAACTCCTAAAAAAAGAAGCTTCGCATTCGCGTGGAATGAGCAGGCCTTGAAGTCGGCTTACAGAAAATTTTCTATTTGGCAGCTTTGCCGGGAGAAAAAGAATTCAGACAGCGTCTGGTTGGACCCAAATGAAATGTTTGAAAATCAATACAACGGCGAAATACTTTTGCATCTATCTCATTTACACATTTGGAGTTCGGTTTGCAAAAGGAAATATATATATATATATATATATATATATATATATATATATATATATATATATATATATATATATATATATATATATATATATATATATATATATATATATATATATGTGGTTGCGAAGTTTAAAAAAAATTCAGATTATTTTTATGAAAGGAATGCAATAAATGTATTTATAAGGGGTGGGGACTTCGAGATAATTCTGGAATACTTAAGACCGATTATTGTAAAGAATAAGCAAAAAAATAGCTAACTTTAAAATCTTCCCAATCTACATCGATGTTGAATATTCATGTCACTACCGACCCATTCTATCAAGAATATCAGAGGTTTCACTACGGCGTACAATTTGCTATGAGGGTTAGACTGCCTGCTGCTTCTCTCTCAGCAAAATTACTGTCAATCACTGCCTGGCTTGCGATGATTTTTCTTTCTCTCTCTAATGCAGTGAAAGAAGGAAAATCTGTTCGTTGTGCACTTTCTTTTTCGCAGTTGGGTGATTTACTTGCATTCCGTTTTGAAATGTAGTAATGATGCCTTATTTTATACATAATAATCAATACATAACATAATCAAGGCTAAACATCTTTTTCTCTTTCTTGTAGCTCTTATGAAATATTTCAAATAAGTCGGAGGTGTGTTTTTTAAAAAATTAAGCACGGCAATATTGTAATAGCTTTTGCCTCTACAATGTATTTCAAATGGGACAGAAGGTGCCCCATCACCAATTTATTTCGTGCTACCATGAGACAAATGAAAGCCTTGATATTAGTTATGAATGCTTAAAAACATTGTTCATACTAACTTATTGTAGGATTATGTAAAAAAATTCCGAATTTGGAGAGCATAACATTCGAGGGAAAGAGAAAAATTTGAATGTAGAGGTGGTTATAATTAAAGTTACCCTGTTTAGACCTACGTAGTGTCCGCTATAGTGGAAGAATGTGGAAGAAACTTGATATTTAGGTTGTATGGATCATGGGGAAAAGAAATCTGCAATAAAAAAAAATTAGTTCAAATTTCGACCGAAAGATGGCGGTTTTCATGTACGATAAAGACCGTTATGCAAATTTAGAGTAATTTAAAAAGCCAGTACTCACTGCCGCAAAATCATTCTTTGCCATGTCGTTAGAGAAGAAAGGAAGAGCTTTACTGATAAAGTTGTTTTATCAGAACAGCATAATTTGTCAGCTGTACTGCGAGAATATCGGCGCTTGAAAGACTTACGGAAAGGACCTATGTCCACGCACGCTTTGAAAAAGATGATTATTAAATTTGAAGAGACTGGAGAGTTGGGTGTGGTACAAAGAAGAGAACGGAAACGGATTTCAAATCAAACTGCGGAAGATGTCGCTCTTGCCGTGTCGAAAGAGCGTCAGATTCGTTATATTCTTCATCAAGTGCTCAAGCGGTGACACGTGATTTGTCCCTCCGTTGGTCTACAATACGAAAAGTTCTTCGACCCATTGTAAAGTGGTATCCATACACATCCATCATGTGCAAACGCTGAATCCTGCAGACCCGGAGGAGCGAAATCAATTTGCTAGAATTTTTTAGCCAGAATAGCCGTTGACAATTCATGGCCTTGGAACATTTTGTGGTCGGACGAGGCTCATTTTACCCTAGGCGGAGCAGTTGATACCCAGAACTGTCGCATATGGGGTACTGCAATTCCTAATGATGTGCATGAACAGTCTCTACATCCTGAATACATTACTATATGGTGTGGTTTTACTGCTGATTTCATTCTTGGTCCTTTTTTTTAAAGGAGAACACGCCTCATGACCCTCAAAGGTGTTCCATTACGGGTGCCCGTTACCACGACCTTCTTCAGCAGCAAGTCATTTTTGCGTTACAAGAACGAGACTGTTTAAGGACTACTGTCTTCATGCAAGATGGTGCGCCACCTCGCATTGCCCGACCAGTAACGGCATTGCTTCGTGCCGATTTTGAAGATTAACGGGTAATTTCAAGAATTTTTACAACTGCATGTCCTCCGCGTTTAAAGAACTTGAATCCCTGTGATTTCTGGTTGTGGGGATTCCTGAAAGATCGTGTCTATGGAGGTAGCATACGGACTCTGCATGAATTGAAAGCAAGTGTAACACGTCATGTTACTGAAATTGATCACGAAACCCTTCGTGCCACTGTTGAACACTCCATAACACGCTTTGAACATGTGCATGATGAAAATGGAATGCACATTGAACATGATATTGCAATTAAATAAAGTTTTTAAGTTTCAAATTGTGTTTTTTGTTTTCCATGCGCCGCCTTCTCACTTGGTGGTTGAAATTGAAACTAATTTGTTTTATTGCAGAATTCTTTTCCCCATGATCCATACAACCTAAGTATCAAGTTTCTTCGACATCCTTCCACTAGAGCGGGCACTATGTAGGTCTAAACAAGGTAACTTAAATTATAACCACCCTGTAGGTACGATGAATAGTCAAGAATAATGTGAAACATATGTCTACTTCTCGCAGTTACAATTACAGGAGACAACATTTTGAAGTTTCGTAAGGCAAATAGTAAGAAAACCCACTCGTAAGGCTACCCCCTACCTCCACTCAGGGAAAAGTTAATCTTCTCAGTAAGAAAAATTTATATGAAGTTGGTGCGATATTTTTAGAGCGAAAAATAACTGCTCTTGGCAAGGATAAAGGAAAAAAAAGGCGTAAACAGTCAATAAGAATACATAGAAGTAATAGTAAAACAAACCTTTTTTTATGTTTCACAGCTTGTCCATGATTCCGCCCTCATGTGCGGTGTCATGCAGCACGCGCTTTCTGAAGGGGAATCTCACAGTGGATGGACATGCATAGTTTGTGGATTTAATGCGATGTGTACGCTTTATGTCTTAGTTATAGAGCCACAGTCATATATGCAGCGAAGTGAAATCGAGTGACACTGCCGACCAAGGAAACGTGAAATGTCAACAGATAATTTTGTTATTAGAGTACTATGCTTACAAATGTATGAATGAAGGCCCCACATGTGGAGAAGCAATATCTTGCACTTGTACTGCATTTCGCTGCTGAAAATCAAAAATAACGCATATTTGGTCAGCATTGATTTGTAACCAGTACTCATTAACCTTGCACGTTCACACACCGTGGGCAGGTAATCTTGTAAAAAAAAAAGAAAGGAAGAGACTTGTTATTCTATTATAAACAATCAAATTTTGTACCGCGTAACGAAAGTACGACAGAATATTGGGGATTTAACCAATATTCTGTCCAGTGTGCATAGAATTAGTTTAATCATTACAAGATAATGTGTTATAGCAACATTATAGTACAAATGCCCAGCTGTTATCGGCGTCATACGGAATGATAAGTTCATTTATAAAATCCAATCGCAATTGGTGATAATCCATTTGTAATATCTGCTAAAAGCAGAATCCGTACAGTAGAAGTCGGTATACTAATTGCATGTGAAGTTAGAGTGTGTTGGTTGCGCTATTTTCAGCTATTCCTTGGTGCACCTTTGCAACACCTTCAGTAGGAATGACAGATCATCCAGGACAAGACTGATCCTATTTGCAATCAATCTTGTCGAATTTAAGTATTAAATTCAATTCGACCAGCTTTGAGTATATGCTTAGTCGTTATCGGTGGTTTAGTGTTATCCTTGTGGTTGATTGTCCATATAATAAAAGTTTGCTATTTTACAAATATTATTTGGCTAGCATAGTTGCATGTTGCTCAAGTCAGGTAAAAAAAGCAAAGATGCAAAATTCTAATCACAATGTCTTTTCCTTCGCTATAGGCGATGATGTCAACCATGCCAGTATTCTGCATACTTTCATATTACCTTCTGGTTTTTAAAGAGTTTTACTACTAGTTCCGAGCAAAATATACTGTATGGTGTCTGAGACAGTGGCTGTTAGGTTCGCCGCTGTTTAAAGCTGTTGCTTTCAACTCTAAAAATACCATCCAAACCAGTTTTTAAATTTTGACATTTTTGTAAAACAATTCATTGTCACTGAAATGTTCAATGTCTTTTCATTATAAACTCATTTGGAGAAATAGGCTGTTGATTATCATATTATTTGGAAGCGCATACTGTATCATGTCTATACTCAACATTCTGTTCTATGTCCTCGAAGGATATGCTTCTTAGTGAGTCATACATCGACAAAGTTCTTTTTCTAATATTTACCATTCCGCATCAATGAAAATGTACAAGATGTCTCGCTACTTGAAATGCGACTTCCGAAGAAGGATTTCAATGCTATCTTTCAGTATTCACTTTTACTTTCTCGGAAGAGAAAATAGTGTTAATGCCAAATATTTGAATTCGAGATCTTGATGAATCTCCACGTTTCAGACCTCCTAGAGTCCTAAAGACATATTTTTTTAATTATGTCTATCCTTCTGTAAACACGATAGTTCAAAAACAATTTCAGCTGGACAGATGACATTTTATATATGGATTTAATATGAAGTGTGTAAGGTATTTTTTTTTTCTTTTTCAAATTTTGAAAGTAATTCATTCAAAGGGAGTCTGTCTGTTCAAATACGAGTAACTACAATAAATACAAAACGAAGAGAACTAAATAAACAGAATTTGCTGCGCAGGCGAAGCACTGAAGACGAATTCGTATCGAATTTGTCAAAGTCTGTTGAATCTCTGCAAACGCAACAACTCGAAAAAAATGGGATAAATGAAATTCAGTAAATGATTTTGTAGCTACAACAATAATTCCGTTTCAAATGATGGATTCAATCGGTAGTGTAAAAAGAAGTCCAAAATACAGGTTTGGTTTTTTAGCACTTTTGTATGAACACATCTTATTGATAAATATTAAAAAAAAACGAATGTGAATAGAGACTTTAGTAGACGTTTTCGGAAAAATGGTTTGTCAGTGATACAGGGTTGATAATACACATGGAATGAAGCCCACTTCCACCAGATTCAATATTGTACATTTTTATGAAATGATCTGCCCACGCTGGGATTGAGCGAATCGATCGGGACTGCTGTTGTGCACGCGAGATGAGAATGTAGTCGAAAGGAATGCTCTGCGATTGCCATTTTCATCCATTCCCAGTTTCACCTCAATTAAATCTTATGAAGCAAAGAAGCAGAAATGAAAGCAATGTTTGCTCCTCTGTTTTGCAATTAATAAAACAGCCCATCTCACAGCATTATCCATATTTCTATGGATTTTTTTTCTTTATTTTGAGATGATGATAGTTCCAAAATATTTTTGACATTCTGAAATGTAAATAAAGATGTCTAGATCAGGTCGTTCGAAAAGTTTCTATGAATAAAATTTCTGAATGACGTTATGAAGTCATCAATCATTTTTTTCTCATTCCGTCATAACACGTGGAATGTACATTAATGTGTGGATAATCACAAGTTGATGACTCCGACCAAGAACCGAAGAACCAACCACCATATCGGAAGTTTTCCCTTCTCATATCTGAAGTGCCCCCGGTAGATTTTAATGTACGGATGCATTTTTATTTCTTTTAAAACTATCAAAATTAGGAAACCGCTGCTCGACAGCACTAAAACAGCATGAAATGGACAGCATGAAATGGAAAAAATGCTACTTTTCTGCGTTTTAAAGATGTGTAGAGGAGCCTTTTCTGAGATTGAATGTTCCGTTATTAAAACTTCGATTAACTTTTAACAAATTAAAAAATAATTTAAATTTTAACGACTATTTTATAGTTGGCTCCTTTTACCCAAGAAATAATGACATGCCTCATTTAACAGCTTTAGTCCAACGGTAGAGAGTTTTGAACAATATTTTGCACCAGCAGTTTATGGGTACCACGCCAGCCAATAAGCCTTTAGAGGAATCCTAAACGTGGACACAACTTGAAAAGGCTTTCCTCCTCCGCTTCTGGCTGCAGAAGCAACCTGACGTCGGCGTGCATTCCTGCGGCAGCCACTAACGACCGTCTCTTGGGGAAGGAGTAAGATGACAGGTGTGCGGGCCTGCTATATCCGTCACCGCGCCTCAGCTATTTCTGGGGCCCCGATGCTCATTCACCCAGATTTTCGCGATAAACAGCGGGGACGGACAACGCGGATGGTGACTCATCTGCGCTGAGCCCACCGAAGGAGAAAGACATCCGGCGAGATAGATTAGTACTTTGTTGTACGGCTGCTTCTAAATGCAGGGAGCGCCAGCCGGGAAATTCTTTTGTTCGGATGTGGTTTTCGAAACGAACCCACCCGTTCCATCAAGAATATGGATCACCTCGATGATCGCCTGTTCACAGAATCATCCTGAAATTGGATGCACGATCCAACACCAGCCATTTTCTTTCCTTTCCCTTTGATGGTTCGCTCGATAACTTTAAACTAGCAACCACACATTTCATTCTGGGAAAATGTCGACTTAGAATTGTTTCTGCGATTTCTTTTCGGAAGTAATTCTACTGAAAAATGAATTTTTTGAAGTCGGTTTCTGATTTCTCAGCTGTTTTCAGTGTTTTGAATTCTTTATCAATAGTATTTTTATACTGTTTAAAGTAAAAAGGAACAAATATTTTAATTTCAAATTACATGGATTATTATCATATGGCGTCTCTTTCTTTTTAAAACTTGCAGACCAGATGAGTTTGATCTTTTGTTTGAATGCATGCAAGTGATATTTGTCAATACGCAGAGTAATCAGTATGTCTTGTCGTCAATATATCTTGAAATCTGTCATGCATTTTATAAAATGTAAAAGAATTCTGCGAAAGACAACGTCCAATTAGATGGCGCGCGCAGTTACACTTCCCATGTGACTGCGACATCACTGTCTTAATTTCTGAAAATCCTTACTCTTTCCCTATCTTTTGTAAGAGCAATTCCTCATTTCATATTTCTGAAATGTATCGTGTATTGGGAGCATGTTGTGTTTAAATCAGTTATGCGAGTTTCTCAGATATTTGTAGGCCTTATTTTCATTCGGAGAGTGAATTAGTGCATAATTTTCAATATTTCGTTAAAAATTTCAGATTTAAACCTTTTATTTTATTTCTTCTTTTTCTGGATCTAAATATAGTAATATGGTACTCATCGATCTCTATTAAGATTAGCCGTTTTTGGCGATTAGCTTGAGAATTTGGTTTACCGAGTTGTTAAAATATTAACCCATTAACTATCGACATTTTTTTTGAAATGTTTGAACGTGCAAGTTGTATATATGCACAAAAGTTGCGTAATTATATAATTATAATGAAATTATGCTTTGTTTTGAAAATATTTGATATTTTTGAGAAAAGATATCGATAAAAAATGACCAATAAAATCATTTTTAATAAAAACAAAAGACTGAGTAACTAACAAACCATTACTATAATTTCTAAATAATATATTTATATATGATATTTCCTCATACTATAAAAATCAAACCAAAATACTGTACAAACTTGTTTCGGTCAACTTACAGACGAATTTCAAATTTGTTTAGTTGTAAAAAAATGAAGCAAAGACGTTTTCTGCAACACACAATATTGACACACAATAGTGGTGTACGTAAAATTTCGAAATCCTCCGATGGGAATTGTGGCATTCGATGCATTAATATGGAATGCATTTATTCAAAATTTCAGCTTGTTATTTGATGAGACTGTAAAATCGTCATTTAATGGAATCGATGCCCTGCAAACTACATATAAAAAGGAAGTAGATCATTGAATGAATTGATGGCGCAATGAAAATGAGTTTGAATTTTATAGTAACAATTAAAACATTGTGTACAAAAGTAATTGTTTTTTAAGAACTATTAAAATCATAGAAAAATTGTAATGAAACAGGTATCATTAAAAAGGTAAAATTTTAAATCATAATAAAATGTGAAAATTATTTTTGTGAAACAATATTTTTGGATAAGATATCAAACACTGGCTTAAATGTTAATTGCTGTATTTTAATTAACTTCTGGATTATGAAAAATTGACCCTGCTCTTCATTCTGTCTTGAAGAGTCTGTGTGCCCAATTTCATCAAGACCGAACAAAAGCTGTAGATTTGTATACAAAGATCTTAGACAAACATTCGTTTTTTTTTTTTTTTTTACATATAATTGCCATCATTTTCATTCTACTATGTGATATTCTCATGAACTGAGGTAGCCAGAAAAATTAAAGCTTATAACTTCTTTCTAAAAAACTTTGCTTTGGTGCATTTAGAAAGTGCTCATTTCTTCTGGATGTTTTTCGGAATAAAGTTAATGAACACTATCATTACAAAAGTTCATTCATTAGATTAAAAAATAATCAGCTCTGAAACACCACATTCATCATTTTCACAATTTATAGTAAATAAACTTTTTCTAAAATTTTAACTATTTTGGATTTACCGACATAAAACACAGAAATCATATTAAAGGGAGCAATTGAAAAATGATATTTGCACAAATGTATTTGATATAATAAGCTTGGTTGTTATTATAATGACAGTCAAAATGGGCAATGGATAACAGGATGCAGTAGAAAAATATACTAGGATGATTTTAAAGTTTTCCTTTCTAAAAAATTGATTGTGGAATTTATAACTTTTTTATCTCATATATACTTGCAATCATTTTCAGCCTTTAATAATCGGGTTCATTATTATTGTCTTATTTCGCTCGTTGCCATTGAACTTTAAGAGTTTTCATGCCTCCCGTGAGACACCGCAACAATGCAGCCCAATGAATGGGATTCCCAATGAATACGAATCGATCGCACTGCATGCTATTTTTGAACAAATAATTGCGCAACTAAATCTGATCTCAAAACTGGGAGGGAGAAGAAGAATAACTAGGGTCCTCTAGACTGCTGAAAAATGACACGCTGTATTCTTTTCACTGCCTCTGTGATTATAAAAACCCTCCATTACCGAAACTTTTCTGGGAGAACAAAATTTCTTTCCATGAGAAAAGCAACAAAAGGAAGCGCTGTTTATAAAAGGAAACTTTACATTTACATAGCGAAATGAAACATTCGGAATACATTTTTAATCGGATAAGAGAAAGAATTCCCACCCGCACAAAGTAAGTGTTCCAATTTGTTTAAAAGCTAGATTCCGCATTCTTCCTGCCCCAATCAACGATGCAGATCACGTCCGGAGCATTATTTCCCGACCGCAAGAAAAACCTCTCTCTTGGAAAAAAAGGAACAAACAAACGGTTAGTTCCAAAAAGTTTTTGGAAAAGCTCGTACACAGACGGCGAAGCATCGCTCGGCTTCCAGAAAAGCTGGAAGAAATTGAAAGGGCCCGGGATCTTACCCTTTTTCTTCTTTCTCTTTTTACCCGATTCGATTTTCTTCCTGAATGTCAGAGTGGAACTGCCAAGCCTCGGCTAAATCTGTCTTTGTTTTTATCCAACTCTTAGTGACCAAGGGTTGGCAACGAGCCCATAGAGTCGTCTGCTCGCTTTTCGACAGCTTCACGCTTTTCTGATTTCAAAACCATCGCTCCTGTTACACGCTGCAACTGCTCTCGCGATCGACTTTCCCGTTCGAAAACGTGAAGAGCCTCTTTTTAAAACGCTGCCCGCAACATCGCCTCAAAGTTCTGAACTGATATTTCACTGCTATCCAGGAATTGGATTTTCAACCGACATGAGGTAATAGATCTTTTTTACCTCCCTTTTTTCTTTTCTCAGAGACGTCCGCCTTTTTTATTTCGTCTTCGAAATATAGGTCAATCACTGAGATGAAGCCTTTAGGCTAAGTTTGTTGTATTTATTGTTGGGAACACCTAAACTGCTATCCTTTTAAGGATTATTTGAACTATTAATTTAATCATTCGCTAGATTTTAATGAATGGATAGAAACTGAATATTTACGGCATTCGGAAGATTATTACAGCATAATTTTGAGTTTCATTTCTGTATTTTTGGTTTTCATAGCTGATACGTATCTATTATTGTATATCATTTGCATTCGTCCTGTAACCAAGCATTTTCTTCAGGCATTGTATATATTTACTGCTTCGAGGACTCATTCCGGCCATGGATTTGTTTACGGTATCCTCCTTCCACTTATAAATAGATTGCGCCTCCAGTTAGAAAACTCTTTAATTCTAAATGTAAAGGTATAATTACTGATGATACTGATAAGGTGGTACTGATTTCAGGATTTTTTGCGGCATATATTTAGAGAATTTCTTTTTGTAAACGTAAATGAACTTTTGATAACTTTCTTAACTTTGTCAATTTGATGAAATGCGAAGGACGATTTTTTATAGCATGGATATCTGTCACATATAATATTTTCTGCATTACTCCGCCCCCAGAAATTAGATGATCAATTTTAAATTGGAAAAGGCCAAATTCGGAAGATGAAAATCAATATCTACCGTGTTAAAGATGTTTGCGCATGATTGCACGCGTACAACTGGAAATCGCGGTGAAGAATTTATTTTAATGGAAAGAAGGAACCTCCGGTGGGTACCTTTTCATTTTGGGAATTCATTACATTAAGGGGAATTCAGATCCGGTTCCTTATACGTATGCTTAGACAAAAAAAAAAAAAAAATAGTTTATAGTGTAGAATATTAGCTGTGAACGTTAAGAGAAGCGAAACATGAGCACACACATCATATTAACTGCGAACTCTTTCTAGAAGTAGCATTTAACAAGATGTATTTGAAACTCTAATGCTATCACACGGCGCGTTGTTTCAAATTATTCTTCACTAATAACAAATATTCTGCTTTCGTTTTATATTTCTTTCCGTTTATAATTCTGAAGAAATAACTTTGACCATGAAATTTTAAGAATATATCATCGGAGAATTACTTGAGATGGCGAACAAAATGACACGGGAAGAGTGAAGATAAGGAGATCACTTGGAGCAAGAAGGTGAATTAGTTACATCATTTAACTGCTTAGAGGCGTGCTCTTAAAAATATTCTCTCTATTTTTTTATTTTTTTAATGATGGTACGCTTCATATTTCTAAAACCGGAAACGCCTTCAAATGTTCACGTGACATGCAAGAAAGCAGTTTCGACAAAACTTCTTGCAGAAAATTCATTAATTATTCTCCCGCAGAAAGACTTGTGGAATGATAAGGTCCTCCTCCATTTCCGCCTGCATGTGCACGGTGCACGTTTGCGAGGGGCGATAAAATTTGAATGAGCTAAGATTTTTTAGATATTCTTTAGTCTGCATTTATTAATAAATCCTTCCATCGGTATTGAAGTCATGACATTTGTTTCTTCTTGTGTGATTATCGATAGCTTAAAGTTACACATTTCAAACTGTATATTATTATTAATTTTTATTTTATTTACTTTGAAAAGACGGTAGTTGATTTTAAAAAAATGAAGTGAATTTGATATTGAAACTCGTATGAGACTTTTTATACTTTTATTCTAATGTTGGATTTTCGGAAATATCACGGACATTTACTTTTTAGAAATACCACATAACTGTATCGTTATATACATTGTCCGCAACGTGTAATGAAGAGATATAATTATTTACTTGAGAAGAATTATTTTTATATCTTCGTTCAGTAATCGTCCAGAGATCGACTGAAGATCGCGGTACGGCGGCGTGGACCCATTTCTTGCTGGCGCATGTCCAGAAGTTCTCTTGGGTGATGCACAAAACAATATGTCAATGTTAAAATTCTCGCGAATGATACGGGACTTGCAAGAAACAGCTTTTTTTTATAAAGAAAACAAAAAATCGAAATCGTAATTAATTTGGAAGTGAATTGTATTGTTTGATTTTATTGCTTTCATCAACGACTCTATGTAGCATATCATTCAGTAGCAATATGAACACATTTTCAGGTTTGTTCGAGAAAGGAATGAATATATTTTCATTCACGTTTTTATAAGAGGAACTATATCTTAAAATCTAACACAGACACGCACACGCTGAAATACGTCGCGCTGATCATTGAAAAAGAATTCATTTGTAGAATTTGACGAATGCAATGACAGAGTGTGCCACTTGGCATATATTTACTTGTGCGGTGGCATGGCCTGTAAGCTGCGCATTGTAGTTCCAAACTTAAGCTGGGAGACTGCGTTTAATCACGTGATATTATTAATATCTAATATCACGCGATTCCACTGCATAAATTGTTTTCGAAGAGTTATTCTATGATATTAATTGAGGCGAGAGTTGCTCTATGCATTTGCAATATTTGCCCTTTGCACTCACAAAAAAATCATTCCTACCACAATGACTCATTTCGTACAAGGACTTGCTTATTTCTCCAATATGCTTTAAGTTGATTAAGTTGATTCCCTAACAGCCAATCTGCATCTTCTTACCACTCTGTAGGTCTTTTTAAAAATCAAAATTAAAAAAATAAATAAATAAATAAAATGCCAAAATGATGCTCCATCTTGAATGGCGCCTGCGAGAGTGCAAAGGGTGAAACCATCGTCGTGAATCAATTATCCTACGGTGCAAGCCCTTACGGTGCAAGCCCGATTCCCCAGATCTTTTGCCGCATTTTTTATGCAGTTCAATTTCGTACATTCAGTGAACTCGAACTTTTGCAAATTAAAGCCAAATATCATTTAAATTTTGGAACATTACTCTAGTAATATGCCTATTTAACTTCTGTTTTAGATTGCACTCTTTCATGATTCTAAAAAAAAAATTGCTATGTTTTCATTTCTGTTGTGCAAAAGATTATAATATGCTTGATTTTTCTTAGTTTTCAATTTACATTTCAGAAGAATTTTCGCTCATCAACCCCTTGATCCGTCAAATAGTAGGTGCATCGCCTACTGCGTAAATACGTCCATTTATTGACACTCATAAATTTTTTTTTCTGTAAACACGAGGTGATATCGAAATAAATTTCCAAATTTGAACAGCGAGAATCATCCTTTTCGATAAATAACAAATAAAATGGCCATTTTTGATTTCAAGTCACCTAATGAAATGGCTGCCTTTTCTCATTCTTCTAGAAACATCCTGGCGATAATTGGGTGCTCTTAACCAATCCGAATCAAGCTCTGCTGATGATTTCTAACTTGTCCAAAACGATTCCTAGAACCCCTGAATCTCTCGAATTTCCGATTAATATGAAAGCAAAGTCTTGACAAACCGTTGGTTACCTTCGTTACTGGCGTGTTAAACAGTAAATGCTGCTTGGAGTCGAGAATAATTCGTTCTGAAGAAGGAGATCTCTCCGTCATCAGCCTCGAGCAAAGAATTAGACAGGACGAGGGAGAAGTTTCATCAAATATGGGTTTTCGTTACTCTCAAATAATTCTCAGGGAATCACCTCAAAATGTTCTCCGTAAGTCTCTTATTCAGACAGTAGAAGTCAAAACGCAGAGGCCTGCACACGTGTTGGCGGATTTTGACATTTTGGCGAGAACAAAAAGGCAAACGCTTACATGTTGATAATAGGAAGCGGAATAGTTTTACTCCCTCCATAGTGAAAGGAGTCTTAACTATCCAAAAATAATAATTGAAATGACTGAATTTGTAGAAATTCTTTTAAATATTACTTGCTTAAATATTACATGCTTTAAATATTACTTACTTACTTTAAATATTACATGGTTTAAAAACGCTGATTAGAGATAATGCATGTTGACGTGTGATATATAATAAGCGTCTTACCTATTTTGAAATTCGCAGTGCTGTTTTATCATGTCTTGTGAGATACGTTGATGATCTTGGAGTAGTTTATAGGATTGGAAAATATCTTGGCATCAGAATCGGGAAATGAAGGAAATCATAAGAAAAGGCCATCTTGAATCATCTGCAATTAGTATCTTTTTTCTTCCTCTTATTTTGATTTTTTTTAGAACAGCTGTGAATAACAAAATTATCTGTGACTTTTCTTTGGATCAAATCCTTCCTCCTAATATTTCTCAGCTAATCGTGCCTCTCTTTCATTTTCTTAAGAAAATTGCAATCCATGAGCAATTAAATATTTAAACGTAATCTGCAATTATACTTTTAAGTGATAGCTATTCTTTTCCGTTCGTATCCTTTGGCCTGGAAGCCATTAAAAATCTATTGAAAGTCAATTTAAATGTTTAGAGAGATTTGCCCACAAGGGAGTCCCCTCACTGCTTAAGTTTACAAAGTTAATTCTATTCCATTTTATATTTTTTACTAGTACTTCGTTATTTCATATTTTTTAGACAGGAAACTCTTACGGAAACATTTTAGATTTGGATTTTTTTTTTTTTTTTAATATTTGGACTCAGAATGAATGTCTTCTAATCTGGACTTTCGAATTCAGGATTTCAAAATTGAAATATGGCACAGAGTCTTACAAGAGAAGGGCACGAGGTTGAATATTCAATTCGGGATTAGATTTAGTGTAATGGTAGTATACATTTAGAATGTTCATTCACGAAAATATTAAAGCGCAATGTCCAGCGAGTTTCGAGAAAATGGCCCTCAAACTTTTGGCATAACTTATTATAATAATTTGTTGCCGTTGCCGATGCGCGAATGGTAAGGCGTAGTATTCGGGGGATCCGGGTTAATCCTGCTCTTTCTTCTAATTTTTTTTTTCTAATTTATTTCAAATTAATTTTGTAATTTACAAACAGTGTTAATTAATATGTGTTTCATTTTTTTATGCAAAAATAAATACTTATCCTTCTAATTCTTGGATTAAATTTTAATTTTTTGAAGAAAAATAATTATAAATATGAATGCACTGTTAAAAATATAATTACTTAATTAAATTAACATTTTAAAGATGGTTTCAATTAATAGGATACTAATCTTTATATAGAACAATAAATAACTTTTCACTTAATACTTCAATTATAATTTTTTTTAAATTAAAATATAAACGCATTTTTTAAAAATTATTTAAATAAAATTGCAGACAGTTTTAATTAATATGCAACTCTATTTATCAACCAAAAACGAATGTTGTAAAAATAAATATCCCTCAAAAATATTCATTGACTTAATACTTGAATTTTATTTTTAAGCAGGAAAAATATTTGCATATAAAACTTAAAGGATGATAAATGTTAATTAAATTACTGATATCATAAAAATATTCCATTAATTTTTTTATTACATACAAGAAACCGAAAGGTAATTATCGTAAATACATGTCATACAAATTAGATACCTTTTGACATCTTGCGAAATTCATAAATAATGATTATCCATCCACAAGAAAAACCACAAGGGACATTCCAGACTTTGAAGGCTCGCAGAAAATTGGGAATTTAAATTTACATAAATAACATAGATTTGAATAATTAACATAACTTTGACATAAAGCAAATTGAAATTAAAAATCAACTTTTTTTTCTTCGGCAATTTGCCTCGCTTGTGTTCGAACCCGCAACCTCCCGTTCAGCTATGAGGTGCTTGGTTCAGCCGACTGAGCTACGATGTGCTTGGTCGAAAGGAACAATTTTCGCTACAATACTTTAATTCCCAATATAAATACAACTTCTTTGAGTTATTAATAAATAATTTAACTTCATTAAAATCCAAGAATTTAAAACTTTTAATGATTTTAAGATAAAAATAGTTATTTTGAAATATTTTTATAGCTAAAATTAGATTTATAATTATTTTAACACTTGAAAATTAAATTATACTTATAATTCAAGAACAATATGCATGAATATATTATTTTTCTTTTAAAAATAAGTTATAATTCAGATATTAAGAGAAAATACATTTATTTTTTTTTTCATATAAAAATGAGTATCATATTAATTGAAACCATCTTTAAATTATTAATTTAATTTATATAATTTTAAATATTTAAAAAAATGCAATCATACTTACGATTACTTTTCTTCTAAAAACTAAATTATTATCCACGTATTAGGAGAATAAATAGTTATTTTTGCGTAAAAAAATGAAAAACGTATTAATTAAAACTGTTTGTAAATTGCTAAATTAATTTGAAATAAATTAGAAAAAAGAGCAAAAAATGCTAGCCCGGGATCAACCCTGCTCCCCCGAATACTACGCCTTACCATTCGCGCTTCATCAACGGCAACAAGTTATTAGTATAAAAGTTATACAGAAAGTTTGAGGACCATTTTCTCGAAACTGACTGACCACTGCGCTTTTCCGTGAGTGAACATTCTAAATGTATACTACCATTACATTAAATCTCATCCCGAACTGAATTTTCAACCTCGTGCCCTTCTCTTGTTAGACCCGCAAGGCTTAACCCCACCTGCCTGGAGGGGTTGATTTATTTCTAAGGGAATATCAGCGGATTTCATAATTAAATAATAAAAACTATATTTAACCGACCCAGTGGAAGACTTTTTCTTTCCATCTGTAAAATATAAAAATGTATAGAAATTAGTTTAAATTTTATACATTCCTATTTTATCATATTTTCTCCGTACTGGCGGGGGGCGAATTGCGCCAAGTCTGTAAGAATTGCCATTTTATAGGCACGGATTATAACAAATGATTTGATTTATTCGATGTGCCCGTTAGAGCTGAGGCCTTCCACTAGTACGTTTGTTATTACTTCTCTTCTTGATCTCTTTATTGGCTGTACACCTTTTTTTTAAGTAAATCTGATCTGGGCGAGTATCTATTTTTTCAAGATTATTTCTCTAATTGTCCCATGAAATTGAGGAATAAAAAATAAATTTAACAAATTGATCAATGGTTCCAAACCTTTTTCGATTTCCTGTACTCTTTCGAAACAAGATCTTTCCAAAGTATACTCCCACTTTTCTCTCATCTTAAATGATTGTTTATCAGAGAAATCATTTAAGATTACAGAACTACAACAGGCAGACTACAAGCCCTGTTACAAAAATATTTGATGTTCTAGTCTTCACCTCCGGCGATAAAAAAAATGTGTGCGAGAAACTTAGATAATCCACTATTATCGGAATCCATGCAACATATGCGAACTCCAATTGGCGGAACTCGCAGAAGCTATTCATTTATTCACGCCAGCCACATTTGATGTAATGACCTGTATTTGAATTAAAAATATAAATAAGATTATTCAGTAATTCTTTGGTCTCCGTGAGGATGTAAAGACCTCCCTGGTGCTCTGGAAAAAATAATTTCTATTAAATTTCATTTATAAAGGACATTTGTAAAACCAAGTCAACGTTAAAGTTAAATCAGGCGTATAGGGGCGATTTTGCTACAGAACTTGAAATCTCTTCTACAAACAATCATTCTCTTGGGATCCAAAAGGTGGTTGTTTACAGGAGGAAGCGATTTAAGTGAAAGAAAAATACACACCGTATAAAGGGCAGGCGACATTCTTTGTTGCCTTTCTATTCTTATTTTTATTCTATGAACATTTGTTGATTCATTTGTATGGTATATCCGTTTCTTTTATTTGATTCGCTGATAAATAGTCAGCTTTTGCGTTTGCTTTACCTTGCGGTTCTGCAAAAATGGGTCGTCTCTCTATGCGGGACATACTTTTAAGATTCCCGCGTTGATTTTAGATTGAGTAAATTTAAGTTAGACATAAATTTACTCAATGGATTTACTCAATAAATTTACTTACCTATGGCTAAAATTTTAGATACTTAAAATTCCAGAATATATCTTTTTTTTCTAGGCAAATAAAAAATAAGACAATGTATGAACTCTTTTAGCCAATATCATCAAAAAGACGATTCCTTAATCTGTGATTGCACTAGAGATAAGATTGGAAAATCCCAAATGCTGTTCTTCTATTATTTGTCATTTTCCAAAGGCGTCAGGTTGGAGTGTGAGGAAACCTTATTCTGAATACAGAGCGCAAACTCTTCCAAAACTTTTACATTTGCTTGAATTACAAACCAGTTTTAGAATGCTAGAAAACAGAATTTTTTTTACAGTTTAAAAGTTTGAGGATAAAGATTATTTCTCTGGATATGATCCCTTGGAGCCAAAAGACTATATAAAATTTAGTGTTTATAATTTTTTCAGAAGTACATTCATTGACTGAAATAAAATGAATTGTTAATATTTATGTCGTTTAAATCTCTTTGAAAATGAAACTGAAAGCCGAATTTTGCGATAAATCAGAGAAATGTTTATTGAATAATTCTTTGAAATATTGAATAAACCATAAAATAAATATTCTATACTGCACATAAGACTCCAATGTTGAAGAATTTCATTTTCTTCAGTTATATATCTAAACGCAGGTTTGTATTCAACAAAAAAGTTTGTATATGTTTTGAAGTTGAATCTCCTTCGTTTCAATTTAAAGTCCTAATTTTACGGTAGCTGACAGAAAATGAAAGATACACATAATACAATGAATATGAATTCGTATTGCTTCTAGAATAGTATGAGATATATCACTATTAAAATTTGAAACTTAAAAATATTTTGTTGAAAAAAGTTTTTAAGATAGCAAGTTCCATTGAATATTTAATTGAGGTGATAGTTAATCTTGGCGAACAAGCGGGTCGACAAAAGCGATTAGTAAGAAATGAACAGAGCGTGGAGTTTAAACCATTAAATTTTATCAAATAAAATGTGGGAGAAATGAGATGCAAGTGTTCAATTCCTAAATGAGAAAGGGCGTTAAGTACGGCAATGCAATCCATATAAATATATTTCGATTAGAAATAATCTTTTCTTTAATGTTTCAAATTTAGTATTTAATTCCCAATCCTTATATGTTTTATGAATCTTAGAACTTTACAATAAAGGATGTTCTTTCAATTACGGAATTATATCATGAGGAAGTCGCACCGGTGTTAATTTAGCAAACTAGATCGTGTATTAGAATAAAGATTCTGGAAATCACAACACCTTCATTCTTGACGCTACATAATTTATAGGCGCTTCTACCGAGTAGGGCTCTTAAATCCATCGCGGTCGAGATGGCTGTCAGATAATTGTCAACCTGGAGAGGAGAATAATTGTGACTGCCAACCGCATGGCAAGCTCTTCCTCTTCGAAGCGATAGATTAATGCCAGAATGAGTGAATGTGAGGTTTCATGGTGTAAAAACTATTTTTGATTATACTGCTCCCAGCGTATGGTGTAGTTAAAACATAATATACGATACATAAAAATGTCGACTTAAGATCCGATATAAAAGCAAATATAAAATTGTTTGATTCTAAGACACAAAACAATGAACATTTTTTAAAAGTTTAGAGTAAATGAATGCTAAGCAAAATTTACTTCTTGATGATTGCAGTCTTTTAAGTACATCTAAAACCGTTTCAATACAAGAATCTTTTATCACAACTTTATTACTAAATTGTCCGATAAAAAAGGATGGTTAAAACTAAAAATCAAAGAGAGAAACGATTGATTCAATATTTATTTAGAACCAGCTGTTTTTTTTAAAAAAAAAATATTTTTGAATTATGCTTTTAAATTCATGGGGAGAAAGCTACAGTCATAAAATAAAGAATATTTTCTATTCCATTTTTTTTCCAGAGATATGTGAATATAAAGGTTCAGTGGTTGTTAAAAATACGCAGAGATGCCAATAAATATGCCATTTAAGATTCTAAGAGGGCTTAAAATAAATGCTTGGCTATTTTCTGTGTTTTTGAGGGATCCGCCAGTCCATTGAAACCAATTGTACTGCTAAAAGAGCGATTATTTTAATGATATCCGTCTTGTCAGTGGTGCACATCGAGTAACAGACTGAACAAAGATCTAACATAG
This sequence comes from Argiope bruennichi, assembly GCF_947563725.1. Classification (NCBI taxonomy): domain Eukaryota; kingdom Metazoa; phylum Arthropoda; class Arachnida; order Araneae; family Araneidae; genus Argiope; species Argiope bruennichi. Next base: position 137,929,637 of record NC_079156.1, on the reverse strand, counting down.
GAAATCCATGAAATACTGTGGTATGTTTTTGAAGAAGTAAACAGCTTTTCTTAAGAGCAGCATTTCATTGAAGGTCGTGCGAATAATAGTACAGGCCGGCCGTCGTGGGTGAGTGATAACATCGAATGTGCGCAGTTTACCGTCGTCGAGTCACTAACTGGGCACTTAGTGTTGGTTTAAATTTGGAAAAGTCTTCTGAACACGCAATTCTCATACAAGTTGAGAAGATTGTTTCCAAAAATCATCCTAGAACCATTCGAGCTTTGAATCTCCCTAAGTGTTTCGATCACTAAGCATATCTCTCTGCTTACTTGCTGGACTTGATCTCCTGATCTTTGTTCTTGAAGTAAATAAGATGAACAGGGGAAGTTTTGAGGTACCGTGGGGACAATAAAATGTAAAGCACAGGGTTTCTGAAAAATTCAGAAATTTCCTGAGATGTTTCGAACAACAGACAGAAAAAGGTTGATGTGTTCTAAATTTTGAAAAACAAAGTTTTTATAACCTTATTTTGTGTATTTATTGCACATTATGTAGTACTGAAATAAAAAATGACAATGTTTCAGTTTCATATATTAAATATTGTAATCACGGCTCAGTAGAAGGCAAAACGAATAGGTTGTACTTCTGCTAATACTTACATTAACAAGAGTTCTATTTCCATTGATAAAATGTTTGTCATAAAAAAAATGAAATCTTTCAAATGGCTTGCATTTAATCCTTTTGAGCCAGCTACGTGGTTGCTTGCATTATAATATCAGCAGAAAGAATTGTATTTCTCTGTGTCTGGAGTCGAAGAACTGCAGTGTTTTGAATAAATTATCTGCTTTCACTGAATTATTTTACCTTTATTTGCATATCACAAAGACTTAACTAAATTTTGAGCAGAACTCAGAAGAAAAAAAAAGTCACTGCGAAACATCTTCAGTTTTAGATTCCGAAACCTCATCGCACGGTATTAACACGGATTTAATGCACGTCAATGCAAATGAGCGAAGCATTCGGAAGTGAACTCAGTAATGAAGAAATCTTCGACCAGCCATTATTTTGAATGATTCTCCTCTCCCTAGCAGAGTGGAAAAGTTTGTGGAAAAACTAGACATTCTTTCACACAAAGTATTCAAATTCCATTCTGAGAACTGAAGTATAAAAAAAATCTGTAATGCTTCATTTTAATTGAGAAACTTTTCATCAAACCGAAAAGAAAGTATTGAAAATTCACAAGAAATGGTTATTAAGAAAGTCTGAAAAATATAATTTCTCAAATCACAAAAATTATTTAGAAAAAAATGTTTGATTTTAAAAGAATTTTTATTCCATTTTAATTTACCAAAGACAAAGATTAAAATTTTATGTGAAAACTTTTGCAAAAAATTTGTAAAGCAAACATCTGGAATGAATGCAAGCGATGCATGCAGTTTGATAGACTGGCTAGAATTTAGAGGATCGACATTTTAAAATTTATAATCATTTGACAGAAGCGAATGAATTCTAAACCACTGTAAATTCATTTTAAATTAAAAAATATACATTTTACTAGCTATTATGTCTAAAAAATGTTTATAAACTCTATTATATTTCTTTCAAAAAGATTACAAAAAATGGAAATAAATTTTTAAATGTCAATTGGATCGTTATATGAAGTAATTATAGTAAAATTTATCATTTCAAATGAACTCTGGATGCATGCCAGGAGTGCTGCTTTTGAACATTTACGCAATGATCGAATAAAATGGCTTTCAACGGGAGAAAATGAGAAGGCATTTTATCATAGCAGGCAAAAGTTTCCTTTTTATGGAATGCATTAAAAGCCATGACTTTAAATATTTATTTTTTTTAAATTACTAGGTGAATCATTATTAAAATTTTATGCTACCAGTTTGTAGTCTTTAATACATGCATGTTTGCATGTATGTTTTTATACTCTCTTATTTAACTCGAACTGTTTCGTATAGGTAAAGATGGAATTTTTTAGTGTATTATCGATATGGCAATACACTTTTTAAATATTTTTGGAATTTAAATAAATTAAAAAAAATTAATTTAACAGTTTTAATTTCATACGAATGGCGAAACCTGGTAGCAAATTTTAACAGAAACTAATTTCGCGATTCCGTGATGTCTGTAAAAATGATTCAAAAGTCCTCTATTCACGGATTAAAGATTACAAACAATTAAAATAAATCATCATATTTTTAAAAGCATGAATAAAAAATTGTGTTGAAATATGATGTTTATTGAATTTTTTTGCAGGAGACCCATGAGTCCTCAGCTTCAACATTCCGTGTAGTTTAGAAGTCCACAGCAACGATGCAGTCTTGGACACTAGCACCAGCGGCGCTCCTGTTTCTGATATCCTTGCAAGGTGAGTCTGCCGTGAACAGAAACTGAACTCATTTGTCCAAAAATGTCTAGGACTGCGATTCCACCAAGAATCTGTCATTTATTCTATTGCCCTTCGGGCTTTTCTCGCTTCGGTGTGGAACCCTCGGTGATGTGGTGTTCGATTCAAATCAAGTGAATCCATCCCTAGTAGCAACTTATGAATGTAAAAGTTATCTAAAAATTCGGGTAAATATGAATACAATTCATGGATAGTTTCGCAGCAATGAATGTACGAAATATTATAGCCAAACACACCGTCAAGCCTTTCGCATGATCCTATAATAGATACAATGACATTTACTTAAATCAATTTTATAATCTTAGCTTCAAAGTTCGGTTTAGTTTTATTTAATTTTATTAAATCTGTTACGTAATCCTACGAATTTGAAAATTTTAAATTTGACACGATAAACGACGCAATGACGGTATAAAACTGCAATAGTTTCGTACTGGATCTTCGCTGTAGTAGAACTACAGAATTAACTGGTAGTGGATCATCTTAAAAACTACAGTGAAAAAAGATGAATGCGTTTTCAAAGTCGAGATATTGTTTTGATAGCATACCATCTCAATGCACCTTCACGTGATCTCAAAAATAGGTCTCAAATTGTCTTTTTACCAAGTCATTAATTTTTTAAGATGTTTTTTGGGCACGGATTAGAAGCACTTTTATCCGTATAAAGAAAAATAAGGTCCTTTAATCAATTCATTTTTCCTGGTCTTTTTAATAATATTATAAAAGAAATCTGTTTGTAAGTTTTGAATGTTAAAATATAAAGTTGGTGAAAAGAAATCCGTTATTTTTACGTGAAGTTCAAGATTTTATTTAACATTAATTTTGGTAAAGACTTTATTAACATTAAATTTGGTCAAATATTCACCGTTTTGTTCTATAATATGTTGCTATTTTAAAAGTGTCTTCATAATGTTTGTCTCATAGAAGTCTTGGTCTTTATTGCCGAAAAGCTCAGGTAATCGATTTCCACAATCTTCTCTTAATGGCAATTTCTTATCAATAAGGAAATTTTTCAATGCAAGAAAAACATGGTAATCTCTTAGTGCCAGACCCGGAATATATGATGGATGCGTCAAATCTTCCCAACCAAGCTCCCGAAGTCTCTGGCGATTCACTACAGACATGTGTGGCCTGCGTTGTCCTGATGGAACACACGCTTCTCTTTTTGGACAATTCTGCGTGATTCTGGTCAATCGCTAGCTTTAAACAGTCCAGTTGTCGACAGCAGAGGCCCTAATTTAATATTTGGCCATATGGAAGCAACTCATGATAAATTATTCATTTCTATTCCCACCAAGTTAGTTTAGTTATATTAACGTCCCGTTTGAAGCAACACTAGGGCTACTTTGGGATCTATTCCCACCAAAGGCACAGTAGATCCTTCCTGACCATCAGTCCTGGTTTGGCCACCGTTTGAGCGCCTTCACTGCCCTTGACCACGATCGTTTTCTCACAGTGTTATTATGTACCATCCATTTCTCATAACCAGTCATCATCCGTTTAAGAAATGGGTATATTTCATTCCATTTGGCGGAGGCTTCATAGATGGAAAAAACTGTTTTATGATCCCACTTTAGGTCCTGGGCGATGCTACGACTGCTAATATGCCGGTCAACTCCAATAATTTCTGCAATTTTTTCGACGACGGACCTACCTGCGAGGTGCAACTTGAACATCAAAAATGCGTGAAATGGAATCGACGAAAACCAATATTGCACGTAATTGGTAGTTACAGTATTGGGGCCATAACAACATTCACATTTTCAGTCACCTGGCTTGTATTTTCGCCTTTATCAAAGAAAAACTGTAAAATATACCGATTTTTTTTAATTCCATTTTTAACACCCTGTAATCACAGTTGAATGGATCAAACAAACAAAAGCAAACGCAATTTTTTTCGTGTGAAATATTGCCTTTTCAATGAGCATTCATTTAAAATTGTTTGATCGATAACCTTTTACTGAAAAAGTAATGGATTTCTTTTTCTCTAACCTAATATTTCGTTATGTCTATTCTATTTCCGTGTACGTGTTTTCATGGTGTTTCTTGCAAATGGATTTAGTTAAATATAACATTATTTCTGCTCCTATACAGTATTTGTATCGATAAATTTTTTTAATGAGATGAATGAGTTCTTGTTATTTAGAAACTGGGCATATGAAGAATTAGAAATATCGTTCCTTAGACATTTTGAACGCTAGTGAGTTTATTTTCCAAAGACAATGTGTCTGATAACAAGGAGTCTAAATGCCATTCCGGCATACTAGAAACATGTCAGAACGTGTTTGTTTTTTCTTGCACTTTTGCAAAGAAAAAAAATTTCTTTGCTTTTGTAATTGCCATATCTTAAATATATCCTTCTAATAAGATCATATTTTTCTTAGATATTCTGTCATATGCATACATTTCAAATTGTCCTTAGTTCAGACCAGCCTGAGTGATCGCCCAGAAATTTTCACGTATAATCTATACTTATATAAAGCTCAATGTGTGTGTGTGTGTATGTGTGTGTGTGTTGGCGCTCTACAGGCCAGACCGTTCGACCTACAGCTACCAAATTTGGCACATGCATAGCTTGGAGGTCGGGAATGTGAACCTGAAGTCCCTTTTTTAAATTTTTAATTAGCATTTTAATTATTAATTAAAAACTAACTTTCTAGCCAAAAAAAATCTTTTCATTTCCCCACCACCAAATGAGTAAGGCTTCATTTTTTTCCCACGCTAAAGAGGATAGGCTTAAGAAATTTTTGGCAGATTATTTCAAAGGATTCTGTTTATTTTCTTAAGGTTTGATGCATTTAAAGTTAAACATTGTTAATGAATCGATCTTTCAGATTCCTTCTGAAGTACTTTTGAATTAAAATAAAACAAAATAAAGGAAATTAAAAATTTCTAATCTACATAGCGTTACCCCAAATGGCGTAGAAAATTCACGCATTTGCGTTACCATAATTGGCGTTGAAAATTCACGCATGTGCATTGTTTTCTGATTGTTGACAATGCATACGGACTTGGTTTTGAAGGCATAATATGTTTTCGACCTATTATTTCAAACGATTCTGTTTATTTTTTTAGTGTTTGATGCATTTAAAACTAAAAATTGTTAATAAATCGATCTGTTCATGACGAATCTAAGAAAATTTTGTTGAAAACTTCTTGAGATATTATATAAATTAAGAAAAATATTCTTTAGTGCCCATAAGGTTTAAATACTCAGCGACTCTGTTTTCAGTACTCACGATTAAAAAGAATGCTTCGTTTCAGTAAAAAAAATATTATTATATTTATTGCAGTTTAATCATTTCCACTTTAATTTAAAGCATAAATTCTACGGGAGCTAACAGAAAGTTAGAGAGATGCATATTATGTTATGGCTGAAGGCCTTTATAATATTATGAGTAAATTATATGACTATTAAAATTTGAAGTTTTGAAATATTTCAATGAATAAGCAATTAAAATAGGAGTTCTATAAAATATTTAATTATTAAAATTTTAACGAGCATTAAGATTGGCGAACCGGCTGGTAGTCAAAGGCGGCTAGTACTTAATAAAGTTGTTACCATTCCCCCACAAAAAATTGGGGACCTTGGGCAAGGACAGGAACATTAAGGGTGCTCAGATGTTTATTTTCAGAATCCTGTACATGAGCGCTTTTTGCCGCATAGTATGGTGAAGAAAATCAAGTATGCATTTTGAACATATTTTTTTTTCAGCTGGTTGAAACCGATATTTGACTCAGAATTAAAATTGCAACAGCAAATTTCTTTTATCTAGTTCACTGCGTTTTTGAGCAGTCACAAATTCGGAAATGTACCGAACCAACATATCATACTTCGTTTGATAGAAATTTACACAGGAGAGGCTAAAACTATGCACCAGATTTCATAAGCAGTTGCATTTTTGAATTTTCGCATTTATATTCATACGAAAGTGCATTCTGACATATGAACAACCTTTGAGAATATTTGGTTTAAAATTTCGGATAGATCTACACTTCAGATGTTAAATCTATGTACATCTAATCTACACCAGTCTAGCTTTTTACGTTTTGAAGCTTCCGTGACTTCCTGTGAATGAAATTCATTCAAACCTTTGATGGACCTCTAAAGACTTGGTATGGCGACCAGAGTCAAAATTTAAACACTAAGTGTTTTTGAGATATTGTATTCATAGACTGAAAAACATACCTCCGGAAACATGTTTTTTTAACATGGTTGTTGGGTGCAGCCGACCACCCCCGCCACCACTGAACGTAGCAGTATCGACAGGATTTGTTGTAGCCGACTTATGTCTTTAGCATTGTCCATCCTTACATTGACCGATTTGTCAAACTGTCATTCTCTTAGAGGTAATTGGCCACAAAGTGGTCAATGACAGTCCTTCCTTCTCGTCTTCCTATTAAATAAGAAACTGGCTATCACTAAAAGAAAATCTCCACAAAATTCTAAATATTTCTCTAAATTCTCGTTTCACAACAACAGAAATCTGAACACTTTCAAGTTGGTAAAAAACTGACAATTTTTGACATCATGTCCTTCAGAATTCTAAGATTATCTGGTACTTCAAACCATCATTTTCAACTTTCAGATTTTTTCTTAATTCCAAGAATTTAATGCATTCCTTTAAATAGTGGTAAACAGTACCGATTCCTCCACAAATGTATTTATTTTCCTGCATTAGTAGCACATCATCGGCATACGCCTGCATAAAGCAGTTCTCTGGAAGATCGATCTTAAATGCAGAATTCATAACCAAGTTCCAGAATAACGGCCCGCTGCGTGAGCTCTGGAGCACTCCTCTATCCATTATAAATTCCCAATTATTCTCTTCATCTTGTTAAATATATTGTCTTTCACTTAAGAAATCTTTAATCACTTCAAAAAGGTTGATCGGGAAATTCATTTTTATAAGAGCATATAAAATGCTTTTCCTCCATACTGGACCAAATGCTCCACCTACATTCAAAGATATAACTGTTGTTCTTAGTTTTTGATTCATCGCACCTTTTATTTTACTCCATAGTGCATTTTGTGCTGTTTCACAAGAGTGATTATATCTAAAACCATATTGATCAAAATGTAGTCTATTTTGTGTCGTTAATAAGTGCTGTACTCTTCGAATTATCAGTTTATCCAAGATTTTACTTGCTGTCGTTGGCAAACAAATCGGTCTATAGGATTTAGGATCCTCTAAGTCTCTATTAGTTTTAGGAATTAAAATCAGTTTTTCTACCTTTCACCGATTAGGGAACCCACCTAATTCTAAGCACTTATTGTATACTTCTAAAAGTATGAATGGGTTCTTTCTCTTAATTTCAGCAAGCATCTCCATTGGGATGTTGTCTAATCCAGGTGTTTTCTTTTTAGCCATTTTATTAATCGTTGGTCTTATTTCATTTATTGTGAATATTTTATCTTTTTCTTTTGTTTTATATTCCTTAATACTTTCCCTCATTTTCTTCTTATTTTTATTTTCTTGTTGGAACTGTTACTGTTTGAAAAGGCATCTTACAATAGTTTCGATAGTTTCTTTTGTATTTTTGGTTTTTATTCCACCCTGTTTTCTGACACCGTGCAATACTGTTTTCTTTTTCATTTTATCTGCCGCTAATTTATAAGATAGCTCAAAAGGGTTCATTCTCATTATTTCGCTACATAAATTTTCAAAACATTCTCTACTTTCTTTCTTAACATTCCTCTGTATATTGATTCGTTGTTTTTTTTTTTCTTCTTTTTTTTTATAAATTTGTGTTCTCTTCATTCTCTCTTTACATTTTTACATTATTGGTATCTATGCCGCAAGGCTCTTGTCAATTTTCTTTGTTTCTCTAGCTTAGTATCCCACCAGAGGACCCTGAGGTGATTTGTCTCTTTACTGTTTGATCTTTGGCTAATCCTTGGATGAATTCTGTAAACTCTTTAACCCATAATTCTAAATCTTTTTTAGTTTTTATCTTTTGCATTGTTTCTATTATATTAGCATATTTTTCAGCCACTTGAGAGCTAATTTTTCGAATTTTCCTCTTGCTTAATTTAAATCTTTCTGCTGAAAGAACTTTTCCACTCATATTAATTTGAAAATCCAAAATGCCATGGTCACTCAGAGTACTTTGGATTACCTTCCAGCCCATTGCTCTGTCATGCTGGTCTTTAGTTGATAAGGTGACATCAATCCAGCTTCTTCCACGTGCAGATTGAAACTTTGGCAATGAGTTTTAATCATTCCAAATAACAAGTTGTTTTTTTTTTAATGAATTCTATAAACGAGTCGGATTTATCTTGTGGTCTATGATTGGGAATTTCATTTCCCCACAGAGGAATATGAAGATTGCAATCTCCTCCTGAAGTATGGATGATGTCTCCAACTGTTCAAACAGATTTTCAAGTTCCCTTCAGATTTTTTCCTTATTGTGAGTCGGTGAGATGTAAGCCGATACCACAGTAATTTCGCTCTTTCCCACTGACAAATTGGCTGATACTATGTTTTCGCTAGTAAATCTTGTCAATACAGAAATATCTTGGTTTCTTACTGCTATTATTGCCTTCCCGTAAGGGTGAGCAATTATTCTCCAGCCATGGGGAAGTCCTATTACCTTTCCTTTAATATGGTTCCTGTAGCAAGTAAACATCCGGAATATTGTCCCGAAACAAATTTGGGAGTTCCTTTGTCGCACATTTACCCTGACCTATATTATTTTGGATTAGAAGCCAAAGATTACCATTGAAAGGCTTATTAATATTTCATCTGTTTAATCAACTGATTGCAATGCTCCGATGTTGCAATATGATCCGTTCGAATCATAATTTTTGTTCTTTTGCGATACCCTTTACAGTTTCTGCATTCTGGATTTTGTTTTGTGCAATTTTTACAGTTATGCATTTCCAAGCACTTGGAGCAGCTATCTTCTTTTTGCATACATTTAGATCGAACATGCCCATATTTGAGACATTTAAAACATCTAAGGAGTTCCACAAATTGTCTAAATCTATACGATCCGAAACCACACTGTAGTGTTGCTTTATCTTTAATTACTCGGAACGCTTTCAGGTTCAAACTTATAACCGAGTGAGCTGCCTCTTTCTTTTTTCCTATATAGAACCCGCATATTCCCTATTACGGCATTGCTTAGCTTGATTTGATTGAGAAAATACAATTCCTCCTCCTCCCTGGGTCTCTCAGTCTTTTCCACATCATATATAAGGATTTGAGGCATTCTAATCTGTGGAGTAGTAGCCTTGCATAAATTTTGCGGATTTGTATGACTGTTAGTTGCAACTTTTAACTTTATGATCATTTCCGGTGTTTCGACCTGAAGCAGAACTCCATTTCCCATTGACGGCTTCAGACCCCTAATTTTAATTTCCATTTCTTTTGGGCTGATACTCCCTTCCGATATATTTCTCATTTTAATCGATGAGTCTGTTGTCTCTGTAATGGTCTAACCACCAGTGTAGGCAGGCTTGCTTTAGGTCTTAGCAATAGTATTGATTTATTATCTTTTTCATTTGGGTTTATTATTTTTTCTTCTTGTATTTGATTCCTTTCTTCTCCCACCAACAGTTTCTTGGAGGCTTGGATCCTTCTAATGAAAGTTAAACCCGGTTTTAATAGATTTTTTTCCCACTATGCCATTACTGTTGAGATTTTTAACCACATTTGCGAATGTTGATCCATGATTATCATCTGTTGAATTCATTCTGGTTACTGAAGAATTTGACAAAACAATCCAAAATAAGTCTCTCAATTCTTCAGCCGCGTTACCCTCAATCCTATATTTATTGATAATATTTTCAAATGTTTCCAATATTCCCAATGGTCCGAAGGGATGCTTATTTTCTTCTGGTATTATTTCGTTTTCATTTGCATCCACATTCTTTGCCTTCTTAGCATTTGCAACCCTATCATTTATTTCTTTCTCTTTGCCATTATGAGGAATGCACGGTCATTTGTCTTTAGGGCGATTTTCCCCTGTTTTCATTTTTACATTTTTCTTTTTCCGTTTTGTGGCCATTTGTATTTTGCTATCTGTCTGCATTGACGGTTCAATTATCTCATTTGAATGAGAATCCGATGATTTTTAAAGTCTTTATATGTCAATCTTTTAATTGGAGTTGGTGTATCGGGGATTATCATTTCCGTACTTTTTGGCGAGTAAAATAAACTCTCGTCATCAACTTAAATATCATCAGCAGAGTTTTCCCTATCCGTCTTGTTTTTGTCTGACTCCATTTTTTTTTTCTATTTTTTCACAAAGTCTAAATGTCTAGTGCAACAGAGAGTAAAGCTTTAACAAAATATTTGGAAAGCTTTTTCAATTTTAAATTTGAATTATTATAAACACATTTAAAAAACTGTCGAAATAAAATCTCAATCCATTTTTTTTTCAGCACAAAACTAGCTAAAGTATAACAAGAATTTCTTCTAATTAGATGCACCAATGAGAACTAAAAATTTTCAAACAATTTTGTTGTCAACTAATATTCAACACATTTATGGACACTTTCCATAAATTGGAATTTAAAATTGGAAACAAAAATCGCAAAATAGGAGTCAGCATAATAAAGAAATCTTTGGATACAGTAGAACAATATCCGAGTCCTGCAAATAGTTCATGCACTGAACGCAGTTATCGATAAAAAATTTTCAAATGGTAAACACACAACAAAATGGCTAACCAGACAAGTAGGTGTTTCTGCCACAACTGCACTTCAGAAAGTCAAAAACTTCTAAGATACTAAAGAATTTTCAAATAAAATTCAAAAACCTGTTACTCCAGAGTTTCAGCTACACTTGACCATCACATTCAACAGAAAATTATTCATAATTTTTCATTTAATAGCCATATTTTGAAGAGCACAAGAAAATATCAACTGCACCGATGACTACGGATCCGAATCCCCACATGTTTTTTGAACTCATGGTGATTTGAAAAGTGAAAATTCTTCGAAATCTCAAATTCAAATTTTTTATGATTACAATAATTTTTTGTATACCTCCTTTACAAGAAATTATAAATGAACTGCGCTATGGGAATACAAATGTATATCGTATAAAATATTTGTAGGGCTCGTCCAAATATGCACAATCAATGAATTTCACTGTCATCGGCACCTCTGACACGCCTCCGTACCTAAATTAACAGCGCACGACTCTTTAACCCTAAAGATTCATTAACTTAATATTTATTTAACAAAATTATAGGACTGATACGTTGCGATGTGAGCCCGTACATGTTTAACCTTGTTTCCTAAACTGTTCCACGATGATTGGCAGAGGCATTTATGATAATTATTATTGTTTAATCGCAATTCCAAACGGCGAAATGTCTATTATTCGAATTAATGCATACACAAATTTGAATGCTCTCATATCCCCTCCCCTCGGCTGAGCAGCGTTCAAATGCATCATTGAGCATCTCGCGCCAAAACTCTAATTTAGTGGATTCTCCCTCGCCAAACTAATTGATAAATATTTCGAGTTCCGAAATTGACTTTCGTTCACTCTCACGAGGTACTATGTCCTTCGGTAGTATTGCGATCCGGCGGTTACGGAACAAATATTCGGAGAATGCTGTTCCGGGAAGGGCTCTTGGCAGAGCGACACTCCAATCTTTGTTCTCTGATGACGAGTGATAACGAGAGAAATAAGACAGAGAGCGAGACAGACAAAGCGATGAGACACTGCGCTTATTTTTCTCGGAGAACAGCTGCGAGGCCCGTTTCATGCCTCGTAACTTTTGACTATAAAACTTGTAAGTCCTCTCCTTCCAAAATTTCCGAGTCATTCATAAGCAGATTTGGTATCTATTTTATTTTGCAACTGACGACACGCCTTCATGAATCATTAGGTACTCTCGGGTTTATTTGTACAAAACTAGGCATGCCATAAGAAATTTTGAACGCTCTTATCCAAAAATGTGAGAAATAAATAAATTAAAGAAAGGCTCATTTTTTCAATTAAATTTTCAAGTCATTTTTTTAAACATCTGCAACTTAAAATGTGTGACAAGTAGTCATTTTGCTAATTCGCACAACCCTCAACTATTCCAGTCAAAATCAGAAACAAAAATGAGGTTAATCACAATACTCGCTTGGAAGGGTTTTGGCTGATCTATGATTTCACAAAATGAAATCATTTTTTATTTTTTGTGTTTTCTGTTACAATTTCAATTCGAATATCGTATGAAATCATTGTTGCCCGAAAGTATCAAATACAGATTTGAACGAATGGAAAAATAAGATTGCAACTATCGTACTTAGTTTAAAAATAGTTAGATTAATTAATTAAATAATAATATACTTGTAAATTTTATTTATTATGTTATAAGGATTTTCGACTGCTATATAAAATAGTTTTATATCCACTTCCATCCTTTCCCCTACAGTATGAATGTTGAATTAAGGATTCTTTTCTATCTAGTCAATCTTTTTATATCTTCCAATCTAATCAAACCGAAAAACACCATGCAGCTCTAACAAGCTTAGATACAGTTATGCAATCGAACCCAAACACCGTTTCAGTTGATTTCGACTTCAATATTGTAAAATAATTCTAATTGTGGGGGAGCTTACTTAGTAAAATTGTGTCAACTAAAATCGCTGCTCAACAGACTACTTAAAATGGAACAGTTAATTGTGAAAAACGTAGCATTAAAATTGTTAAGGTAATCTTAAAAATAATATGTTTTTATCATAGAACGAAAACAGAAAATGAAAGGGAAAAGATTAGGCTCATAAAAACTTGTTTTATATACTAGCTTGCAAACCCCAGATACCAGGGCTAATTTCTGGGTACTAGCTTACAAGCTTACTAGGCAAAAATTTAATAGCATAAAATCCACCATTTCTGAAAATAGCTGCTAACCTACAGTAGAAAAAGAAATACTCTAAGAAGGTGCTGAAAACTTCACTGATGAGATATCAGAGATCAAATGAGAAAGTATTAGTGTTATGTGCAAAATCAACATTTAGAATGGTTCATATTCGTCATAGGTTCATTTCGTTTTTTTTTTCCCGGAAAGATATAGATATGTTAAACCAGTTCGAGGACTCGGTGGGAAGAAGAATGCTTGAAAAATCGGAGAAGGAGCATTCTGTAGCGAGCGTGGCAGAGATTTATTTTTTAATACCAAAGCAGGATTTTGCTGGGCGGAGTACCTTCAGCAAAACTGCCTGCAAGTTTTCACGTAGTTTTTGAGGGAAAACAAAGCTAGAAAGATGGTTTTTATGTTGCATAACAAGCAAAGAAAGATGATACTGATTTGTATTGAGTATCGCTCAGCAGGTCTATAAAGAAGCCGAACATTAAATAGTGTGGTTTATTGTGATCAGGCAACTTCATAAGGATAGTTTAATCACCTAACCTAACAAGCAATAAGAAACAACGATGCTCGTCGATCGATGGCGAGCTTTAAAATTATTTAAGGAACGTAGATATGTGATGGGTTAAAAAGGCCTATATACGTTCGCTTCGAAGAAGAGAGCAGTTGTTTTATTATATCCCACGATTTTAAATAGAACTTATAAAATGAGACGAAATTTCACCTCCGTAACATCAAAAACAGAAAACTGCTTCAGCAGTTCGTTCTGTATGAGATGGAACATTTTGAAAGAGCTCTGAAAAACAGCTTAGAATACCGATCGAACTTCCGCATTTATGAAATAGTCATTCTTTCCCGCTCCGACTACAGATGCATGGTGCATGGTTCCGTTTCTGTTCTTGTTCTTCTGTTTTGTTGCGACTTGATATTGTCTACCAATTTGCTCTAAGGATGTATTCAGAAGCGTTTCGCACGTTCTTAGTAGAAAACCCATATGTTGTTTGTTACCATCTAACCCGTGATTTCAGGCTTCATAAAACATTTGCCTTGAATTATTTTGGGACAAAATCTGTTCCAAAACATCCAAGTTACATTGCTGGTTAATTATCTCATACTGTTTGATGTCTGTCCCTCTCACATTCTCCCTTTCAGTGCACAAAATTTTCCGACTCGGACATTAACAATTTTGTCATTAAATCTTTTGGTTCTTGTTTTCTACCTCCTGAACTTCTATGTATATTTTCCCTTCCATCGCTATCGATATCCTTCTTTTGTTCCAAATTTCATGGATGGCTCGAACTCAGACGACCATGATGGTTCTGGCATTATTTTCCCATCTGATACATTGAGCTGTCGTTTGCATAATTGTTGTCCAGTATTTGCTGCTGAGGTAGTGAGTATATAATGCAACCGATGTAAAGGGGGACTGCAGAAAATTTCTCCTATTATTTATCGAATATTTATAGGGTATACCGACAGTATGAGTAAGTTGAAAACACTTTCTCACTATAACAGCTGTATGCATGTAATGGCTATCCGAATTGCGTATACTTCGCCTCTCTTACAAAACGATAGCTTTCATACCAATATTTTTTTTTGTAGTTTTTGTGTTATGTGGATATTCCTGGCCAAGAAATGGCGAATTCTGTTGCAAAATATCAGCATCTCTTTTTCTGACCCAAATTCCCATATTGACTTCCATACTGTGATGTCAAATTCCTTCAAAAGCCACAAATTACCTGACTTAGTAAAACATATGGGATCTACAGATTCATCCCAAATTGCATTCTATGAAGCCTAACATTGATTGGTTTGTAACCTATTCTCCCTCTACGAGGGTCGATGTCAAAATGATCTCATTTTTATCGAAAGGGCGCCAGTGTGTCCAACGTGTCACGTTGATTTTATTGTTAAATATATTTTAATCGAATGCTCTTCTTTTGACTCCTGTCGTTTTTGTTTTTCAATCATTGCTATTATTTTTACAGGACTTGGTAAATAGGAAGTACCACCCAAATACTTTATACCTTTAAAGATGTTTGTCAATTTGAACGCATTTAACTTCTTTTACCTTGTTTATTAGTTTTATTAAACATTTTATCCTTTAAATTGTATCATCTGATTATTGGTTCAAAAACGCAGGTTCTTTAATCTTGAAATTTTAAAATTTTCTAGATTTTTTTGTTACATTATCGCCTTCGATTAAATGTTGTAATATTCTTTATATGTATTATACTAACTGGTCTCTTTTAATCTGGGCCAGAGTTCAAACCGTAAGCTTAATACAGTATGAGCAGAGAGGGCTCCTGCACCAGTTGACCCACAAACCCATCCATGCGAGCAAGAAATCCGCTGAACAGATGCAAAGGGGAAGGATTGTAACACATTTCATTTTTATGGGTAATAAGTGCAGGCCATATTGGACTGATTCGGTCTATGAACTGCTGGAAGGTGAAGACATAGCTTGAATAGAATTTCCAGAATTGAATTTGGACGATGATTTAAATTCCTTTGAGCGTATCGAGATGCTTAAGTATTCACTTCTAAAACTGATTAATAATCTTACACTGAATATGTAGAGCTAACGACAAGCAACAATTACAATTAAAAGAAATCATATCTAGTATTTACACATGTATCTCATGGAGATTTATTTACCTTATATAAGTTTTAAACCAGATAGTCTTTGAAGAGAATGTTGGTTCCAAAGAGAATGTTAGTTAGAAGATTTCAGTAAAGTGGCAAGTTTGTTTTCTCAAATGTGAATTTGGCAGAGTAAAAAGTACACACTACACTTTAAGGAATCGCCTGTGTGCAATAAAGGGACATATGAAGTGTATGCAGAATCGTTCGCAAAACGTTTACTGTAAATGTCTTGTAAACTTTCATCAACAGAAAAAGTAATTTGCTCATTGCCATAGACTGCTAGTAAGGGCAGAGGCTGTGCGCGCAGAAACCACTCACCCTGTAACTAGACCACAAGGCACTTCGTTTGATATGTAAATTATCCTACTGTATGCATTAGTATATTCGGAACCAGAATTATAACTGCCGCTGGTGCTGCTAATAAGAATAATGAGCAGTGCTTAGAGAAAGCATTTGCTATGTGATCCTCACCCATAAAGCTCTCTCATTATGAGCCATCCCCCTAATGATATTATCATTTAGTCAGATACTTCCCGCTAAGTATCGATGTCATTAATTCAGAAACCCTCTCTACGGATAACGATCCTCAAGAAATAAGGAAGATATTGATTCCATATCTTTAATTCAATGATCTATTTCTGGGTGAAATAAAAGTGAATGCAAGGGTAATAAATGGAAAAGGATTTATTTTATAATTGTTCTGTCATGGAATTCTTTTCTTTCTTTGTTTTTGAGAAAAATTTTTTTTTAAAGTGTAGTTCAGGGTGAAGCGTCTTTCGTTTTTGATCTGAAATATAAACAGCTGACAAAGTAAGTTTCAGTTGAAAACAACATTAAATATAGATTTATCTCATTGTTATATTTATTATTTCTATATTAGTGAAGCAGAAAACATGCTCATAAAATAATTTATGAACGTTAAAAAATTCACCTTTACATTTTTGGGCCTATCTGTAAAATGCATAATGCCATTCAGTATAAAACTTGCATGAGAATCCTGCGAGTATAGTCATATAGTCACATCACTGACTCTCCGACCTGCCTAAAGGCACACAGATAAAGAAAACTGAATGACCGGACCGAAGCAACAGCAAAGAAGAACTGTGGTTGAGCTCTAAGGACCATCACCAGCCACGGTACAACAATTCCCGAAGGAAGTACGTCCCGTCATCGATGGGATGAGCCGGATTCCCCACTTTTTGCTCAAGAGATATACCATTTTAACAGATTTTAATGGTTATTTTCTTCTAATTTGTTGTTTTGTATTTCCTTTCTGTTAAAATCGTATATCTCTTGAGCATAATTTCAGGGGGTTTTCGGGTCACGAGGAATCATTATTAGACAAATGTCTGTATTTCCTCACAGAAAAAATCCCTTTCTTTGAATCCCTGCCTGAGGATGACCCTTGAAAAAGTCTTCAGGCCGGATTCTTTTTTTTATATTTTTTATAATTTTTTTGGTTTAATTTTTATTTGATTTTTTGATTTTCCTTTTAACTTGATTCTAATACTTTTGTATATATATATGCTTACAGTGGATCAAAATCAGGCCTAATTTGTTAGTTACCGTTTGGCAACATTTGATACTGCCAAATGAGTAAGTCAGTTTTTCCCACGCTAACGAGGTTAGGCTTAACATGTTTTCAACCAATTATTTCAAACGATTCTTTTTATTTTTTTAGTGTTTGATGCATTTAAAATTAAACACTGTTAATGAATCGGTCTTCGGGATTCATTCTGAAGTACTTTTGAATTAAAATAAAACAGAATAAAGGAAATTAAAAACTTCCAATCTGCATTGCGCAGTGTGTTCTGATTGTAGACAACTGTAACAACATGGCCGAATTTGTTAATCGCCGTTAGGTAACACTTCGACCTCGTCCAGGAACACCAACACGCGGTTTCATAACATTTCAAGCGAATCCTGTAGGTGATAGCTGCAAAAATATTTCTCCTTTAAACCAGTGTTGTGATCCCATGGTCTATCACTTGCTGTTTCTAAGAGGAGAATTAAGTTCAATTTTCGAGTGTACATTTTGCCTCACATTCTTTAGTTCTTTCATTGTTTTATCTTATTTTGCAATGGACTGAATTTGAATATAGTTGCTTTCAGACTTTTTTTTTTTTTTTTTTAGTAAATATCAAATTTTTATTTTGTTTCTGTAATGTAACTTCCAAATTTCAATAATTGCGAGAAGAGCCCATTTTTTTTTTCTTTGTAAATATCAATTTCTTTTTATTCTGTTTCTATGAAATAGTTCCCAAATTTGAAAAACTGTGAGAAAAGTACAATTTGTTTCATTGGTGAATGTGTATAGTTATTTAAATGAAAGGTTATTTGTGTTTACAAAGAAATCTTTGATGCAGGTGATTTTTGCGAGTGTACTTTTTTCTTTACATTTTTTTTCTTTCATTGTTTTATCATATTTTAGAGTAAATTGAATCTGAGTATATCTGTTGCTAGACTAAAGTGGTTTAGTAGATGGCGAGCGAGCGAAGCGAGCTTGGATCGTGAAGCAATACGAAAGGAACTGTGTTAGCAGTTCCTGGGGTTTAGCGAGCATAAGCGAGCAGGGGGCGGACCCCCTAGTTGAGAGAATTTTAATCGCAATAAAGTTGTGGGATGACTAAACTCTTTGTGGGGCGATTCCGCGCTTTGTAAGCGGTATTAGATAACCTCGTATCAAAGACAGTGCACGTGACTACCTTATGGCAGAAAGTCCGTTACCTAATGGATGCCTTCTTTATTTTATAGATGCCTCGAAATTAAAGTCGAAGTACTAATAAACAATATTGGAGTTAAACTTAACTAAAATCAATTATTAAAGAATTTTACAGGGAGCACAAAAAATCAGGGAAAGAGGAAAAACGTTTGGAATGCCCCGATGCGACGCAAATTTCTAGAATCTAATTTTCAGAAGGAAGCTGACATTCACAGTTTCTCTAGAACAAGAACACTCCGAGAACGCTCTGCAGCTGGCCGGCTTATTTAATGGGAATTCGGAAGTTGGCGCCCAATTGTGCCGAATCCAGCCAATCCAAACTGAATTCAGGAAATCGACAAAAGTGGCCGGTTTGGATAGAATGATGTTGTCACTTCTTACACATTCGGCCCATATCATTAAAAAAAACCCAAACAGACCGTCATAAGCCGTATCGAAGATTTTAACATGAGGAACTCAAAGACTACTCAAAATTTTTACAGGGAGGAAATTCCTTTAATTGTCAACTTTTGCAAAGGAAAAATAAGCAAAAAAGAATCTACAGTATAGATCAAAGTGGTCCAGGTGGACCCCCAGGGGTCCATAGGAGTTCACAAGTTGTAAGTGGGGGTCCACGAAAAATGTTCTGGTTTTCATAATAAAGAACAAAAATTTTGACTTAGATTTACCTATCAACGTAGGTAGGTAGCATCATTCATTAGATAGGTACTCAGAAATATTCGAGACTCAGTTCAAACACAGAATTGAATAGAACAATAGATAATAGTGGAAGTGTACACCACAAGTCGAGACCTCCAAAGTGCCGTCCGTGCGCCCGCTCGTCCGGGATTTTTGTTTAGACCTGCAAAGGGATGAAATGCGACTTGCGCTGTGCTACTTTTTTGAAACTGAAAATGTGCTACTTTTTTTTTTTTTTTCTTCTTAACACCCCCAATTTAGGGTGATATTTTTTAGGAGTTTTGAGAATACAGTAGAAATGTAGCAGCAGGGGGTCTACCGAAAATAGTAAAACTTTGAAAGTGGTCCACGAGAAAAAAAAGTTTGGGAACCTCTGGTATAGATGAATCGAAGCAACAACGGTGCAAAAGCTTGCGAAAGTGTAGGAGTAAAAAGGGATGGAGCATTTTTGCACGCATTTAATATCGTTGGAAAGTACCAATAATGCCGCAATCATTTGTGCTTTCAATGCTACATGAATACAAGCATTAAAAATTGCATAGAAAACGATGAGTAACGATAATAACGCAATGCAATCCAAGATTTATTTTTAGTTATTCTTCACAATTTACAAAAGAAGACAAATAATTATTCAAAATAATTAAAAAGAATTTCACTTTCATCCTTTGCAACTTCAAATAGTGTATCATTTTAACTTTGCAATGGCCTGCTTTTAGACGAATTCATTCTTCCAACAGCCCCTTGCGCAGTCCTTCATTATGAAAGTAATATTGAAAGGGGAAAAAATCGGACGAAGCATACTTATTTAAACCTAACGTCGTGTTTAAAATTCCGACATGTGTCTTAAAATATGATGCCAATAAAAAAGCTGTAACATAAACAAGGGAAAAAATCGTTTGGCTCCTTCTCTTCCGCCTCATTACGCAATTCGCTCCGCTGTTCCAAATAGAAATAACTACTGGTTGTGACGTAAAAGAAGGCACTAATGAGTGATTAAAAAAAAAAGCTGTCTTTGAAAGAGCTTTCTCCATTTCTCTTTTTTCTGTTCCAAGGATATATATATATATTTTTAATTTAAAAAGTAGGTATCATTCATTCAACGGCCACACGTTTCAAAGCAACCGTGCGAAACTTTCCAATCCTTGTGCTCAAGAAGAAGGGTGGATGAACACGCTGGAAGGTGCTATATTTCTTGTTTTCGATTCATCCCACCCCCCTCCCACAAAAACCCGCTCTATATTTTTCTTTTTACCCTTAATTATGCTCGTGACACAGCTGGGCCTTAAAACTTTATTTTCTAGAAAAAAAAGGGAGGATTCTGTGGCAACAGAAGTTTCGGAATCCATGTTCCCAAAGCTACTCATTATGTTTCAGCTATCTGGCGACGCTAAAAATTAAAGAACATAATTATTTTCGTGTTTTTACTTAGTTTGGGCTCGTTCCTTGCGGTGACGTTCATTGTAAATTTAGGGAAGCATATTTGCATTATTTTTAATTACGTCTTCGAGTGCGCCCTTTCTACTTTTCTTTTCTATTTCTTCATCAAGGAAAAAAAATGATGATTGTCAGTTGTACTTCGAAACTTCATTGTTAAATACAGTATTATTTGAATGCTGCTTCAAGAGATAAATTTATATGAAATGAAATGTGTCATTGCTTCTTGGTATGAAATAATATATATATATATATATATATATATATATATATATATATATATATATATATATATATATATATATATATATATATATATTCGAGTAAGAAGTTTACTTCTGTAAATAGTTTTTTTTCTTTGCTCTGACAATGAGACGGTATTTGAATAAGTCATAATGCATGCGATAATTGCTTTAAGCTTTTCTTTTCGTGTTTGGGGGGGGGGAAGATTTCGGAGGATAATCAAGTGGAAGAGTAGAAACATAAAATATGTAAAGAAGTTCCAAACTATGAAGCTTTCTTTCCTCTTATACAATATTTTCAGCGCAGTTTAATTTTTTTTTTTTTTTACTATTTTTTTACATTCTGTTTTATTAGTTGTTTTCACTTAACCTCCCATCTCTGTAAGGAAGGAATTTTTAAAGCGATTTCCCACTCACTTACTTATCTACCAGAGTTTCAAAATGTTGAGCCCGTTGCAATAACAACGGGAATATTTTAGAGCAATGAATTCTTTAATTTAACTGAAAACTCATTGCACAGAAGTAGCGCTTTCTAAAAATTATTGTACAAGGGATTGATTTTTTGATCCGGTGATATATGAAATATATATATGAAAAATATATGAAAGAATTAAAAAATAAGAAGTGATTTTTAACAAAAGAGTTTGACACTTTTTTGTTAGTTGTTCAATAAACAACTGGACATTTTTTAATCAAAAATTATTACACTAAAACATTTTTTAATCTTCATTTTCACATTTTCAAAAGCACGCATTTGAATGTTTTGATGGATAAATTTGAATCTATAGCATTAAACTACAGTATTAAAATTATAGCATTAAAATTTTTGTAATAGATTCTGAATTAAATTGAATTTTTAAAAAATATAAAAAATAAAAGATTGTACAGAAATGAAATGTATATCATTAAAACATAATTTTTCGAGTTTAAGATAGCACAAAAACATTTTTATGAAAAAATAGTATTGGAAGCAATGTGTATCCATTTCCATAGTTTACAGATTATTCGTCTTGCGACAGTTATGCCAATTTTCGCGCTTGGTTAAACTGTTTTTGTTTGAAGTTTATTTCTTTTGCTTCCTGTTTCCTCTGCTTGAATGGAATTTTTGGGGACACGGCTGGTGCTCTCCTGAGCATTTCTAATAATATATTACAGCTGTATTAATTCATCAATCGAAGCGTTGAATTAAGTGCAACTTTAAAAACGTTCAGTGAAGCAATCTGAAAAATTCCTATAGCGATTAGTTCATACTAGATAGTGTTCCGTTCGTCAATAAATAAAAAGAGCGATTACTCTGCCACGTGCATTAGCATTTTATGTAGAGAGAATTAAGAAATGAAATTTATATTAAGGATTTTTAATTTAAGAATACATTGCTGATCCCTTCTGTGTGCAAATCTTAAACGTATCCTTCGGATGTCTTTCCAGAAATTTCGGTACTTGTTCTCTCCGTTAGAGGGCTCTACTTTGTCTAGCAAAGAGCGTTCGTGGCGTGGAATTAAATTACATTAAAAATGCGATTAAAATTCAAATTTATTTAGAGTACTTCTACAAGCGTCTCGCGTTTTTATGACTTTGTTTTTACAGCCATACATTTGAAAAAAATGCAAAAAATTAGTTTGAATAAAAAATTTACTATGTTATTAATAGATAAAGGCTGAAAATTTATCCTTAGAAACAGAATATTGCTAATGCGAACTGTAATTATTATTATTCTAATAGAGGATTAAATACATAGTTTATTCTCAAATAAAAATATTTATTTTTAGAAATCTTGAATGTTAATATAGGGTAATTTCTTCACAATGATGTTTAATGTAGCAGTTTCAAGCAAGGATGCAAACTTAAAAATCTTCAATAGATTTAGTTACTTGGACAAAGTGCTAATTTATTTTTATACATTTAAATTCTTTTATGATTGGAGCTTCATTGCTTCTTAAAATTCATTTTATCAGAAATTTTTGGTAGCAAATTGTCTCAAAAATATATGAAAAATAAATAAAACTCACAATGAATTATGATGAATTTTTTCTGAAATCAGAGTAATTTATAATTATTTTTTTCTAAATTGAGTTATTTAGATACTAAGTTATATTGATTTGAATTGATCTTGTTTGTGATGAAATGTACCCCTAGTATATGTACTTTTTTAATGAGGTCAAGGAAAAAGTGGGTGTATTAACATATAAACAGGGAGAGTTGCGGATAAATTTTATAGAAAGACGAAATACCTTCTAAGAAGAATCTGCATTAGGACCATTGTGCCATTTATTCTTTTCGGGCATGGAGCGGACATAAATCTGAAGAAAATTAGAGAAGCCTTAAATGTAATTCAACGGCGTCCTCTCATCATTTTGTCTGAGACATATAGAACCATTTCTACCATACCCTTCCAGTGATAACGGGGATTTTGTCAATGAATCTCAGTTCGAGAAATGTTCATTAAATTTCAAATAAGAACTACTAGTAATCAAGTTAGAATAGGAAGCAAATGCTTCAGCTGTAAAGATTATGAGATGCAATTTGACAAGTTCGAACAACACCCTGCAGGATGATTTATTCATGGTTTTCAAATAAAAATTCCGGATATGTATGGAATAGAAATTTTTACAGATGTATCGAAAGATGATAATAATGTAGGAGCTGCAATAGTAGTATACTACTGCAGAAAAATATATAAAAGTCTTGTGAAATTTTCGAACCATGCCACAAGTTTCCAGGCAGAAATGTAAGCTTTAAAGATGGCCATTGAATATTGTGAAAGGATGGAGGGCGGACAGAAATGCTCAATTTTTTCAGATTCTCTGTCAATCCAATAAGCCATGCAATCATCTCACAGTTGTAATAGGGAAATATGGACGATAAAAGAAAAATGTAAAAATTAACAAGTGGAGAGAATTTAATTAGGTTAAGGCGCATATTGAAATATATGGTAACGAAAAGGCGGATCAATATGCAAAGTTGGCGGCACAGAAAGAGAATGTCGATATAATTGTTCCCAAATCAAATAGTTTAAGATAAGTTACTTTAAGATAAGTGGAAAACAGAAAAGAAGAAATAAGGTTACAATGCTTTGACAGATGGTATGTGTCCATAAAAAGGAAGAGTAACCTACGACTTTATGCATAATCCAGAAATAAAAATACCGCCCAGTGATGATCAGAATTATATCAGAACATTGGAGATTGCCTCCATACTTCCAAAGATTTGGAAGAATGTCGGAAGAGAATTGCATCTGTGGAGTAATCGATGCTGTTTACCATTACTTAAAGGAATGCAAAGAAGCCTCAGAACTAAGGAATAATCTAAAAGTTGAAAATAATGACTTAAGCTCAGTACTAATAGTGCCAGAAAATCTTAAAACCCTGAAGGACATGTTGTTGAAAATTGACATTTTTTGCCAACTATTTGAAAGTTTAAAAGTATTTGTCTTTCTTCTGTTGTGAGATACACATTTGGAGAAATACTTGAGATTTTCCTTGATTTTCCTACTTGAGATACAATTTTGAGAAGATTTTCTCAAAGTGTTGACCTGCTCGTAAAACAGGGTGACAAATGTGGGGGAAGATGAGGAGAAAGGTCAGTGATTGACCTTCGAGCCCAAAGGTCGAAGGGTACTAAGGGTCGAAGAGACACTAGTTCGGAGAATTTGCCAGTAATATAGATGGATTCCGTTGAAGACAGCAGTCGGATACAACAAATCCTGTCGATACTACCTCGTTCAGTGGTGGCGGAGGGGCGGTCGGCTGTACACAAGAAGTATCTGTATTTTGCCTAAAAAAAGGTCCATTAAAATCGTTGTTCTTAAAGGAATTGTTGCAAAAAATCTAAAAAAAAAAATTGAATGGTAAAAATATTTTAGAAGCGATTATTTTATTACGAAAATTAAATACCTGTGTTTCGGAAGCGAATGTTTTCGAAATACTTTTTTCATTTAAGGATTGGAATTTCCTGATGCCTGAGAACGTTTTTTTTTTTTTTTTTCCTTTCTTTTTCACAAATGATTCAAGTTTTTGTTGCGAGCTCAAAATGCTTATAATAATGCTTTTCTATTTATTTTTTTTTCAGATTTCTTTAACAATATTATAATCTTATTTTCTCTTCTGGGCTATTTTAGTCGACGAAAAATATTGTATCACAAACGTTGACCAAACATTCAATAAGAAATATTCTACGATCGAAGAAAATGTAAAAGATACGCCAGTGAAAATTCTCCTTTCCTTTATTCTATCCCTTAGATGATATTTTTTAGAAAAGATCATCTGGAAATGCGGAATTTTTTCTTTTTTCCACTACCGAGATGTAACATTCTATGCTTTCTATTTGCAAATCTCCCTCTTTTTATATCGAGAAACGACGTCTTTTCAGAAATCACTTTGTCTTAAAAAAGATTTTTATAGGATTTGAAAATACTGTTTTTTGCGTTTCATATATTCCTTAGGCTACTGTATTCCTCAGGTTAAGCTTTATGCGCTTCTTAACAATATATGAAATTCAGACAATTTTTTGGGTGGAGTATTCATGCATGGTGGGTATTATCTGTTTCATTTTGATGTTTTCTTTGCATTCCCTAAGCATCATTCGCACACTTGTCATGAGCAAAATATAGTTTCAACGGTTGTTTCAAAGCTTCCCAAGATATTGCATAAAATGATCCAGGATTATATTAAATAACAAAATACTTTTTGGCGAAGTATGAAAAACATACTTGGATTGAAAATATGCTTCAAAAATACATGATATGCACCACTTTTAAAAAATTACGCAGAAATAAAAAAAAAATAAAAAATCTTAATCACCCTTTTGAAAATGAATGTTTTTGATATAATTTACCTAATGTATTTAGAAAACAATGATGCTTCATAATATGACATGCGAATCGTAATAGCTACTGTTGCAAAACAACACATAAACACAGCACGAAAACTCACTTTAAATGCGGCTACACGTTTTCCAAGTAGATACTGAGTAATAAAACCATTTTTAGGAAGAATTTATGGATATAATTTATCTGAAAAATGAGTGTGGCGTGTTTATAAGTGAAAAGAAGCTAGCCATCGCCATCCTTATTCGGCAGTACTGTTGAATGTGAGTCCTTCTGCATTTCTCAGACTGCAATCCCAAGAACAGAATCGCTTTCGATCAGGTACAATAGAGGAAGAAATCTCGCGGCAGACATCGCAGATGATAGCTCAGTACGGCACATAACCACTGCATTCACCTACTTTTCTTGTAGCAACAATTGGAAGGGATCAATGGTACACATAAGACTTCACGATAGTGGACTGTATGAAAGACGCCCGGCAGTGTGTATAGCACCGTATGACACGAGGCATACCACAATAAGTTTGTGGTATGTTCTCATAGGATGCCACATGATATGCATGCGCACATATAAACTGGAATTTAAATAACTCCCCCAAATTTTTGATTCGATTGAGCAGCCAGAAACGCTCAAGACATATTTATTAGGTCCCAGTATATATGCGTGGGTCGGTGTTTCTTTGGACAGAAGCACTGATCTGTATACGATCTCAAGACGCGATATGATCATGCATTCAATTCAGAAACTTGTTCTTTTATAAGCTTTCCTTTTGTATATTTTCAGGAGAAAAAAAATAGCTTATCGGTTATTTTTTGTAACTAATTTGTGAAGATTTCTTAATGTTTTCATCAAAGTTAATTAAATAGAAATTTCAAATTTCATTTTGAATTATGTTTAGCTGCATTATGGTTACAACTCTCAGGGCGACATTTTATTTCTTGATCTAAGAAACTCCTGCAAAACAGCAAAATAAAAACGGAATTTCATCGACTGCTTGAATAGACCCATTTTGTGCCTTAGAGCAAATGAGCTCGTTGCATACATTAAATTTCAAAAAACACTGAGCATGAGCGACAGAAAAACGTTCAGTGAGACAGCGCATTCATGGTTGTGAGGCTACTTTACACATGACTATGACTACAATGCCGTGTGAATTTGAAAGTATTTCGTACTTAGTCGCTAATATACATAACAATATCTTTATCTGCCTTCAAAACAAATTAAACATCACACATTCGAAAAGAGTTGGAAAACCATAAATCCATAATATAAATATATAGAAAAAGAAGAATAGTAGAAAAAATTATAATTAACGATCATTTTTAAGGTAATATTGTTAATTTTAATGGAAAATAATTCGTTAAAAATAACTATATTTATTGACGAAAAAGTAACGATAACTGTAAAAAGTTACGATACTATTTTTCCAATAATTCTAAAAATTGGAGCTACACGTCTAAGACAATCCCATTTGTTTCCATATTGCAATAAAAAAAAACTTTGATATTTCAATGTATCAGATTAAGCTACTCATTTAAAAGTCAGAAGCTTTATTTTCTCTCTCTCTCTCTCTCTTTGCTATTATACTTATGTAAAAACAACTGATCCAGTTAACAAACTTATATCCTGCTGTGAAAAACTGAAAATTCAGCCTTAATAATAGACAG
Source organism: Argiope bruennichi (assembly GCF_947563725.1). Taxonomy (NCBI): domain Eukaryota; kingdom Metazoa; phylum Arthropoda; class Arachnida; order Araneae; family Araneidae; genus Argiope; species Argiope bruennichi. The sequence goes on along the minus strand of NC_079156.1, from coordinate 137,902,201 downwards.
ACAATTTTCTCCATTTCTCCATAAAATAATTCTAAAATTTTCCAAAATAACTGTATTGCATGGGTTTTGTCACATTTTTTTATTTAATGTCCTTTTCTAATTTTTCGACAGAATCATCATATTTTCTGAAAAGGCATGTATTCTAATAGACTTAGCTATCAGTTTTTTTAGAAATGTCAGTTGGAATGCAACATTATTTTCATATGATTTTTTTCGTTATTTTTTAATTCTTAAAAATTGATTCATTGAAAACTATAGTTATGTGTGTCATTGATTTCAAATTTTCCTTGAGTCTTACTTCAATATTTTTACCGCTGTCATGAGAGAATGATAACGCAGTTAGGGGTTGTTTTGATTTATGCTAAAGAATTCGAATGCGTATGTTATTAAATAAATGCGTTAAAAACAAATAAACTGCCACTGACATCCAAAGACTGATTTAAATCTGTAGCTTCAACCATAAGACTGTAAACGAAACGCATCCGTTTTGCTAGCTGCGTTTTTAAGAGCAAATATAAAATCACAGACGAATAAAGACACAAAAAAATTCCGAGAGGTCCATATTCACAAAAATATCGACCGGGAACGATTTTATAGATGACAGTGTGCTATAAATGTGCACTTCGCTTATCGGAAAGTAAAAATCTACCCACAATTCCTGAAAAAAAATTTTAGAATATAAAACATCCATCAATGGAAGGAAAGAAGGAGAATTTCGTTTATTTTAAACTTCTGTTCTAGCGAAATCAACCTTCGCAAACCTTTCTCTTTTCCATCAAACAAAATATATTCGAAAGCAAATTCAAAAAATAATGGGTCTTCTATCGACAACTGGGTTGATATGAAACCGTTCTGAAATCGAAGTGCATTCGAGGATGCTGTCACGCATAGGCACTGGCGCTCACGCAATTCCTCCAAGCATTCTTGCAAATGCTGGTTCACAACCGCCTTTTCGGGACGCTTCGACGGCACAAGGGAATGGCGAGCGATGTCGTCCAGCAGTTCGGGGTTTTTTGCTGTTGTCGTAAATGCGTGAGCATAAAGGATAAATCTTGGAGATCAAATGGGATGAAAGTGACAATGAATGAAATTCGAGAAGGAAGACTACGTGAATGTAGCCAGCCAATATTTCGCAACAGAATATATGGAAATATGTGATCATTAAGCCATATTTCCTTAGTGAATAGATGTTTTTTTAATACATTTCTGATGAAAATACAGGCGAATATAAAGCATTTTCTACGTTTGCATTTATCATTTAAAAGGGCATTTTTCTTCAGCAAAACTAAACATTCATTTGGGGAAATTGTTATTTAACTTATTAGATGAAACTTGCTTGCTTATTAGCCAATCTTATTAGTAATCAACGGCTTAAAATAGAAAAAAAGTGCAAATTCCTAGATTCGAAATATTTGGAGTGAACTTAATCCATTATGTTTTTCAGAGATAGGTAGATGGCAATATATATTAAATAAATAATTATTATTATTTAATAACAATTAAAATGGCTGCAAAAGTCACAGTATGTTTTGATAGTGTTTATTAATATTTTGTGGATTTCAGAATTCATTAAGAGGCAGCAGTTCTTATCAGACGTTGCAAAGTAGTTGGCCACAGGCATTTAAAGAGGATAAGTTTTGCGGGTAAAGGTCCTTCCTTTGGCCTAAAAAAATGTTAATTAGATCTCGAAAGTTCTTTGAAATTACCTTTCTAAAACGTTTCTAATGCCTCAAAAATTACACATCCCTTATTTTATAATTAAAACAATATTATTTTTAATGCACTAATATTAATAAATGAGTTAATAGTTAATAAATCTTATTTATAATAAATGAATTCAGAATTAACTTCATAATATAACAAATTACCCTGCTTAACCATGATTTTTTTTTGATATATTTGACAAATAATCTAAAGACTGTTCCAAATATAAAATAATCAACTTAGAACAGGATATTATCGAATAATGGAGGACTTCATTATTTATTTAATACCGCAAGGTGCATATAGTTAAAACATAATTACCTTCTTCAAACAAAAACATAGTAGTTGTTTTTAGATCAGAAATAATCTCTCCCAATGTTCATGTATAATTCATGGTAAAAGTAGACGTTTCTCCATTCTTTTTCTTCTTAGCAGTTTATTATCTTCAACACGTATGCTTCACATTCTAATCTAATACTTGAAAAGATTAGACTGTTGTCTACCTCAAAAACTGTTGTGATCACATTGAACTTTTTATCTGTGGAAAATGAAAAAGCAGCCCTTCTTAGAGCTTAAGCTCCCCAGAAAGAAATCTAACATCACAACCACCTTTTTCTGCTGTTGAAGAACCACAAAGATTGGAACTTCGATAAATGATGCATCAAAATATATGTATAAACATTTGATACGTTCTTAAAAAAACTGTTTCTTTTGTTTCGTTAATGAAATTGTTCAGAAATGCATATAAGTGTAATAAATATTATGACTATATTAACATGTGAAGGACTAACACTATGAAATTTCATTTATAATACAGAAGTTTTTCAGGTATTTCAAATGGTTTGCTATCACTTTTGTCGTTAGTAAGTACCGTATTTTTACAGAGTACTCTATCCCCGTTACATTCAACAAGTGCTGAATCAATGCAATATATTCTATCCGCAAATTCATTATCGTGATGATTTAATGGATTGTTATCATCAATTTTTCAAAAAAAAACTTCGATATATGACGCACACTTGCATACTGAACAAAAATGTGATTTAATCGAAACGTGTTGAATGTTAAAGACATTTTTTTCCGCAGAAAAATGTCCCCAAATAAGGGCGATTCTCGGATACATTCATGTGTTTATAATCTGGCAATATTTGATTTTACATAATGAATTAGATAAAATTTAGAATTCGTACCCTTTGTTGAAATTTCATTTTCTAGGTTAAAAGGCTGTCAACAAGTAAAAAAATCTAAGAAAAGTGTTCGATCTCGTTCCAACTGAATGGAAGAAATTATTGATTCGGTAATTTATCAGTGATAAAATTCTTTTTTTTTTTTAATTTTAGCTTTTTGAATCAGCGAAAAAATTCTAGTAAGCACGATTCTACATAAAAATAATGTTTCATTCTTTGCAGTGCGAAGAAACCGTCACTCCAAGGAAAAGATGGACCCAATATTTCATTAATAAACTTTTCTGTCGATAGAAGATCAAGTTTTCCTGATCAGGATTTCCAACACTTTTTAAAAAAGCACGCGAATGAAATCAAATTCAGATGATATAATAACGTTCCGTCTGAAGCAAAACCAAATAATTTTATTAGTAATGCAGAATAGAAGGCTTCACAGAGTCTCATTAAAAAGTGGAACAGTATTAGAAATAAGAATTGGGTTTGAAAGCGGATTATTGTGATGAAGGAACGGAAAAATTATGATGTAGTGGGAAGTATTTTTTTTCCTGCGGAAATAGCTGTAGGTACGAGTTTTAGGACAAAGGGCAGCACACATTTTGCGGCAAGGATTTTTTTTAACTGATTTTATATGTATTTTATTTGTTAAAATGAACGTGGTTTTAGTTGTTACTCATCAGACCTTGTTCGTAAAATATAGCTATTGACAAACAATTATAAGATTTATGCTTATAATTGTTCATAAGTAAAATACAATTTATAATTTAAGTAAAATATAGCTATTTATGAACCATAATTATTATAAGATTTTAAATTAGGTTTAGGGTATACATTTTATAAGTCAGTGGGATTTGTCTCCCAAACACTTCATCACCTACTCTCTAGCAAAGGTATTATCACAGAAAACGCTTTGCATAGCATTGACTTACAATCATTGCAAAATAATAATCTTTGACGTGAAGTTTAGCATTTTTACTGAATCTATAGTATCATCCTTGGCGAGTTATTTGATGATGAATCCCTGGCCTGCGATTCATCATTTCAGTCACTGCGATGGCATATCACTTATAAGTAAGCTTTAAAATGCCGAATTCAGATGCATTTATCTAAATGAAAAAAGAAATTTGACATGAAACTGCATTTGTAGTCACAAAATCACATGCCAAATGAGATATATGTAAGTCCCTGCGACTTTGAGTGATGGCGCTTACGTGTTTCAAAAAGTGCGGACTGACAGAGGGTCCATCTGTTTTTGGATTTGTTTCGGAATTGGATAGGTGTCCAGACAATAGATCTTCATTCTCTACAGAGAATTCTGTCTATCTAGATCTTATCGTTTTATAGTTTTGTTAAATTGTATTCTAAGAGCCGGACAGACAGACTTCCTCTGAGCGAGTTTTGCTCAACATTTGATGGAAATCTACAAACTTAACACCCAAAAGCAGTCTTCTCATCCTTCCAGGTGAAAGCGTTTTTCGAGCTATCTTTGCACAGACGGGCATTTTCGAAAAATGTGTTTTTCGTACTCGGGGAGGTTTGCAATGCGGAGCCTTCCAGCTCAGTTCTTTTGACGATTCCTACACAATCACTCTGCATTGCGTGTACGAGAAAGTGAAAACGGAGGGGAACATTGTTTTGTTCCACTTTTGATTTTTAAGTATGTATTTTGTTCACAGCATCCCTCTCAATATGTCCTCATTATATCCTTCGTGTTCTCTATTATTGCAATATTTTCAAGAAAACTGTCTCAATGACTATATTAGAAATAAACTTTTCTGCTCAAGTTACAATCCATGTCTCTGAAAGGATCCTATGTACCGTTCGTTCGTTCAACAGAGCTTTCAGCTTTGCATGAGTCCAGAAAATGTCTTGAAAACAAACAAAAACTGTAATCCACATTTTTCTTTCCATCTCATTCATAAAATCCCCGGAGGGGAGCTATTGAGAAATTTTCTGACTTCAGGACCAACAAGAATTCGAACTTTCATTTTGTTTCCTTATTATAACATAACATAACACTATTCCTTGCCACCTTTAACTATAACCTTAAGATAATTTAAACATGAATAAGAGGATTTAAACAATGTCCTAAACATGAAGTAAAAGACAAATCACAATCCTTGTGGGTAATGATTCTTCCCGCTGGCCTAATAGCGTCAAAATTTAATGGTAGGAATTTCCTGAACAAGAGGTTTTGCGAACTGTTTCATTAACTCTAGCTTCATGTGCAGTAGAAGCAACAGAATTCTGTCTCAGCCACTTAATGGTGCGCGAACGAAATTTGATTCTGCAAAAGCCGTGTTCTCTCTCGCACATCATTCTTTTCTTATCCAATGATATGGTTTAAAGTTGCAATCCTGCATGCGCATAGATATCTCGGGCTGTTTCCTGCTTAATCAATGAGAAAATGAATGAATTTTAAGTCTACTCAAATCATCCGTTGATGTTCATGCAACGTTATCTTCACCGTCATCAAAGCTCTGCACCTTGTTTTTCTTTTCTTCTGGGCGAGTGAACTAAGGTTATATATTCGCATTCGTTGCCCTTGCGCTCAAGGAAGCAATAGAAACTTAACCCAAAGCTGCTAATAAGTAGTCACCAACCAATAGATAAGGAAATAATCAGGAAGACCCATTTTTTTAAGAAACCTTCTGACCTATTGACAAATTTCAATTCGTTTCGTGTTAGAAGAAAGATAAGTGATTTCCTTAATGCGGTAGAATATAATTTTGCTTTTCTATCAAGTAAATTCTTATTACTTAATTTAGGAACAAGTAATTCAGCTTCTTTATTCGATAAATTATATTCCCTTATTCAATTCACCTTGATTGAAACATTGATATTGACCCATATTCGCTAGTTCTCCCTCTGTTCGTATCGTAAGAAACATTCGAAAGATGAAATTTATTCTCAGGTATCGCTGGAAGCTTAAGAATATGGATTCACAAAAATGCAGATTGCAGAAACTAAATTTCCTGCGGTTAGTTCGACTTATGTCGATAGTGTTCGCAATACAAAAATGTGTCATCGGAGTAGTTCATGGCTTCTCTCCAAATCACCGGGGCGCCAAATTCTATATTTTTACCATCAGTCCATTGTTGTAAACGCTTTATTAGTCTTACACACAATATATAGAATACAAAGTTTTTCTTGGTCACCAAGCCTAACTCCAAAGTACACAAGATAAGACCTTTTAACAAAGGCAAAAAAAAAAAAAAAAAAAAAAAAAAAAAAATTCTGTTCCGTTTTAAGGAGCACTCATATATGTTACAAAATAATGAGAACAACGTCTTCTTATTTATATCATCCTTTCTTTTATCTACCTAAAATAAGAAATATTGTAAGTTAGATGAGGTTCACATCGTTTTCCTGATCCTCAGTCTATGTCAGTTCATAGCACTTTCTTTAAAGCTAGTGTTATTATACACAGCCAAAAATATTTTCTGATAATCACAGTTCTCATTCTTCGATTATCCTCATCCATTCTTGGGAGGGGGGGGATTACAAGAAAAAAGCAGAGTGTGCATTATAGCTATCAAACTAGAAGGTGGAGAGGGGAGAGGAATATGTTGATGAAAAAGGCATATGTGATTCCTCATTAAACAATGCCTCCTTAGATGATGCCTTAGCATCCGCTAAACTTCATCGGCTGACTATGACGCTATATTATATCAACAAATGTTGCATTATACAGCTAATTTAATAGTACAAAGAGGAAAGGAAAACACAGGAACCAGTCCAACATAACCATTACTCAATGAGTTGATTAATAAAATATACAGGGTGTTGCCGAATTCGACCGACAAATTCAGACGGGTGATAGTAGGCATCAAGAGTATAAAGAATCACCGTACAACATGGGATCCCAAACGGCGTTTAATTGGTGAAAATCGCAAAAATATAGAGAGTCAGAGAACTATTGGTAACTGTAAAAAATTAATAAAAAAATAACAAACTTCAACTACTACATAAGTGATTATGTTTCAGCTACATAAGTGAGAGCACATTCTTAAAAGTTTCTTTTCATGCTGGTAACATGCGGATTGGATGTTCTAGAGGGTCGTAAATTACTGAAAGTGAAAAAATAGTTTAGAATCCATATTTGCAAATATATTAAAACTTGAAGAAAGATAAAAGCTTTAAAATAGAATCGAGAAGAAGCCTCCTCGTACGTAAATTTCCCATGCATGCGAGAAAAATAAAAGCAACGAGCAAGTATTCATTAATAAGCATTGCAGAATCGATGGTCATTAAACTTCATTCGCAATCAACAAGTCAGATTTCACGAATGCAACTAAAATGGGCTGGTGCTCCATCAAGCATTAACCAAACTGTCGGTGTTCCCTGCAGTAAATCCGGAGGAATGTCTGGAAGAAAACAAGGTACTTTTTACCGCTGAGGCGTTCGGGCAGAAGATAGGGTCCAAATATCAAACTTGTGTTGTAAGTTCATGTGGGGATTTTCGAATGACCAAATATTTGCATTGTGCATGTTGAAGACACCTTATCTCGTAAAGCCGGCTTCATCTGAGAATAAAAGTCTAGCAGAAAAGTGGGCCTCTGCAAGCATCCAGCGTGCGAACTCCACCTTATTGTGATTTTCATTTTAAAAACGTTACCTGCAACCCTATGTTTTCTGTTAATTTTTCATCTAGTTAATGCCTATTATCCTTGCTCCGGATTTGTCTTTCGAATTTGACAACTCTTTCTGCGAACATCGGTACTGATGTTGCAGCGATATTTTATGGTTCTCATTTTAGTTTTTCTTGAATATCTTTAAAACTCCCCAGTTCACACACTTATATAAAATTATAGACTATTAAATTCCTTACATTTTAAAGGCTTTATTTTTCTTCAAGTTTTAATATAATTGCAAATATGGGTTCTAAACTACTTTTCCGTTTTCAGTAATTTACGATCCCCTAAATCTTCAAATCCGCATGTTACCGGCATGGAAAAAAAAAAAGAAAAGAAAAGAAAACTTTTAAGAATGTGCTTTCATTTTTAAAAAAATTCATAGTTTAAACACCATTTGTTTTTTTTTTTCATTAATTTTTTACAGTTCCCAAGTTTTCCGACTTTATATTTTTGCCATTTTCACCAATTAATCGTCATTTGAGACCCCATGTTGTATGGTGATACTTTACCATCCTGATGCCTACTATCACCCGTATTTATCCTTGTGGAAGGCGCAGCTTGTCCTAAATTGGACCTTGTGCCAGAAAACCTTAACTATACCATACTATACCATACCTATCATCCGTCTGAATTTGTCGGTCGAATTCGGCAACACCTGCACAAATTCTGACAGAGATAAAACCGCTTTGGTTATAAAACCTACCGCACCGAATAGAGTGGAAATAAGTGTGCAAAAATTCCAAACTTTTTGTTGTTCTGTATTACATACATACAACTTGTTTCAGTGGGCCGAATGTGGCAGCAGGGAAGGGACGAAAGAATTCACTTAGATAGGTGAACGTTTAGAGATCTGTTCTCGCAGCAACTTCTAAAAAATTGACATAGACGACAGTGAGATACACACTCTCAGCACAGATTTCGATTTTATCTATGGAAGCTTAGTGAAAAAATCTCGGCTTCGGAACCGAAAAATTTTGTCCTGAAGATCCGATTCCACAGAAGATACTCCATAACCACCTAGTGCACTAAAAATGTATGCAGATTGTCCTTCAATATATATATATATATATATATATATATATATATATATATATATATATATATATATATATATATATAGAGAGAGAGAGAGAGAGAGAGAGAGAGAGAGAGAGAGAGAGAGCGCATGTATATGATGGGCATGTTGGTTCTATCCTCCTCATCTGATCATGTTTCAAAACGAGTAAATCGATCCTAGATGTCCCTCGTGAAACTTTCAAACTGAAACTTTGATTTAACTCAATGATCTATAGGTAAACATTTCGGAGTTTGGAATAGGTACTCTTTAGTATCAAGCGCAAAGATAAGAGATTGCTAAAATCAACGAACACAAATAATCATTTCTGATGATGCCGAATTTTTTCCTACTTTCTTACAAATCAACTATATTTTGATGGTAATTACAATTTTGTGGGCAAACGAATTATGCGGAAATGTGTCAGATATTTAAAAGTTTTTATTCACATCTCAAAGACCTCTAATTAGTTCTGCGATGATTCTTACTATTTCACTCCTGAGTCAAGGAAAAAGTTTTGTGCTGAACTACGCGCGTCTATAAATGATCTGTCCATTTTGTGTGACATAGACTTTTTTGGATGTTTTAATATTAAAAACATCCAATTTGATCATATTATAAACAACCACGAAATGAATATCTTTTTCGTCATGGGAATTACTTATTGGCATTGATTTAGACGGTCTCTGGTGGATATTTCTCTTAGTTTGAATCGACGCTACGATTCCCAGAAATAGAACTAGTTGAAATGTTTCTCTCTATAAATTTGTTGCAACAACGTAAAAGGTATTTGCCTGACTTATTCAAAATATCTATAGAAATATTGCTCCTCATTTTCCGAAAGATAAAAGAGCCGTTAAAGGCGCATTGTATTAGTATATCACATTTCTCATACGGCAGTAATACGACGACATGGCGTTCTCAGAAGAAAAAGAAAAAAAAAAGAAAAAAAAAAAAAAAAAAAACAGGTACCAGCTTAAGATTAACATTACGCAGTATTGTAACATTCAAGTTGGTAGAATGCTGATAGTTGATTGATAATGAATGCGACTCTTCAGGAGCGCTGAAAGTGAAGACGTCCTCATCGTCTCAGTCAGAAAGGTGCGGATTATTTTTCAGGTTATCCTACCAACCTGTCTTATTTTATTTAAAGTTATATGCCTACGTGTTCCTTAACAACATATTGGAGGTTGTGTTTGAGATGGAGTTACAAATGAAACACGAATGAAGGCCAATTTCTTCCGAAAGTCCTCAAAGAAAGCAATCTACTCCCATATACTAGGGAAGAAATGGGACATGTACTTCGGGCATTATACGGTAACCACACTTATACCTTTATCACTTATATTTGGCAGGATTCCGAAAGAATCAAATGAGATTAGTTAGAGTAATAATGGGTTATCACTATTATATCTTTCATTGCGTCTATCTTATTTTCTGTCAGAATGAAGGATTTTGATTGACCGTTTTTTTAATCAAACCACAAACCAATTGATTGGACTAATGATGATTATTAGGACTCATTTTCATTAGCTTTCATAAAATGGATTTGCTCGTATAATTTTGGAAGGAGTGAATGCAAAAAATGAAATGCCATTGCATAATCACAGTAAGGCTACCATAGATTATTCACACATAAAATGCTTTTAACAAAATAAGAATTCTCCTTCGTGCAGGAGACATCATTCTGTTTTCTCAGGAGCAAATAGAAAAAGACTTCCGTTTTCTCCTCCTTTTAAGTACGATATTTCTTTTGGATAAATCAACCTAATTATATGCAGAAACAAAGACGTGCCAGAATTTGATGTAATTAGATTTGTTTGAACGAGTTTTTGGAGAGAGGAACACTTTCTGTGAAAAGAGGGAAATGGAATTAAAAATGTCTCTTTCGTGATTTTGAAATGAATAAATTCCCTTTATTTCTACGTGTGTCTTGAAGGAACCACTTACAGTTCTCAAAATGCTAGGGAAATTATTAAATATTTGTTGCTCTATTAATCAATCGCAAAGTTAAGAGATTTTGAAAACTTTGCTGTTTATCTTTTGCCTGCCATTTAGTATTTATGACATGAGTATAGTATTGATAACTATACATCCTTAGTATGATTGATTATTGAAGATGTTATTAATAGATATTTATTCTTTTCTTTATTTCCATTGATTTATCTTTTTCCGAGAAGAAAGGAGGGACATGCATTTAATTTTTAAAATTCTAATACTCCTATTCATGCCAACATAAAGAAGTACAACCTCTTAAATAGTTCGAATCTCATGTCTGAAGCATTGCCGCACGGTCATACTTTAGCCGGGATTCGTGTATCTCTATTTCATTTTTAAAGAGTGTTCTGAGTTCTGTAGTAACAATATTGTGTAAACAAAGCAAATCTTTTTAATGTCGTCTAAAGGCGTGAGAGCATAGATCCAGTAGTTTCAGCAATGCAAAGTATTGCCGCAAAATATACTGAAAGATAGATTTCTAATGACTGGTTTAGGTTTACAAATACTGTAAACATTAGTTATAGTGTCCTGGATTCTTTATTTTTCCATTTTGAAGATATAAATGAAGTCTTGAACACCAAATTGGGAAACAAAGCCCATTTATGGAGGAATGCTTTTTCTAACTCTTTTACAGTCATGGATGTGTCCTTTATGCAATCAACGAGCTTGGCGAAGGCCCTTTATTCCTCTCTCTATCTTCCGAGATCATCTCAAATATGCGTTCCCGGAGAGAGATCCAGAGAATGAGTTGGTCAGTCCATTCACTCCAAAGATATTCCTCAAATAGCCTAGCCTAGCGAGTTCGAATATTACAATCTATTATGATGCATTCATCACCCATGCAGTACCAGCATATTGGCTTATATATGAACCGAAGATCACTTTATATTTTGCAATAGTGAGTGAGCATAAAAATAATTGCGATCACTCAGAGAGATTCCAGTCGAAACCTTACGTCGTCTCCTCTTTAATTGTCTCTATCAATATTTTTAGATTAATGCATCTGGTGGAGTCCATATCAACACTTTCCAGAGAGAGTCTCTGAATTCATCGAACGGGAGTTCAGAGATCCACAGTTGCACGTCTATAATACGTCATTGTGTTCCAGTCTTGTCCAACGAAAAGGGGCAATTCTCTGCCGTCGATAAAGAGGTACACAAGTGACCTTCTTGCATGGAGTCCAGGATTTCGAAGAGTTCTTTGCATCGTGGTTACTGATATTCTCATCCTGTGGCAGCAAAATGGTTCGAGACATTGTAGTTGTCCTTCTTAGAGCGGAACTTCCTAAAAATAATATGTTGAAAGTTAATTTCTCTTTATAAGGCAATGGCATGATAATGAAATGTGTTTTTATTAATATTAATGCACGCAAACAGTAGATATGTTGAATATGTATTGTCATTCTGATCTGGCGCACATGAACTTCTTCCCGTCATCACACACGCTGACTTCTTCTGTCACTCAACTATGAGTAAAATCATGGATATCCTGATTTTTAGATCTTCATTCATTCTTCGTAAAAGTTCCTCAAAGCAGATTTGCGTTACGTGCAATACTCTGCAGAGGTGCAAACGATTCCGCAAATCTTTATTCGGAAGCTAATATGCCCTTTAGGTAACTTTCTCAGTCCGATGATATTTCCGATAATGTATTAAGATGCGCCTCCCCACACCGGCTTCCGATCGGCCTCGGATGGTATCTTTCATTTCCTTCGAGCGATGGCGAGGGAAGACCTCCTCATCGGCCGGATGTGTGTGTGTGTGGGGGGGGGGTGAACCAGCAAAAGCATTCGGCGTAATCTAATCACTGTCTGGCTGAGGAATGTGACCCGGTCGTTTGTTATGAAATAAATGCGATAGATCCAAGCGATATTCGGATAGAATGCTTTATTTATGAAGAAGATGCAGAATATTTATTGCATTATAGTCAGGAATCTCAGGTTGATTCTGTTCAGAGAGTTACGAGTTGCGTAGTTGCGCTTATTGAAATGTTCCCGATTCTGACATTCATATTTAGAAGAAATTGATGCGCTTGGGCGGAATTTATTCCCAAGAACAGGTCCACGCTAATTGGCTAATTTCATTACAAATTAATTATTGCAAACAAAATTTATGATGGAATAATTGTACCATAACTTTGCTGATAGATATCCTAAGGTGTTTCAAGACTGTATCGAAGCGAGATGACGTTCGACATTGCTCATCATACCTTCTTAGTTCTCGTAACGATGGAGACATAACATTGCTGAGCAGTGAGATCCTGATCGTTTTTATCGTGGAAATTCATTCCTTCGAGAGAATAAGAAAAGTGTTGCGAAAAGAAAAGCATTTGCTTTGATCGATGCGAACAAAACATCAGGAAAGAACTGGTTCTCCGATGAGACATTTGCGAAGTATCAAAGTGTTATTTTTGAAGAAATGTTCTTCGCTATATTCTACTTAAGTGTTGTCCGCAATTCTCATGTTTGATTCTGTAGCTACGCTGTTTTGTGCCCAGAGTTTATATTTAAAACGAAAGGTTTTGTTGAAGGTAAATTTTTTTAGTTGATCTGAAACTTAGTGGTCGTATGGTATTTGCGCTCAATAAATTTCCCCCTCAAGTGTCAAGAAAGGCTACCACATTATAAATTTTATCTTTGCATGTAAGATTTGGCGATTTTACAATGTACGCCAAATGGTAATCAACTCACTATGAATGAGAAAGATACTCCTTGTCTCTGATAACGAAACGAAACTTCTCTGAGAAAAATGCTGATGACCCTTACCACGTTTCAAACGAGTGTTGAATATAATAAATATAAAGTGTGAGAAATTTGCTTTAAAAATGTATTTATTAAAAGGAATACGTTTACAATTTTCCCACATGGAAGACATTTATAAAAATTATAATTCTGATGTGCATAATACAAATTTAATCCAATAAAATGAATTATAATTTTTAGTTTTATGAGGATTTAATCTTTATATCTCTTACTGTTTAACTTTATTTAACAAAATGAAAAAAAAATACATAAAAAGGGCTTTAAATTCAAATTTAAATGGATATCAATAATGTTTAATTCTTTCTATATGTATGTATGCTTTTATGTATATACATTCCACAAACTGATACTTGAAATGAGATAATGTAATTTTTACGTCAAAGCTGTTCAAATATAGTTTTTTTTTTGTTTTTTTGTTTTTTTTTGCTAAATAATAAGCCTTTTGAATAAATGATAGGAATCATATTAATAATTTTAAAAACAGCTGCTGGTTAATTCTCAGGAGGAAAAAAAACACATTTTCAATAAGAAAATGTTGATAACTGCTGCAATTCCTTCAAATCTGAAATATATTACTTCATTTTCTAGCTTATTTACTGTCAGATTTAACTATACATAATCTAATGTACCAGAAACGACATTTAAATGCAACATCTAAACGGCTACATAAAAAATAATATAAAAATAATAAAAAGGCATTAGAATTTTTTTAAAAATGAATATAATTTCTAAATAATTCTTTTTCAATACTTCACAATATGCATTATATGGTCACTTACATTTAACAAAAACTGCAAACATTTTGTCTCTGACATTCAGCATAGTCAAAACTGTTCCACATTTCTGTTCATTTGTATGTAACTAAAAATTTTTTTAAAGTTTGAGAGATTCAATTAAATAACTTGGTAGGAACGTTATTCTTTTCAAAATATAAATTATGATTACTCCTATATAACCATGAATTGAAGAAAAATAGTTGTAAAATATATTGTTACACAAATGCTAATACACATTAAAAAGCATTTTTTAAAAGTTTTTATGAAAGTAGTAACCAACTTAATTTTATAATTCAGATTTATGGTTGCTAAATTTACTTAGCTTGTTCTTGATCGCTTACTCATAAGAGCATATGTAACTTCAAATTCTATTGGACATGTAATATTTATTACTGTTCTAAAAGCCTTATACTATTCCGCTTTTTATGCAATGCATCTCTTTTAATTTTCAGTAATCTCAACAAAAATGGGAACTTGAAAAACGAAAGTGTTTAAATTTCAACTAATAAAAAACTTTCTCATTCAGCATTAACTATGCGCATTACAGATAACATTCTTATCTAATATTAATTAATTTCACTAACATTGATCCTTATACATACAATAATTTATTACATTAAGAAGTAACAGGATTTAAAAATGGATACACTTTCTAAAAATTACAACGCCATAACTTCCGAAAAATTACAGTACAAAATTGATTTTTGCGTTAAGATAAAACTCAAAAAATTTTCTTTTTAATGATATTAATGCTTTAATCTACAAATTAAGTTTCGATGTTTAACGAGCTTTTAAAGAAATATTTTAACTATATTTTTCAACAATGTATTTCGCACAAAATAAAAATAAAATTTAATCCTCAAGAGCACGTCAATGAAAAAAAATTAGCTTTTATCAACCTGTTGCCATCACATTGACAGAAGTTCAAATTAAAAAAAAATAAATCAACTAAATTTCAGCAAGTGTCTGTGTGAAGCGAAAAAATTTGAAATATATTTTCTAAAAAGTAAATGGAGGAAAAGATTTCTATGACCTTTTACAATATCTATAGTATTAATTAAATCAAACAATTAAATTTAAGGCAAACATGGTTTAATATATATATTGGTTAATTACTGTATTCAGTGCCCATCAGTTAATTTTAATCAGGGGCACGCATCTAATAACAAAATGGTCTAAATGAACTAAACAATTACATTTTATGTTACTTGAGTCAATAAAGGCTCCGATGAATTAAGAATTTTAAATTTTTACACAGGTTCTTTACATTACTCTTTGTAATCCTTTTACATGTTTACCTTTTCACATTAACCTTTGAATCTTATTTGACAAATTTTTTTAAGACATCAATATTTTAACTCTAAGTACTTCGATATCTCCTCTCAGAAAACATTCAAGGCAGTGCATCATTTTGGGGTTTTATTTAATTATTTTATGAAATTTTGACTGGTAAAAATACTTAAGAGTGGTAAAAATATGTAGACTTAATTTTCCGGGAAAATTCATATATATTAATTTTTTGGAGCAATGAACAAGTCCTCTTATGCGGCAAATATTTATGCATCTAATCACTTTTCTGAGGGTTAAATAAAAACCTTTGAACTTCAATCAAACTAAATCATTCGTTAAAACTAAATAATTTATGTAATTTGAATATCACTCTTCTATAAAAATTGGCGGCGATTTTAGAACACTTCATAGTCCGTTTCAAAGAAGATACGCCAATCTTTTACCAGGATTTCTCAACAGTGATTGGCCTATGATTATGAAAATATTGATTGTTCTAATATTGATATGTAAAAACTGACAGATTTGATCGCAGAAGATAGAAAGTCTATTTATTGAACTTGAATTAAAAGTTGAAATGTAAGAGTATTTCTCAGAATATGACTCCTTAGGACAAAAGGACTGTGTAAAATTTAAACTTCATAATTTTTTCATAAGAATATTTATTGACTGAAGTCAAATAAAATATTTTCATTTGCATCATTTAAATGTTTTGAAAGTAAAAATAAAAACTGAATTTTACGATGAATTAGAGAAATTTTTGTTGAGTAATTCTTTGATACTGTATAAATTACAAAAATTATTCTGCATTGCATATACAACTTCAATGCTGAGCGACTCTACATTCAATTTTCATATTCAAAAAAAGGTGTGCTTGATTTCAGTAAAAAATGTTTTTATATTAATTACAGTTTAATATTTCCACTCTAATTTAATGTATAAATTTTATGAACTCTGACAGAAATTAGTAAGTAATACAGTGAACAGAACTGTTTAAGGCCTACATAATAGTATGACTGAATTATATAACTATCAAAATCTGAAACTTTGATAGCTAAATATTTTGCAGAAAAAGCTATTAAAAAATCAAGTTACATAAAATAAATTTGAAAATTTTAGAGATCTTTTATACTGGCGAACTGCTGGTCATCAAAGGCGGCCAGTTTCTTAATAAAGATATTGCTATGTGAACTATTGTAATATATATACATGCACATACATTTTTTCCCCTTTTATGAGTATAGATAATAGCGATTTTCAAGAAAATTCATTCAGAAATATGAGATTGTTCAAATATTAGTAACTAAAACAGCTATAAATTCCCTTGTATCTTACTTCTTTTTAAATGCATTTAATTCCGCTATTTATTTTTCTGATAAAAAACAGTCTTACTTTTCTCTTAATAATAGAATTAATTATCATTTATTGCAAGATATAGGAATAAGATAAATGTATGTACAAGATCTCATAAATTCAAGATCAAATGAAATTTTTACAAAAATTATCACCATTCCATTATCACACATTAGCCCGACCGGAAATGCAGCTATGCAAAACATGGTTTACGAATAAACCGTCACCCCTCTAGATGCGCGCCAAGTTTTCTTGCCAAAGGTCCGAATCCCAGTAAACCTACAATGCAACAGGGGTAGGGAATAATGGATGGAGCGCAAATGCCCCATTCCCAACTTAGTATATCACTGGATTGTGCTACCGTCACCGGAAGGAGCGTCTTCAACTTCAACCGTCATCGCTGATCACTGCTGTAAGAAGTAACAGAAATTTAATAAAACTGTGTATGTAGGCTGCATTTAAATTGAAATATGTGTTAAGAAGCCATAATGAGACCATTAATAGTCCTAACTACGAGTATTTCAAGGGGGGAAATCTACAGAACGTTCAGCGCACCTACATTTGCACATATTTCGCATATCAACAGAATATGAATTCGCTGCTGAACTTTGAGATGAATTATAAATGCGATTGCTCATTCCGCGATCTTACAGTCGTTCCCTCTTTATAGAATTATGGTGATGTTCAACTAACCATGTTAATGGTTAAACGATTGACTTATATAAATTTTTAAAGCCGCGCATCTTTTCAGTTCAGTTCTGTGGGTTGTGAAGTAGTATTCACCGAGATCTGCTTTTTAAAAATAATGTGAGGAAACTGTAAGGGTATTTATAGTGAAATGTGACAGGAAATCGACAATTTGACTAGTATTTCCCCTATCCTTAATATTAAGCATTTTGTCATTAGTATATCTTTAGGACCGAAAACTATCCACGATGTCCCTCCGAAATACGATTCCTTTTGTCCGAGAATGCAAGGTCACTTCAACTGTCATTTCTCCCTCTAATTTCATAACGGCGAGAGTAAAAGAGGGTGGAAAAGATTGTGACCGAGTGGAGCTTTCCGTCGAATCACTTTTCAGACACCTTAGCAATTCCAGTTATCGAACAGCAGTCCATATATATAAACTCTTCTTTATGATGATTAACATAATTTTATTTAATTTTCTGTCTTTAGTCATTAAATACGTAATAGAGAAAGGGAAATTTCAATTCCCAAACACTTCCATCCCCCCCCCCTTTGAACTAGGTAATCCATCTAAGAATTCGCTCAAGATCTTCTCCTTCTCTATACTTCCCGTACGATTCTAATTGAAGTCATTCTCGTCATCGGGTTCACAAGATCGATTTTTACAAATATCGGAAGATTGTTGTGCTGCTCAATCATCTTGGAAAAAAATTGGCAGCCGTAACGTAGCACCATGAATCAATTTCTTTTAGTTTAGAATCAATTTTTTTTAGACTTAGATTGGTTAATGGTGTTAAGAGAAAAAGAGTTTCTTTTTTTAAATCAGCTACAGATACAGGAATGGAAGCTTCATTTGTAGCGATTCTTCTCAGTTGATGAAGTTTCCCGCCGGAACCGTTGTCATGAGTAGTCCTTTCATACTTTATCTGTATGAAAGAGCATCAGCACAAGTGATCACATTCAGAGTGAAACACGCTTCTGCTTCAATCTAACACAAACAGCATCAGAGACAAACTAATAGGAGTAGAATTTTTTCCACTAATGTTAGCATAATTGCTAATAATAAAATCAAATTATATTACCCGATTTTGATAATGAGGCTATAAACTCAATATGAAGTCATAAAAAGACATTGCCTGGCCAGCAAAAATGGACAATAACTTTTCTTTCTTAATAAAATCGAGTAGGCACACATAAATAGAATTTCAATGGGAACGAATGAAGAATGCTGCTTTCGTTACTTTTCTTCTCTAGTTATACGACAGTGTCACTTTCGAAGGGCTGGTCTAGATTTACTGAAATGGAATAAGATTTCTGTCTCAGTCTGTGTTCATTTACAGTTATAATCAACTGATAATTATAATTACAGACACCTGATTATCTCAATATTATCTCCATCTGATTCTGTTGAATTAAAAATATTTCTTTATATGGAAAAAAAGGAATGAAATTAGAATAATTTTTCACCGTTGAGATTTCAAAGAAAAAACGGAATCGATAGTACTGTTTTGCATTGCATTGGGCATGCACCATTCCCGTGTATTCTAAGCTTTCATTTTATAATAAAGTCAAAATGTGAATTGAATTTGAAATGAAGCTTTTGATAATCATCGAATTAAACACAATATTGAACGGTATACATTTCACTCGATTACATTTTCTCTGTTTAAACGGGAATAAGATGCATCATTTCTTTGATTCTCCGCTTGAAAAAATGTCTAGTTGAGAATCCATCCAACGATAATTCTCTTCAATCAATGCCCTCACACCGAAACGGAAGATAAAAATGTTTGAGAAGAAATCGACCTCTTTGTTTGAAGTAAAGAAGCGAATATCAAATTGCTTCCACGAAGTGCTGCTCTGCCCCAGAATTCTTTTTTATTGTGTTATCGAGCGAGCGTGAAATCAGACTTCAGACGTGACAAGTGAGGTAAAAGAACAGGTTTCTTTTCAGGATGGTGACAGTGCGTAATTAAAAGAATGGAGTTGACTCAAATTAGCAGGCTTAATATCCGTCCCCTTGAGATACTTTTTAATGATTACTTGAAACCATTAATGGGCTAATTAGCACGTTAAGGATGGGACATCGGATTTTGTAATAAAAAAAACGATAAAAATATGGAACGCTCTTTTTATTGTTTGATTATCAAAATGTAAACTTATATCGTACTAATATAATATTCGAAACGGTATCGTCGAATAGAATGAGTGTTGGAAAAGCTCAGAGGTATCCATATATTTCTCAAAACTATATTCTAATTAGATTTATATATCTTTGAAATGTTCCAGTTGCCTTCATTTTTGAGAAAACTACATAAAATTGATAATGAAAGTTTCAGTTACACACTAAAAGAAAACTGCTTTCGAGTTCTTTTAAATAGTAAAAGTAAATTTTAGTTCAGTAAAACAAAAATAAGTTATGAAAATTCAAAGTGTGCGCTTAAACATATTTCTAAAAAATTAACTTTTGACTGGAATTTCAAAACCATATTTAGTTTGTTCCAAATAAATTTATGTCTGGTAACAAAGAGAAAGTAACAGAAAAAAATTAAAAAGTGTGTCGCCTGAAATATATTGAAATTTGAAAATGATACATTTGTTTAATTTTATTAATAACATATTTCATTTTAAAGAGGGTTTTTTTGGGGGGGATATTTGACGCATTCATATTTTAAAACATAAGCATAAAAAATAACATTACTCTAAATAATTAACAAAAAATATCCAAAAGAGTCCAACATTCCCTTAAATATGCGGAAAAAAAGAGAGTTGTTATTTCTAAGACGTCTCTTTCGAATGTAATGAATGGCGCGTTGTTTGAGATGATATTTTATCGAGTCGGCGCTCTCTTTTAAAGTCACACTCTCTGTGTAAATGAAACGATTTAATTATATTTTGTAAAGAAAGCTTTAAAAAATTGAATATTATCATATACAGAGCCAGCTTACAGTATGCAGTAAGGTTCTTTGTGTTTCAAAATGCGCATATAAATATTGAGCCTGATTCTGATGCATTAAGATTTAACGGATTCGTTTTAACTGAGTAAAGCTTCAAACAAAATGAATCGATATCTTGCGTAAATGAAGTTCTTTGTTTAAAATGTAATTTTTCTATCCATCACAAAGGAGTTATCTCTGCCACTCAGAGTAATGTTTCGCTGTCCATTCGCCCGCTCAACAGGTCTACGTATTGTCTGCTATGTTTACTGGATATATGTACTCATTTATTGTTTGTACTATTCCCTTCTTTGCAGGGTTGGTATGGTGTGACGACCAGGAGTTCCGACTGGTGAGGTACCTGATGTCGAATTACGACTCCGCCGTCCGTCCATCTCTGTCGGTCGCTCAGCCGGTGGCCGTCGCCTTCCGATTCTCGCTGCTCGCACTCCTCGCCATGGTCAGTGACCCTCACTCTCTCTCTCAGTGCTCCCTCCCCGGCAGCGTTTTACATTCCTCCCTCTCCTCGTTGTCAGCATCAAAGAGTCACAAATGAAAGATGTGTGAATATAAATATACAAATGAAAGATGTGCTCTTATCATATATCTCTGACTTATTAATACTCTTTTCGTAACTTTAATCAAGGCTGTTTTTTTTTTTTTTTTTTTTTTTTTGCCATTATTTCAGACCAGAATCGATAAGAGATTGCTCGGTTTGTCTTTCCACGAGTGTGTCGATCTGTAGAACTCTATGTAAGAACTGCCACAGAGCAAAAAATTTACGATCTGTGACATCCTGTAAAATAGGAAATTAAAAGCACTGAAATATATCCGCTATTTTCACGCTTTTTTGCTTATTTTCTGAAAAGCACTTGCTCATTCATTCTGCTGTATGAAAAAATCCTTTATCATTCGATCCCAATCCTCAACATCGAAGAATCGTGCTCAAAGACTACCTCGAAAGAACGCGTTTGTTTACTCGTTTCGGATTTACGATCGATTTTTCTTTGTACGGATTTCGCTTTCGGACGGCGACTGTGCTCGCATTCGTCGTTAACAATTGTCATGGAAAGGATTCTATTATTCGCAGATCATTACAAGTTTCGCTTCATTGCTTACGAATTACAATAACTGAAAGCCTAAGAAACATAATTCATTTGAAAGAGATGTTGCCCTGATTGCTCATGAATCAATCATCGATTTTTCCCGAGACAGTGGCATCATTTCTTCTGGGAACTCAGACAATAATGAAGATCTAATTTCGGTTTACATTTATGTATGCGTAATAAAGATTTTAAATATCTCAATCTAAGGCTCTACCGTGAGCACAGTTGCCGATACTCCATTCTTTGCTAAACTACCCTACGACATTGGCAGTTTTTTAAAAAATCTGGGAAGCACCAAAATTTGCAAAAAAATAAATCTACCACGAAGTGACTAAAAGGATTATCATTAGAATATCGTTCTAGAAACTGTTCAAAATTGAAAAATCTTTCCACTTTTCATTTTCAATATCCGTTCTTACCTTTTGTCTGGCGACTTTCCTGCTGTGACTGGTGGCCCTTTAGCCTCCTGTTTTCGCCTGCTTGTTATTACAGCATCCGTTTCAACACACAGCAGTAAGAAGCAGCTCTGCAAATCTTGGGTAACCGTCGCTTCGCCTTGCAGTTTGGAAGGTAATGAATAGAGGTTAAGAAATACGAGTGCATCACCTGAGATAAATAAAGCATTTCAGAACTGATGTCGAAATTCAAGAAGCCTCTTTAATTGGTTCGGTAAATGTGGAACCAGCTTTCTTTTATGAAGGTTTAAATGGATTGGTTTACTAACTGCATAAATATTTCCCAATCATGGTAACAATGTGGAAAAATAGGGTGCGCCAGTGTCATTCTACTTTTGCCAACATCTTTGATTTCAAGTCCTCGGAAATCTTTTCTTTCAGAGGATTTGCTGTCTTATTTTTTAATCTACCCTCGTAGCAAGATTTCAGCACAAAAATGGATGTAGCTTTCAAGCTCTCCCGCTTGTAACAATGCAAATGAAAACATGCCAGGGCGAAATAAGAATTTTATATCTGTTCCTCTTGATCAAATTTTTGTCTTTTTCTTTTAAGCTAAAAGACTTCAGTTTATGGTTTACGAATTCATGATTAAAAATTTAAGTTTGAAGCAAATATGTCCGCTTTTATTCGGCTGTTGAAACCAGC
This sequence comes from Argiope bruennichi, assembly GCF_947563725.1. Lineage (NCBI taxonomy): Eukaryota > Metazoa > Arthropoda > Arachnida > Araneae > Araneidae > Argiope > Argiope bruennichi. The sequence goes on along the minus strand of NC_079156.1, from coordinate 137,879,621 downwards.
GCAGTATCGCCCATAGCGTGATGAGTGTGAAAGAAATCAAAACAGTAATATGTTATTTTCTTTCCTTTTTTCATTCTCTGAAAAATAATTGCGAGATCTTCGATCATATGTAGCACAGAAAAAATATCTTGTATTCAATCTCATTTTCTGTGAAAATTTATTGATATCTACAATTATTTAAAAAAAATATAAAATAAATGAAATCATCTAGTGATTCTAGAATAAATAATGGGGTGAGAGGAGCAACATTTCTCGATCGAGTTCAATTCATAAATGAAAGGACGCCGACTCTTTCCACACATTCAAAGAATACTCCTTTTAAAAAAGATCTCTCGAAACACGAGCCCTGAAATTCAATAGCGCCAACAATAACAGTAGTAATATGCGATCTTATTTGAACATCTCATTTCATGCATCACTTTTCCTTTTCTGCAGATTTTATAAACCAGATTAGAATTAATATTGTATACAAAGAATGAATAGATATATTTTGTTATATTAATATATAAATAGTAATAATATATGAGCTTTCAATATTATGAACATTCATAATATTTTCAACTATATTATTAATGATTTGGATGAATTGTTTCCTTTGCAGGATTTGAATTATTTACTGTGACAATGCCTGTGGTATGGCGAATATCGTAGAAATCAAAGACATCGATAATAACATAAATTAAAATTGAGAAAACAATGTAAAAAATGAAAGAGATTTTTCACATTCATTTTTCTTCATGGAAATGATATCATACAAGACAAAAGTAAGAAGCAAGATTGATAATGACAATCCATTGGCACTTTTGCGGTGATGATACGATTATAGTTTACGATTCACCAGATTATAATAAATCTCACATAACATGAAATTCTGGACTCGAGACAATTTCAGCCTTGCGAAATGAATTCTGGTGCCATCCGTCGAACGATAGAGCACGAATTCGAAAACCAGGTGCTTATCCAATAAATCGAATTGGAGATGAATCAACAAAACAGTTTCCTGTGAACATATTTCTTCCCAAGATTCCTAATTCGGTTCCTTGTTAAACAGCGTAGAAATAATACAAAACATGAACGCATCATCCATGAATTGGCTGAAAAGAAATCTCTGAACTCCGCAGAAAAACAATTAACTAAAAATCAATGAGCAGTAACATTTCAATCGTTCTTGCTTTCAATTAGAGAGAAATATTCGAGTGATCACTTCAAATAAATTTGGAGGTGAAAATAAAATTTTTAAAAAGCACACAGAGGAAACAAATTCCTTTAGGATGACAATGGTTGCTCTTTTTGGCAGTACTGAGATTTTTAGAATAACCATTAGCCCTTAGAACTGATAATAACAGCAAAGACATGCAAAAAAAAAAAATCAAACAAATGGCACATAAACATCAACTAATAAATTTTTTCCCCTTAAGTTTTGAAGTTAGGACTTCAGGCTACTATGTCACCATTACGACTACTTGTGTGGCAAATTTCATGGCTATAAATGCAATAGATTGCCCGGACAAAGCTAAACTTATATATAAAAAAATCCTTTCTTAAGTATCAATAAAAATAAAGAAAACGAAAGACGAAACCGATGAAGTCTTCATAGAAAAGTGTTCCATTCAAAGCAAAAAATATAAAAAATTAAAATGAAATAAAAATGCACACTTATTAAATACGCTGAAAGAGAAGCGATTCAGTGGAGAATCAAAGTAATCCCCCAAACAATCACAACCTCAAAGGCAACGATATATTTGTGAAACAAGTAATAAAAAATGCAAACGACTCATACAGTTTAAAAGTTCCTTTTTTGCAAAATCAGTGATTGTGAAAGGAAGTCCAATATTTTTCTTATAACTCGGAATGATCGAGTTGAAATGTCAGACGGTGACGCCTATCTTCAGTGTCCTGTCTATTTAGTATTATATAGACAGGACACTTATGTAATTCTACGGATCGTTTTGGAGACGGCCCTAACCTTCGTGTGCCCCCGAGAGATGCATTCTTCCAAAAAAAGTGATGTAGCATGTGGATAGATTTGGAAAGGGGTGTCCGGATTGGACGTACGTGGAGGCTTCTTACACCTTCAAGTGTCATCCTTTTAAGATTCCCAGCTTCCAGATGGCACCACTGCCAGTTGCATACAAAAATAGTGTATTGCTCTCATGGCGATACTTTGTTTACTTTTATTTATTTATTTTTAACGTTTTAGCCTTGTTTTGTCTGTTTTTATATTATTTTTTAAAAATTATTTTTCATTAAAGGAATAATAGGCAACACACAAAAACCTTATTTTATATTGTTGTAACGCGTGTGAGTGTATAAACACAGTTACTAAAACACTGGAAAATATTTAAAAATGCTTGGAAACGAAATAAATTAAAATTTTAGGGAAGTTCGAACAGAAATAAAATTGGTATAATTGAAACATAATTTTTTTAATTTTTAAGTAGAGAAAAAAATAAGATTTTATGTGATAATATGTAATAAATCATTGAGAAAGCTGTTAAAATTTAAATAAATTCTTAATAAGTTAAAAATCTATTCAAAATTTTGAAAGAAAAAAACTTTCTCCTGATGAACAGTTTTTGTCCAAGAACTAATTGCAAGTTATGAAACGGTTTGATGATTTTCGTGCCATATTCATAACATGGAGCAGTTTACACACAGAATGCCAGCTTTTACACATTAAAAACATTTCTTTTTATTTACGTTTCAGCCCACCCCTCGACAACAAAGTGCTACTCGGCCAAATTCTGCTCATTTACTTCTTCTTTTTAATCGTGCGGACATTTTTCAAACTGTGAATGCTTTATTCAATCTTTAATCTCATAAAACATTTTTGTTACTTTTTCCAATCGAAGCTATATGAAAAGCTATGAATGAACTCTAAAAGAGAATACGTGCTCCGCTTATGTTATTGAACATCAGCTGTAATCCCTTCATCATGACTGTAACAACTGCAATCATTTTAATGCAGCCAATTCTTGCTTGTGTGACATCAAAAGTTTCCGACATTTTAATGTATCCCACTCTTTTCTCACAATGCAAATTTTTGATTCGAATACAGAGTGATATTATTTGATCTCATTATTTCATTATGAGCAAAAAATGCCTCTGACGCGCATTTACTTGAAATAAAAAAGGAGTTTACATTCCATTCATATTAACAGGTTAAAGGTTGGGGGATATTTCGATTGATTGGAAAATTTCAGTATGGTGTTACTAAAAGTTCAGTATTATAATTTTCACTTCTTACATAGCATTTATAAATCACTTCCTTGTATGTTATCAAAATTTGTAGAGAATGCTTTATTAGTTTCATAAAAGCAAATTTGAGCTCATTTGCATTTTCTTCTTTCTCCTTTTAGGATGAGCGGCAAGGGGTTGTCTCCACGAGCTGCAGAATTACACAAGTAAGTCGAAGTCATTTGTCATCCTTTTCGTGCAAAACCTTCCGTTTTCAAATAATATCCAACTGTGAGGGAATTCTTTCGTGGCAGTTTATTGCAAAGTTCTTTAAAATTTCATTCTTATCTATTTTTCCAATTTATTTATTAATATTGCTCGATGGTAATGCAAGTTTTAATAAACACCTTATTTAATCAAATAATAGCAGTAAGGCAATATTGTTTTAACTAATCCAAAGCACTTTATTGATCTTAATTATAGCAGGTAAAATTTTAATGTTCCAACTTTGATCCTAATACTGATTATAACGGGAGGTAATATGTCAATAATTTCCTGATTTCCATACAATATTCAAAGCTCTGGCCCATGACGACGCGCAATAAGCCTACTTATATAATAGTTTTTCAGTGCAATTGAGTTACAAATTTGCGATCCTTGGGTCCCGAAGCCGAGATTACCAAATGGCACCTGTTATGATGGTAAGTTTAGTTTAGAAATAAAACTGACATTAAAAAAACGTTCTTCATTTGTTTATTTTATAAAAAACAGTCAATCAACGAGCTATTCTTCAAAACAACGTAGAAGGAGAGGTGTCTCTTCAAAGATTGTCCTTGCTGTCTAACCACAATTCAAAGCCCATTACAAAACAGCTTCCTTATTCATTCGACTAATGAGTCAAATCACTCAAATACAAAATAATACTGTAGATAGCTACATGGCGCCTGAATGAAATTTGTTTTTTTTTTCTTTTGTTTCTTACTTATAAAAATTTGAAATTTTGTACAAATAAAAAAACTACCTTTCTCTCATTGTCGAGAAAACTCTCTCTGATGTCATAAAACAACTTTAGACAATTGTCACATAAGATGAGTTCTGTCTTATTTGATGGGGAAAAACGAAAATATTTGACATCAGGTGTATCAACCTCCGAGCTGAAACAGCAATTTTTGAAGGATGCTTTCAAATTTTAATTTGACTGAACAGTTACCGCAAACATGCTAAACTATCCAGCTGTCTCATATTGTGGTAGTCGCAGGGACATGGAGAGGTGTTATGTCTCATATTGTGGGAAAAAAATTTCTATTCTTCTGAATAAATAGCACATTTGACTACTATCCCTAAAGTGCAAATGATCTTTTCCTCATAGGTAGTAAAGATGAAGGGGAAAAAATCGGCTTGTTTTTTCTGGATATATGTTGGTACTGATAACTGCATCACTAAGCCATCAGGATCTCTTAGTGGAGCTAATCTGATGTTTATTTAATTGTCTATGGATATTTTTGTTATCTTGGTTCATTTTTTCATAATGTTTTATTATTATGCACAGTGATTCATTTTGTTGTTAACATAGGGGGACAAGAATCGATAACTTCACTGGCAATCGAAATGGATGACAAAATTTATCTTTCAGTCACTGTTAATTCCTCACTTTTCTATCGAACGTCCGCTTTTAAAGAATAGTTTGCGATTTCATCCTCTGTGGATCAAAAGGTATCAGGCGCGCCTTGGTCAGACATCAATAATTGTTTCAATGCGTCACTTATCAGACACTTCCCCAATGTCTATTCCAGAGCAGTTAAGCTATGAACTGCTCTCTAAATAAAGATATCCGATGCGTCTGTGTTTATTAAAATAAAAGTCTGATCGATTTGCCTCATTGATGAAGTGCAGATAGCAGGACTTTCCACAGATTACCAGCAGGATTAATGCTAATTACCGCTATCGGGAGCAGCAAGAAGCCCGGAGAGCGACGATAATGCTCTGTGTGCGCGCGTGCGAGTGAGCGGCGGATTAAGCTTTCCGGGAAAGGTAGGAGCGCGCATGCTAATTAATAATTTCTTGCGTGGGAGAGGATTATGGAGCTGGTGGATGCTATCGATTTTAGCGGGGGAGTTCTTAAAAATCGGGGCCGAGCGCTCTTTCGATTGGGAGGATTAAAGTCTCTTTGCTCAGATTCTTATCTGTAACTGGTGTTCCGATGGTCGCGCTCTTTTTACTCTAATGACGCTGCTCGTTAGCTGCAGAAGTGTGAAAGCAGAATTCATGTTTAGGATTGAAGACTGGGGGCCGGTTCTTTCCGTTTTACAATTTTAGTTTCTTCATTTGCACAAATAAATATAATTTACAGTCAATAATTTTCATTTTCACATTTCGTTTTAAAGAAATTCGATACTGAACTAAATGCAATAATTTTATTAACACGAATGCTTAAAAATAATAGTGTAATAAAAATAATAGTAATGAGTGTAATAAACTTCCGTGAAGCGCACCACGACAGCATGACTTTGCATTTTCTTTTTCTGCCTGTTTCACTTGCTTCACGATCTACAAAACCCAGGCAACACTCAAACCAAGATAAAACTACAAATCATGTGACTGTTACGTCACGTATTGCATTACATCCAGAATTCTGTGAAGTGTAACTTCATTAGATCATCCAAGAATTGTCTCTTTGAAACGCCAACCTTAGGAATTGATGCAAAAAGGGTTTTGAAAACGGTTAGGAACTTTTCATCCTGCGCCGTTTCCTTGAGGCTGGCAAATGACATGATTAGATTACGGTGATTAAGGACTTTATTTAATTTTATTTAATCTAACCAGAAAATAACAATATGATTAAATAAATATTCAATTTCATTCTAATGGCACCGTCTTTTAAATCAATTTCATAACACCGTGTTAAAATAGAATGTTGTTAGCAAGCCGCACTTCACCTTGGCTTTCTAAAACTACTACATTTTTCTTGTCTCAATTAATAATTGGCATTATTATCAAATCAAATAATGCTTCTTTGGATAGTGTTTTGAAATTTCGATGAAAAAAAAGATGGATACAGATCTTCATTTTTGATTGATGGCGTCTTAAATTCTTCAGTAAATCTCAAATATTTAACTTGCCCATAACACTATTGAATTACACATTTCTATAAATATACTTCTACATGAACAAAATAATGAGATAAAGAAAATGTTCCTACTTCCCAGAAAATAATAACTTGACTTTCTCTGCCTTCAAGCGGTGTCTAACCTCATCACTGTATAAAAAAGCATCCACTTATCCCCTCCCCCCTTTTTTTTTAATCTTTTATATATTTTATGGTAACGCACTTGTCGTCTTTACTTCAATATTAGCTTTAAAAAAATCTTAACTTTTACCATTCATATTTAATGCTTTATCCTCTGTGAGAGAAACTGCAGCACAAATTTCCAGCTCCATAGTCCACTCATACAGTCAGGATTTCGGTTAAGCTAAAGTTTTATTTTGAAGGTGCCTGAAGATATTTGGCTCGAACTTGGTCTTTGTTATTTTGAACATCTACTATGCAGTGAACACAGTGAGATCTACTATAAGTAGGCATCGTTTCCCAAAGCTTATAAAGAAAACAAGTTGGGGAACGTTTGGCATGGACATATTGAACCATGACCATGACTGAAATGAAAACGACTGAAACGACTGGACCTTGGTAGAAACAAGAGTTTCTCGAGTTCCGGACAGGTTTAAAGTACTGCAAATGACTAGCAGAACCATGTCTGGAATCCTGTCTATACTGCTACGTTCAGTGATGGTAGGGTGGTCGTCTGTGCACAAGCTGAAGAAGAAGAGCCATTTCTGGATAATAATAGCTTAAACCGTGGTTCTTTAATTAAGTTAAAGTGCGCTTCACGTACCTAGAACCCGCCCACTCTACACGTATACCCATTTCGTGCAGAATAGAAATGAGATAAAACACTGATAGTGGAAGTCAAATCAATTGAATTTCTCATTTAGTAGAAGTTTGTCCTATCAACACAATTAGTTGGTGACCTTGTCTATTTCAATAGTATACTGGACTAATATCACTTATCAGATGTGCATGTACAGATATAATACTACCGATTTGATTTACTTAACAGATGTCTTTTTCTTTCTTTCACTAGAACTGGAACGACGTCCACCTGCGGTGGAACGCCTCCGATTTCGGTGGCGTAACGACGGTGCGCATTCCTGCTTCACAGATCTGGAGGCCGGATGTGATCTTACGTAACAAGTAGGTACGACTCAGCTTCCTGCCACAACTTGTAACGACACATCGACTCGCTGTTTTCACTCGGCCCTCAAAGACACGAAACGAATTTTAACGATAACCATTTCTTTTCTGAGGTAGATTGGGAATATACAATATGAGGTGTTTCGGAGCTTGCTTCATTGCATTTCAATTAGACGATATGCCATCTGCATAACCGTACAAAGTTCGGCTCTGGAGATAGCTACCAAATATCAGCATAATGTTGCGCTCGCAAGGACAGAGATAATCCATTTTGAGGCATTTGAGAGGTATCCTTTGCGTCCTGGGTAATAAATAATCATATCTACGCATATAATAACATGGATTCTGTAGTTTACCAAACTGCCCATGTACCCTCCAAAAAAGAAGTACTTTCATGTATACTATGGGGTTTTTGTGTTTGTGTGCGTATGCATGTGTGTCTGCGTGTGTGTGTCTGCGTGTGTGTGTGTGTGTGTGTGTGTGTGTCGTGTGTGTGTTAGCGCTCCATACACCACGCATTTGACCTATAGCTCTAAATCTGCATACATATATATCTTTGGAAAAGCGAATGTACACCATGGAAGATCTTTCTGAATTTTTAATTTAAAAATTAAGCCGAATTTTGGCGTTTTTTCGCAATAACTTTCGAAAAAATTACAGTTCAAAAATAAATTTCTCATTGTTTCAAAATTTAAGAAAACACATTTTTAATGATACCAATGTAATAGCCGTGCAAATTTTTGCTGAGTTTTGGCAATTTTGTAAAAAATATCTTTCCGCCTTATTTTTCAAAATAAATTAAATTGTAGCTCTGAAATTCAAACTGTTTTTATTCTTTCATCAACTATTTAATAGCGTTATTCTCTTCAATTGTTGAAAGTTAAAACGTAAAAACTTTGCTTCGTTTTGTGTAGTTTATGAGACGAATAAAAAAAGACTTTACAATACCGTAACATTTATGAACTACACATTTTTCAATAACACTGTGATGTTAAGGGACTGATCTCCATTACAGAGTTTCAAATACGCAATGAGCGGAAAATATGTAAGATAATTAAAAAAACACAACTTGAATGCAATTTCAGGGCGTCATAAATACGCAATTTGTGTCTAATTGATTTAACGAAAATTTAAGAGAGCTAATATCCATGGCAAACCAGCTGGACGCCAAAAGTGGCTGGTCAGAAATATAACTAATATAATAACATCTCATAAAAACACAACAAATGACACAGAAACTTACAAATCACACCTCTAGAGTGAACTGACGTTCTTATTCATCTCACCTTTATTTTCCCTTAGCTTTCCCTCTTAGCTAGAGAGCTTACCATTTTCATCGGTCGTTGTATCATCAAAGTGAAGCTGTCGCAGAAGGCAAACCCATTCAAAATCATAATAGATAAATAAATTATTTCAATAATAACGAACTCTTTATGATAAATTTAAAGAGTTTTACGCTATTTGCTTATTTTTTAATATAATATACTGCTTGTTTTTTTTTATTGTTCCTGTAAATAGGGCGAAATACTAAAGAGAAAGCAATTGGAAATAATAGGTAATTCGGACTTTATACCCATCTATTCTTGCTTGTTCCTAGAATTTGCTTTCAACGCAAGTTACAAGTAAAATTTTCCGAAGATCGGGTAAAGAAATCGGGACAAAGAGAATGACATTCAAGCCTCTAATAGGAATACCTGATCTGAAATGCATTTCGTATGAACTTCTAATATCATAAAAAGAAAGAAGTTTTCGCGTGTTATTCTTTCGACCCTTTTTCCCTTTAACGATAAAGTGTGTTCCAAAAAAATAAGTATCAAGGAAGGATAGGCAGAATTGAATAATCAAAAGAAAACTTTGTATACATCAGACATTTCGGATAAAAACTCGAAAGTAAGATGGTTATTAAATAAGCTTTGTAAGAAATGTAAAGATGCATAGGACAAATACTATATAAAGATACGAAATTGTCCTTTTAAAATTTTACAGAATCATCATCACCAACATGCAAAAAGGTACTGCATAAATAGAGTTGCGAAATTTATTTCAGGATGTATATTTTTATACGGGTGAGTTTTTAAAAAAAAGGCCTGGATTTCAAAGTTACGTTAAGCAACCAGTAGCTGCTGTATTTATTTGAAAGACATATGCATCGAGAAGCAAGCTTTGAATGTGTGTGCCGAGCTTTTATATCGACGATGATCCACGGGCATGGACCACAGCCCCCCACCAACCCTCCCCTTCCAAAAAAGGGAATATTGCTGTTTAAAAAAAAACGAATAAAATTTAACCAGGACTTTCCAGGAAAAAGAAATTCTGCCACGGGATCCAGATTTTGATAAAACTGCAATGCAATGGTTTGGAGAATGCGAAATGTCGGCAGACGATTCTGATATGAGCGAAGCAGAAACGATTATAAGCGATCAGGAAGAAAAAAGGGAGCAAGAAAGTGAAGAAAATTCGGACGTAGATTCAGAAGAAGAGGAAGATGGCATGGTTGACATGAAAGATTATTTCTTTGGATAAGGAAAAAATAGATTCAAGTGTTCCCAGAACCTGTTATAGAGTTCACATTTCCAGACGCCTCAGCACAATATTGTTTTGAAGCTGCCCAGAATTCGTCCTAATTTTCACCGGCTATATCTGATTGAAAATGAACCTAAATTTTCTCGACCGACATTTTGATCATAATTGTAAAATATACAAATCTTAAATTTACTGCAATGAGGCAAATATTTGTCAGAATGTTTGATCAAGAGAAGTGAGATTTGCTCGATTTGGATGACGCGGCTTTATGGGTCTACTGTTTTGCATTGTTGCTTTTAAATTTGAATGATACAAAATAAATAAATAAATATTCCTAAAATAATATTTTAAAATATTGTATTCTTTTTTGTTGGTTAAATTCTAACAATTATGAACATGAGTGTCATTCCGCAATATTTAAATGAAATAAGTACTTATTAAAAGATTGTTTAGGTTTTTCTTGTAACATCTTTCCAACATTTAATATTTTAACATTTAACATTTTTAATATTAATATTTTTAATATTTTTGGTAATGACATGATTTTCAAAATGTATTGAGTTTTCAAAATAAATTTCAATGCTGTTTACAAAAGACAAAAAAGAAAAATAACAATGGAGTTCATTTTGACTCCGTGTCTTTGGCAGCGTGAGGAAATTCATGTCTCCAGTGACGGGTTAAAACAGAGGCACACCATAGAAATGCTATTATTTGAATTTCTGTTCGAAAAGAAAATCTCTTCCGACGAGACAGTATCCTTCTCTTAATTATTCATTTCATCAATCATGAGGCAGAGTTTTTGCAACTTTACAGTATGATTATTGCATTAAATGTATCGACAAAAGACCAGATAACCAACATTCTTAAAAATGTATTCCCGTGAAAAGGAAATTGGATGTCGGGCTAATAATGCAATGAGAGCATCATAAATGTAAGTATGGAAGTAGAATATGAAACTATTATTCTTAGAGAAAATGCGCATCATTAATGGCAGTGAATGATGTGTACTTTGGTATAGTTCATTCGCTGCAAATATGAATGAACACATTTTATTGCATTTTTCTTCCATTTCGCTTTTGATTCCTGTCCCGAGCTGTACCATTCATTTTTCATCCATCTTTTGGAATTTAGGCATTTGCGTCATCCATTGGACGATTGTTTAAATGGAAGCCAAGGGGATCGACTATTAAATGCCCCTCATTTAATACATACTTCAAAAACGTGTCTAATCGTAAAATGACCCTTTTTCTTTGATTCCAACGAAAGTTATATGAACACTTATTACTAAAATTCTTGTTGGCTTAATGCAATAGCTTTTCGCCTTTCAAATGCAACTGCTTTAAAGACATGCTCTCTATTTTCTTCAAGAGATAAATTCTTACAAGCTACTGGAGCGATTAATACATTGAATTGATACATTAAATACTTACCTCGTGCTTTTCCCTTGATTGAATAAAAGGCTACGAGTAAAATCGAAGAATTGTCGTGTAACATTCATCCCAACAATTATTAAGATTTAATAGAAAAGATTTCATTTTCAAAAGTTAGAAGCCAATTGTCACTGATCTGTTTTGAATTAAAAGCATTCAAGAATTGTGCTTAGGAATTTAAAGTAGGAGGAGTACAAATATGATGAAGCTTCTATTTGCAGTATAACTATCACCTCCCCCGATGGGCACCTCGACATGAGGATGGGAAGCTTCCGACATGGTGGTTGGTTCTCACCACCCTCAAGGTGGGGTCTGGCTCCTTCCATCGATGACGGGACGTACTTCCTTAGGGAGGGGTTGTACCGTGGCTGGTGATGGCATTTAGGACTCAACCACAGTTCCCTCCATTGTTGCTGTAGTGGTAATTTCAATAATTTTTATCCGTGTGCCTTCGGGCGTTGTCAGCGAGTCAATGATATGAATTTACTGTGCTGTTTCATAAAAGAGGAAATAATTTTCTAGTTTCGTATTGAAAATGCCCGAGCAGTTTTTTTCTTCAGATCTATTTTTTTTAGAATCTACTCGTAAAATGTAACGAACAATTTCCAAGCTATAATCGAATACTCGCCATTATCACCACGGAATTGCATATGTTGGAATGTCTGCACCATTTTAAATGCAACCCAATATTATTGAGAATATACCATGCACAAAGCAACACTTATAAACACAAGGAAATGAAACACGGGTTTTAGCTCTTGCTACAAGAACGAATAACAAATTTTGATATGGACGAAAATGAAATAGGCTCTGTTTAAGCTTTCCAGGGGAAAAAAGCTTTTGTTTTACTAGTATACAAAGTAATTCTGAAAGACTTAAATTTCAAGATGATGATTATGAACTTTTCTGATTTATTCTTTGACGCGTCAATTATTGTCGAAGTCATGTCAGTCTATTGGTCAACAGCGAAACATTTAAATAGCTAAAAGCATAGGTTATTTCAAATGTATAGAATCCAATCAACTTTTGAGCGAAATCCATTCAGTGGAAATATGTCTGTCCGTCAAACTCCCAGTGGTCAGGATACCTCAAAGCTGTATCAAACTAAACAGATGAAGTTCGATATTTGTCCTTGGTTGCACAGCTGTTGATTTGCATCCGCTGTCCCAAATGCACCCTCGATTCTCTTTACTGAAAGCTGAAGTCGTGACTCATTTGCAAGGAAATTGAGGGTAGAGTACTGCCTCTGATTTTTAATGCATCATTTTACTAACGAAAATTTTAATAGCTAATAAAAATATATGAATTGGATCGAAAATCCATTTAAACTCTGCCTGTTTTCAAGCTGCCTTCATCCAATGGCACACAAAAGAGTCCATACTGAAAAAGCTTTCATGGTCTATTGTTTCTTGAGGGCATCGACCGTTCTGGGCCTCGCTATTTCGCAATAATTTATGACTCCTCTGCCGGCCATTACTTCATCTTTGAGAAGTGAATTATTGTTTCTTGGAAGCTTTGGGAACAGTCCAATAATTATTCACTCTTACATCAGTCGGGATCATTTGTGAAATCATTTGGGGTTGAAACCCGATTTAACAGTGGAATCGTGATAAATACTCCTTCAATCGGTTTCGTTGTCGTTAATATTCATTTCTCGCTCGCTTGAGTTTCATACAAATGAGATTTCAGACAAGGAAGGCGGTGTTTGGAGATGCATCTTTCTGTTCAGCTTCCCATCTACAAAACCATTAATCTTGCGGACGAACTTTTGATTTTTGTTTCATTCAAAACTCTACCCTCGAGATTAGAATCATTATTGTCCTGCCCCATGGATGACTGGGGGTCGGAGATGCACTGTTTTGGCGGGCACATCGGATTGCATCTTATCACATGACTGGCGGACCACATCACTGTCATGCTACTTATTTTCTGATAATTTTCAATCAGTGATTTTCGGGAAAACAATGTTCCGTCACCTGCAGGGTTACTGAAAAATGATTACTCAGATTTGGCGAAGCGGTCAAGAATAACAAAAGAATAAAATTTAACGTAGAAACGAATGATCATAAACGCCATACGGAAGACCAAGATAATATAAGCAAGCGATAGTCAAATAACAATGACAATATTAAATTATTATTTCCATCATTCATTTATCTATAACAAACATAGAGATGACCCTTTTCCAAAGCACAGCACTGCCGCAGTGACTGAGGAGCAGCGGGAAATCTACAATCAAAGTCTTCAAATAATTGTGCAAATGTAGGGCCATTTTCCGTTGCTAAACTTCATTTTAGAAGTAGATTGACGCTTGCGTTTTCTTGATCATTGTTGTTATTCTTGTTAAGTCAGCTTGTCAAACGATAACCGAATGCAGAAATATCTGAAATCCGTCAATGAATAAAAGATGTTAATGTACGGTGTTCTTCAATACGTCATGCATGTGTTTGAGACTATACTTTCTTTCATAAAACTGCGATTTTTTACAACTCCATACTTTTTCAATAAATTTGAACGAGCATTTTCCAATCGCTTTGTAGAGTTAGCGACGGCCTTAATTCTTTACACAAGAGAACCCGTAATCAGCAGCGTCATGTTTCTTCGCATCCCAGAGCATATAGCTGTAGGAACGACCATCCTACAAGAATTCTCTAATATACAACAAACAGAATATTAGCGCTTAAAATCAAGAAATGTACCAATTGCTTGTTATTGCGTAATTATATTTGCATTATATTCGAGAGAGGATAATTATCCAGAGTTGAAGCGGTAAACAATGGAATGTCATTCACGGCTTCTGCGTGCTCCAAACACATCCATCGTCTGAAATCTAGAATCAAGACTCTCCTGATTGCGTTTTTTCGCCAGCAGCAACACGATCCTTAGAGGATTTGTCTCGAAAAGCAAATTCTATGACACTCTTTTGAAGAGCTTATTGCAGTTCATCCAGTGTCTTGGCCATATGTCAGTTATCGTACATCCACCGTACTCACCTCATCTGGCACTTGCAGATTTCTTTAGCCTGAAGGGAGTTTTGTAAACTTACCACCAGCAGGCATCCAACGACGTGCGAAATCTATGCTTCGATGGATCCCGAAAGACATCTTACCCTACTCCTTCCGGTTCCCCTACTCTTTATCTATAATATGAAATTGTGCAGCGGTCAACGGATGTTACTTTGAGGGTGAATAAAAGTATTGTGTTTCCATGTTCAGTTTCATTTGTTTTATACTTCCATTCACAGAACATTTTAAATGCAATTTGCATGCATTTTTTTCTGATTCAAACTAAAATGCGTCTGCACTAGTATTGAAAGCTGGATCATCATCTGAGTATCACAAGATTTCTTACGATTTTTCTTGTGATTTCTACAAATGTTTTCTTCTTTTTCTTCATTTATCATAAATTATTATCTTTTATTATGCTTATTGTGTCGATGTATTAAAGATAGCGGGAGCTATATTGCGCGCCATATGAATGTTAATACAGATTTCTAATTTTTAGAAGAAAAAAAAAGGACTTGATAATCATACTGTACGAATTTTCAATTTTGTTGCTTTATTTCTCGATGACTGCCCCGCTCATCGTGTTGTTGACTCTTTCTCTCCCACAGCGCAGATCCGTCGACCCCAACCAACATCGGAGAAGAGCACGCAGTGCTGAAATCTTCCGGAGACATCACGTGGACATCTCACGTGCTGCTGAAGAGCGCGTGCACGCTCGATCTCCGTTTCTTTCCATTTGACTTCCACCTCTGTCATCTCAATTTCACCTCATGGTCATACGACACCCAACAGGTAAGCGCATTAGCCTCATTACACGAGCAAAGAAGTAAGGCTGTTTCAGAAGAGAAGCGCACCGATTTTATAAAATGTGTTGTGAAAGGTTAAAAGAGTTCAATTGCGTCTTAAACTAGTAAAGGAAAATGATCATAAGACATTCGATGACAGTCCCATATATGTAATTATAGAATAAATAATTACATTTTATCTCGATTCGAAGAATATGTCAGTTTATTCTTATAAATTGCTCTTTTATAAGAACATTAAAAAATATTGAGTACTTTTCTAGATTTTTTTACCTTTGTTTCGTCTAATGTGCTAAGATTAGATTTCTTTCTAACAAGATGATAGAAATAAGACGCACCATATAATATCGAATGGTCCTTTTCCTTTTTTCATTTATTAAAGAGAGAAGTACATTGTTTTTCTAACAAAGTTTCTGACAAACTTTATCATTCATTCAGCTTTAATCTCAAGTTCAGATAATGCAGTGTAATGAGCAGAACATAAAGTAAGAATCACAGTTTTGCGATATTTTTTTCTATTCCGGTGAGAAAGTTGTAGAGTAATAAATACTTTATAAGAACTCTTAACAGTAAAGGGCCATTGAAAGCATTCCTGCAGAAAAGAGGAAAATATTTCTTCTAGAAGATTTAATAAGTTCTGCAAAAACTAAAACCACCGAAAGCTCCTAAAATCGGGCACTCAAACTTATATTTGAACTACATTCTTCATTAAGAGAGCTAATTTAGATGCACCAAAATCCTATTCATTAGCAGCATCCCTATTGATCAGGTCTGCATTCAATAAAGAAAAGAAGGAAATCTCGAAATGTGTCATTATCGAACAGATTATTAAACAGCGTCAATACTCACTCATCGTCAATTTGAGTTGAAATTTCTCCCACCAAGCTTAAATATTGAATTTCAAAATGTATGCCTCATCCGTGTCACTATTTTCGTCTGAGTGAATAACCACCCTGCATAGCCAAATCCTTACGGACGTCCTGGTATCTCTCATTCCGAAGCGTCCTTAAGTGCTTTCTTAGAACTCCTGTATCTCTATTTTTTAAAGTCCCCCATAAAAGATGGCCCTGATGACAGACTTGAGAGCTTAAACAAAGTTTGTACTTAGTGCCTCGGCGATCAATATCCTTCTCTGAAGTGCCCGCTCCAGATGAGGCGGCGACCTCTAATCATTTTTACGACTTTTCACAGGCGCAAAAATTCCATTTTCGCCTCCATTGTTTGGGGGTTGGCCCACGATGATTCATCCGAAGCCATCAGAGAGTGTCGTTGCACATACCACATTAATTCTTCGACTTTTCGCATCGTCGACATATCTGGAGATCTTCCTCCGGAGTCATTGTGCGCAAAGTTTTGCTCTCGGAGCCGTGCCAAGAGCCCCGGAGCAATGCGTCAAGAAAGGCGTGCGGACAGGTGCCCGCGCGGTCCTATCTCGCATTCTTTGTCCTCCGGATTCATTAATTGCCATTGTTTGGAGGAGTGAAACTTTCGAGGGGATGGTAAGATGTTTTTTAGTGGGTTGTCCTCTTTCGCTACATTAGTCTTTTGGGGAGGAGAAGTTTAATGACTTTGGCTTGTTCAAGAACAAATATCTTTTAAAAAGTTGTAATTTATTCCATTTGGAGCCCCACAGAAAAGAACTCGAAGGTTTCCGTGCTCTTTTATCTCAGGACGCCTATGCCCTTTCGGTCGAGTCAATACGTAGAAGTACCTAACCACTTTTTTTTTTCTTTATATTTTCCTTCAATCTGAATTTGAAATTTTATTGAGAACTGAAAAGTTTCAAATCATTTTAATGGTGTGTTAATATTTCATGAAGCATTTATTCGTTTATTCTTTGTATGCACTATTTTCTTTATAGGTATGATAATTCAAAATGGAAAAGTCTTTCCATTTTTTTAATTCATTTATGAGACATTATATTGCTGTGGGTTGGTGGAAGTGACGTGCTCGGGCTTCGAAAATCGGCAAAGACCCACTGTGTGCATGCATCATTAAATAAAGCAGACAAAAAGCAGATGCAGTTACAAAGGAATTATTTTAAAATTAGTTTTGCATATAAATTATTTAAAGAATAAAGATGGTGATAAGCAATCATACCGACAAAATTACAGTTAACAAAGGTAACGAGCAAATGAAATGATTTTTTTTCTTACCCATCCATTACTTAGTAGAAGACACCTTCTGTGTCCGCTGAAGTTCACTCACTTGGACTGGGCTACGAGGATTGAGGGTTCAAAACCCAATTTCATAGAAGATACTGAATGGTAGTATGGCTGGGTGATAATCTCCGTGGGTTCACCGTGTATCTTCAAAATGAGCTTTATCTAATGAATCGAAATTAATTTTTCCTTTAAAAATTGTTTGAGTGCTATCTACGAGTTACAGTTATTTAAGCTTTTGCAATTATCTTTTTTATTTATATTCATTCGTCTCACTAAATTTGTTTTCATATAAAGCATAACCCACTGTTTCATGGACAAGATTAATATGTCTCTGAAGAACCTCGAAGCTACAGCATTCAGCCATAATGTTTCCCTTTTCGAAGATATGAAGCAGTATTATCGCAGGATCAAGGCAAAACATATTGCTTCACCAACATGTTGCGGCAACTTATGGTCCCTATTTTCTCCCGTTAGATGAACAATCCATTTAGATACATCTTCATCTGGACTCTCAATCGGTCAGTTCCATTTTGACCGTTCTCAGGGATTTGTCTGATTGAAAATGAATAAAATGATATTGACTGATAATAAAATAATGATGACCATAAACAAAAGCTTGATTGATAGTTGAGTGCCTTTTAATGCACTAAAAACCTGCTCTGTATAACTATAAACCTCGTAGGATGGTTTCTTCGTTCAAACTGTTGACGAAGAAAGGAAAGTTATTTTTGAGCAAAGTAATGTGTCAAGATCAATAATGCATTTAAAAAGTATCCGACTTTAATTTTTTGTGCGGAAACAAATGAAACTAGGACGACGTATCTTAGTGCAGGTATGAAGGTAACTGTAAGTGTCATGCATGCGTTTCTCATGCTTGTAATAGGTATGCCTAACATATTAACTATCGAGGAGAAGTAATTCTGGAAATCGCAAAAAGTATGAAGGAAACTGTCACTATATAGGTATGAAAGGATGATTCGAACTTCACCAACGCTGTGATGATCTTCATGATGGATCTTGAGATTATGAATCAAGTTACATCTTCCCAATAGAAGCATCTAAGGCCAAAAGAAACAAGTCAGACCCACAGCATTGCCAGAGTCATGAGTGCCATCTTCTTTGACTCCAAGGGACGTGACTCAATATGTTTATGGAACATACTGCCCAATCGTTGTCATGAGTATTAATAAGAAATTTTGCAGTGTCTTCATAACACTGTGAAATAAAAAATGTGCCTAGTTCTGAGCGGCGGATATTTAAGGACTCTGTCACGATAACACATCGTCCATTTCCGCATTTCTTGGCCAAACACCACTTCGTCGAGACCACTACTCTTTTGAAGGGATTCCCACAATTTTAGTTTTTTCTCCAAACTGAAATACCTATGAAGAGAACAAGATTTCAGCCCTCCCCCCCAAAAAAAGCATCGCTTAGATTATGATGTATCCCACCAACTCAGTTTTAGTTTAATTATATCAACTTCTTGTTTTAAAGCAACACATGTGCTGTTTGTGAACGTACTTCGTAATTTTCTCATGACAGTCGATGATGACAGATGATATGACCGACACCTGAGCTGACATATCTTCTTTAAACTTTTGTGCCGCACTAAAGCTGGAAGCTCGACTTAGATATCGGATACAATATGCATCAGATCCACATAAGCGACATACCTTTAATGAAATCAGGCTTCGAATCTGGAGTCCTCCGAAATCCAGACCTTATCATTAGACTGCGCGAGACTAAATAGAAATACCAGAGAAAATTCAAAGTTGAAATAGAAATTCAACAGGATTCCTTTCAAATTTAAAATTATTACAAAGCATTCAACATTAAGAAAAAAAAAATGTTGAACTTTTTTTTTTAGTTCACAAATAACATATACTTCCCAAGCTGAGTATATTTTTTAATTCGAGGGGATAACTTGTTTAAATCGTAAATATAGATAAAGAGAGGGCAAAAAGAAGTAATTGGATCATAGTATCTATGAACGAATTTTCAAATTTCACTTGTAAAAACATTTTTAGTGAAAAATAATCATAAAGATAACAAGAATGGGTCTTTGTCTGGGCATCCGATGAAATGAATGTCTTTTGTTTCTAATGAATCAACTATTCTGAGTAAGATATTTTCTTTGATAATTATGAAATAAATTTCTGTTATTTGAGATTTGACCTCTCAAGTTTGAATTCGATGTTGCCTTTCCCGAAGTGCCTGCGCTGTGAAGATCACTTTTCTTTTTCTCTAACAAACTGTAGACTTTATTTTCTCTTTTCCCTCCGAAGGAATTATTATTCCTGTAAGGCTCCCAATTACATGCGTTTCATTTTCCACAGAAAACATTTTCTTATCTTTTATAACAGAGTGTCCCTAATTCAGAGACATTTTTTTTATTCACTTAGATAGTAGTCTAACAAAATTAAAGGATAAACACAGTTCTGTGAAAGCAATTTTAATCTAAAATGTCGACCCGTGATATTTTAAAATACTGTTTGAGTGAATACCCTTGAACTTATAATCAGACAAAATTACTCTTACATTTTAAAACCGAAATCATATTCGCAAATCGAAACGGAGAAATGAGTGAATAAAACTATAATTTGATAGGAAGAAATAAGAATTTCTACATTCTCTGACATACCGGGGGGCAATGTGGCCAATGTTGCTAGTTGGTTTCAGTGTGAATTTAAAGTTTTACCAAAAACAAGCCTTGAAAAGAAAGCTGCAGCGGCGCACTAAGCCAAATGAGTCCAATAACTGCACATTTTTACCTCGAAAGCTTCATAGGTGTTGTTACTAAAATAAAGAAATAATGTGTTATCGAACCTGATAGGAGTTTTAATGTCCTGCAATAATATATGATGAATTTTTTTCAAAACATCAGTAGTTCTTATACGAGTCAAAAGGGATTTCATGCACCTAAATGCAGAGAAATGGGGTAATTAATGGTTGAAATGCTTGCTTGTGATTATACTGTCAATGTTCAAGATCTTTTTTTAGAATTCTATTCATTCTCATATTATGGTTTTTGATGATAATTTCAAATTTTTTGGCAACATCTTCTAAAGTTCTCGATTTCTTCTTTTGCATTTAAGTGGTTTCAAATCGAAATAAATTCAAATCGAAATCATAAAAAAGGAGCTCTGTCTCTTTATCAACGCGTTTTTAAGTTGAAATAAAAATTAGTAGACGTAGGAAAAAAATAATAAAATGGAAATTACTTTTAGTCGTCATACTACCCGCAAGAAAATTATTCTATGAAATTTAAAATTTTAAATATAAAATCAAAAATTAAAACAAAATTCCTTTTGAAAACTTAAAGAAGACAGATAAATCTTATCTTCACCTGTTATGCATTAGTTTCAACGTTACTAGTTTCATCACAGTTTTAGTTTGGAATAAGAGTTGTAGTGCTACTGTTAGGTTTTTCTTCCCTTGTACCATTTTTAACTAAGTAGTTTTTTGGGTTTGCGGTTTGTGTATTTTTAGAGCAACCTATTAGTTAATGACACGGGGTTAACAACCTTTGCTGCTGTGCCTCTCGTACTATTAGCGTTCAAATCAAACCATGACACAGCTTTTTTCATTTTTATTCCATATGTGAGTTGAGCACTTTTCCCTTTTGTTTTAAATTTTTTAAAGCTTTTACGGATAAACCGCGAATGTTTTAGTTTTTTCACTGTACCTTTTTTAAAATCATAGATTTTGTGCAACTTAATTAAATCTATCTTCTAAGTTATTAAATTCCTTTTACTAAATCAGCGTTATTTCATATGTTGAATATTTTCAAGTAAGAAAATACTGAAAGTTTTTTATTGAAATTTTCAGTATTTCTTTTGAACAAAAGTAGTTCTCTGTTTTTGTAAGCCACAACAAGAGGCGATTCTAAAAAAATATAGATTTCGAACTACTTTATATTATGTGAAAAAAGCTGTGAACAAATAATATTATGTGAAAATATTTAACAAAGCTTGAAGGAGAATTTTAATTCAAATCAAATCTATACAAATTAAATTACTTGCATGGGATTCTTTTTATGACTTTTAATTTGAAATCTGTACAGTTTCAATGCATTTCTTTCTTTGTATGCGATACTGTGTATTGCGATGTGTTAGCATATTTTAGGTGCTTGTATATTTTAAGCAGCAATATCTATTGTTAAACACACTAAGTATCTATATAAACTACAATGGTTTTGGATTTTACCAATTTATTATTACTTTATTGTTATCATTTTAAAAGTTTCCCATTTAGTATTATTGAGTTATTCAGTGTATAAAGACCCCAGTCATGGAACGCTCCAAACTGCATTTTCGACAATTCATTTTTTTTAATTATTATTTGAAGAAAGCTGCGGCCTAAGCCCATCAGACACTGTTAGAAACATATGGTGATGTTGCTCCGTCATATCTCAATTATCAGGTGTTTTTTTAGCGATTTAAGAGTGGTGATTTCGATGTCATTGACAAAGAACTGCCTGGAGGATAACAAAAATCTGAAAACAATCAGTTGCAAGATTTATTGGACGAAAATGGGAAAAGTTATAGAAAATGATAGAAAATATTTTGATTGATGTACCCATTTTTCTCTATAAATGTCTTTTTAAAATGAAAAAAATGATAAAAATGCATGCAAGTACCTAATAATAATTGTATATTGTGATAAATTTCATCTGGAAGATATTTCTAGTTTTTCATCACTTAAGCTATCAAGTCTAGTTTCGTCAAAAAGCAAAAAACCACTTTTATTTGTATAGTTTTGTGAAATAGCCATTTTCATATTTTGTCTGTGTTTGAAAGTCAGCGAAAATTCAAATTATATCATTCATTCAGACTATCCACTCAGCTTGTAATATCTACACCAATGCAGTTAACTGAGATTTTCATAAAGCTGGCCATATTCAATCTTTCTTTTTCCATCTATATGAATTCGCTGGATACTGCACGCGAACCGAAAAACTCCATCCATCCAATCCTGTTTAGGTCAGCCCGTTGAACATAAAACCACTCCATTTGGTTTGAAGTGACTCTTCGGATAGAAGGCGCTCATTAAGAAAAAGTTTGTGCAAATTTTACGAAAAATTATTTTTTGTTAACATTTTAGTTAGAATTGTATCGAAATGTCAATACTTTTTTAATAGCTATGGAACACGTTATCACTTTGAAACGGCTTTTACCCTACATAAACATTTTATTTTTTAAAAAAAGCTTCGTTTTTTTAGTATACATTTTTTTCCTTCAATTTTTATAAACTTTGAGCATATTTTACGACAGAGCTTGTTTTAGCAACTGCATTTACTGTCTGTCCACGACAAGAATACTGCTAGACATTCGTCTATGTTTACGGCGGGCGTTATAGAAACAGGTTACTGTAGGAAGAGTTCATTTCGCAGAGGTAGAAATTCATTCAAGTTTCTTACATTGGCACGTTTAGCGCCAAAGTGGCGATATTTGGTATTATTGCATTTAATTCTTGAAAACAAATTTAAAAAAATAATTCACTCAGCTGAAAATCATTTGCATACTCGGAATATTGAAAATATCCGGCATTCCTGTCATATGTATACAAAGAACAAAACAAATCAAATAGAAAAACTGAATAAATATTTGTATGTCTAACGACTACACAAGAAGAAAAAAAAAATTAAGAAGTAAAATCATGCATGACAAAACATTAATCGTCTTCATTTCATTTGCTCTAAATTTATATAAGTTATTAATATCAAATTCTCCGCAGCAAACGCGAGGTAATCTAATTTAACATAATTAATCGTACTTATTTCATAAATTTTATAAAAGTGCTTTTATTTTGTTTTAAAGTAAAATGCTCATTGTTAAATAGGTTTGAAACCTTTCCAAATTTATATTTATTTTTCTGATGTATATACTATTTCCCGAAACACAAAATTAACGATTACCACACTATCAATTTTCAGATTTTTAAAAATCAAACTGTGATTTGTAACTTATTTTCAATATGCACAAGCTTTTTACAGCATAATTAATTTCGCAAAGTTTATATGTAAAAGTATTCTGAATTTGAAGATAATTCAAGTGTTCATTCATGCACGTGCCAGATGTCCCAGATTTAAAGGAACCCAACTAAATAAGCCCAATATCGCTTTACATTATTCTACGAAAAACGCTGTAAAAGTTTGTTTTTGTATTCCAGATTACCATTTATTCATTTCCCCCGGCTTGAAAAAGAAATACAATTATTTCAAAGAAAAAATTTTCTCACGAGCTGTCAATTCAAATAAGAGTGATAAATGAGCTTTTCCTTTCAATGTATCCTCGAAGCAATAAAGGATCCAAATTCCTGCATGCATTTTATCATTTCGGGGTTGAAAATTCTTCACTCCTAATGTTCTTCACATTTCTATTCAAAGCCTATCAATACCGTTTGAGAATACATATCTGCTACCGTTTTACTATCACAATCAGTGCACCTGAGTAGAAAGGAATCTCGTTAAATACTTTAATCCTTCTAACTCACATTAACGTGCATACAATTTTTAGATTCTTGGAATCCTAGTTAAGAAGGAAAGCTATTGAAACTACAGAGAGGCGAGACAACAAGTCTCAATAAATGACTATTTTTCTTTATTTTATTGAAAAAAAAGTAATGCGCTACCTATAATATAATATTTTTTCATACCATTATATAGTTGAATAATATTTAGCGATAAAAATTTAATAGAATTACTTCTTAATAATTGCATATACTCATTCAATTCCAGAAAAGAAATTAAATCGTTTTAATCTCTAAATATTTTCATATAGCATAATAGAATCACTATTTTGAATTTCAAAGTAATTCTTTTTTTTTAAACTATAAATACAATTTCTCATAATTATTATTTAACACTAAGAGCAAAAGGTTAAAACAACGGGGTTTTTTTCCCCTCCTCATTTTTTTTTATCTTGACAATGATTGTGATAGTAGATAACTAAATTAATTATACCTGTAGATTTAAGGAAATTACTCAATAATTTCGATGAAAATAAAATACTGAATTGTGAAATATACTTGTTTAAAAAATAATGGAATTCAAAGTTCCCTGCAAGAACTTTTTTTTAATAAATTTTCAATACACTTTTCAAATAAAAAATTCAAAATGAATGATCAATTAATTTTACTTATACAAACAGCTGAGTATAATTTGCTTTAAAAGTTTGAACTGTACATTTTTTTTATAAATATAATCTGAAATGGATTTCTATATTTTCCAGTTCCATATATCGATCAATTCAAAAGGCGATCTTATTTATGCTAAAAAGTTAAATTCTAATTTACGATAATTATTTTATTAAATTTTAGTTTATAACATTAAATAAAAGTTTTTGATCCAGAAAAAGCTATAAAAGTATATATATAATGATATTTTAAACTCTAATTTCAATTTAATTAATTTCCAAGGTTTTATCTTAATTTAGCCCATAGTAACTTCATGCTAAAATATTCTATTATTTCCTGATAAATATTAGAATCTATTGTTTCTTTCTTCGTTTCACTTTCTACAATTTAAAGTATTATCATAACAATTATAAAAATTAATTAATCAGCAATTAACTAACTAAATTTCATGCTTTAAATTTAGTAAAATCTGCAAAATAAATAAATAAAACAGACCTTAAAAAATAAGGACAATCAAAACTATGTTAAACTGAAACTTTTGATTATTAACACAAACATGAATGGTAGAAATCAAGAACACATTAATGAAAAAAATAGAAAATAATAACAATGTATCAGAAACAAAATGTATTAGACTAAATACAATTCCATTCTGCTATAATCTATAATTGAATAATCGAAAAGAAATAAAAAAGCAATTTTAAAACTCACTTTTTATTTATAAAATATATTAATTATGATTAAAAGAATGCAAAACTATATTATTTTAAAATGACAAAACTAGCAGAGATCGAGTGACAGTTGTGTAGTTTCTTAAAAAAATTCTGAATCACTGTCACATGATTCCGTTTCTTCTGAATCGGAATCCGATTCAGTACTTCCAATTTGAACTACCAGTTCGTCTACTACTTCCTCTAAAATTCCATCTTTTTCCCAATAAGAATTTTCAAGTTTTTCCACATGACGGCAATGAGCCTCCCATTCCTTGGAAGACACTCCGCCCAAAGCATCGCACAACAGATTCTGTAAGTTTTCTAAACTTAAGTCTCCTGTTATATTTCTCTCTTTGATGAATCTTTTGACTGAAGACGAAACGTATTCAATCGCATTTAAATCGCAATGGTAGGGGAGAAGTCGCAAGACATAATGCCCATTTTCTTTTATTATGCTGTCAATTTTATATATGATTTCTTTAGGGCGATTCCTATCAATTAGCGAATACAGTTCCGCTTTCCTCATTTTCATATCGCATTCTATTCCGTTATTAATCAGCCAATCGGTCATTTCTTTCTTCGTACTGTATTTGGTAGGTGTCGGATTTGCAACTTTTGTGTGATATGGAGCATTGTCCATGCACACGACACTTTTTGGGCGCAAATTTGGAATGAGTTTTTCCAACACCCATTTCTCAAAATTTTCATAATTCATTTGGCCATGATAATCACCAGTTTTAGTTGACGCTTTGTAAATTAATTGAGCGCCAGGAATAAATCCCGTGGACGAGCCAGCATGCACAATGATCAATCGATTTTTGGAATTTACATTTATTTCGGCTCCTGAAATTGTATCACTTTGCCAGCATTTTCTAAATGTTAGATTACTGTCGACCCACGTTTCATCAATGAAAACTATCTGGCATTTACTTTTTCTGTACTGCCTCATTTTTCGCAAGTAGTTGTTTCTCCAAAACACAATATCAGGTCTTTCGATGAGAAATTTTCTTTTATTCGCGCATTTCTTCCAGCGAAAATTCATTGAATGCAAAACTTTCCTCAATGATTCCTTATTCCAATGAAAATTGAACTTCTCTCTCAATACGGGAAGTAATTTTCTTAAAGAAGGCACTTTCTTTTGCTGGACGTAAACATCTTGAACTGTTTGACGAATAACACATTTGTCGAAGTCGTCAATTTCACAATTTCGGTCAATAGGCCTTTTACGGTGCTTTCCAGGAGTACTCAAAACTTCCGTTTTGTCCAGTGTCGAAACTTCATTTTTAATTTTCCTAATAGTGCCTTCCGACACTCCAGTCGCCTGAGCAGCTCTTTTCATGGCTTGTAGAAGAGGAACCTTCAAAGATTTTGCTGCAGCTTCTTCGGAGCAGAACTCTGCAACATTATGCACAATTTTACGTGCTTGTGATTTTAAAGTCTCTCCTTTCTTAAATCGAAAAGGCATTTTAAAGGATGTCAAAATTTACGAGACAAAAAAAAAAAATATTAAATAATAAAATGCAGTTAATATTAACCAAAGAAAAGATTAATAAAATATAAAAGAAATAAGTTAAGCGAATATAAAGATACGTGCAACTGCGATTAAAGCGAGAAGACGAATGAGCAATAGATTTTCTGTTATCGCTTCACATTGACGCCGAGAAAAAAAATACCCCCCAGACT
This sequence comes from Argiope bruennichi, assembly GCF_947563725.1. NCBI lineage: Eukaryota > Metazoa > Arthropoda > Arachnida > Araneae > Araneidae > Argiope > Argiope bruennichi. The sequence goes on along the minus strand of NC_079156.1, from coordinate 137,852,736 downwards.
TCTTTCCGATTCCACCCATTGAAAATGGATCATCCCTACCGCAACCTGTTTCTATAGCGCCCGCCGTAAACATAGACGAATGTCTAGCAGTATTCTTGTCGTGGACAGACAGTACACTCACTCGAGTTGCGTTATTTTGTATGCAGATGAGCGTTGCAATGATTAAGATTAAATTTTTCGAAATAACATAGGAACTGAGCAATCAAATGAAAAACACTGCAGCTCACCCATGTTTCGTACTGGACTTTCCAAGTCTTCTTTAAATATTTTGATCATTTTTCTCCTTGATCTCCTTTAAATGTTTGAAATAATAAAGGTCTCTTTTCAACAGGTGACGCTGTCTGCCGACCACGTGGATCTTTCCAATTTCCACCCCAACCCTGAGTTTCACTTAGAGGACGTCCTGCTGAGCCCAGGCGGCGGCAAAGCCCTGGCTTTTTCCTTGATCGTGCGGCGGCGTCCAGGACCACCCCTGCTCCGCCACGTGCTGCCGTGCTTTTTGGTGACGGGCCTTGCAGCCCTCACTTTCTTGGTGCCGCCCACCTCGGGAGAGAGGGTCACTCTGGCCATCGGATGTTTGCTGGCCTTGCTGCTGGTCTCCGTAGCCACAGGTGGGGGCCCTAGAGCATCGGCCCCACAATTGCCCTTGCTCGGTAGGCGATTTCAATTTAACTTTAATCATTACTTATCATGGTCATTTCTAGGTATGGCGCCATTCAATTTTAAATTTGATTGATTCTAGCATTCAATTTCACTTACCAATAGCATACAGTTAAATTCATTTTTCCAAGGATCTGACTAAAGAATTTCCCTCAAATTTAATCAAAATCGAAGAACACTTGGACGGTTCTTAGGATGATGATGTGAGCTACAATCTAGGATTCTCAGCGGGCTTCGTACCTTCTTTAAAAAGAACCAGAGATTCGTGAACTAGATGCCCGGTTGATCATCGATACTTAAGTAATGTCCGAAATATCAAGGTAATCTCGTTCGAATTCTGTTATAAACCTTTACACGCGTTCCATTCGGTGAGGTATTCAGGATTGAATATGTATGATTGTTTAAAGGCATATTTGTTGGAGTCATATGAAATTCGTCATTTTGGTTCTGTATGAATCAAACCGTACAAGTTTTTTTTAAAAAAAACTTATATTCATATGAAAGAATGAGCGCGCATTTATCGTTGAGTAGTCAGGCAGTATGCATCTAAAAGGTTTTTATTAAACATGCATTCGATCATGAAGGATTTTTATGAATTTGATTTAAATGCATAGATTAAATTAAATAGTCATATTCATCATGCAAAATTACGAAAGTTAATTCATTGCGAATTTTAAACAAATGTGCTTTACTTTTAAGAAAACTACCATTCGCTTGAATCGCTTAGTGATCTTTCGAATATAATGATAAACACTTCTTTCATTTCATGTGTTTGAAGTGAAGTGAAAACTTGAAATGTTTTTGCTGCTTGATTAGCCAGATAATAATTTTTTAGAATATTTTTTGTTATTTTTCCGAAACAAAATAACGAAAAGAAATTTTTCGCAAAAATTATTTAATTTATTAACTGTAATCCTCACCCTCACCGTTTATTTATCTCCTCTTGCTTGTTTCAATGGAAGTTCTGTGATGAAGCGCACATCATTGAGCGGCATGTTTGGGTTTAAAATCAAGGAAAGTGAAACAGGTGTTTGATTTCAAAAGTAATCTGAACTCAATTATTCTTAATGGACAAAGCAAATGCAAATTTATCTATAAAATCTATCTATCTGAATCTATAAAAATTGTATTCAGATATTCATTGACAAATTGCTGTAAGTATAAAATTTTGATAAATCCTCTGATTGTTGGAAAAAATAACACAACAGCCTATGGCAACTGGCGTCTTATTATACTGGAAAAACGTGAAAAAGAAAGATTTCTGAAGCCTGTCAGAGTATTTTAAGTCCCAAACATCCATTCTATTTTATGTTTGCGAATGTAAAGAAATTCTTCCTGAAAATGCATTTCTACCTTTGAAAACTGTATATTGATCGTTATTATTTCGCCGTTTTTGTAAAAGACCCTTACCCCTTCTCACTTGGAAAGAGTCACCGCAAGAATGTGCATACTCAGTACGAGGTTCCTCTGCTCGGAACCTCGCAATAACGAGAAAAGCGCAAAGTGTCTGTATAATAAGGTAGATCTACTCAAAATGGTACCTCGCAATAACGATAAAAGCGCATCGTGAAGCATGGAACACACTTTAATGGCTGTCAGTTTTGTAAGATCTCTTAATAGGTGGAAGTATTTTTCATTTTTAAGTCGCATATCTTGAAGGAGATCTCGCTGTCATGCGATGAAGTCATTTTTGTCCTCTGATGTTCACTCCCATTCAGAATTTTCCTCACAAACCGGTTTCATCAAAATAATTATTCATAAAGCATTTTGAAGAACAGCATCCCAATGCTATTTAGAAAAAGAAAAAAAAAACCGGACTTCTTCATTTGGGCACATTGCATGGGTTAGCATGCACTACGGGAAAAAATGGCTGTCATTTTATGCAACATCTCATTTAATGTTTAGGGCTTCGAAATTCGCATTCAGAATGTTGATCACTCTTATACAAGCATTAAATATTGCATTTTCTTTCTTCTTCAAAAGGTAACAAATTCGTATAAAATATGCTTGATAAATGCCTTTAAATTTAAATGGAACATAATTTGATTGTTTTGATGCTCCATTTTCACAGGTGTGTACCAGCTGTGCTGTCTGTGTCTGGTCTCCTCCACAGCCTTCTTGTCCGCGATGACCCTGGGTCTGCACTCGAAGGGTTCCGATGGAATCCCGCCATCACCCTGGCTCAGGAGGTGCATCTTGGGATGTTTGGCGCCTATGCTCTTCGTCCACCCCTGTCCCCCGAGAAAGGATTCCATGAACTTTCAAGTGAGAAAGTTGTTTTGATGCTTTATTTTCTCACCAAATATATGTGATAAAATATGTCTAAATGCAATGCAAAATTCGTCATGCCTTTTTCTTTTTCATATATGACTTTCCCTTCACCATAGAAAAAAAAAATTCAACTAAGACATTCGTAAAAACATTTTTAATCACTATGGAAAAATTTAAAATTTGCCCCTTCAAATAGCAGCAATAGGAGCACCGTGTCGCTATCTTTCAAAAGATGAAACGAAGGGCAGAACAAAAGTGGTGTCGAAACATCTTATAAGAATTGCATTTTCCATCTCGCAACAATTTGCCTTGCATTTTTACATTATTTAAAAATTTTTATAATAATTGTTAGCTTTTCTTACACTTCTATGTCACTTACAATATTACACTTAATATATGTCTCGACTCTGAGTGAAACAATATAAATTTTATGTTGCAATTATTTTAGCAATATACGATTTTCAAAACTTTTAACAATGCTTCTGATTTAGCAGAAGAACCAACTATGAGTTTTCAGCCGGGATCGCACAAAGGAAAAATTATTTTAAGTTATAAAATAAGTGGATGAAATCTAAATACACATAAACAGTAGAAATGCAAAAATGTCCCATACTAATAAAATATATTTTCTAGAATAAAGTGACGTGAAAATGGAAATCAGTTTTTGAAATTCAATTAAAACGCAAAGAAATTGAAAAAACAAAACAAAAAATAAACAGAAACTTAAAGGCACAACACTCCTGTGTGCAAGCTAACAGGGTTCAAGCAATATTATTTAAAACCAACAAAAACATGTTTCTAGTAAATAATAAGGTTATTTGAAAATGCACATGTTTAAAAAAATGGAAAGTTCTGTAACAAATGATGACAGTTGCACAGATTTATATTTACACTCGGAATTTTAAGAAGTGTCCACCTATTAACTATTTTATGCCATTCTCTTTCCCACGCTTTAAGATACATACTGAGATGTGCTGCTTTTACTATCTCTCCTTTTTCCCTCTGAATAAGAAAAACCACACTACTGCATTCATTCATTCATTTATATCAATGCACTTTCACAACGGCAGAAACGTATTAATGCTGCACATCAATGCACTTAATATGTTAATTGGGCTTTTACTCCGTTTTCTTAAACTAACAACAGCGACGCTGGTAATCAGTTTATCATTTGATTGTCCGTGTTGCAGATCATTAATGGATTAGCAATCAATGGCGTGATCTCGATGAGGTCATAATTGCCGCTTCATATTTGTCTGTTAATTAGAAAACTAGGCATTTTTAAATTCCAATAAGTGTTTTTTTTTTACTTAAACTTTGCACTGCACATGCACATTACATGCAAGCTCCAAAATTACAAGCGCTTGCATTTTATATTATATGATATAAACATATTCAGACTAATAAATCTATGAACGTAAGAGAATTTTCTTCCTTGTTAAACAATATAAAATGAAACGCAATATAATATAAAAAAAACAATATAATATAAAACAACTCTTAAAAATATAATATAAAAAAAACTTAATACACTTTCTCCCCTCCCCCCCCAAAGAACAGCATTTATTTCATTTGTAAAAGCGATGCCGTTATTGCTGATCTAATTGTTTTGATTGCTCTTCCGTTCTTCTTTCATTTCCAAATCTTGTTCACACATGAAAGTTAATTTAGATTGACTATCAAAACTTCGTAGAATTTATAGATTCTTTGCCATTTTTTTTTTTCATTTATTACATTCACTTCATCGAGGATCCATATAATTGCAACTGAAGAATCGTTTTTGTGCACAGCTCCAGCTTACTTATAAAAGCTAACATTTATTATAACTCAATACTTTTTGAAAAAACAATCACTTTATCTATTGTTTCAATATTAGTACCTCAGATTGAGTGTTCGGAAACATAATATGAATTTAGTAATAATGCTCTGCAAGTTCTTGTTCTGCGCTCTACATAGTCGTCATTCTACACTCTAGGATAATGACTGTGGCAATGATGCCCTATTAATGATCCAAATGAACATCTGCATATCAGTGCCTATGGTTTAGGATTTAAATAAAAAGAAGTGGCGAAAATTTCAAATGTTTTAAGGAATATGACATTAACAATCTAAAAATAAACTGCACTACTATAAAGGATCGCTACTATTTTTGTAATTTGGGAAAAAAAATTATTACTATTTTTATAATATTTTGTAATAAATATCATCTTTGTAATTATGCCAAAATTGAATTCAATAAATTTAAAATATTGTTTTAAAAAATAGATAATTTAGAAAAGAAACTGAAAATTTCTTAATATTACAAGAGGCGTTTAGTATGCCAGTGATGCTACAATAAACATCTGATATTTTAATTTGTTAAACGTTTTGTTTTATTTTGTTTTTTTTTTCTTACATAAATTCTAGAACCTTATTTTTGCCGCAATGATTTAACTTATAATTATTTGTATATCCTTCAAGCACTTTTCTTTATAGTTTGTAATGAATGTAAATTCTATTGAATGTATGATGTAGGAATATTAAAACTAGTACACACAATGAGAAAAAACACAGCTCGTGTTTAAGCACATGTACAGATGTTTGATAAATGTGTCAAGTAAGAAAAGGAAAGACTGGATAAACTGTTTTTGATTTACTGTCAAATAGAAAAATAAGATGACATTCGCATTTTACAGTGAAAATTCGGCCAAAAAATATTTAAGTACTCAGTAGAAATAAATAAAAAAGAAAATTATATTGGCTCTGTCAGTTTAAGGGAAATCAGCTATTCATTTAAAGCTTTCAACCATGGTCTTATTTGCTGTAAGAAATTCTTACGTGCATTTTTTTATATAACACGCGTATTCAGAAAAGTATCAAAAAATTAAAAAAATTTCTAATTCTTTTCCCGGCAGTTTTGTGTTTATAAATTGAAGAGTTTTCAACCAAATGATATGAAACTTATGAAAAAGTAACAAATTAACTTATGATAAAATTTAAATGTCATTTTGTAACTATTAGAGGAAATATTAATGTTTTAGTAAATAAGTCTCAACTGTTTCGTGCTCGAAATACAGGATATTTTTCAGTTCATCATTTCAAAAATTGATTTAAATTGAACCATTTTAAAATTGAGAAGATATAGGCGTTACAGAGAGTTAAATTTCAATTGCTCTGTAAGAGAAGCTATACTCTGAGATGTTTCCCAGAAACTGACATTCCCCTTTCTCACAGAGAAGCGATCGTCAGTAACAAGTGACGCCACCTCATATTAGAAATGGGCATATTTACAGCACAAGCAAAACATGAAGAGGCTCGAATTCTTTAAAATGTATAGTCATTCAGGTTATGCAATATTAAAATCCAAATGTTTATGCAAATAATAACGGGTAACACAATAATGTTTCTTTAAGATATATATGATACCAAATTCGAGTGATTTATATTATGCGTTTAATTTATGGAAGGATGTTTATCATATTTCTAACCTTTATATAAGTCAATATAAGTATTCGAAAATTTAAGTTTAAAGAATATCCATTGATGGAAAATAACTTAGCACCGCATTGATAGCCACGGAAATTCGATTTACTTCAACACCGATTTCTTTCTGAGTTGTTAGATTATTCGACTGGAATTTAACTTTTAAAAGAAAAAAAGATGTTAAATTTATGTCATAATAGTTGAGATTTATTTATTAAAAATGCTGGTATTTCTTTGAATATGATATGATTCTTCAATAACGATTTGTCAGATACTTCGCGAAATTTCTTATAATTCAATAAACTATGCCATTTGGAAGCAAAAATGTGCTGAAAATTTTGGATTTTTAAAAAAATCTTTTTTTTTTTTCAAATATGCATAATGTTTTGGGAAAATGCATACAATTATTGCTCACAGTGAAGAAAACCATTGTTGAAAGTGTCAAATTATTATCTGCTTTTTCTAAAAAATGGTAAGCCAAAATATTTCTTGAATTATTTGATCTTTTTCTTAAATGTCCTTGCGATTTATTAAATATTCATGGCAAACGTAAATGTTTGAAATGTATTCTTAATGTATGTATATTAAACCTACACTCTTTTTATCTGCGCTATATTCTAGTATTTCAAATAGGTTTTATTAGAGTCCTTTTTTTTTTTTTTTTTTTTTTTTGTCCTGAAAATATTTTAATACCACGGACTCAATTTTCAAAAAAATGAGCCACAACGCTTTTTTTTTTCAGTTTAACAAATCGTCGTTTTCAGAAGAATGTTTTTAAAATCCTCAGAGGCATACCATTTCAAAATATCACATGGTTACATGCATTTGGAAGAGATTGTCATAGAATCGGAAATGGCTCTTCTTCCGTGCCATTTTTAATATTCGCCACGTCATTTTCCATAAAACATTTATCCATCTTTTTTGTTGATATAATGGTATATTTTGCTTTATTTATTATTAGTTTATTTATTATTTTTGTAAAATTTATTTAGTTACGCCAATCAATAAAAATTTGGTTGTGTCATTTGTTCCGTTTTTGGAAACTGAAAATGTTGACACAAAAAAAAAAAAAAAATGTAAAACGCAAGGAAGGACAGTACACCGAAAAACGCAACATTTTGGTAAATTTTCATTATTATTGTATCACATATAATGAATAATATCTACATCACACTTTTATTTTAAGAGCCAAAATGTAGGGAATAGCAAAAATGATTTAGTAACTGAAACTTTGTGTTTTTTTAAAATTTAGGTTATTTAGTTAAATAAAAATAATTAATGTTAAATTATTTAATTAAACATTAATTAAATAAATATACAAAAATTATCATTATTCTTACATTTAGAAGTGGGGATTGATTAAAAGAGAGGAAAGCAAAAAAAAAATTGCTTGAAAAGTTTTACCACATCGCTATCACAACTCACTTTTTACTTCTAGAAAAATGTGATTTTGAGCCGAGTAGATTCTTTTGAAATCCTCAACGCATTCTTCTAAAATTCGCATTGCATATCAGGAAGCTTCATTCTGTAAAAGAGGCTCTTTCAGAACGGTGACAGAGAAACTGAAAATGTTAATAGATGCAAAAGACAAAAAAAAAAAAAAAATGAATTTTAAAATGCAGTGGGAAACATTATTTAAAAATGTATATTTAGAAGAATAAATAAAAGTGAGAAAGTTAGATTATATGTGTGTTCACAACAGCAAGAAAAATCAAATCAGTGCATCAAGTTTTTTTATGTCAAACAATAAAAATTACTCTGCTGGAAGGACTGTAATAGAATTCCCCATGATTGTATCTGTGTACCTCATGTGACGTCCCCAATCAATTGCGAGGCATATATCATTTGAACTGCATGTTGTCTTAGGTTGTACTGTAGCAAAATTATAAGAGCATCAAAAAAAGTATTTGTTACGTATTCCAAAATTAAATTTGTGCAGTATATTTCATTTGAATTGGGTGAGTATCACTTGATCCCATTGTGCGTATTGAGTAGTTGAATCTATTTCCATGTATTTATTGATTATTTTTTTTCAGGAGGGAGACGATGATGAAAAGAAGAAAGGCAAGAGAAAGACCGTTTCAGGAGGCGGACCCCCTATCGAGAGGTACAGCTCCTCACCCCAGCTGCTGAGGAGGAGGAGTGGTACGGGAGGTGGAGGAGGAGGAGGTGCAGATACGATGCGGAGCAGCGCGGGAGGAGAGAGATCGTCCGAGGAGTTCGAAAGGCGTTTTCTCAGGGTGCTGGACAGGGTGCACGAGACCTTGGAAAGAAACGAGGCCAGAGACATGGAGAACGAAGGAAGGGAAGCCGCCAGAGAAGAATGGAGAAAAGTGGCGCAGGTGGGTGATGCTTGGAAACTTTGCAAGAGATTTTAGATAAGAGAGAATGGAGGATATTCAAGTTATGTTTATTATTCACTGAATGAATAAAATAGTAATAATAAGTCCAAATATGTCCATGACATCTTCATTCTATTAACGCCATCGAGATTTTCAATATGTGCATATTTTTTTAGTCCAAAATACACACTGTTTAAATAAAATATATGGGTTAAAAGTTAGGGTAAAATTATTTGAACCAACAAAGGTACAAGCTGAAAATAAGGCACAATATCCACCAGATACTGAGGGCTAGAATCTGAGGGCTAGATACTGAGGGCTTTGTCCTAAAAAGTGTTTGAAGTCTCACGACTCAACTAAACGATTCAACAAAGTATAGGATGCGTTCGGCTTAATCCTTCAAAGATTTATCATTTAAGTCCCAAAGCTGAATTGTCTTTTCTCCAACCACATATGAAGCTTATGTATCTAACATTTAAAAGATGTATTAGATTATTTTTCAAATCTTTCCTCTTTTATATATATATATATATATATATATATATATGGATTAGGGTATGCTGTATGGAAAGATCGTTTGATACAACTTGAATATGTATCACAATTAGAATTAGAAATTAATAGTGGAAATTGCCGATAAATATTTTTGTTTTTTACCCCCAATTTGCTGATTATATTACGTTCTTCATTTCTAGAGAGACGTTGTCTTTTCTTATTTTTTTTATTTGCTTTTCTAAACTGGGCTTCCTTTGATCAATTTACTTTCAATCCTTTTGGCATTGACTGATGTCTGGAGAATAAATTCGTTGCAAGGCAAACCTGCTAGAAGAACTATTGCAAAAAATAAAAGTTCTTCTGGTAATTTTGATAATAACAAATAACTAATTTGTTTTTTATTTATAAGTGTGTGTATTCAAAAGTTTATCCAGTACATCCATAGCTCCTTTATTGTCATTTCATACTCCGAATGTCGTTTCAGTGTAAAAACGCAAAAATACAAACTCTTTAGTGACGGCCGGTCCCTTTTCTCTGCAGGTCACAGACAGATTGCTGCTGGTGCTGTTCTCGACTGGATCCATGCTGGCGGCGGCTCTTCTTTTCGCTTTCGCACCCCTTTGAGCGATTTAGTTGTATCGATTCCAGAGACATTTGATCAGAGAAGAAGGCGGAGACCACACTACTGTTCTGCAAAAATATGGACTCGAACCGACCCAGGTCGGAAAGCAAGCCAGTCCAGCGGACCACATCACTGGATGCGGAGCTGTAGTATGAATGGGACATGGTAGAATTGTGTTTGGGACAGGGGCGAGCTCAGTGGCGCAAGCCACTGGTCATTTTCCTTCATACTTCCCTATCTTGTAGCCATAGACTTGGAGTGCACGAAGACGGGTAATTTCATCCAAGCATCGTGCCATGTGAAACGGGGGACAAAAAGAAAATCTCAGAACTTTACACTTTTTGGATGTCATTTTACACTTTTTAGATGCTTCTACCATTACCATTCAGATTATCAGGCGAAACAACAACATTGGGGTGCATTTTTACCACATACTTAAAGAGTTCTTTAAGGTTTTAATATGAGTAGCGAGTTGCGGTCATTAGATCGATTCTCTCCAGGGCTACTTGTGTGCGAAGCTCTACTGCCATGATATCAATTCAACTTTTTTTTTTTCCAATTTTTACCTTTATCCAATCTTAAAAAAGTGTGAAAATTCGCTTCATGCTTAGCTCAATATATATAATAATCGATTGCTTAATACATTTATAGTTCTATGATCTAAAATATTAAAAGAAAAATATATGTAGGAAATATATTTTCTTATCAAAGAGATTTCCGAATTGTATCTAAGAATGCAATTTGTAATAGGGCTTCTCGTCGCGTGAAAATTCATCCACTCATTATTGCTTTGCCTGTAACCGGGCTCGCATCAGACCCCCATCGTGAATCGGAGAACGGACTCCATCCAAAAAGTTGCTGCTGTGAACGCCATTTTCTGAATGAACCCAAGTTCTTGGACTGCGAATTATTAAATCTTCAATCAAATGGTACTTCGCAAGAGATGAAGTGTTGCATTCTTAAGTCATAAATGGGTTGAAGTACTTGATAAGCTCACCATAAAAGTGATCTGAAATTTTGAATTGGCCTTTTGACGGATTTGCAGTGTCTGCCATCGCATGTTTCATGAATGTCTCAAAACGGGACGATTATCTAAATAATATCAAGCATCTGAAGTCTTGGGAATCTTCCACCCAAAATTTCTTTTAAATTTTATAATTACGAATGATGCAAAAATATCACAGCTAAAAATCAATATAACTGTTTTCATTTAAAATATTAATTTAGAGAAAGTTTTCGATTATGAAAAAAATGTGTCTTTGAAAAATGTGTCCCTGAAAAATGAATCTCTGAATTCATATGATAAATTTCTTTTGATATAATTCTTCTAATAAATAATAATCTATTCAATGAAAAAAAAATTATCATTATTTTAGAGCTTTCAATATTTTTAGCTATTCCAAGTTAATTAATTACTTTTTAATATTGCAAAATAAATATTTTTTACTTTTTTTTATAAACAATTTCAACTGTTTATAATTTTTTTATAAAAGTATTAAAATCTCGGATGATAAAAAGATATAAAGGTAGCTACAATATTCGATTGCGAAAAGAACTGTCGATAAATTCGTTTTTCTTTTCACTTTTGAAATATCTAAAATAGTTTTAACGAAAGTCCGGACTTTAAAATTCTCCAAAAGACCCACACAGTGATTAAATTTGTCATTTATAGATTCTGATGCATCTGTAAGAGAATTTGACTCGTAAATGACTTGGGGGAAAAACAATAGTAATTATTTAACTATGTTTTCTCTATTTTCTAAGTTTAATCGAAATTAGAAGCAGATGTAATCACAATTTGAGTTTCTAAGAGAGGCCAGATCACCGTCAATAATATCATGCGTTTCTAAAGACGTGTATTAAAATTTTGAAAAGAGCTCCGTGAAATGAAAGAAGCTTCATTTGGAATGCCCGCAGAATAGCAGTTGCCGGTGTTTAATCCTTCTCTGAACGAGCTCCAAGTTTTATAAAGGGAAGCAAATAAGAGTAAGAAATTCAGGAAAAGGCAATCTAAAATTTAATGTTAAAATTAAATTATATCACTTTTTTAAAAAAAACTGCTACTTCGTCAAATAAAAAAAGGCAATATGGGATTCATTTTATTAACCAGTTATTCAACTATTTAAATTCTTGAATGGTAGTATTTAGTGTATTAATTTTCACTCAGTTTGTTCTTTAAATTAGAATCTGTTCAAATATATCATTTGCACTATGGCTATTAAAAAAGTGTCAGGATGAATCCGTCCTCTTGCGAAGGCACCTAAAACTGCAGAAAAGCTTTGGAAATGTATCGTTGGCTTGGCATTGAATATTTCAAATGGAATTCTAGATGGCAACTTTTTGGATCAGGATCCAGACCCCCACCAACCGCTGAAGCTTAAGCCTCTCACCGAACCGGTTCAGTGAACGGCTCCCCATTGCACTTCAAATGAGTAAAACTCACGGTAGAAAGTCTATAGGCATGGAACAAATTTATAGTAGAACTCAGTGTAGGTGTTGTAGTGTTTCCAGATGCTGACTGCCACGTGTACAATAGAAATGGCATCTATTTCCTATAAGATTCCTATTGTTATTCGAAAATTTATATGATGTGGTGTTTCTGTCTTGGGACCTAGAGAGTATGTTTCCCTCTACCTTTACTTGCTCTCACCAACCTGTTGAATTTTACGAGATTATTCTAGAGACTGTATAGATAGATGGCTATCACAAGCTATGGGAGTCCTTTCTGAGTCCCCCATGTGATACTTTGTTCTGTGGGAAAGATTCTTCATCGGCTTATTTCATGCCATTCTTTGAGGAAAGATCACGGAGATAGGTTTCCTTGGATTATTTGTTATGTAGATTAATTTATTACATAGATTGATTTTTTTGGTACTTGCAAAGATGAACAACATTCCATGAACCATGTTTAAGAAAAGATATCATCTATTAGAAATAACAAATTTCTGTCATTCATTTTTGCTCTTTGAAATGAGCATATAAAATGTAGAGGCAGTTCAAAATGAAATACTCATGCTCTTTTTATTATTGACAAAGAGGTAATCTTCAGGAAAACGCTCGTTCTTTGATGGCATACGTTTCAGGATACGGGGAAAGAAGGATAAAATAAACTGAAAAATGAGTTTCGTAAAATTTTTTAGAAAATAATTATGGATGATTTTACTGAAATTTTTGAAATTTTACTGAATTGATTTCACTGATGATTTTTTTAAGAAATGGATGATTTTACGGTAATAATGATATAGTAGGTCAGGTAGAAGAAAATAAGAGCAGTTTTATCTAGGAAAGGAAACAATACCATTTATTCTAGCTACACTGTTTAACCAACATAAGTAGAAATGAAGACAAAATACACACATTTGCTGTTAGGGATTTTAACAAAAACAACAATAATTGTGATTATGATATTTGCAATTTAAGATCTTTCTAATTTTTCAACATTAGGATTGCAAAAGATGTAATCAAAATATAGATAAATAATTTTTAGAAAATGGATAAAAACAGTGGTAGTTCATGTAGAGGAAATGTGTGGGAAGGGGGGTGAGTACTATAATTTATTGGGGAATATATAGTAAGTTTGCTCTTTCTAATTAATCTTGTACAATTTAATTACTAGTCAATAAAAAATATTAAACTTTTTCACAGGATGTAGATAAGTTTAACAAAGAAATTAACCTATAATTTTTAACTAGATTTAATTAAAAAAATAAGCTTTAAAATGAACAGTTTTATTTATTTCTGTAAAGATTCATTATACTATGGATCAACAATTAAATAGTTAATTAAAAAGTAAAAGCATTTTTTATTTTAGTTATTTTTCTAATTTACAGCTTTTGAAATGTACTCATTATTATAAATATTATAAAAATAATGAAGTCATTTTTTTTCACAAATTCGCTGCCAAGTGGCGTCACAAGTACAGAATCAGCATATCCTTAAATTAATTAATTAACTGATAACTGAACACACTGAAAGGAAATTTCATTCTCCAAAGCATGCAAGTACACAAAATTTTGTAGCTCTCGCATATCAGGAAGAGAAGGGAAAATGGATTCCAAATTTCCATTGTTACGAAGATGAAACAAATTAAATAAAAATACTTTGAAAAACAGAAGTTTTGGGGGGAAATTATAATTCTTTTCTTTTACAATAGTCATTCCCATTTCCATTCGAATTTACCTCATACGCATGAATCAAATTGACATTTGTGAATTTATGACAATACTTGCATTTACAATGTGTAATTAATATAGACGTCACGACTCTTTTTTTTCTTTTACTATTTTTGTCTTTCAAAGACTGTTTGCATCCTTGAAATGTATGCCATCATGATCTGGAAATGTTTTACATGCTCCACAGTACGCCGAAAAGGGATGCTATAATTCTGATAAGGAAAGTAGGCGTAACTTCAGAAAAGGGCACAGAAGTTCAAGAGATAAATTACTCCTTATTGTGGCGATTCATTAATTAAACATCTTAACGAAATATTAGATTCGTAAACCATTGTTTTGAATTCTGAGTGCTACTTTATATAAGTTAGTAAAAAATCAGATGGTTTCAACTCACGATTAATTAAGAGCTTTATTTGAATGATATAATCAAGTACAAACAATCTGGTGACACCAAAGCAAGTCTATATACTCTTTTAAATGTAACAACTTCATCATTTAAAATATTTTTAAAAATTAGATTTATACATTTATCACGAAGCAATGTACCGGTGGATCTGTCGGGTTTTAATATCGTTAACTCCCAATGATTGTCACAATTCGTTGAATCCTATAAAACAAAATATTGATGGTTTTCTTTGAAGAGAGATTTCAAGGCCAATTTTACGAGAGGCTTTCTGTAAATTATTTTATGCATTATGAAATATATATTAAAATAATTTTAAAAGGACAATATAAGAAATAAAATGACGTTCATGATGCTTTCATAAAAATTGATTTTTAGACGTTTTTCATTACGATGCAAATAGTGCATTCTGCATGCATTTTTCTCATCTTCAGTCTAATTTCTATTTTAAATTACGGCAGTTGAATATTTTTACCGAGATTTTTTTCTATATCAGTCGTTGAAATATTCTGTCGGATAAACTTAGTGTTCATGAAACAATCTTTATTGAGTGAAATCGTTCTGATAATCTGTTATTGCGTTCTTGCTGAATTATTTACAAAAGACAAAATGCGTGTCAAATGTTTTATCTAGACAATATCAATGCTTCTTAGGAAGAGTACAATCATCATTACATTAATTTCTGAACAGGACCACTTAGGCTTCTGAGCTTTAGAGAAAAGAAAACATATTAAAAAGGCAATCCTCTTTTAACTAGAACGTCTCGTATCGAAGACGAATGCTCAACTGCTTAGCGTTACACCTCCTGTCAGGGTCTCCGAGAATCAATTAAATGGTAGTTGGTGTCTTTCTTTCTTTAACTTTAAATTTGTAGCTAGAATGTATGCCTTTATACCCGTTTCGCTGTTTTTGGTATATATAACCTCATGTGCCAAATGGTCGTGGATGGTTCCACACAAAGCTATCATATTCACTGAATTTTAAAGATAACAGTTACCATCCTTGTACTGCCATATATCAGTAAAAAGCACAAATAGACAATAGATAATGGCTCTATTGCAAAGCTCAAGTTGAAAAAGTGCAAACACTACAGAATCCGCAATGATACAATTATGAATCCTACTAAATTGTTCACGTGCTCTTATATTTTTCTGCGTGCAGTTGTTTCGATTTTATACTTACGGGCAGCAGCTAAAAGGCTGAGTGAATGTTTATCAAAATGCAATTTTGTCACTCATTTTTTAAATTATATTGCTATATTGCGCCAGGTCACGACAGCTCTTAAACAATAAAGAAAGATTTGTAACTTTATAGTAGACACATTATCTTTCTACACGATAAACCATTATAAAATATTTAAAATAAGTTAACTATGAGGGATATATTCGCTGTGCACTTCGAAAATCATGTTGTAGAAAAGATTTCTTTTTCTTCTCACAGATACCTAGATGGCATTTTGTATCTCACAAGCCGGCGAGCTGCTGTTCTAAATCTCGACAGGAAGACTACTCCCGAGCTTTTAAATAATTCTAAATTTATTGGAATAAATCCGATCTTCTAGACATTTTTATGTAAAAAAACTAAAAGGCTACATCGACATACCAGTCGCGTTTAATGAGTGGCCAGACTAGGATTAAACTGTTTTGTTTCACTCTGTACCTTTTAATACGAATTTGAAATTTTTAATATTCAATACTTAAAATATAAAGTAACTGAATACATATAAATTTGCTATTCATTAGCCAATAATATCGTAACTTCTGGATCAATCATCGCTATCTAAGATTATTTTCATGATAAATTCTACTCAAGAGACTTTGGGTATCATTTTATGCATCGTAAAACAATATTCGAACAGTGACAAAACATGTTAGTAACAGACGAATTGAGTTGATAAGTACAGCTCCAAAACTGAAATGATTTCAAATTGTTCTCCCTCTCTCGGAGACCCTGCATTCTGTACACACCTTCGAGCTTAGATTATTTGAGATTTCTATCGGAAGAGTTAAAAAGGGATTCCATAGATGCTCCACTCGTGTACTCAAAAACTGGGGAAGGAACCCACATGTCATAGAAACCACCTGTTGTCCAGATGTCAAGTGTGTCTCGAGCAGCGACCGAGACCGCCAAACGTACTCTGCGCACAATCCCAGATGCACTCAGTGCACACTCCCTAGACACCAGAGAGAGTGTACAGCACTCCCAAATAAAAATTCACTCTTTGAACACGCCTCTGTCTGCTTATTTCACACATTTAACATGCCATCGGAGTAGGTCATAGTACAAAGCGAACTGTGCCTTCTCTGTCATTCTACAGAAAAGAACAAAAAACGTGATGCAGGTACTGTTGAACAGTTACTTCCTTTTCCGCATTAGGGTGTGTCAAAATTATTTCTCAGAAATTCAAATACAGAATTAAAATATACAAATCATTTAAGAGTGATTGTTCATCTTTAGTGGCGATGCAAGGAATAATAAAAAAGCTATGATTT
Organism: Argiope bruennichi; assembly: GCF_947563725.1. Taxonomy (NCBI): domain Eukaryota; kingdom Metazoa; phylum Arthropoda; class Arachnida; order Araneae; family Araneidae; genus Argiope; species Argiope bruennichi. The sequence goes on along the minus strand of NC_079156.1, from coordinate 137,835,817 downwards.
CTCAGACAGAGTGATGATCTTAAAGATATACATGACATTGTAGATGGCGCTGGAAGACCAAATCTTCTGTTCACGAGCAGAGATATCTGACTACGACAACCAGCTGCCATTCTACAAGTTAGCTTAATAGAAATAATACGGTATAATAAATGCTTCCTGAATTTATTGATATGCGTATAACGTACAATGCATTATGAGAAAGCGATTGAACATCTAAAAGAGTTGGTAGCTTTCCGAACCACTAAAGGCCACAGCAAAATGCAAACACGAGATTTTTCTTCCAACGATTTATTTTCTTGTGAAAATTATTGAAGCTTTGTGTATGACGTGGGCTCTGTAGCACATATATCCATTATCATAGGAATGTCTGTGTTTTTCAGAGTATTCTCCTGTGAAGCAAGTCCTATGTGATGAAGGCGTAAAAATGGTCTGGATCTGTGATTGCTTGTAATGTTTCCTTTCCTTTATTTTCCGAATCTATTACTTTATCTTAAACTGCAGGATAGAAATGAATGGTCATAATTTTTCTGTGCAATCGTGTCCTTTCATAGTCAAACTTAAAAGCTTCATACTGAATCGTCCTACATAGCTATAGAATCAAAAAATTCCTGAAAAGAAATTTTTTTAATGTATTAACATTTGAGACATTTCATTTCCATTGCTTTCAAATAGTTTTCTTCTTACATCGATACACTGCTTCAAATAAAATAGAACATTTCTGGAACTCAGCATCTGAATAAGTTTAAGATACTTCGTCGCATTTAAATAATTTCTTTAAAAGACATTGTCCACACCATTACTGTTTTTAGTCTCGGAATCAGGAGAAAAATGACCAACAGTTACCAACATTTTCATTACACAAAATACCAAAATCATTACCAATGACGAAATTTTCTTGCACAAAATATTTTTTTTATCATAAGTTATTCATTTTTTTAGGCCTCTGTAATGCAACACAACCTCATCTCGATGCTTTTCCCTTATAGAAATAGTGAAAACGTCCAAGTCTTTTATTTATAATACAGCTAATATGGATTATGAGATGCGTTTATCAGTGAAATGCTTTGCAACCAACACTGGTGCCATTTTTCTATTTCTATTGATCTCCACGTTTAAAATGTTACGGAAGGAATTTTTCGTAACATATTCGTTTTCGATAGTTGTGCAATTATTCGATGTTTTCAAATCTGACAGAGGAAGAACTGACCTGTACCACTCGTCAGCGGACTTTGAAGTTGCACCTCCTACTGTTCACCTGTAGGAAGCTAAACAGTAGGAGATGTAACCCAGCAGCGCAATTCCTGACATTCTCTGCATGTGTACTCCAATAGTTTTCTGATTCTATTAGGAAGCTTTTGTGAAGAAATGATAAGCGATGGACTCCAAATAAAATTTCAGGTTTAATAAAAAAGTATTCATAAGCAAACTTTGAATTTTTTTACATGAAAGATGATGCAACATTTCGCTTAAATGTTTTCTAGTACAAAGTCGAATTTTTGTCATATCCATTCTGATCCTGTGTTTTGGAGATGCTTCTTGCGATCTAGCCTAAAAGAGGAAGTCACTTCGAAAAATTCTCGCATCATCGCCTCAGAAATTAAGGTGAATAAAATTTGCAGCAAAAGCTATTTCAAATCTTACTAAAGAAGATTATTTTACTGAATGTGAAACTTAATGAACCTCTCGGATTTATATGTTATCATGCCTTTCTGTCACATTAAGTTAGGATTTCACACCAAGTTTCTTCAAGATTATTGCAAACAAATGCGTACTTTCAAAATGTTGCATCAAATAAACTTTCCAGTGTGCTCTAAAAAAGGAGTAAAATCATTTTTTTTTTTTAATTTTAGCTATTTTACAAGAAAATACAAATCCTTTGCTTTCAAAATAAAGTGAAGTTCTTGCGAATTTTAGAACTCCAAATTGTTTCATTTTATTGGAAATCTGCTTTAATAAACCAAATTGCTGTTAGTGAATTATTCAATGACTGATAAATTATTAAATAATTTGAAAAAAGTTTGATTGGTGCTTTCAAACTTATGTGAATAATTATTTAGAGCCAAAAATGAGCGAAACTAGTAGTTGTGAGAGGTTTTCAGTCCGCAGGTCCTGCAGAAAACGGAAAGCTGCAGTGGCCTGATGGTAAGGTCTCGGCTTCGGAACCGGAGGGCTTCATGCTCGAGACCCGATTCCACGGAAAAAGTGCCGTGTAAGCAAGTCTGGTGCACATTAAATCCTTCGGGGTCAAACATCCTCCCGCTGGTGTGGTGTGATGTGGAAGTTTGAAGAGGGACGTGGCAGCTCAGGTATCTTCCTCGTCATCTCTGACCGCGGTTCAAAATGATGATTTCTCAAATACATTTCATGAAGGATATTGGATTTCAGAACATGGCATATTTCAGAGAGACAATAAAAGAATCTTTCCAAGATGATATCATTCCCTTGAATAAAAATTATGAAATGCTACAAATGATAAAAAGATATTTAAATAAAGAAATATTAATAGAATTAAAAAAAACACTGTAAATATTTATTTCTTTTTGCATAAAGGTACATTGAGGGAAGAATTATATTCTATTTACAACAGGAGCATATGCGAAAGATGTTTTTTTTTTTTTTTCTGCAATCGCCCATGGACTTTGGTGACGGAGCTTTATTTCACCAGAAATTAGCTGCCTTGCTTACTTTCGATCATTCGGAGTTTAAACTGTCCGGCTGCTATGGTGTGAAAGTTTGAAGAAGAATGTGCTTGTCCTTGCGTATCGTATCGGTGCGGCTCAAAGTGAATAAGGCCATTATCAACTGACAATAGAGTAGCTTCAAGCTGAGAATCGATCAATCGCTACGCAAGACTCATTCATCAGTTTCAAATTTGAAATAGAAAAATAAGCATGCATAAGCAGTAATAAACGGATCTTTTTTTATTAATATTTAAGAAATGATAACCGCTGATACCAAAATGAATAGCTCGCTTCATCGTTCATTGTTCATTTTAATACCGACGAAAATATTTTTGCGGTATTAATGATTTAGAAAGCAATTCTTCCTGCTGCGGTTGATTGCGTCGCCACAGAACGAGGGAAGTGCTTGAGTGTCATATGAACCATAGCGTTCGGATTCATCACATTTGGACAGTTCATTCTGAACTGAAATATATAGTAACAAGTGAGGCTGGCATATTCTCTTTTCTTAGAAGAGTATGAAACCTGTTTTTGCGAATATCAAGACCTCGTGAGATTAAACCGGAAATTTGAAAAATGGGTCATTAATCAATAGGGGAAAATGAGGCTCATTAGAAAATTATCTGCCTCTTTCCAATGAATGATATGATGGCGGAATGTTATTTCATTGATTCATTTTGATTCATGTCACTTATTGTGATGTTTCACCCATATGATACGATATTTGATCATAATGATATTTCATTGATATTTTATTTTGATTCTGATAAATCCGTCAATGAAGTAAAACCAGGTTTATTTTTCAAGCGTTAGTCATTTTCAAACATGGTCAGATGACAAGATATCTTCCTATTCAGCAAATCTAATGCTCATATTCCGCATCATAACCAAAGGGAGAAAAATGGGTGCCTCCGCCTGCATAGTAAGTGCGAACCAGTTCTAACACTAGGCGAACGATATTGGGTCTTGAATTTCCCGATGATGCACTCGTCGTAACCTCTGATTTCAAGTTATCAGACATCTCTACAATCTATATTCCTTTTGATATTTTCAAGGAGTGTTGTTTTTTCCCAATATGAATCTGTTAACTGGTTTAAAAAGTCTAATTTGTGCATAAAGAAACAATTTTCGTTAAGACAGGTGTCTAAAAGTATGGACATTCACTTTGACTTTAAGTATCAACGAAGGTGTCTCGTCGAACTTGTTGCCGATGTGCACAGGCCTTCATCTGAAGATAATTTGTGAGCGTTTTCGATTAGGTTTCATATTAGATTCATTATTAAATGAAATGTGAGTTTAAATGCGTCAGAAAGAAAATCGAGTCTCCACTGCCCTCTAAATGACAGACACTCCGTTGTGAAATCTATCTCCAATGTATCTTGAAAGCCTGTGGAGGGCATCGATTTTTTTTAAATTTTATTTTTATTTATTTTACCTCAGACATCATGCTTGCGCATAAACGTGTATTAAACAATCATTTCATGTGTAAGCGCTTAGTTTCACTTTGCAAAGCGTCGTTCATCGTAATCCCTACTCGGCCGCACCAAACCGATGGCCAACACTTTTATTCATCGCTGATGGACCACGAAATTGACCTTTTAGATTCGGGTGGTGAAAATGATGCTCGGAACAAGGTCCGGGAGAGACTTTAGTGACAGTAATGAAGAAAAATGCGACGCTTGCTTCGGAGAGCGAAAAAGAAATAATGGCCCGATCTTTTCCTTTCTGCTTCCGAAAAGTTGCTTCCCCTGCTTTTACAGAAATCCTCTTTCGAAATGCTCCTCTTTCACGAAGAGCTTCTAGTTTAACCATTTAAATATCAAATCGTTATTTTAAGCGATAAAAATGTGTCTTTGGTATTATTTAAAGGAAGTACAATTATTCAGGGATTGGACATTTGGCTTTTCATGGCGCAAAAACCGGCCAATCACAAGACGAAATTATTCGAGGAAAGGAGAATATAAAGAAAAGTGTGTGGCCATTTCGTTTAATCAAAAATTACCAAACTTAGCCCATAATATTTTGGAGAATGGAAATGTGCCCATGGAGACAATTCGTTTTAAATTTTAATTAATTAAAAATTAAGCGTTATTTTACGGGGAGGTTTGCCATAACTTGAGAAAATATTAAGTTACAAGATGGATTATTGGTTTTTTTACATGACCTTAACATTCTATAGATTATTTTCTAATGCAAAATTTTAATGTATAAATTAAGTTTGTATTTTAGATTAATTAAAAAAATATTTTAAGCATAGTTTCCAACAGTACATTTCGCAAAACAAAATTTAACCAGCACGAGCACGTTAGAGAGTAGAAAAACGTCCCTTTTAGAACATTTCTGTAATAAATGAAACAGTGTAACATAAAACATTATATATTATATAAACTGAACAATACATACATACATATATTTATATATTTCAGACATCTAATGATATAAACTAAATATTTATAATTCACTCACAATATCATAAAGGCCTTCAGCCATAACGAAATATGTATCTCTCTGATTTTCTGTTAGCTCCCGTAGAATTTATACTTTAAATTAAAATGGAAATGATTAAACTGCAATTAATATAAGAAAATTTTTTACTGAAAACAAAAACGTTTTTTTTTTTAATATGAGTACTGAAAATGGAGTCGCTGAGAATTTAAATCTTCTGGGCAGTAAAGAATATCTTTCTTAATTTATGTAATATCTCAAGAATTTTTCCACAAAATTTTCTCAGATTCATCATGAACAGATCGATTCATTAACAATGTTTAATTTTAAATGCATCAAACATTAAGAAAATAAACAGAATTGTTTGAAATAGTCAGTAGAATACAAGTTAAGCTTAACCTCGTAAGCCTGGGGAACTAAACAGAAACCTTACTCATTTGGCGGTGGGGAAGCAAAAAAGATTTTTTAACGGGAAAGTTAGGTTTCAATTAAGAAAAAATTAGCCACTCAGTTACCGGGGAAAAATAATAGAAATAATAGCCTATGTTCCTATTCCAGACTATAATCTATCTCTATCCAAATTTCATCCAATTCCGTTCAACCGTTCTGGCGTGATTGAGTAACAAACACCCATCCAAACTTTTACATTTATAACAGTAGTATAGATTTTTATTTTGTTTCATTTTTAATTAATTAAAATTCTAATTAAAAATTAAAAAAAGGGCTCAGAGGTACACATTCTCGACCTCTAAGATATGCATGTAGCAAAAATGGTAGCTGTAGGTCAAACGGTCTGGCCTGTAGTGACAATATAGTTGCTTTAGCGATGATGAACAAATTAAAGATAACAAATCTACAGGATGAGACTTCAATAATTAGTTTCAAAACTGACATAAAAGTTCGTCGTTCAAACAACACGTCGTAATAATTCGTCTTCACATCACCGCGTCTTGGCGTCAACTGCTGCCAACTTTCGTTCCCTCCGCCAGAATGGGCTCTCATCAAGCTGGCGTTGATAAACATGGAACAATTTTGGTGATCCGGTTTTCTCCTATTGAGGAAGCTTTCATGGTATAACTTTAACCTCCGTTACACTTCAAAGCCCTATGCATGAGATACATGCGTACATTCTTAGAGAACTTAAATCGCTCCATCAAGAAAAAATATTCTCAAAATGCAAAGAATAGTTTGAAGCTCGCTTAATGTTATTCAAATTCAATGAAATTATTTAGCAGAGTGTTTGATAATGCAAACTAAATAAACCTCCATAACTATTCAACAATATTCTTCCCAAAAATTCATCTTTATTTAAGTTGCGTCATTAAATTTGTGTATCGTAAAAATATTGTGTAAATTTATCTCTAAAAATATTATGTAAGTAATATATTGTGTATTGTATTCTTTCAGTCTGCATTTTCAACCCCATATTGCTCCAAAAAAAGGCTTCATTGTATGTATTTTACCTACCCAAATAGTTTCGCCAGTAGATTCAGGGACATCCTGTGTATATAGATCCTGTGCACATCTAATAAGAAAAATCATCTAATTGAAGTAAAGAATACTAAATACGATTTATGTCACTAAATTTTCTGGTGAATAATCTTTTTACAAACCCTATGTCCTGTGAATCATATTTAAAAAATATTCTTGAGACACCAGCATTTTAGTTCAAAATAAAGGCCCACTCTATTGAGCCAAACACTGAGCAAGTTATGAAAATTTAAATCTTACTCTCTTTTATAAACGCTCCCTTTTTAACCACTTCGTTGACCGTCTCAAAGAAAATACGTCAGTCAGGGACCGAAGTCTCCCAAAAGCTGATTAGCCTAAAAAGCCCCTTTTTATTATTATTATTATTGAAATTCGATTGTCAGGAATATTTCATTGGATATGATTTTTTAGGATCAAAGGACTGTATAAAAATTTAGACTTCATAATTTTTCAGAATTATATTTATTGACTGAAACAGAATGATATTATTTAAATAATTTAAATCCTTTTGAAAGCAAAATTTAAAACAAAATTTAATAATAAATCAAAGAATTTTTTATTGAATCATTCCTTCAAATATGCATACATTATTTTTTAAAAAAAACTTTTGTAGTGCACCTAAAAACAATTTGTTTCTTGTGTCCTCTTTTTAAAAAAACACATCTGATTTCAACAAAACAGTTTATGTATATCAAATGAAGCTTAATCATTACCGTTTCAATTTCAATTTTCAATTTTATGGGAGTTGACAGAATGTACTGCGAAACAGACATTCACACAGTACAATAAACAGAACAATATAAGTCTTTTATAACAGCAGTTCTGTTATGGAAATATTAAAATTTGAATCTGACGAATACTTTGCTGGCAAAGCCATTGAAAACAAGAAAGCAAGTCATGTAAAATATTGAATTAAAATATTCACGAAGCCAATGGATGGCCAAAGGCAGCTGATAAATAATAATACTGATTTAGTAATGAGAGCTACATTTTGAAGCTATGCAGCATGTTATTGCAAGACACAATTTTGAACTACTCTTAAATGATCAGATTGATATCTTAGTAGATTTCAAACTCGCCGTCTTTATTTGCAAGCCTTCGTCAAAGCGAAAAGAATCTTTTCGAAAGAAGTCCATAAATGCAGAAAATGGAATACCTTTGTTTACCGCAAGGTCAATTGAATAAAGGAGTTTGCCTGAAGAAGTTTTTCAAAGATATTGCACCATAGAGGTTGAAAGGTGATTTCTGCCCAAACCAAACCAAATCACTACTAGACAAGGCATTTTTAGCTCGCACCATGCACGACGTTTCCGAACCCAGTGTGTGCTTGTGGAAGTGGTAAGGAATCTCCCGAATATCCCCACTGAGTTGTCACTTATGGGACTTCATCAGAGAGGAAAATATTTCTATCTCATGGAAACCTTTTGGAGCTTGTTCATCTTTCCTCTCTTAAGCAATTTTCTTCTGAAATTTTACGGCTGAGGATTTCTTCCAGGTCTTCGAAAAGGTGTTGATGTGGTTCGATTTCTATTGTATGAAGGAAATAAAGCCAGATTTCATTTGTATTTGAGTTCAAATATTATTTAAATTTGATTTCATTGCTATTGAAATCATGTTATTGTGCTATAATGAATTTGTAAATATAATATTATGTCACATTTCAAATGGGAAACGGTGAAATGTGCTGCCTTCTAGTAGTGAGGGCGTAAAGAGTGGGTGTCTACCTCAAAAAAGGGTGTCAGAGTTTTATCCCCGACCTTACAAGGAAGGCCTGTGCTTCTCCATTGCGTGGAGTTGGCATGTGCGACCACATATTCGTTCCGTAAGGTCTTTAGCTGGGGTGGAGTAATATCTGAATCATATCAGGTGAATTCAATCTGTGAAAGGCCAAGGAAAATATCACTTACGAACACTGTTGTGAATTCCTTTTTCAGAGCAATAATGCTAATGTTTCGAATTTAAATTTAAATGAGCAGCTTTCGCGGAGGGTATTTCTGCACCAGGAGTGACAGTGTTTGCAAACCCGACCGCGGTGGACAACCAAAATGTTTTTATATAATATCGCCTAATTGCGTTTTTGACCACTAGGGACATTGTGAGTCGTTTCGTTTTGTCTTTTATGCTTACATACCTTTGTGTAGGCAACAATTTTAAACTATAGATGAGTCATCTTCAGAGATTAAGTTATGAATTTAGTAAACTCAGAGTAAAGATTGCGCAGTGGCAATGTTACCAAACAGAGCATAACACTGCACTGAAAGCTGAGTTACATAAATGTTGGCAACAATCTTTCTATAATTATGACTTTTTAACTAGAAATTTAAGTCTTTAAAACTGGCATTATTACTCTGTTTTTTCTCCATTTTAATGCCGAAAATTCTATTCCAGACACAAACACTTTAAGAATACAGATTTATCATTTATACATATTTTTTTTTTTTTTGCCTTCTTCTTAAATTTGAATGCACTGAGAGACAGACACGTTAAAACGCATCAGTATTTTGATGTTCTTAACATCATTTTCAAAAACAACGTTGAATTCGGTCATTCGATGACGCTTTTAGTATTGATTCTTATGCAGCTTAGACAGAAGTATTTTAGAACTGAAATTTTAAAATTATATGAAAGTTTCATTAAGGGAAAAAAATGTAAATCGATACCTCTGCTTCATTTTACTTGGTTTCTTTCAAAACTACAACAAAAAATTCAAAACAACAAATAATAAGTTTGTCAAGCGATTCCACACCGAAAAGTAAAGATTCATGTATCAAATTATCGATCTTGGCCAATATTATCTATTCAAAATGTCCCTGTAGAACTCATTCAAAGTGTTTCCGAAAAGATAAACTGATAGTCAAGAAGATGATAAAGCAAATTTTCCAAAGTAACATTGATTACTCGTTGCTTTATCAGATTTACTGCAATTGCCATTTAATAATCGAATGTTTGGTTAACAATGGGCGTAAGTTGGTATTATTGCAATAATTGACCCAAGGGAACAAACTGAAGGTGCTTTTGCTTTTAGATTTTATACTCTCCTGCTAATTCTTATAGAGATGAACTCGGAGTAAAGGTCATAAAAATATAGCATCATTGGAATGATTTAAACAATTAAATTAGACTTGAAGAAAGAAGAGAAACGGAAGAATTATAAAACATTGCGAACCACTATCCGAGGAAGAAAGCAACTACGATGATGAGATTGATATCCGTGAAAGAAGCATAGAATTAACAAAACACGCAAACAAAGATAACAAGGAATAAACAATTTTAACAATAGTTTCAAATAATTCCAAACAATAGTTTTTATTACTTTTCTGCCTATCTGTTTAAATTACTCTGTTACTTAAATATTTTTGTTAAGTTACACAAACCTGCTTGAAATAAATAAAGAAAACATAAGAATTAAATTATTATTCGTTATTTATGAATCGAATGATGCAACACTTATTTCAGTATTGCTATCTAAGAGGTTCATCCGTCAGTAAAAATATAAAAGGTATTCAGAATCCTTTAAAATAACAAGGTAAAGGACACCTGAGCAATAACAAAAGTTGATTCCTTTGTTGCTCCCTTTTATTGTCTCCAAGTTACAAAACGCTTTCTTAGTCTGTTGTTGAAAGAATCAGAAAGAAACAAACGCCTTCGCCACGGATAGAGTGAAACATGCTCCAGACAACTTTTGCTAAATATTAAATGATGCTGCAGTTCAGAGAAAAAAAAAAGAGTTTGAATCTTTCTTATCAACCTCAAACATTCCGTTTTTAGTATTTTTAAGTTAAAAATGACAAGCCTTTCACAAAGAATAACTTTGATCGGAATCTAGTTCAAGACCTGAGGGATTATATTCTCTCCACTCTTGTCAACTGTAACGCCGATTTTTTTTTTCTTTCTTTTTCTGCCTTTTCCTACAAGTTTTCCTTTTTCTCTTTATGATGTTGCTCGCAAAACCTCGAAAAACAAATATTTCCTTTTGGAGCTCCTAAATCAAAACTGACATTCACTTAAAGTATAACACGGGCTCCCTGTTCTTTATTTTCTATAAAAAAGGCACTTTCTTCAAGGAGACAAGAGAAACAGCATTATATGGCTGTACTTTCGAGAAAGAGTAAGGTTATAAGCTGTCATTTTTTTTAACCTCTTTTCATGTTTTTTTTTTTTTTTTTTTCAAATCCTGAAAGAAAAAAAAGGATAAATAATTTTAAAACTTCGTTCTTTTTGACAAATGTCTGTAACTTAATAATTCTTCATATGTAAGTTTCGGTAGCTTTCTTTCAATTGTGTAATCTCCAAAAATACTAATTGCATGATGAATAAGTCTAATCGAAAGATTGACTCGTATCTCTTTGTGCACTTCATAGGTATATTTCATCTCCGCCATCATTATGCCTTTTCTGGTATTGAAGCTATATTTAATAAGCAAACACAGCAGCAATGTCCACGGACGAGTCTGTATACTAATTTTGTACAGCAGAACAATTTTAGTTTCCCCAATGAATCAGGAAGAAAGAATGAAACGTAATTGTTAATTTATCAATCCAGAGTAAGAATTTCAAGGAAATCAGGGTAAATATTTTGCATTGGCTAACGAATTTTTCTAAGTGAATAATACGTCCAAAAACGATATTTTCGTTACTTCTAAAGTGCATTTAAGGATGTCTGAGAAATAAGAAAACAACAATCCCGGATCTCTAGCCAGAGAATGGTTGACTTCGACATGAAACCACGAGAATACGCTTTGAACAATTGTCAACACAAAAAACAATGATAAGATATCTCTATAATTTGAATTTATACCATCGCTCTTTATAAAACGGGGCACAATGGGAATGATTCGAGGTGACATGTTTTATTAAAGTAGACAAATTTATTAAGTAAGTGATAAAGTTAATTAGCTGCTATCTCAAAGTCTTCCAATTATAGAAAGAGAATTTTTTACAATAATTCGATCTTGCATGACTTCTTTCTGTATGTATTAAATTTCTTTGCAAAATGCATAGTATTTCTCCAATTATAGTAAATTTTGTTCGTTAAAAGCACTGTCTGAAAAGAGCTAGCTTACTAAATAATGTATATTAAGTAAATATCAACTTTTTAATGGAAAGAAAAAGCTTTTCGTTCATGATTTTCTCTCACTGCACCTTTGGGAAATAAATGAAGTATGAATTAGACTGATCTTTAATACATTCATTTTTATGCATTTCTAAACAGTTTATGATTTTTAATGATAATTTGATCAATTCAATATTTTAAAAATATATTACAAAGCTTATATAGTTGATTCCAACCCTAACATATTTCCTCAATATCTAAAATTTTTTACTGTGAATGACCATGAATCAATTAAACTGATTTTTGTGAACTTTCAGTTCATTGATAAGAAAGCTATTATCATATTTAAATTTCAAACCATTGAATTCGTCGGGTTTTATTAAAATCAGCCTCATTAAGTCTCCATCATCATCAACTTTATTAAATTTTATTTTCATTTGAAAGAGACTATTAATCGGATACGGAATTCATTAACCTAAATAATTTTTATTGTTATTAACAATAAGAAAATTACACTTTTGGTTATAGAGTTAAGCAATATTTTAATAACATTAACACAATGAATTAAGCATTGATATTTAAAAGATATCTGGGATAAAATTACATTGATAAAATTTTATATTTTCATAAGGTTAGTTCTCTGGAAAAATTCAACTCGCATTATCTGTTGGAGGATTCTTATACCGGAAATATTCATAGTGATATGCGATATTTGGAGTAAACATTTATTGATTTCTGATGTACTAGTGCACTAGAAAAACAGATATAAATTTCCAGTAATTTGAAAAGTTTTACTGATTTTTCCCTTTTTAGACTTTTTTGTGTCTGACCATTTTTGAAGCCATTTTTCAAATTATGCCTGCTTACCTTCTAAGACAATAAATCAAAAAAAAAGAACAAGTTAGAAGATTTATTAAGTAAAAGTATTAAAATTATAAATTTCAGCAAAATTCTGTCTGAGGGAAGTCTGTCCATCTCCATGTGAACACGATAATTCAAAAAAGGCTGGGTGGATTACATAACTTTTTTTATTAGACCTGTAAATGATTAAATTTTTAGAAAAGAAAAAGAAATAGTCAGGAAGAGATTCACCTAGATACGAATGATTAATTAAGAAAAAAAATCGAACTCTTGGATTGAGAATAAAGGTTTAGTTCAAGAGCATAAGGACTATTTTTTTTCTCTTTTTGTTTCTACTTTTTCTTTGATCACCAAAGAAAATGAACGCATTCACAGAAAGAAGCTAAAGAAATAAAATTTCTTATCCCCTTTTGAATTACAACTCGCATAAGATTAACACTGTGGGCTGTTTTTGTATTTTCAATTATCATTATTCTTTGTTTTAAAGGGATAAAAAAGCTGAAATGTGCAACTTAAAAAATAGGTTGAATTCAAAAATTCTCAAGTTGTCAGGTATTTGATTGTACCAACATATTTTAAATACGTATGTAGCGCCGCTTATGCTCAAATCTGGCATAATTGCTTCCTCTTCTAAAAACTGGAAATCAATACTGATTTCAAAGTTTCTAGCTTTCAGTACTATAAATAAGTGGTAAAATATTCCACCTAAACAAATATACAGACATTAATGTTTTTGATTTTCTCGCATATGAAAATTATCTTCAAAGAAATACAAAGTATTTCTTTGAAAATTATCAAAAAATTTTGGAATCGCAGCTTCCTTCCATATGTCGACTGAAAAATTAAAAAACGTCAACATTTGGTTCTAATAACTTAAAATTACAGGCTTCCATCAGATATTCCAAAGGGGGGGGGGATGATGATCTTTTATTTCTTCTCTGTATTCTGAGGCTATTCAGAGAGAGAGAGAGCTCTCATATTTACTAGTACCTCTTTTTAAAGCGTGACGCTACCAGTCACAAATAATGAAAATAGTTTGAATGTTTTTCATATCAATGAAAAACATTCAAACTATTTTCATCATTTATTTACTTGTATGCCACCATTCTCATCTAATTAAACTATGAATTTTTAATTATTGCATATATAGCCATGTCGTTACCATAACAAATACCGAAAAAAATATTTCTGTCCATGAATAGTTAAATGTGCTTACTATTATCATTAGACTCAAGTTTATTGATTCCTGAAATGTAGTAAAATATATTCTTTTTACGAACTGTAATATCGCTACCCTGCTCAGTAAGTTTTCTGTTAAGGAAGATTGTTTTACAGAAGTGATAATGATTGCAGAAAGGATGTCGGATTAATAATCGCCAGCTTGGTGACAAACTTGGTGGTTTCGATATCACCGATTCGATGTAGAGGATCCAGGATATTCAGGAATCTTAGCGATAGTTCCATTAGGACTCACGATTTGGTGATTGTTCCAGAAGCTCATTTGATCTGTCAAGATAGCTATCAAAAGTCGAGAGGCAAAGCTGAGAGTTAGTCAGTGATGAGGAGAGTTGACAGTTGAGCTGTGCTGAAATGAATGAGAGCAGCAAACGAATCAGAAGTCTGAGTTGTTGAGCGAAATCTCTTTGTGTGTTCTTTCTGAGAGGTTTGAGCTGTTATAGTTGTTTATTACGGATTTGCTGGTTGTAGCTGCTGTTTCAACAAGAGCTATTCTTGTGTGTGCTTTAGCTGTACTTTATTATTTATTTATTGCATTCGTGTTTTCATGCAACAGTGCTTCATTATTTTTGTTGAGCATATTGGGAATACAAGGGACGGATTATCGATATTTTCCATAACAATATTTTCTTTTTGCTATAACTTTAATTGCACTATATTTGAATTCCCATAAAATAATATCTTGTAAAAAGTGTCATTCAGTTTTTGTTTTTTGCAATAAATACTGTATAATTCTAATAACATCCGTTATTATGTTTGTTTCTTATGGCACTTGCCACTGACAAGCCCACTGTTACGAAGACAGCGATTTAAGCCTGAGGGGGACGCCTCTTATTTTTTATAGCAGCGCCAACTAGGCCCAAGAGTACGACTTTGCCACTCACGCATCACTCATTCGCTTGCACAACCCCTTTTTACAGGAGGGCACATTCACACATCTCACAGATAGAACAACCATGCCCAAACCGGGACTCCCAGATCACGGGGAAGACGCGCTACCCCTATGCCAGGACGCCGGCTTCGTTATTATAAAAATATTTACTTTATCCAAAGTATCTTCATTTTCATTCTTTTTGCATTAATAGCTGTCTAATTCTCAAAATAAAACAAACTCATTATAAATATATGAATTTCCTTCAGGAAAACTTTATCGCTATTTAATAATGTCTTAGAAGATTCAAGAATGTTAGATAGATTATAAGATGGTTTAATTAATTAAATTTAAAGCACTGATAATCTAGTAGTTTTGGAGCTAATTCATTTTGAAGCCGAGACAGAAAACTTATCCGAGGAAACATTTTATAGGAGGGAACTTTTTTTTCCCTTGTAGCTGAAATGGGACCTACTTATAACAAATTTATCAATATACCTTGTTTATATTCGTCACATGCAGTTTATTTAGTTGAAAGGGGAAGAGCGTGAAGATAAATATTACTGTCAGCACATAAACTTGTAATGTCAGCATAAGGAAATAAATGAAAATAATCTGATAAACAAAATGATGGAATTAAAATGGTATAAAAATCTATCGCATATAAAAATCAACGTACCTATAAGAACAACTGAATGTAATATAATGAAATTTCGTATGCGAAGGCATTTTGACTAATGCAAATGGTAGAAGTTTAGTACAGATTCAGTGAATGGTTGGTGCTCTCGTGCACCGGGCATCCAGCAGGCTTATATGAGGAGCTATTATCTGCTTTCGAATAAAGATAATCAACTGTTACGAATGCGTCGCTGAGAAATTAAAAGTCTCTATGGGTAAATGCCAGGTTCAAGAAAAAGTTGCAATAGTAATTATTATAGAAATCTACCTAAAATGGCAAAAAAAAAAAAAAAATACTGATTATATTGAAACAAGAATTTTTCTAACTAGATACGAGACGAGAAATTACTATTCTAATAATAAAAGCAATTTACATCAAAAATTGAATTCTTTAAAAAATAGACACTTTTTGACATCATCTCTCTTGTCCCATCTTTCCTGAATGCCTGTTCCTAACAGATTAAAAATTAATTATTTGGCCACGATTTATCGCTGCACAGAAACTTTATTTCCGAAGACCAGACATTCGTGCTGCATTAGCTAACTTTTATATCAGATATAATTTTTACTCGGGAGAACTCGATAATTTTCGTTATCGAGCAAGTCCCAATCCTCTAAAGTGCATCGGTCAGGAGGTGGATAATTATTCACGTTTAACAACAAAATGACTGTTACATTAAGAGTGAAAAAAATTCCTGAAGCTTGCAGGAATAAGTGATCGGCGCCTGCTTCGGTTTGTCGTTAAGGGTACAAGGTGAGATGAAATGAGTGTTATAGCTCGATCAAATCATCTTGCAAGTTATCAGTAATACATAACAGCCATTTTATTGTTGATTTTACTATCCGAAATGGGTCTCTTCAGTTTGCACTCCCTTACGTGACCGCATAAATAAAATGAGAAATAAAGTAGATGGAAGGGGTAGAAGTTCAGATACCGATTTTTTGCCTTTAAATGAAAATCTATTCATCTAAGGAAAACTTCGGAGAAAATAACTGCACGTATTTTTATAAAAAAAAACCCTTTAAAAGGAGATGCCAAATATTATGATAGCTTAATGAGCTCAGGAGTAAACTTTAAAAATAATGCTAGTTTGGGAAAATAATTTTTATTTTTATATATTCATCTATTTCAGCGAGTTTTTCGGCAAATCACTAAAATTCATGTTACATAAAAATGAATGACTAATAAAATTTCAGATGGTTAATTGTATTATTTTTTGGAAAAATCAAAGTTATCGAAAAATGCCCATGAGCATTTTTCTGTCTGTTCGCATTGTTGAATAGTAAAAGAAAATTATTATTTTTAAATTGCTATTCCACACTTTCGAATGGTATCGTAATGATTCATTTTCAAAGCAAAGTGGTAAAGATGACATTTGAAAAAGAAAAATAGTTTTAATGGGTCGTGAACTGTTTTGAAAAAGCATTAAATAGTAATGTTTATCAGGGTCAATTATTGGAAAAGGAATTCAGCCGTAATAAATGAGACAAAATGTTGACTTCAGCGAAAAGGAATCATTTCATTTCCTTCGGGATTTTTTCAATCGTCTGTTTTTATACTGTTTGAAATCATACTTTTTGAAATACAATTTTTTTTTTTTGTTCTGATTCTGACTGTTAGAAAAGCACTTATAGGCAATTTACGACAATTCTGTTCTTTTCAAATTCAAGTTTTTTTTTTTTTTTTTTAATATTACAGATATTGGTCAGAAATTTTTATCAGTTATTCACTTCTATGTAATATGTATGTGAAATTCGGAAACTGTTCTTGAAATAAAATATATATATATATATATATTTGCATTTTTTATAATTTACTTGATATATTTAAATTGTTATTTTCAACGGCTCACTTTGCAAGTCTTTAGAGTACAGCTTTTTACATTAAATTTTTTTTCATGTTAATAGCTTTCTATCTAAATACGAGAAACCATCTCAACATTTCCGTGCTCGCACCCTCTTATCCTATAACGTATCCGAATGCAAACTTAGAAACCTGTTTTTGGATAACCAGCTCAAGAACAATTGCTGTTACGTATTTCTTCCATACTGAAGTGCATACTTAGAATGGACTATTCAGTTTCCTTCTCTGCTGTATCAATGCACCAGTGATAATTCGGTTAAAAATCGTGAAATATTTTCACATTTGTATTTAAGCTATTGGCAGTACCATCAGATGTTGCCCGTGACATGATGGCTATTAAAGGGATCAAAACCTGCGAATTCGCCAACCCAAATCATTACTGTGCACGGTGGGAATTCTCAGAAATAAGATATTTTATTCGAAAATGATTCATTACAAACGTTTTAACGGATCACTGATTAATATAACATACTAAAATTTTGCTCTGCCCCATCTCCGAAAATTTTAATTTCGTATGAAAATCCATGACTCTAGATGTGTCATTAGCGGTCGCCACTTTTCATACTCCAGAGCAGTCAGGAAAACTCTGTTTCACTTCACATTATCTATGTAGAAAACTTCAATTGAATTCATTCCCACACAGTTATGGCTCCAGTTCACTTAATCCATTGCTTCATGTAAATACTCATAACTCTCAAATAAGTTATTAATGCTCTACCGCCTTTCTCACGTGAGATATTCGCCACATAAAATATATCTTGCCGTTTGATGAAAGGATGTATTTTTTTTTTCTCTATAATATTAAGTATAAGTCCGCCTACAGTCAAGCGTGTTCCTCGAAAAGACTTTTGGTTGGAGATAATTTTCGCAATAAGTTTGCAACGCAAACTTTCTTAAATAAAATTTATATTTGAGACTAAAACGGAATACTACCCCAGAGTTTCCACCGATTTAAATGCATAAATAATCCAAACAATCTTTTGCTAAAATAAGAGTAATAAATTTATCAAGATTTTGCTTCTACATAAGCATTCTTTTAAATAAATTTTCGTTACTTTTGGTTTCTGATTTGGCAATAGGAGAAAACATTCTTGCTGAAGAAGTTTTCTTTCTTCATCGACTGGATCAGCATGAAAAAATTAAATTCATCTGGGAAAAAATTTATCAAAAATCATTCAGTGAAGGTACTGTGATCCTTATTGTTTTAACCTAAAGCTGAAGGTTTCAATAATCGCCTAAAATTTCACAATGTTAATTTCTTTAGAATGACATTTGTTTACTCTTTTTGATGAAGCAAAGATCTTATTTCTACATACTATTGATAATTAGGTATGAAAACATTAGAAAACACTCTATTAAAAAGAATCTGTGGCGAAATTTAAAATTTGGACTTCAATAAATGAGTAACCCTTACGATTACATGTGTGCCAAATTTCATGTCTGCAAATACGATAAAATTGCCTGGGCATCGCCAACACACAAACAGACACATAAACATTTCCTTTCATTAGATAATATTAGTGTGTATTAGATTTAATGTTATGAAAAAAAGCAGTTAATCATATAACATAAATATAGATTTGGATATATTTTATTAATGAAAAAGTATTCATTTCATTTATCTATCGTCAAGAAGAAATGAATCAAAATCTCTAAAACTGTTCATTTTTACGGTTACAAAAAGGACATTCGCTATTTACCTTGATGAGAGCAAAATGGTTGCGGGTTCTATTCTCGATATGTTTAGTCAGTGTTACTTTTTTTAAGATCATAAAACTGATTTTTAAATTTTTAGCATAGCTCTCACTGTGATCGATGGTTGGTTTTGTGGGGTTTAATGGTGCAAAACCCCTATTTATCCATACTGCGCCCAATGACAAATGCCACCAACATATCAAATGCCTGAGTCTTTAACGACAATTATATGAAAAAGTAATTACGTGTATACATAACGCTTGGTAATAAAAGCAGTTGTTCCCCCTATTCTTGTTTTTTAAGTAGATTTATATACGAAGACTACCTATTACATTGGTTTTCTTGACAAGACTTCGGGAAATTTTCTTCAGTTCTTCACCGATCATGGCCCCTAGAACCCAAATCCACTCTTCGTTCAAAGATGCGTGCGTGTGTGTGTGTGTGTGTGTGTGTGCGCGCGCGCGCGTATGACTCTTACCCTTGTGAACAAGATAACTAGAGTAATTTTGTTTGGATTTTACCTGGCTTGGAATACTATGTTGTTATATGAAATGTAAAAAACTCGGACGAATTCCTAAATGTCATCTAGCTCAAAGAAGTGGAAATGGTGGGGTATTGAAATGTTTATTTTACTATAACTTTCTTAATATTACAGAAAGAAAAATAAACCCAGTAAGCCAAATGAGTGTCTCATTAAGGCAAACAACTTTTGTATTTAAAGTTTTTCTATAACTGCACTATTTTAGAAGTTAGGAGGTGAAAAGTGATTTTCAAGCACTAATATTGACTGTTTTTAACATCAAAAATTGATGCTGTCAGACTGTAACTTAAATGTAGAGGAATCTACCTTTACCTTCCAGCTGGCCGAGAGAAATTTTTTACAGTCTATCGGAATTTAAATTAAAGAAAAGAAATGTCTGCTATTGTAAAATATGTTTAAAATACACTTTTAATAATTAATTAAAGATAGAAAAAATATTGTACGACAAAACACTCGATATCATGGAAGAAATAATTTAGATAAAGGAGTTTTAAGATGATGTAAAAATCACTTTTGTGACCAGTTGCTTTAAATGGGTCTAATGACACAATTTGTATGCTATTCTTCCTACGTTAAAATGCATTTCTTAAAGAGATAATTGAAATGTTCTGAGACTGCATCAACGAAAATAAATAAATAAATAATCTAAATGTTTTAAAAAGGTTTTTGTTTATCACTATGCATTCAAAATGTCCAAATTCTGCCAACTTCGTTTTAATTTAGCATTAAACGGTAACGACATTCACCCTCATTTGACCTGCGCATCTGAAACTGTCGATGCTTTAAGACAAGCACATGCTCTTCTGTGTATGTGCTACAACCAATGAATAGTGAATAATTTTTTTTATCGAAAGCTTTCTTTCTCGAGAATCAATGAAGGACCCGATTTCCTTGCAATAATTTTGTATCGCCCTGTTTTGAAACGGCACATCAGAATTTTTTTTAATTTTTTTTTTATTATTTCATTGTTTTATCCATTAAGGCTAAGGCTATTCAATAATTGAATGTCTTAGTTTAAAGCTTTGTACTTCTATACATCCTGATTTTTCAACATACAAAGAAGCGAGTTCATAAAAACTACGCCAAGCAATTGGGAGAGGGGGTAGGAATCTCTATTTTCCACATAATAAGGAATTCATAAAATAGTATCGTAATAATTTGAATTTATAAAGGCTAAGAAATGACAACTTGTTAAATTATCATTCATTTCAATAAAAATGTACACTTACATTTCAAAATCATATTTTTATGTTTTATATTGATAAACAAAAATACTAACCACTCCAAATAAAACAAAAAATAAAGTTTTTAAAAATTGTTTGAAAAGAAAAATATTACTTTTTTGAGGACGAATCTCCCAAATTACATATTTAAAAATAAATGAATGAGCCCAATTTCGCGAAAGGGATCTCCGTTGAAAATGAACGAAAAAAAAAATATACTAAGAGAAATTAATTATTGAACCTCTCACTAATGTATTTGAAGATGGAAAAACCGCTGTTATCTCTCATAAGCTTTTTATTAAAAATTGATTTTTTTCCCTTGCCCTTCCTGTCCGCTCCCCCCTCGGTCTTAATCCATTCCATTCATCAACCCCACAATACTGATTTATTGCCTCAGTTTATTTCCCAATATTACAAAATGGAACGCAGATATTTCGAACATTTAAAGGCTTCCAATCTAAATGGATTGTGCGCCGAATGCTTGCGCACAGTAGGGGGCTTGGGAAAAGGTCAGGCAGCGAGCAAACGAAAACCCGTGCAAGTGGGCGGCTTTGTCTACCGTTTGTGCGCCAGGGAGGGAAAGCAAACGATTTCTGAGCGAATGCAAATATTCCGATCTCTCCAGTGGCAGCGAAGTTCCAGGTGCCTTGGCGCAACAGGGCGAGGGGCCATATAGAAGAAAATGGCGCCGAAAGGAGAGGCGCTCCCTTTCTGCTGCAAAGTTTTATCCACGTTTCATGACCAACATTTTTTTTTTCTTTTCTTTTTCTTTTAGAGATTGGAAACATGAAACAGTCTATAAAGTGAAAACTGATTTTTAGACTGAATATCATCATTATCTTTACAGCTGCAATAGAAACCATTTTTAGGGTGACCCTATGGTTGTAGCAAATAACTTATTCAATGCGTGTTTCCATGTGTCCTCCTATGAAAATCCTTCATTTTATAATCTTTATAAACTTGAACACATTTTCTCAATATTACTTTTTATGTAAATTATTTCACAATATTTGTTAAATAAATGATAATAGTTGATTGGCCAGAATGTGCAGCACTAGTTGCTATGGATTTTGCGGAATGGAGGGAGGGTGAGAGAAGAAAAAGAATAAAAACCATTAAGATACCTAGAAAGAGGATGCGAAAGAGTTATTCTCCAATTTTAGGAATTATAAAAATTTCAGCTGCACAGCTCTCAGGTTCAGACGGCAGAAATCTTACAATTTTTAATACATTCGCTACAGATTCTTGATTCCGGTTTCATAAATAAGCCTGAATTAAACCA
This sequence comes from Argiope bruennichi, assembly GCF_947563725.1. Taxonomy (NCBI): domain Eukaryota; kingdom Metazoa; phylum Arthropoda; class Arachnida; order Araneae; family Araneidae; genus Argiope; species Argiope bruennichi. The sequence goes on along the minus strand of NC_079156.1, from coordinate 137,813,897 downwards.
AAAGAAGCAATAAAAAAATGGTTTTAATGTGTGTCTGTTGATGATACAAATAATCCATATCTTTATAATTGGCACTTAAGGTATCTAGAAGGACTCCTTGCATCGAATTCTGGCTGTGTGTGGTTCTCGCACCATACAAGCAGAATCATCCAACTACATTTTGCAAATCGTAATGCAGCACTCAGTACTTTTTAATACAGCGAATACTTTGAATTCATTCATTTTAAATTTAAAATGGATTACTAATGAATTCGAATAGGATTCTAATAAAGAAATTAGAATAATTAAGATTATTTTTAAATTCTTAGCAATTAAAAATAACATTTTATTTCTTTAAAAATCTCCATTTTTACTACACGTAATGGATGCAACATTTCTTCACAGTTTATTAAATGCATTAAAAAATGAATCGCAATGATTTATAAATGCATGCTACGCAAAAGAAAAATCAAATAAATTTTTTCTAGATTTTCCGCAAGAGAGTATTTAATGATTTCAGCATTCTTATAATAGCATCCTATTATTTTATGTGTTAGCCTGCATTACATATGCTTATGATGTATACATATATATATATGATTTTGAACCTTATAAAACTATTTTCCTTTTCAATTTAATATGGCATGGAATGATGTTTAAAGATGATAAATTTTTAATCTATTCGAATGTTGAGGTGAAAGAAGTTTTAAAAGAATTCTTATGAAATTTCCAAAAATGTTTTATTAAAAAATAATTCACGAAATTTCGAAGTTATTCATTTTGAGGTTGTTTCTTTTTTCAAATATTTGTAACTTACAGAAAAGCGGTTTCAAGTAACATTCTTAAATGTTAAAATTTTTGTAAATTTTTTTTCAATATTAAATGAGCAATCACCAAAATTGTACTTTATGAATTTAAGAGCTGCTCGTACATTTTTATCTCTACTTATAAAGACGCGCGCGCGCGCGCGCGCGTGTGTGTGTGTGTGTGTGTGTGTGTGTGTGTGTGTGTGTGTGTGTGTGTGTGTGTGTGTGTGTGTGTGTGTGTGTGTGTGTGTGTGTGTGTGTGTGTGTGTGTGTGTGTATGTGTGATCAAACCTTTTCACCAAAAACTACCAAATTTAGTACATATATATCTTGGAGGTTGATCCTATATATTTCAAATCGACTATTTTGCGGTGCTAGTTAGAATTTTAATCAATTAATACTTCAGAGAGAAGGCAACTTTCCGCGATAACTTTTGAAAATATTATTGCGAAAAAATTCATTCGGCTCAATTTAAAAAAAGTTTTCCTTTAATGATAAAAATGTAATGGTTATGTAAATTTTTTTTTGATTATGGTTCATTTTTACAAATATTTTTTTTCTATGACTCCAGAATTGAAAACACTGTTTCATCAAATATTTCATCCTGTGATTTTCTTCCCTTGTTGAAAGCAAAGGAAGAGAAATTCTGTTTAATATTTGTAGTTTTCAATGCTAATCGAAGACTGCAGTTACAATGCCGCAATATTTAGAAGACAGAAAAATTGCACCGTTACGTTTTTAATAGAGATATGACTCATTGGGCTGGACTTCATTAGAAAGTTCTTGAACGCAATGGAGAGAACATATGGAGGACACTTAAAATAGCGCGACTTTAATGTCTGACAATTTGGCCGAATCATGGACATGAAAATATATCTAAATTGAAGTGGAAATTTATTTGATTATATTTAACTGGAATTGAATATAAAAATCATCCCTGGAAAACTAGCTGACCACCAAAGGTGACCAATAAAAAAAATTTAAGGCGGTCGTAAATTAAACCTGTATCTGATCATAAATTTTATATATATAACAATTTCTTACCTTTTTACTAAATCACAGTTAGATGTATTCATATGATTTTTAACTACTATTTATTAATTTTTTACTACAAATGAAATAAATATAAATTCAATTCATTCTTCTTTTAAAATTAAATTTCATTTATATATTTTGTTTAATTAAGAACAGTCTTATATAAACGCTGGATAATTAAACTGGCTACATTTTCAAAACGTCATATGGAATAATTACTTCTATAAGTATATATATATATATATATATATAAATTAAAATCAAGTTAATAGAAAAATCAAATAAACCAAATGAAAAGAGAATCCGGCCTGAAGACTTTTTCAAAGGTCACCTTCAGACGGGGATTCGAAATTCCATTCATTTTTTTTTTTATTTGGTTTATTTGATTTTCTTATTAACTTGATTTTAATACTTAAGTCTCAATTCATCTGTGTTTTAGAAGTAGTTGTATTTGCGCTCTCTAAATACTATGAAGTTGTTCCTGTTCCTTTTTTGGTTTTAGTTTAAGTATAATAATTTTGAGTTGCGATTCCGAAATTATTTCATTTCGTTTTCAAAATATTTCTTTTTTTAGATGGGTTACTTATATATATATATATATATATATATATATATATATATATATATATATATATAGATATAGATATAGATATGAGGGCTCGTCAAGAAATATTTTTTCCCCCTTAAACTCATTAACTCATTTTATCACCCCAAAGCGCATGAATCAGGCCCTTGTTGAACAGGGCGGTATCAGGCAGTCAGGGCTCATAGGGTTAAAACACCGTTTATATAACTAAATTAAAGCATCCAACGCCATGTTAATAATATGTTTGTGAAATAAAATTATGTAAGTTCTTTAAAAAAATTGGTAACGAAGAACCGGTTACAGAAATATCGTACACTGATAAAGAAAAGCAGAAATAAAAATTTAAAAAATCCCCAATTTCTATCAACAGTCTATGAATCATTATAACAATAAAGGATTTACGAAAATGTCATTTCTTCCTTTATAAGATAAAACTTATTTTCGGTTTTAATGCTTTGAGCGCGATGGAGATGCAATGTAGAGAAAATTTTCAGTCATTTTGGATACCGTTTTGCTGATAAGCCTATTCCAGAAATATTTAATGCAGCAATGTTTCGTCATGCATTAAATGGTAATCTATGATTAATTTGTTCATTATAACTTTAGAGTGCCATGAATAATAAATACTATTAATGAAATCTGGAGCAAAGCAGTGATTTTAAATATCTAAACATGGAGATGCACCTCTGCAGAAAATATCACATATTTCCTCTGATAATTTCAAGAATAAATTTCATCTCATTCATTTCTAATATTCAGAAATAATATAATTTCCAGGTATAAAAAATAAAAATTATTCTTTGTATAATTTTCGCGTGATTAAACTATTTATGATATGAGGAATAGAATTTTCTCCAGGAAATTTTAAAGACGGTATGTTTTGGAATGTGTAGATAATCTTATAAACAAATTTATGCCCAAAATCTTTTAGCTCGCGCCATTACATTTGAAATGGTGCACTCAGTTTACGCATAAGACGAGACAACAGAATAAAGCTGAGCGGATAATGGATTCTTTCCCTCTTCCACAATGCAAGCATTTTAGTGAAAAATTATTGTTTATGTTTTGAAGTGACATCGCTTAGAGGATGTTGAAAAGTCTTTCAAACTGAAATAAATTTCATTTTTTGAAGAATTGTTGCTTAATTAAAAAAAAAAGCGCTAAAATTATATTTTTAGTATTTTTTACCCTTCAAATGAGCAAGATTCTTCTGAAATTTCGAGACCAAAATAAAATCTTAGAACTGTTAAGAGATTATGATAGTAGATTAAGGGAAGATAATCTACTAAAAATAAGAATTAAAGTGTGAATGATTTAGGAAGTAAATATTTCAATTTAAACTTTGACAAAATGTGCTTCGTTCAACTGCTAAAAGTTAATTAAAATGCAATGAAAAATTTTCCATTTTTGGATAAGGGAAAAATAAAAAGAGTCATCGATTTTACATCTATACTGCCTAAGATCTGTAAATGGCTTACCCTGCTCCTGCTAATGAATACAATGTGATGTAGAATTTTTAACTACAAAATGCGGCCCTACTAATCTTTAAGTTGATGTACGATATTTACTTCAAACAGCTGAATTTTTGTTGCTGAATTTTTTTTTTTTAAGCGAAAGATTCTTTTATCATCCATAATAAGGAAAAATTCAAACATACAGCGCCATCCAGTGAGCGATTCAGAAAGTATTCCGAAAAACTTCACAGCATCGAAACCTCGCCATGAAAACATGATAATATTTCGTTATTTTACCATTTCGATATTTTTAAAAGTTATAATTGTTAAAAATTTTAGTACAAAAGAATTGGAAAATGAATGCTGCAACAATGCTTTCTCTGTAGTATGATAATAAAGAAAAAAATTTAGTTCTGAAAAATTAATAAGATAGAAATTTCATCTCTCATCGGTAGTAAAGAAGAACAATCCTCAATAATTTCATCATTTCTGCCTTTTCCTGCCATTTTAATATGAATGATGCTTTCTAAATGAGCTGTCAGACGAGATATAAAATGCAAAAGGTTTGATGCAATCATATGCAACATGTGTGGGTACATATAAGCCAAAAAAAAAAAAAAAAAAAAACGAAAAGAAGAAAACTAAATAAATGAAAACATTTTAATCATTATTTAATTATCTTGTGTATATTACAGAAAAATCTTGACGGAATTGCCTCACTTTTGAAATTATTAAAAAAAAAAAAAAAAAAAAAAAAAAAAAAAAAAAACTGTCTTTCTTTTAGACACGTTACTTTGAGTTCCAACATATCAATCGATTCCTAAAAGAAGAGAAATTTATTCAAAGTTTATCGAAATATTGAAATCGTTTAATAAAGTAAAAGAGCAGTAAGTTTTACAATGATAGCCTATTATTATTAAATGATATATTTTCAAACTAGGCCAACTGAAAACGGATTTGACGAAAATAGATTAGCTTCATTTGAATGCGTATAGTGATAAACTTAATGAAAATAACGCAACTTCAATGCGTGTGAGGGCTTTTCGGCATCCTAAACGCCTTACTTGAAACAAATGTACTTAGATGGGGGGGGGGGATGGGCTCCATGGAGGGATTATTTTTTTTTAAATTTTCATTCATTAAAAATGCTCTCATTTCTTCCAGATAAAATGATAGCACAGAACTGATTTTTACATTCTTTTAATATTAATAAAATATCGTTTTTTTTATTTCAATTTTTAATTTCACTTTACTTACAATGAAGAATGGCGTGTGTGCAATTGGCATCCTACAAGCCAGAGCAACCAAACTTGGGACATGTACACTTTTGAAGGGAGAAATGTACACAAAAGAGCGTTTTTGTTTTTTTTAATCATGTGAGAACATGTTGCTGTTTCGACTAGGGGGTTTTGAAGCTCGAAATCATGATAACTTGAAATGGGCGATCGTGGATTTCATTTAATTTTTTTTATTTGTTTGAAATTTTAATTCAAAATTTTAATGAATTAAAAAGTTAAGGAAATTTTCACGCTTTCCAGAGATAATTCTCGAACATAATACAGCACAAAAAAGATTTTTACATCATCTGAAGATTCGAAAAATTTACTTTTTAGAGATAATTATTATTTTTCTATATATATTTTTATGCTTAAAATATTATAAGCAAATTTTTTGATAGCATATTTCGCAAAAAAATGCAAATTAAATTTAAGATTCAACATTCACGAGTACGTTACGCATGTATAAGAAAACGAACGTTTATCAACATGTTGTCATTAAGTTGATAAAAGCCAAAATTCAAAAATTAATTTAATTCTCACCGCAAACTAAATCTAAAAAAGTGTAATACTTGCATCGCATCTGTAAGAAATAGATTAAATATGAAACATTATATTTTCTGTGGAAAATAAATGCTAAAAAAAGATATTTTTGGGACTTTTAAAATATCTGAATTAATTCATTATTTTGTGTTATTTTATGCAAAATATCCACTCCTATCCAGGTAGAACAGGTATTTACTAAACCGTTAATAATCAGCATGCACATCCAGTAGAAAAAATAGTCTTCGTAAAGAATACTCTTCAGTCTATAAATGTTCTGATAAATGACGAATTTTAAATTTTCATATAGAGCCCCGATCCTATTTAGTAAAATATTCTTGAAACATTTTAAACAGAAATAAAAATTACGCCATTGCGACTAAAACTGAGCGAGTTTAGAAAGTTTGAATATTGCTACCTTATAAAAACGCCCGATTTTAACCATTTAAACCATTCTGTGTCAAAACCATTTGCCAATAAGTGCCTTAAGTTTCCCTAAGCTTGCTTACCCTAAAATTGCAAAATTGTTGATTGTCCCAAAGTAGTGATATTCAGAACTTCATAACTCAGTTAGATGTGAAACTTTTTAAAAATTTTATTTAAAAATAGGAGTGTCAAGAATATCTCCCTCCATATGATTCTTTAAGATTAAAAGGTATATAAAATTCAGAATTTTAAAAATACATTTATGGGTTGAAATAAAATAAAATATTATTATTTACGTCATTTAAATTCTTTTGAAATTAAAACTGAACACTGAATTTTATGATGAATCAGAGAAAATCTTTTTGAATGATTTATTTTGATAATGCATAAATTATAAAAATTCTTCTGTAGTGCAAATAAGACTTCAATATTGAGCAATTCTGTTTTCTGTACTCATATTTAAAAAAAAAGCTTTTTTGGTTTCAGTAAAATAAAATTTAATTGAAATTTAATTACTTCTGTTTGAATTTAAAATTCAAATTTTATGTAGCTGGTCTCCAAAGGCGTCTAGTATAAAAATAAAATTTAAATTTAATGTGAACTTGCACGCTAGGCAAGCATGAGAAAAATTAGCTTTAATCAAGTTGTTGGCAAAAGCTCAAATAAAAGGATTACATTAACCCTCATGACAAATTGAACCTTCAAAAAATGTCATTTTCAGAACATGTATGTGTGAAATGAAATAAATATGAAAACCGATATCTTCCAGAAAAGTTAATACGAGGAAAAATTTCCTTGGTCTTTTAAAATATCTCTATTATTAATTCAAAAATTCTGTATTATTGACGGCAAACATGATTTATATTTACAGGATATATTTTCCCGTCGGGATCCCATAGTTAATTTCTAAACCTTTCGTAATAGGTATATGCCTCCAGCAAGAAAAGAATCTAAACGTATCAAATAATTTTATTTTATATAATTTGAATCAATAAATATTCCAGTTGAATTACGAAACTTGGATATTTATACAATCTCTCAGTTCGAATAGCCATATTTAATAACACAAATGTGTTAAATAAAATAAATTGCACTATTTTGCAACTGTAATTAATTAATTTATGAAAATTTGAATATCACTCATTTTAAAAACGCGCAATTTTAAATCACTCCATTTAAAAGTTAATTAAAATTAATATATATATATATATATATATATATATATATATATATATATATATATATATATATATATATATATTTCGGAAGATATAGTAAAAAAAATCACTTCATTTCTAATTAACTAAGAGTTTGAGGAAATCACTCTGATATGCACTTTCCACATTCCAACTCAAAGATATATCAAGTTTGGTAGCTCTAAATCGAAATGATCTGGCCTGCAGAGCACCAATACACGCAGAAAAACGCAAGCACGCATTCCTCTTTATTAAAAACAAAATTGTTCGTATATGAGCTCTATAGAACTAACCGTTAGAATTTGAGCTATCATATTTGGTACAGATGTATTTTGGAGGATGAAAATAGGCAACTGTGCGCGTTTTTTCTTCAAATATTAATTAAATTTATATTTATATAAAATTATTAATAAAAATGAAACAAAATTTTGATACTCTTTCACCATAACTGCCAAGCATAAAAGTGCAGAAATTGTTTTTACATCATTTCCCAATTCAAAATATTATCTTCTTAATGATCCAATTTAATTGCAGTTCAATATTTTATAGTTTTAATTAATTTTTAAAAAACCATTTTAAGCGTATAATAAACGTATTTTATCAAGCGTATATAACAATATATTTTCTTTTCTTAAAAAAAAACTCAAATCGCTTTCATTGTTTTTACAAATTTTTCTTCTATTGTTGAAGACGAAGGTATTTGGTAAGTTATAAGTTTTCTGTAATTACAATAAGACTTCAATGTTGAACGCCATTTTTCTGTACTCTTGCCTTTAAAACGCATCTTTGGTTCCGGGCAAAAACAAAAGAGTTAGTTTTCCATTTAGTTGAAATGAATCGCTTCTGTTTCAAATTAAAATTTCAGGAAATTAAACAGAAAAGAAAGTAAATAACTAATAAAATGAACAAAAAGTTATAAAACTTCTAAAATAGATTTAATTATATATCCATCAAAATTTGAAGCTTAAAAACATTTTATTGAGGAAGCCAATAACACCAAGTTACATAAATTGAAAATCTAAGCAATCCTTCATCCCAACAACAAATTAGGTAGTCTCCAAAGAAACTTGGATTAATGCATAGCACAAGTCCGAGTGTCACTTGGATATGCGCAGTAAAACGTTGCCTCTTCAATACCTGTTATAATATTGATGCATCTTGATATTCTTTTTACATATTGTCTTATTTATTCTAAACAGAATAATATTACGAATCAATATAGTATTTTATTCAAGTAATATCAGTAAATTTGAGCTTTATTCATATTTTTCCAATTCAATACTATATTTCTTCCGATGGAGAAAAATAGCAATAATTTATTTCAAATTTACTATTATTCAAGAACCTGACGAATATTTAAAAATATTTCCATTATTAGAACTCTTTAAGAAAATTTATTACTTTGTAATAATCGTTCATTGCATATTTTATTTATCTAAAAATATATTTCTAGAAATTGAAACAGAAATTTAAAGATTCTACAAGAATAATTTTAATAAGCTTATTCTTTAAGAACTGAATCTGGATATCAAATATTTTCATCTGTTCTAAACTAAACTACAATTTTATACAGAACCAACAGAAATTAATCTAATCATAATTCGAATTCGGAAGAAAAAAAAAATTTTGTTAAGGGGAAAAAAAATAAAAGCAGATGTTTTGTCTAAAACTATTGATAGTCTTTTCCCTATCCGCCACCTGCTCAGTGAGAATAAATTGTTGCTATTTCGATGAAACAAAAGAGTAGAGTAAGAACAACTTTTTTCTTTTCTGTTTTTCTGATTGAGACAAATTACTTCCAATTCAAATTCATTGCAAACATGCTATTCTTTCAATCATATTTTGTTCGATAATTATCCTTGATTGCTCCTTAAAACTAAACCTTAACCATAATGTTACTTGAAATCATATTATAATCGTAATATTTAAAGCCTTTAACACGTGCAATTAATGTGAACATTTTTCGTTATTTCACTTACTATTAAAGTATTTCATTATGCTATTATTTTCTATATTTTACAGACCATCCTAAGAAAATAAATTATGGGAATTTCAACCAAATGCTAAGGGAAATCGACCACCATTTGAGATTCACATCATTAAAAATTGATTGGTCACGTCCATAGTTTATGTTTTGAAATGTGAAGGAAAAGATTAATTTAACATCTCAAATAATAGAATTTGCTTGAGAATTAGGATACTTGGTATTTAAAATCTGAATTGCTCGGTTTGTTTGCGAAAACAATTCAAACCCATTAAAAAAAAGAACATTTCTATTTATAAAAGAGCATCAACGTTATATGAAAAGAAAAACAAAATGGAATATTGCGTACAATAGGCGCTAGATTTATCAAAGCAATTTTGTAATTTTATAAAAATTTGGTAATTATTTTGGAAAATGTAAAATTCTCATATTAGAAACGACTTCGAATAATATGATGCAGCAAATAATTTTTGTTACATGTTAAGGTATATGTACATATGTGATATATATGGGTGCGTAATTATATAACATTTAACAATATTTTATTGTTACATTTATTTGTGTTTATATTTTTAATTGTAACTATATATTGTAAACTATCTTTAAAAATTTTGGAAGATTTTTGATTTCATTTTTTTTTTTTTAGTTAAGAATATATAAAGAAAGTATATGAACAAAAATATATGAATTATTATATTTGAAGAAAATGAAAGGCTTTAAAGGAATGTTACATTCTCTTTTAATTAATTTAATTTATATTTTGAAAGCTGCAATAAAATTCTGCATTTTCATAAAACACTGTCGTTATTTTAATTGAAGATACTTTGTTGAAAACTATTTTAAAAATTAGGAATTTTTCAATAAAAACAAGATTGCATCAGGAAAAACATCAAATTTAATTACATTTTATTTCTTCATTGCTCCACAATGAGACGTTATGATGCTATATAATGTATTTTAACATTTTCACAAAATAATATAATTGGATAAAATGTATTTGCAGTTAAAAAGCTATTAAATCTCTTTCATCCAATGTGCCACACTTGCGACAGCGTATTATGAATTCAAAGTTCTTGCGTTCTCTGTTGATTGTTCATTCCATTTTTTAACATTGAAAGGAGAATGGATGAAATCTGAGCACTTGAGGAAATTTGTAATAGCAAATTTAGTACAAACTCTTCACTGACCGATTTTCAATATTCATTAAGTAAAAGGAGTTATTTTTGTTCAAACAATTATTTTTTAAAAAACCATCATTTTTTAAAGTACATTTTTGTGGTATTTCCTCCTGTAATTCTGTGCTCTGAGGGGGGAATATTGCGCATACAGCTTTGGGCAGAAATGTTGGGAATCGTGAATAAAAGCATTGTTTTTTGTGACCTATACAAGTGTAAATGATCTATAAATACGAATGTTACTCGATACTTATAAATATCGAACTCCGTGAATATAAATATTAATCCATTTTAATCTAAAATTCGCATATTTTACTAAAATGAAGAAGAAATTATTAAAATAACAATATATCAAACGAATTTAAGAAAACATTGTTACAATTCAGACATTTTTCGCATCCGCAACCGTTTTTATGAATTCCACTAGAGAAAATCCAGCAACTAATATCATTATCATCTTCGTAATGTTATTAACTTTTTGTAACAATGGAAATCAAACCACTATGACTTAATTACATTTTTCCAGATATCTGGTGCGCAGAATACTTTCTTCTTTTTTATTCCAATACATTTGCGGGTTTTTGCCCCTTTTTTATTAGGTTTCGTTAACATTCTAGATTCGCTTTTCGATTCATTTGCTTTTTTTAATTGTTTGTGAATTTTTAAGGTCATTCACTTCCTCTTAATTAAAATCATCGAATTGATTTATACTTATCAGTTTTTTTAGGCAGAAAACTACCTATTGCAAATGGTTCTCATGACACGATTTCGGAAAAGTTTTCTGCAGATCTTTACTGATTATGGTCCATAGAATCTAAAACCGTCCTTCGTTCGAAAGTTTATATGTATATAGAAAGAGAGAGAATCATTTTGATTGGATTTTAATCAACTTGGTATATGTTGTAAGAAATGTAAAAAAAAAAAAAAATCCGAATCAGTTGGTAGACGGGCCATTTAGTTCAAAGGGCTGGAAAAGGTGAAGGATTTCAAGGGAAATTCGCATTTCCCCATACTTATAATTCTTAAGATTGGAGATAGAAAAATAAATCAAATGAGCCGAATTAGTATCTCATTGTATTTAAAATTTTTCCATGACTGGAATTGCTCTGGAGTTAGGCAATAAAAATTGATTTTCAAACTCTCATTTAAATGACTTTTATCATCAACCATTTATGTTGCCGGTTTAAAATATAAATAAATGAAAAAAAATATTTAAATATTAAAAAAATGTAGAAAACTTTTATCTTTATTTTATTCCCATATTTTGAAATTGTTTAAATAAAGTGGATTAAAGAATATGAACTTCAATAAAATGAATTAAATAAAAATAAAGTAGAAGTAATATTTAATGCAACATTATGTAAAAATTATTAGCTGAAAAATTTCCAGAAATTTACAGTATTTTAGTTCTTTTGAATGTATTTTATTATAATCTTTATCTTGGAGGTCTGAATGTGTTTGCTATATTTCTCCGGTGAAATAAGCGTCTCGAGAATCGTTCCCAACAATTCAAAAAAAAAAAAAAAAAAAAAACTACGAATCTATCAAAACTCTCCAAACTAATAGAATAAGATATGAAGAAAAAAATAACACATTCGACGCTATTTTAAAAAAAGTTACAACTTGGTGCCGTCATGTGCCCGATTCTAATGTTCAGTCGTGTCTTTTTTTAAAATAAATCAAAATATTTAATCAAGTTGTATTTTCTTCGTGACAGTACTCACATACTCACTGATTACAAGATCTCTTTAACTATTAGAAATGCATTTGAAATGTGTCAGTTGCTTATTTCTTTGGAAATAGACACCTTTTTTAAATGTATTTAAATAGTGTAGGAAATATTTCATTTATATTTTGCTATCCAAAGAAAATACATCTTAAAACGGACTGTCATAGCGATCGATCCATTTAGTTACTGGATGTCAGTTCTCTTGCCAAAGAGCAAAATAATTTGTTATTCAAATTTTATATTATATTTTGCAATATTCATTGTAAGAAAAATTTTCAATATAATTCTGCATCTGTTCAGAAATAAAGATAAGATGTGTTGTGTCAATGTATTTTATAAATAAACCTCACTATTCCGGAGATGTTGCTCGCGGGTTCTCAGGTTCGATGCTTACCACATTATTGAGAGTATACTGTATTAAAAATATTTTATTTAAAAAAACACAATCGTTATAGTTTTAATCCAAGTGTGGATACTTGTATTAATCGCATAGTAGCGACTCATTGTGATAAAAGACAACCAAAGATATTAATTTATTGACTATGTTGGCCATCTTAAAGTTCACCAATGGCATGCAATGAATACACAATGACCGAAGGATATTTTTTTTAATGTATGATATATATTCCCTTTTATTCCAATTAATAATTATAATGGCAATATTCCAAAGCACAATAGATAAAATATGAAACTGAGAATAATCTTCTGCAAATCTTTTCAGTGTCTCTTTAAAACATTCTAGCAAATCGCTATCGTATCTCTCATGCAGATGGAAATTTGACTAGAAATAAGGAGGAATAGAATTCCTTCCTTCTTTACGGATAGTACAGATGCTGAACCATTAAAGCTTTATCCTTTCTCTTCGTAGTTTTTAGTGCCTCTAGTCACTCAATAAAAATTATTGTTCTCTAGCTGTGAAATAACATGACTTAATGCTAATGAGGTAAAATCTGAATAAGTTGTTAGGCTAGAAGACTAAGGGACCTCATATTACAGTAGTTTGGAAAGAAAAGGAAGCTCTTTCTTATTTTTCACTAAATTCTTCAATTTAAAGTATCATGTTTGATTCTGCTTAGCCGCAATCCAAAGGTTAAAACATAAATGAGGTACACACATGGTAAAAAGAATAGTTTAAAAATATCTTTATTTTTTGATGTATCAAAACACTAGACAAAGACGCCCAAAAATGGCATCTTCATTTTAATCCATTTCATTTTGGAAACGGGCCCGCAAAACTTCTTTCACACATTCAAATTTTAATCATTCGTGCTTCGAAAGTATTTACATAAAAAAAAAACAAAAAAAAAACATCAGATTTCTCATCTTTTCTTCTTTTTTTACCTCTCCCACTTTCGCTTTCATTAAGAACTTTATAATCCAATTTCTTGCTTCTAATCCATTTTGCACTTTCCAATAGCTGTTTTCTCGAGCGCTGCTGTTCTCTTATTGCTCCATAATTCAATTCGAATTTCCTTTTTCTTTAAGGTCCTTTCGAATTCATCCGAACATAAACTCATTTAGTTTTTCTTTTCTTTTAATTTCAATTTTTCGATAATCTTTGTGTGTGAGGCTAAGTAATACTCTGCTTTCTTTATTCAGTTACACGTTGAGGAGTTTCTCTCCCGTGCATCTTCATTTATGTTACTTTCATTGAGGAAACTCTGGTACTAAATAGTTGCATTGCAGAAGTTTTTGCTTTTATTTGATGTATCAATTGGTAGCAGCTTGAAGCGAATCAACAATGCCCTCTGGTTCTTCTTTAAAAAGAAAACATTTGAACTGGTAAATTTATGGAACTATTAAACGCTCGAATCGTCTCAGATAAAGCGATCACCAACTCAGTATTCTAATTTGTGAATGGTTCAGTGGTTGTTCGGCGTTTCAGAAATAATCAGAGCTGCAGAAGATTTTTTAAGAAGTTTAAATCAACTCTCGTTTACAACTGAAAAGTTGGGGAAAACGGGGAAATTTCGCCCGATGGATAACTCCGTGCACAGCTGTTGTTGGTAATAGATAGAGTGAAAAACGTTCTTGGACCATCTAAATACAGTCACTACAAGCCAAACTCGGACACCACAGGAAAAAAATCTTGTTCTGCCAAAATATTTTATGAAAATGAGTTAGGAAAATATAAAAAGCTTTATTTTTTAACATTGAATTATTGTATGGCTAAAAACATAACCAAATAGTGCCAATTCATAAATTATAATTAACAATTTAGACATAAAATGAAATTTATGGAAAAGAACCCGTAAGCCAAACTCAGACATCTCACAATAATTGCAATTCTGGGTAAAAATTACTGCCAATTTTATAGTTAACATTCTAGTTGCTCAAGGAGATTTCCCAACAGTGTTATTTTCCTTTATTGTGAAAGTAAACATTAATTTAATTAAAATGTCAAGGAAAAAGGGCCAAACGAGACTTGAGTTAAGAAAATTGGTTATTAAGTATGCTGAAAATGCAAAGTCTGTACCAGAAATATCAGAGCTTGTCGAGAAAAGTCACTCAACTGTTCTTGACACCATGAAATGCTTCAAACCCAATAATCATGTGGATTATAAGCATAAGACAGTCCAAAATAAGACTTTCACTGAAGCAGATCTGCGGTATTTAATTAGAAAAGTGAAAGCAAATCCGTTTCATTCATACAAAGTTAGTTATTATTGTTGAAAAGGTATTAGGGGGAAAAATCAGCCTGTCAACAATAAGAAATATGCTCCATAAGACAGATCTCAATGGAAGAAAAGCCAGACAAAAGTCTTTCATAAATAAGCGAAATTAGATTAGCAAAACGCAATCTTAAATTCGCAAGGAGTGTAAAAGCAAGGATTTTTCTTATTGGAAAAATGTCCTATTTATTGATGAGATCAAATTCGACATTTTTGTATTCGATGGGAATTGCGCACAAAAAATTTGAAAACAAGTATGAAACATGGCGGCGGAACAGTAATGGTCTTGGGGGGGGGGGTTCAGCTACTGGCTCAGGAATCCTGCATTTCATTGACAGGAGAATGGATCAGAGCGTATACCTTGACATTTTAAAGAAAAATTTGCCACAATATGTTCAAAAACTTTCTCTTGGCAACAACTGTCGATTTTATCAGGATAATAATCCAAAACATAAAATTTATCGAGTGCATTCCTGGTTCATATAAATGCCCTCAAGTCATGGACACTCCACCCCCAAAGCTCTGATATAAATCCCATTGAAAATTCATGTTAATACCTTAAGAAAAAAAGCCCGAGAACACGCAGTTTCCAGTAAAGATGAATTGAAAAGAATATTGTTGCAGGAATGGAAAAATATGAAACCTAATTTTTGTGAAAAATTCGTGCAATCTATGCCTAAACATCTTAAAGGGGTTATAAAAAACAAGGGCTTGCATACAAAATATTAATTCATTTGAAATATTAACTAGTTTTCCGAATCTTCTTATCCTTCCGAGTTTGGATGGGACATTATTTTTTTTGACATAATTTCAAAGTTAAAATGAATTAATTTATAATTTTTGTTGTCTTTTTCTATAATTTCAATAAATATACTATTGAAAATTCATTTAATTATGTTTTTAATTATTTTTATCTTACAAACTTTGATTGAATTAGTATCTTTTCTTTGATGTCCAAGTTTGGTTTGTATCGACTGTACATGGAATATTGTAGAAGATACATGGTAGAAGATATGTGTATTAAATGAAATCTTCTTATAGTTTTCCTTATAATTTCGGGCCTATAGTCTTTAAAGTAAAACACTTTCTCAAAGCAATAAAAACAATTTGCTTCTACATATTTTGTCAGGCCAGCCATTTTCCATTAGAATAAAAAATTTTTTTAACAATTTGGATAAATTGATCGAAATAAAACCTGTAGAATCACAAATTCTGAGTGGGATAATTCCCTAAGTATTTTTTTTTTTTGCCTTTACTATTTTTTATTTTAGTATTTTGTAAATTTTATACGATATATTTAGAAGGTATTTTCCATAAATAACCATGTCATTTAAAAAAAAATCAACAATCATAAACCATGCCGATGATTTAAAGAAGAAAGAAGCAAAAAAACTACTTTAAAAGTTCGCAAGAAATTTTTGAGAAGTACAAGTTAATTGAAAAATTGGAAATTGAACAGTTTAGAAGAAACCGAATAACTGGGATACAAAAGTCATCTCTAGTAGGTAATACTAAACAAAGATACTTTTTAGAATATTGGTTATTTTGAAAAATTAAACTAGTAGGCCGAAAAGAATTGCACTCACTTCTCGATTAATGGTTACACTAAAAGAATAATGAAAATGAATGAAAGAAAGAATAATGAATAATGAAAAGAATAATGACACCAGTAAAAAATTATTATGAAATTTACAAATTTTTCTTAGGTGCAAGGAATTCCCCTCACCCCCAAAAACTTTTGCTTAAACAAAACTTACAAATCATGGTTAGCGAATTTCGTCGAATTTTTATTACATTAAATAAAATATTTGGATGATGTGTAGGTCCATTATATGTCATAAAAATCTTGATGAAGCGACTATTCTATATGAAGATGAAAATTCTATGTTCCATTTAAAACACGGGTTTAAAAAGTGTGCTTTAATCAACTGTGCAATACAGGTTTTAAAGTGTATCTTACATTAGTTTCACTTTATCAAGAACGAATTTTATCATTTCCTTTATTTGAATCATTGATATTTAACTGGTATCTTCATAATCACCTTCCACAGAATAGAAAAATTCAATAAAAAACTAAACGATGCATATTAGACTCGAAAGGCTTCATTCCCCTATAATGCAACAAGATGCAATGACTCTCAAAGCAGCTTGTTTTAAATTTTGATTTGATTTGGAATTCCATGGTATTTTATAATACAGAGAGTGTTTACACATTTTCAGAAGGATGCTCAGTGAGAATGTTTTAAAAAGGCAAATGTTTTAGGATAATGTTTTCTGGCAACAGCTTATTTTTTGAAATAAGAAATATCGTCTGCTACTTTAAAATTTATTCTTTTTTCAAAACATAGCATGTAAATAAGCTGTGAATGGAACGATTCATAGCATAGGAAGGAAGTGTAGAGTGTAAGGTGCCCGCCCGTCTCTACAAGGGGACTCTTGCGGGATTCTTGAAACATCTTTAAATCAAACAAGATTTCTTTCCCACCAAATCGATCTTTTATTTTGGATCGATGAGTATCAGGTATTTTGAATCATTTCTACTAAAAGAAGAATTTTCCCTGTCATCTAAAAACGCTTTATTTTGTCATAAATTGCAAAATGAATTGTTCTCTTATTTGTACTCCATCTTGTGTTGTGTCGCGTCGATTGTGTTTCGTGTTGTAGACGAAAGGCGCTTTTATATCGGAAGTGATGCTTATATACATTTGTAGTTTGCCGTTGTCTGGTGGCGCTTTTGCAGGAGAATTGAATAAATGAAAATAAATTGAACGACTGTCGTCTAAAGAAACTTGTCAAGTACAGATGCACATTCACAAGGTTAAGAAGTGGATATGGAAATAAAGAAACCCGAAATGAACTAAGTGGAAAGGGAATGGTAATGTAAATGTGGCAGATTTATGGTAAACATTTTCTGTTAAATGCGCACGTAAGTCATTTTCTCGAATTTCTTAATAGTTTTCTATTTCTTAAAGGGGGAGCTGTCAAGACGAAAGATGCTACAGAACTCTTATTATTTCAAAGAGCTTTTCTTTTAACCCCCTGAATAGTTGAATGGGCTTTTTTAAAAAGAAAAAAAAAGTTTTTTTTTCATCCTGAAAAATATGAAATCAAAATAATAGACCGTACGCAGCAGTAATGATAATAGCATGAAGGGATGAAATGTCAAGAACTATGGTCACGATAGAGTTGAGCTTAATTATTAGTAAAATCTTCAGTAAGCCTGAAAAAAAAATAATAATATTGAGTTAAAATGATTGAAGTGTCAAGAATTTGTTTAGTATAGAAGACAAAAAAATTATTGTATGCAATAATATTTGAATTATTAGATGCTAGCCGCTTTTGGTAACCAGCTGGTTTACAGGAATTAAAGTTTACTAAAATTTTCTACTAAATATTTTATGTAGCTCTCTAAATAGCTTCTACGGGAAAAATTATTATGCTTCAAAGTTTGAAAATAATATAATTAATACTATTATAGAAAACTTATGCTGTTCTGTTCATTGTATCTCTCTGATTTCTCTTCGATTCCCGTAAAATTTGAAGTGGAAGTGATTAAACTTCAGTTAATATAATTTTCTTTTTTTACTGACACGGAACATGTTTTTAAAAAAATAGAAATACAGAAAAGTGAACAATTTAGCACTCCAGTACAGAACACTTTTTTATAATTTATGCAATATCTCATTCAATCAAAATTTCTCTGATTCGTAATAAAATTCACTTGTTAGTTTTATTTTCAACTGGAATTAAATGATGTAATTAATAATATTTTATTTTGTTTCAATTAATAAATATACTTCTGAAAAAAAATATGAAGTCCACATTTTATACAGTCTTTTGATCCTAAGGAATCTTATTCAGAGAAATATTCTTACATTCAACTTTTAAATCTATACTTACATAAAGCTCAATGTGTGTGTGTGTGTGTGTGTGTGTGTGCGTGTGTGCGTGTGTGTGTGTGTGTGTGTGTGTGTGTGTGTGTGTGTGTGTTGGCGCTCTACAAGCCGGACCGTTTGACTTACAGCTACCAAATTTGGTAGATGTATACCTTGGAGGTAGGGAATCTGCACCTGAATGAATTTTTGAATTAATTAGAATTTTAATTATTAATTAAAAACTAACTTTCCCGCCAAAAAAATATTTCTATTTTCCCCACCGTCAAATCAGTAAGGCTTCATTTTTTTCCCACGCTAATGTGGCTAGGCTTAACATTTTTCGCCCGATTATTTCAAACGATTCTGTTTATTTTCTTAATGTTTGATGCATTTAAAATTAAGCATTGTTAATTAATCGATCTCTCATGATGAATCTGAGAAAATTTTGTTGTCAGATTCTTGAGATATTACATAAATTAAGAAAGATATTCTTTAGTGCCCATAAAATTTAAACGCTCAGTGACTCTGTTTTCAGTAATCATATTATTTAAAAAAAAGGCTTTGTTTCAGTAAAAAATATTTTTATATTAATTGCAGATTAATTCCTTCCACTTTAATTTAAAGCATAAATTCTACGGGAGCTAACAGAAAATGAAAGAGATATATATTACGTATGACTGAAGGCTTTAATAATATTATGAGTGAATTATATGACTATCAAATTTGAAGTTTTAAAATATTTTGGTAAAGTAGTTATTAAATTAGGAATTGCAAAAAAAAATATTTAATTATTAAAATTTTAACGAACATTAAGATTGGTGAACCGGCTGTTCACCAAAAGCGGCTAGTCAATAATAAAAATTTAAAAAATTCTCTCTTCTGTGACCAATTTGGATAGAGTTATGAAGTTTTGAATATCTATATGTTCGGGTAATCAACAATTTCATAATTTTAGGCTAATCAGTCTTGGGGAAAATCTGGACGTTGATTGGTGCATCTTCTTTAAGACGGTCATTGAAGTAATCTAAAATCGCTCGTTTTATAAAGCAGTAATATTCAAATTATTATAGGTCATTTAGTTTTGGTTGCAATAAAGTAAAGCTTCATGTTGGTGACTTAAGAATATTTTAATAAATACAACTCATGCCTAATACTAACGACATAGCGAATCTAATATGGTATGCCTAATACTGATTGTTTTGTAATTATGTATTCAGGTCCTATTAACCCTTTCTAGGGCCGTAGGAAATATGCTTCCCACCAAATTTATCAATCTTTGTATGAAATTATGTAGGTTGGCATAAGTTCTGACAAATTTTTTTAGCAAGTCAGAAACTTAGACTCTTTATCTCAGACAAAATGATGTGTCTTGATTTGTTACTTAATTATTAATTTACCAAATTAATTAATTAATCAAATTAAATTTTTCTAATAAGCTAAATGAATCGCTTTTCTTATTCTAATTTCAAGCCTAAAAATATTTTAACTTAATATGACTAGAAAAAAATGACCCTTTAAAGGGTTAAAGTAGACATCCCGTGTATATATATATATATATATATATATATGCAGGATGTATCAAAACCCTTGGCAGCGGCTTTTATTCGTTAAATATTGATCATAGACAACATATACTGTTAATTACAAAGTTGCGTAAAAAAAGGTGCAAAATATTATGAAATGGATTTTTTAAAAAATTCCCAATGAGTGAAATATACCCTATCCTCCAATAAGGTCATGTACAAAATTTCAACCTTTTATCACAAAAAGTCTCAAAGATATGAAACTGCATAAAAGCTGAATTAAACCACTTTCCGATGTCTGGATATGAGTTCCCAAAGAGGAAAAATCATGTCGGATGTTCGTGTTTTAGGGGTCGTAAATAAATTAACAAAGAAAGTAATGATTGAATAAATAAATAATAATTTTACTATTTCTTGGTTCAAAAGTATTAAAAATTTGTATAAATAAGAAATTAAAGGAAAGATTACATAAGTTTTTTTAAAAGTTCATTGATTGTGTTATTTTTAAGATATATTCTGTAATCCATGATATAAAATTTTAAAGTATTTTTCAGGAAGCATAGATTTTAAAATGTTGTATTTAAAACTAAAGATATGAAGCATATTTTATTTCCTTTATGATGCATTTCTGTATCGCGTCATCTGCACTGGAGCTGTAAACATTTGCATTTTAATTTGTGATTGACCCTGCACCAACGATGTATTAACATATCTTTGAGAGTTTTCATGATAAAATTCTGAAATTTTGTATATGACCTTATTAGAGGATGGCGCAATTTTTTTGAATAGGGTCCGTATAAAAATTTAAATTTTATATTCTTTAAAGTTAAATCCCAAGAAAATTTTAATCGACTTAATAATATTTTGCACTTTTTTTACGCAACTTTTGAGTTTACAGTATCTGTCTATGACCAATATTAAAGGAATAAAAGCCGCGGTCAAGGGTTTTGAGACATTGTATAATGTGTGTGTGTGTGTGTGTGTGTGTGTGTGTGTGTGTGTGTGTGTGTGTGTGTGTGTGTGTGTGTGTGTGTGTGTGTGTGTGTGTGTGTGTGTGTGCGTGAGAGAGAGAGAGAGAGAGAGAGTATTATTTTATGTGAAGCAGAGTGCAGTTTGAAAGCAGTAAAGATACTTTTGATTTCGTGACGTCGTTTTATTTCATTTTGAAGAAGCAGACATATGTACAAGTGATGAGCACCCAGAGAGATACAGAAATGAATGAGGAAAAAGCTCTTGAACATTTTATCCCTGGTCTTATATAACCTAAGATTTTGATAGGGAAAATATTTATCCATAGTGCTTATATACAATGAGATTTCGATAGGGATTTCCGCTATACGCACCGATGGGACAGGGTTTAAAAAAGAATGTGATTATTGGACATTTTTCTAGCCCTTCTCGCGGAGAGTGGGAATGTGAGGCTTTTAGCCAATTCAGTAATTTTACAAAGCTTTCCTTGAATTAATTAATTAGTGAAAATGGAATTGGATCAGGAAATAAAAGAATATTTTAGAATGAAATTACTATGGGCTAAATTAAGATAAAACCTTGGAAAGTTTAAAATATCATTATATATATATATATATATATATATATATATATATATATATATATATATATATATATATATATATATATATATACACAGGGATACAGGGTTAGCAAGAAATAAGTTACCCACTTCAGAGGGTTCTAAAATGCGTTCAATTGATCCAAATGAGATAAAATTTTAACTTCAGATTATGCAGATGATGCGCTTTACATTTATTAAATAAAAAAAATAAGTACACAAATTCACCGTTAGGTGGCGTTATAATGCAGATAAATCATTTAATATGGTTTATAATTGTTAAATAAAGTAAAATTAAAACTGCTCAGTATGTCCTCCTTCATTTTCAATAATATGCTCTAATCGGTGAACCATATTTTCTATAGATGGCTCGAGTGAGTCTGCCGGAATATTAAGAATATGGCACCGAATGTTATCCTTCAGAACTGATAGAGATGATGGCCTTTGACGGTAGATATTTTCCTTCAAATAACCCCACACCAAAAAGTCACAAGCCCTCGAGGTCCCCGTCCTGCAACAGGTGCACAGACTTTATTTTGTATGGATAAAAATGCAAAATCTGCCTATGATTTTTCATACAATTGAATACGGCATATCCAGAACACTGGAAACAAATGGCAAACTCACACTATTATTCGGTGACTGACTGCTGGCTTCAACGACTACGGTCACAACATTTTAGACGCTGGAAGACGGGATTTTTTTTTCGTCCTCTGCCTAGAAGAATGCCAAGTTTGCCCAGTTTTTTCAAATTTCTGTATCATCTTGCGTAGGGCACCTGGAGACATTGGACCTCTTCGTAAATGCTCCATGCGACAACATTCCTTTAGAGCTGCAACGTAGTTTTGTTGGTTCTAGTTGAACAATTTCACCAGTAGCGCTATTTCTTACAAGTTGACGAACAGAGAAGAAACTAATGTTCGAGAAGAATTCACCTTCTTTTTATCCAAGGAAAAATGGTAATAGACAAGCGCTGTAACGCAAATTATGTTTCTCATTTTCAATATATGCAAATAAATGCCATTTGTGTTACAGCGCCATCTATTATGAATTTTTGTGCTAATTTTTTTTCTAAATTAATAAATGTAAAGCGCATCATCGGAATAACCTGTCAAATTTTATCTTATTTGGACCAATAGAACGCATTTTAGAGATTTCTTAAGTGGGTAACTTTTTTCTTGCTAACTCTGTATATATATATATATATATATATATATATATATATATATATATATATATATAATTTTCAGTAATAGTTAACTTTTTTTTTAATTTGAGCTTTTGTCAACGTGATAGCATCTAATGAATTTTTTTTCGCAGGCGCGTTATGTGATCGTGCAGGTTAAATTTTATTTTTATTTCGTGTGAATTAAATTGTTGGAAAATATTTTTGAAAAATTGATGAAAAATATAAACTTAATTATGTGTTGAAAAACTTTCATTGTTGAAAATATGATTTCTTAAATTTTTAAATTATGTGAAAATTTACTTTTTTGCAATACTTTCGGAAGTTTAGCAAAATTCAGCTTAATTTTTAATGAATTAAAATTCTATGAAAATTGCTCTAAGGTTCACATTTCCTTTATCCTTTAAAGTGAACTCCCCCCCGGGGGGAACACCTCGAAAAGGGGATGAGATGCTTCCGGTATGGTGGTTGGATCTCGCCACCCTGGTGGGTACATAAATAGGTGGGGAATCTGGCTCCTGCCATCGATGATGGGACGTACTTCCATCGAGAGGGGTTGAATCGTGGCCGGTAATGGCCCTTAGGACTCAACCACAGTTCCAGCCAGTGTTGCTGTTGAGGCAGTCCGGTCATTCAGTTTTCTTTATGCGTGTGCGTTCGGGCGGGTCGGAGAGTCAGTGATATGACTTATCCTTTAAAGTGCATATGTGCCAATTTTAGTAGCTAACTAAATCAAACAGTTTAGCTTATAGAGCGCCACCACACACAAAAACACATTCCTTTTTATTAGTGAAAAAAAATGATAATGATAAAAAAAAAAATTTAAATGAAATTATTTACATTTTCTGTAAAGGCAGCTTCTCAAAAACGAATAAATTAAAGCTTTATAAAATCGGATGCGTACCAATGATCGATTTACAAGCATTGCCCTTCAGTAGAGGACATTTCATAACTAGCGAGTTCAATATCAACATCTGTTTTCTAGCAATATTTTATGAATCTTTCTGTCCATACTTTCCAAGCTGCCCGCAAGAAATGCCGATAAAGATTCCTCGAGCCTTTAATATAATTTTAAAATAAAAAGAAAAAGAAAAAAAGGTCTTCATTTTTTCCCCCATTTCCGAAACGCCAAAAAGTCCATTTTCTTAAGTGTCTAATTTTGACTGCAGTTATTAGCTTATCTTACACAAAATGTTTATACTCATTTTCTGGGAACGGACTTAAGATTCATAAAAAAAATAATCTCGGAGCAGCGTTATTCCGGTAGCAGGTAAATTGCGTTGTTAAACTTATAATGCCGGTAGCGCATTTCTTGCAAGCTTCGCGTGCTTTTAGTTATAAAAATATGTGTTAGTACTTTTTCTCTCGTGCGAAAATTTTTAGGTCGCATTTATGGCTTCTTATCTTTTAACGCTTTCGAATTCTTTTTGATTTTTTGTTTATTTTTTTAATGAATGAATAATTCTTTTTTATGTACTTTTTCTTGCTTTGGTTTCTTGGAAAGACCGAGCAGTTATTGGCCACAGACATGTCAAAATATAACCCCGTCAGAATCAGTATAGAAATAAATAACTGACTAGGTACTTCAGTGGGTAAAATCTTAAAAGCGTTTTCAGTATCATTTAACTAGATTGGCTTCTCGTTTTGAAGCTACAAAAGTCAATCCCTTTCGTCGTTTTGTGCACAGAGAGAATCCACTTTTCAGATTCAGACACCATGCTAGAACGTTCACGGCTATTTTCTGTCAACTATTTTCCACATTTCTGCACTTTAAGAGGATGTTTGATCCCAATAGCACAGGCTCAGGTCATTGCACTTATTGAATTTTCGGAGAAATCTGAAATTCTCGTTTTCAAATAATAAAAAATAATTTAAAAAAAATTTCTTAGTTGAAGAATCACGAGTTCATATCTACTTTCATATAAACTTTCTGTTGTTAAATGTCTTCGAATTTGTTTAAAAACATGGCATTCTTATGTAAATACGACCTACTTAGATTTTAACAGAAAAATATGAGAAATGCTCTTTTGAATCCCTCTGATGTCAGCTCATCCACTTCTAGTGAACATTTTGAAATCTTTAATGTCTTGAGGCATATTTTAGGCATTTATTAGCATCCCATAAACAGCTTCCACTTTTTTGACCAACATAATTTTCACACCCTGAAGACGATTTGTGATCCTACTTGGGTTAAGTATAGAAACACGAGCGAGAGTGACGCGAATAGCAGATTTCGTCCTAGTCCATAGACAGTAGCTTATTATTGCGGTATTTATAAATATTTTAAAAAAATGTGAATGCAACAAATCTGTCTAGGTTGTTACTCCATTGTGAATATGTTGATATTAGGTAACAGAACTCCTCAATAGGAAATTAGGCAAGGAAAAAGTTTCTGCGTAAATGCACTTTTTTATTTCTTTTTCGAAATTTACAAAAAGAACATTTCATAACCATTTAAAAATTTTAGATTTGATGGAATCTCCATATTTAAAAACACGTTGTTATTAGTGTATGAAAAAAGAAAAATGTGTCTAAACGTCAAAACTAAACGATCCTATTTTATTGTGAAAAACAATTATTTCTATAAATATTCTAGATTTCTAAGAATGAATATTTTAATGTGCAAGTTTTTTTTTCTTTATTTAATGTTCTACTAGAATAGTAAATATTCTGGTTTGTGTTTTCAAAATATTACCATTCTATAAAAAAAAAAAAATTCTATTTCTGAAAATGCATATTTTTACTTCTTATCTTTTTATAATATTTTTAATTTCTGACTTTCATTCGTTTTTTATGAAAAAAGTGAATGTCAAAGTAAAACCGTCAATCATGATAATCTAATAGAAATAAATTTTAAACATAATGCGTTATATTTTAAAATTTGCTTTTTATGAACAGATTGCTTCTTCATTTGTTTGTATTATTGCTTGACCAACGATTCAAAAATATTGTTTCCTTTTTTTATTGGAATTATAAAAAAGGGTCCTATTTTAATTTTATTCTTACTATTTTCTACTTTTGAATATATTTAATAATAATATGAATGATATGTCATTAATATACTTTATGCTTCATGGTTATAAATATGACGAAATCATAAAATGAATATTGAACACATTCATTTCTGGATAACACCACTTCGGTGGAAATATTTTTCTCACCAAGTGAATAGATGGATTCCATTCGTCTAGTAAGTGAAAAATCGACTGCACATTGCATCCATACGAACATAACACCTGAAAACTGAAACGAAAAATTTTAGGAAAAATAAATAGTTTGGTATATCAGATTCTACGTAGAGTGATCAATCCATCAGGGGCCTTCCCAAAACTGAAAATAAGTCGCTGCTCAAATTGCAAACTGTATTTTGCAGGATTCGTTTTGTGAAATATAATTTTCAGCATCTCATTCTACATATTTTTTTCTAATAAGCACAAGTTTTGTTATTTAAATGCATTCTTTTAATTCACTCGTTGCTCGACAACTTTTTGTCATTTGAGTGGTTCATTGATTGGATGCCTGCAGCATTCCTGAGAGGATACTGTATTTAAAAAAGGCGCTTCCATTTGAATGCAAATATGGATATTTACATCAGGTCAAATTATTATTGCAACACGAATGTATAAATGTAGAAAATGAAGCACTGAAACGTAGTACTGTGATCTATATTTAAAAATATTTTAGATTATTTATATAAATGAGAGAAAATACCATACTAAAATAAATTTGATGTCACTGAGAATTATTCTTTTTAATTTTAAAATTGTTAAAAAAAAAAAGTGTTTTTGTTTTTTGTTTTTTTTCAGATTACGCTCCAAAACTATTGGGTGGGAAAAAATAATATTTTTTAATTCATTTTAAATGAATTGAAAAACGAATCAAAATGTTGATAAGCCTTTTCTTAGTGGATTTACTTCAAGAATAAGTAATGACTTCCAGTTTTGGTAACTCTCATCTCCGATAGTCTACCCTGTAGGCCGTTTTGAACAATTCTTGCCTCATACATATCGCATAACTGAGTGGTAAGGTCTCGTTTACAGAACCGGAAGATTTCAGAATCGAGGCCCGATTCCACCGAAGAACCGTCATGTAAGCAGGTCTGGTGCACGTTAAATCAAGTCGGGGCCAATCGTTCTCCCGATTGGCCCCGACTGGTGTGGTGTGGAAGTTTGATGTGGTGTGGAAGTTTGATGAGGGAAGTGCCATTTCAGATGTCGTCCTCGTCATCTGACAGCGGTTCAAAATGACGAGGTCCGTCCCAAAGTAGCTCTAGTGTTGCTTTAAAAATGGGGCGTTTATATAACCAAACTAAACAAAGTCGCATTACTGAAGTCACAGATAGTATTTAGCCAACATACCTTATCTAGTTAAAATGTGTTGAGGTATTTTCAGCGGTTGAAGACGTTTAAGTAAGCTCAACTGCGAACAATTTAGAATTCGAGAACGCGTAGGTGAAGGAGTCTATTTTGAAAAGTTAGGAAGAGTGAACGCTGTTATTTCGTCGCAACCTGCTCTCCGTATTACAACCTTCTGTCTGCAAATACACTCGTCTGCGTGGTCGTCCGCCTTTCTGTACTAGAAGCATCGTGATACAATGAAATACTTTCAGATTATAAATTCAAAAAATAATTTAACGCTGTGAAAAACGTTCTTTTTTCCGCTGTTTTAGGTAATTTAAAATATATATATATATATATATTTCTCAAGATGAGAAATACGGGTTGCATAGGATGAATGCCATGAAAGAAATTCTTCCTTTTGATTCATTTTTCTTTATGCTTGAGGATGAGGACGGATACCTATCATTATATTCAATTTTGGATGGAACTGCCGTTTGCTATTTTTGTTTCATAAGAGAGCAAATGAGAATCTAACAAATTAATTCATTTATTAATAGCTGATACCATTTAAGCATTTTTGAGCTGGATTAGAGAACATGGTGCGGCGTAACGAAATGACTTAAAAGAACAAATCACTTGTTTTAGCATCAAATCGAAAAAATTATATAAAGACTTATAGAATAGGAAATCATTCATTGCTATTTCCAATTTTTTCAAGCCATTTCCGCCATTTTGTCGAAATGTGCCCATTTCATACTTAATCAATAACTTACCTTATGTTAATACTCATTCCATAAATCTGAATAACTCAATTTAAATGAAGTTACATTTCATTTTTGTTTAGAAAATTTAAAACACGCGCTTCAAAAATTGATTTCTAGTATATTTATGGAATTTTTATTAAAAATCTTTATAATATTTTTATTAAAATTCTTGTGAGGATATTAAATGTTAAAATCTCTAAAACGAGCTTTGCAAGAAAAATTTTCAAAACATGGTACATGTTTGTTATTTTCATTTATTTTTGGTGCGTGTCTTCTCACAAATAAGCTGAATTCCTTTTTATTGTCCCTTTTCATAACGATAAAATAATATTCAATGTGCGTCTTACTAAAATAAAGAAATCCAAGCCTCCGTCGTCATTTTTAATAATATTTAGTCAATTGCAGACAACATTGTTTATTGATCCCTTACATTAGTCAAATTTCAGCTGCTGGCAAAAATATTGTCAGAAACGAAAGTGACTGAAATTGGCTCAGTGAGCTCACGTTTTTCCTCGCTATTTTTGACTATTTAAAGGTTTAAAAAGTATTTTTTATGTTTATCTCTTATAAAACATAGCTCATGTGATATTTAAGCTACTGAAACGGTGTGTGAAGATGAAAATTATCACACACTTAAACCATTTACCGTTGTTAAACATTTATTTTTTATAAATACCCAATACAATATTTTTGTCCATAACAATGGATATCACAGTTTGAAAGAAATAGAGTCATTATTTTCGCACAAAAATATGTAGTGTTATTGCTGCTAGAATTCTTACGCTATAAAGTACGCTCGTTTAACCTCTCACTTATAATGTGTCTAACTTAAAGTCTATTGGAAATCAGTGACTAACATGAACCTCTTTTGTTTCTGGATAATCCGAGTAAGCCTCCTCAAAAGATTTATTCATTTGTCTCTTAAACCTCTGGAAAAGAATTTCGCTGCCTCACACTATTCTGTCGTCCTTTATGTGATATTACTAATGTTTAAAGAATATGAATCCGGAACCCCAAGATACCAATGGTCTTCGAAAAGAGAGAAAAATACTCTCCTCCCCACCACTCTCACCAGAAACACCATTTAAAAAGACATTTTAGCATTTCATTGGCCCTTAAACTAAATGCTAAATCCTTGCTCGCGCGCTTGTGTGTGTATAGTGTGTGTTTATTTTATTAATTAATGCCCTCATATTCAAATAAATTAAGTTCCAATCAATCAAGCGTTGCTTGTAGGAAGGCAGACTTTTCCAAATTATCTACGATATAATCATTCTAGAATATTTGACCATATAAATTTTAGATATAAAGGACATTCAAATCCCTAAATCGAAACGTCCATAGTGTGATAACGTTTGAGTCTTGATAGCATTGGGTGTTGTATTCTGTGCTTAACGACCTTTACATATGTAATTTGCTGGGAAAATGTTAGTCGTATTTTCTTAAAAAAACTATTACTTTGAAATATGTTAAAGCATTAATAATAAAAATATTATTAATACTTTGTTATTTAATGTTAGTCATATCATCTTAAAAAAAACTATTACTTTGAAATATGTTAAAGCATTAATAATAAAAATATTATTGATACTTTAATATTTAGATCGCTGAAAAATCTAGTATTTGTATTTACCTACGAGAGCTATTAGAATATTTATATTAATTATTTTCAATTCTGCTATTGACTTGAGAATGGTTATTTAAAAACTTTACTCGTACGAAATTGCGTTTCAAACTGATGTTGGTAAATTTATTAAAATTAAAGCAAAGAATTGATTCGAAATAAAACTGGTATTGCTGAAAAGCTAAATTTTGATGCGGAGTTTATTGAAAAAAAAGAGCATTAATAATTGGATTCGTATTAAATTAAAATTTTGAAAAACTTTCTCTTAGTGAATTCGTGTCACGGAAGTACTTGCCATATTTGGTTTAACATTTTGAACAATTTATGCATGACGGATGGCATTAACAGCCAGCTCAATCAACGATGGGTATATTTCGGCTTGAGCTTTTAAACATGCATCTACGCAGAGACTCCGAGGGGCGATCGAAGAGGTCTCCATGTATCCACTCCATCTCTACCTCGCCCA
This sequence comes from Argiope bruennichi, assembly GCF_947563725.1. Classification (NCBI taxonomy): domain Eukaryota; kingdom Metazoa; phylum Arthropoda; class Arachnida; order Araneae; family Araneidae; genus Argiope; species Argiope bruennichi. Next base: position 137,783,687 of record NC_079156.1, on the reverse strand, counting down.
CAGCCATCAACAAAAGCAGCGGGCAGTGCTTCTGGCGTAATAAATGAGAGCGGATATTTTGTCACTGGCATTCCTTTTTCTTGAGCGAACTCTTTTATTCTGATAAATTAGGTCGCGCCGTAATAAATGGAATAACTCCCACTACCGCAATTATGGTTTCCTCTGGACACGCGAAAGAAGAGAAAAATGGTCTCTGCCGGATGAATTTTATTGACTTGCTGGCAGCAACGAGGAGTTTAAATTAAATTCTGTTCCATTTTTCATAAGGTGTCGGGCTGTTTACAGTTTGCAGATTTTTGAAAATCGATTTCTTTATGCATTTGCCGTTGGCATTTTATCAGTTGAAGTTCGGAGGAAAGGTTGTCACGTACACATGTTCCGTACTAATGAATTCCAAAAGAAAGAAATAAAATTAAGAGATTCCAACCTCTACCCCTCAATATCTCAGTATTGTAATGTTTTAAGCTCGATTTGCTTGCATTCATGATATCTTTTAAATGCAAACATGCATAGTGCACAATACATGTTTAAATGCAAGCAGACGTTCTGATGATATTAATTGCAAAGTTATGCAACCAATATCATAACAATGCTAATAGGCAAATGCAGAAACTAAAGCAATGAAAAATATTATAATGAAATGTATTTAATAATGCTTTTAAACATTTATTAAATTTGAAAAAAAAAATACTAAGGGAAAAAAATGGTTTTGCTGTGTGTGTGTGTGTGCGTGCGTGCTATAATATGCTACAAAGTTATTATCTTCTAAAGGTTTTGAGAGTAAAAGTTAATAAGTCGATTCATTTTTAATTAAAACTCTAACAAAAATTTTGTATCATTTTTTCTTAGTATTCATATCAAGTAGTATCAAATTAGTACACAAATATGTCGGGGAGGGGGGAGTTTTTACTTCAGGCCTATTGCAAGGATTCTGCTGGTATTCAAACATTTCCTCGCTAAATAAATTCCGTGCCTTGATTGCTTATGTATATGCTTAAGAGGTGGCAACGGAAAACTGACATGAGTAGACTGGCATCAGAATTTCAGTTCTTGAGCCTTCAAATGGAAAACTTATGTAAATAATGGAATCATTTTTAGACAAAGCCTTACTAGGTTGCAATTAGAGAAGAAATATTAAAATTGAAATATCATTAAGTAAATATTTTAACGAAATACTAGGAGTCTTTACGCAGTTTCAGAGTAAGTAGCAAAATATTTTATGGAATTCTTAGAGAGATTTATTTGGTTACAATTTACTAAAATAATTTTATTATAAAATAATATGGACTTAATAATGTGGACTAAATAATATGGACTTAAGATTGGGGTTTCTGTTTTTATGCATGATTACGAAAATTTCTCAGATTGCCTCACACACAGTTTTCCGAATTGGAATACCCCAGAAAACAGTCACAATGACTAGAGTAAACCTTATAAATTGGAACGTATCAAGGAAAAAAATAATGAATACTATTACAGCAAGTGTTCCCAAAATTGAACCAATTACAAATAACAATCTTTTTTAAAAAAAAAAAGGTTTTAAACTGTATTTCCTGAAACATAAGTTGCATTGCTTTCAAGATCACTCCATTACAAAAAAAAATTTAAGCTTCTTTTTTTATTAAAATTACTTTATTATCGCTATACATTTAAAAAATTATGTGTTTCGAATCTTTACCTCTATGCCTGTTAGTTCATAGACCTGTTCCCAATGAACTCTTGATGGAAATTACCAACGCTAACATTAATCGAAAACACTCATCAGTTCCTCAAGAGGAAAGCAAAACTGAAGCTTCCTCGCAACTATCCTATATTAGTGATTCAAGAGAAATATAACTTGGCATCTTTCAGGCAACCTATATGAAGAACGAACTATGAAACACGAAGGTTTGCGCTTCACTTTTTCTGAACAATTGCATATAAATTAAGTAAAAATCATAAGATAGCATTGCAGAAAATGGGACATCTATTTTAGCTGTGAATTACGACATGAATGACGCAAAACAAGGCTATTTAGTAGGCTATGTAGGCTATTTAGTAGGCTACAAAGTAATCTATAGATAGCAATTGTTCATTAAGAAAAGATGCTTCAACATTTGATTTACTTATTATTATTATTATTTAAAAAGAATCCTCTGAAATTAAAGCATGCAGGTACTTGAGACCGGGGTCATTTTTGAATATATTAAAAGTTCGGCGCATTTTATTAGTCTTTCCTTGATAACTTGTGGACGTATAGTAACAGAAAAAAATAATTCTTACATCATTTCAAAATTTAGTGATAACCATTTTATTTCCATACAAGATTTTTCTTATTATAATAAATTTTTAAAAAGATATGTAAAATTTTTCTCGATATATAGAAATTTTTTGTTATATGGAAATTCGATTCAAGGTGGATCCAACGTATCATGTTTTTATAGAAACATAATTTACATTAGACGTATCCTAATAATAATAACGGAGACGACTATTATTGAGTAAAAAAAGAAAATGATATTAAATTCATTTTACAAAGTATAAGAACTAGTAACCCTTAAACTTTTTGCATCTGGAAAAACATTTAAACATTGAGTCATTCTTCTCATGCAAGGATAAAACCTTTTTCACTAGTTTAAGATCTGAAGAAAAGGATTGATTTAATTCCTCTAAAAGAATATTCAATTTTTCACAGTGTTGTGATTCCTTTTATCCGTCGAAGTTTACCAAGAATGTCAAATGACTCCGTCCGACTCAAATCCGACTCCACTTACGAGTACTTATGTTTAAAGTTGTAATGCGAAAAGGAAATTATATTTGAAAAAATATAGGCCCTAAGTATTGTTGTCCCATTGTTGTCCTTGACCATACTAATAGTAGATGTAGCTGACTCCGCATCTAAAATGTCACAGAACATTTAACCCGTTTGCACTCGGATGGTGCCTCTCACTCACCATTCAAGACGGTGCATCATGTTGAAGCTTTAATTTTTTATTTTTGAATTTTGATTGTTAAACCTAGAGAGGGATAAGAAGATTTAGATTCATTTTTCAGGAAAATTCAAATTTAAAACAATTATATATATTTATTTTTTGGAGCAATAAACAAGTCTCTGTATTAAGTGAATAATAATGCATAGAATTACCTTTTCGAGCGCAAAGTGTTAACATGCCAGAGCAAATGTCCACACTGATCTGATGAACTAATTAATAAATATAAATCACTCTTAAGATATCTGAAATACTATTTTCTTCTGTCTTAAGTAAAATGTCGCTTAGGAAATAACTCAGCATACCTCAAGAAGGAAAAATTTAATTTAATAAATAATTAAATTAATAATTTTATTTATTAATTTTATAAATAATTAAATTTAAGAAGGAAAAATTTAATTTAATCCAATAATGAATGTGGGAATTTTTGCTCATAAATTACGAAAAAATTAAAATCACATATCTGCTTAAAATATGGAAAAAATTCAACTTTTTCGCTGCTGATGTGAAGATATCAATTTTTTTTCTTTTTATTGTAAAATTTTAAAAATTGGGATAGGTGGTGTTGTTTGGGAAGCGACGAAATTTTAAATGTAATTCGTTTAACTATTGTCTCAACTGTTTCTTAATTATTTTGTGCTTATCTTAATGAATAAGCTGTTAATCGACTGTTATTCCGTTGATTTATTATAGCTATGACTTGAATAGATTTTTTACATTAACAAGAAGAATCAAAACAAAATAAATGAAAAATTAATTACGAAAATTTGGGTTTTCTCGCATCTGGATATATTTAAAGATCTCACGCTAAATTTAGAGAAGAAAAAGTTTCCCCTTTTGAAAAAATCTAGAAGTCTTAAAAATAAATGACATATTTTAACCCGATATTTCGATACAGAAGTGACTATTAATTGAATTAAAAATTGTAGACCTTTAGAAAATGCATTGCGGTTAATTTTAATTCCTGCGACCATAGTTTTCATAACAGATATTAAAGGGTAGCTATCCATTTTTTTATTATTATTTTTCTATTTTTAGTTATTGCAATAATCACTTAATTTGCATTTTTAAGTAATTAATCAGGTTTTAAGGCATCTGGTGGATAATTTTAAGTGTATAAAATTATTTTATTTTTTAGTTATAGTATTTTCTTTCTTTAACATGATGCCATCTGTATAAATTTGCCGCTTGACCAGAGCAAGATTCCAAAATACCTAGGGCACGGTCACACGGCTCTGAAAGCTATTAAATTTAATCTTCACTGTAGTTAAAATATAATTTAATTCTAAGAAACCAGTTTATTTCAAATGGTACATGATAAATGGCAAACCTAAATCTCGTGAACCTCATTTCTCTCAAAATCGCTCTCCGACTTATGTAAATAAAACTTTTTGAACTGTCAGTGAACAGACCCGTCCAATACATTCAGTTAATTGTCCCAACTATTTGCCAAGATTTGAATCTTTATTTGGCTTTAAACAGTAGGCTCAAAGACAATTTTCATCGTCATCACAGCCAACAGTTTTATTGGATCTTTTTCCTTTTTCTTTTTTAAGTCCCAAATGTCCCACTTTTATTTCCAAAATAAGAAAGTTCTTATTCTTGAAATTTTTATGCGACTACTTTTGTTTCATGATTATAAAGCTCTCTTGTGAAATTTATTGACCATGACTTAGTATGACGGACGGATGCTAATTCTTCTCTGTTTGCAAAGAACTGTTTTAGAGTTGCACCTCTAAAAGGGGATGTATGCCTTTGTTACTGCTTTTCCTAAGTCCTGGTCTTGAAATGTCTTTCATCGCCAGATGTTGGAATGTATGTGTCCTTTTTGTTACCAAACTGTGACCAAAAGTAGATGCTATTTCTAGGGAAATAGGTGATAGTGCAACTAGTGTCGAAAATCTAAACTTGGGGTAGTAGTTTAAATTCACTTGGAGTTGATCTATCAGGCACAAAGGATGGTATAATATTTGTTCTTGATTTCTCTTCGTAACTTTTCCTTTTTCGAGCATTGATTTTTTTTACAGTAATTCTAACTAATTCAAAACCATTGCTTTCTCTGAAATTGGCCATTTTTTGTATATTTCAATTACAACCACATTATACGTGTTTGAATAGGTGGTTTTTATTTAATTATCTTTTTATTATTCTGAGCCATTTTTAAACTGAAAAATATAATAATACAAAGAATAAAATCTAAAAATAGCAGACTAACAAAATATTATTACGAAAGAGGTAATTTTACACATTGCGTAAATCTACCCTACGTGCCATTTGTATACCTCAGCATATAAGCTTTATTCATAAGGAAAATGAACAAGGAAATGGGTTAAAACTACTACTACGACTGAAAGTTTATTTATTTATTTGAAAAACAGCACCTCATTTTTAAAAAATTCTTTTATCTAGTTTCAATGCGCATTCGGAGTCTTTCATGGTTTCACCTGGATGGGGCATGAACAGCGAACTGTTGCACTCCAATAATGTCGGAGTCTGGTAGAGTTAGTACAAAGGAACAATCTGAAAAAATTATAAACAGCAAATTGTAATATTCTAATAGCGTAAGAATAGTATAACTAGTATAATAATTTTTACCCATAAGTAAAGGTACAAATTTGTTTTAAAAAATCAGCAAAAATTGTTAATTCGCGGTCCACTGACTTTAAACTGAACACTAAAAGGAATATCGAGACGCTGCTCTTGCAATGACATGTGGCATTAGTTAATCATGACCTTATACCAAACTTGCCTCTGTATCCTCTACGATTATTTCACCATTGACGTTGAGTTGCTATTGCTTCGCATTCCTTCATTCCATACTTCATACTGACCTAACTGGATAAGTAACTTTGGAGGAGAAAATTATTAGAGCAAATAATAATTCTAGACCAAAAATCATGTCAGGGAAAGGCATTTTCATTCAAAATATATGCGAACTCCAATCTCTCATATATATTTCAAGGATTAAACTGCAGTAAAGCTGTTATATATTCCTCCAGCTTGCCGGGCCCCCATGATGGAAAGCTTTTTTCCCAGCTGAAATCCTAACCCATCCTTCTACGAGATTTAGACTCAGATTTCACCACCACCGACTCGAGATCCTGATTCCCAATCGCACCATTGCCTTCACCGGTTTGGTTTGCGGACGTCCGCAATCCTTCCTTTCCCCCTTCCCCCCAAACAGAAAGTATACTTATATTTTATTTTAAAAGCTTGCAATTTTTATGTTTTAGGTCGTAAAAAAAGTCGAGGAAGTTTCATTAACTCTCCCTTTTGTAAAGAAAGCAAAACGTTACGGTTGCCCTAAATACACGACTCGAATTTCTTTCCGGGTAGGTTATTTCCTACTGGGAAGCCATTCAGAGAGCAGAAAATGGCCCTTTACGGCTTTATGTTTCTTATCTGTTTTACACAAGCGCGCCATTTAATAGCGCAGAGAATTCCTCCTCCCCCACTTCTTTTTTTTCCCCCATACCCCGGAGCAGCAAAAGGTGTGTGAGTACCTTTGCAAAGCAGGGGCATACGTCTGGCAAACCTAATTTTCACTCCCCATAGAGGCGGCCCTTCTGCCGGAAGTCTGAGACGATCATCTTCAGCTCCACCACCACCCTTAGAACCGTCCTTTTACTACTACCAACGGAGAATGCGTAAGTGATATTGGGATCGATGACTGCGTCCCGGGAGTAGTAGGGAGAGGTATGTAAATGACAACACTGCGAGGCGAAGGAATGGGAAACCCAAAATATTCTTTTCTTCATCCTCACCTTTCTGTTCCCTCTCCCTCCACTACCACCCTTCCTTTTTGGAACAGCGGGGGCGGATGGAGGGAAGAACGAGATAACCTGTGGAATAAGAAAAGAGGAGAGATGGAGTTGCCATGGAAACCTGGCGTTGTGCCAGCAGGGGAGGGCCGGAGATCGATGCCCCTTCCAAGATGGCTGTGTCCGTCTGTCCTGAGAGCGTCTGCTGGCATTCCATGGAGGGAGGAGAAAGGATTCTGAGCATCCTTTCCAGCATTCTCCATCCCGGGACCTGGAAGACCCCCCTCTGTGTCCACTGCCGATGAAGAATAGAGGAAGACTTCCAAAAGTGAGTGATTTATATTTGATGCCACTTTTCCATCCGTTTGTGTTCGATTTGTTCTCGGAGCATCCTCCAGATACGCCTTCTACCCTCTATCGTCAAGCTCTTTTGTCTTTTTCTTTTCCTTTCACTTCCTTTTTTGAAAAACAGCACCATATTTTTTCAGTTTTCTTTTATCTAGTTTCAGTGTGCATTTGGTGCCTTTCTCAGTTTTTCCTGTGTGGTGCATGAATAGCAAACTGTTGCACTCCTAGAATGTCGGAATCAGATAGAGTTAGTACCCACCCAGTTTTCTGCGCTTATTAACAATGGATGGTTTAAAAGAACGATCCTGCAGGGAATTAAACGGTAGATCGAAATCTGCAATAGATTTTACCATAAATTAGAATGAATTCAAAATTTAGATTCATTAAATAGTTGTTTGAGGAAAAAAAAAAAGAAAAGAAAAATTATTTGTTTTCTTCAGTAAGATTGGGCATTGCAAAACATATTAATTTATAGTATTTTATAACATAAATTTTAATCAGTTACAGAATAAACATTGTTTTGTAACATTAACATTGTTCGACACTTAATTTAACAATGTTATTTTAACAAAAAATAAAACTATATGTTCCTGCTTTTTTTAATACACCCATACATTTTTCTTTATAGTTTGAAAAAAATCATATATCTTTTTTTAAACTGCTTTAGATATTATTTAATTAATATTATTGGAAATTTAGAACTAGATTCACAAAAGGAAATCATTAAATGCTTTTATGCAAAAGAATTGAATTTTATGAAGTATTATATATTATTAATTACTTAAGAAATGTTCACATTTTTGCCCCCCCCCGACGTCCTTTTAAAATATTCATAATAAGAAAGAATCATTTTAAAATTTTAAATGCAGTTATGTTTTAATGTGTTAAAAAGTAATTTTTGTTATCTGATGTATGCATTCTATTTTAAATATAACCGGAAGCTCTTAATTCTAATCTATTTTTAAACGCTCTTTTATATTTTGTCTTCTCATATAATCTTAAACATAGACACAATTTACGATTTTTCACCTCACATTTATTCATTTTTTTTTTATTGAATTGATTCCATTTAGTTAAAAAGAACTGCACAAACACCTGTTACACATATAATTATACTAGGCATTAAAGAATATGTTGTAGTATGGACCAAGAAATATTATTTGTAACATGTCTTTTCATATTTATTATTCAGTTTGAAATTAAATTTCAATTATGCGATAACGACTAAAATAAATCAAAGCTTAGTTATGCCTGAAAACCAATTGTTTAATTTACAAATTTTTTTCAAAAAAATACCATTTTTTAAAATTTAATAAAATACCATTATTACTCGATTATTATTTTGTAATGATGTAAATTAAGAAAAAGAAAGTGAACTTCAAAGATAATTTCAATAAGTTTGATTGAAAATAAAAAACATGCATGTTCATCGAAAAGAATAGGACTTAGCATAAAAAAGTAATTTACAAACGCATTTGATTAAGTTAAAATGTAATAAATGCTTGCCAAAAGCGAGGAAAAAAAGTCTTCAGAAGCCATCATAGTAAATTAAACCTTTATCCCTTGCTCATTTTTACAATATAACATATACAGTTTGCATATTTTTGTATATTATATATATATATATATCATATCATTAAATTTGCTTATATTCCCTAATATTATTTCTAATTTACTAATATGAATATTAATCAAGGCAAGTTTCAGTATTTTCTTGTATTTTAATGCTTATTTGATATTGTAATTAGTTTAATTTGAATTTTATTTTGGCACGGCGCCAAAACTTTCAACTGATAAGCAGCATTGCTATTTTTTAAAGTTTATAACCTTATTATATACATATATGATTATAAAATATAATGAATCGATATTGCTTTAAAAAGTATAGAAAATTCCATTCAATATTTCCATCTTTGTGAAAGCAAAGATGGATTTTGCTTTATTTTTGTAAGTGAATATCTATTCACTTCTTATCGTGTCCCTTCTGTGCGTAGGAAAGGCAAAAAGGGTATCGGGAAAAATTTTCCCCGATGCACTTTTTCACTTCTTTTGAAGGTAATAATTTTTAAAAATATCAAATCTTGAAAGTGCTGCCATTTGCAAGATTCGTTTTAATTTTACCGTACATGCAGATGCTTGAATATGTATGGTAATAGTGTTATTAAAAAAGAGGTTTTGCATTCATGCCTTTTTTTTTTTTTTTTTTTTTTTCATTTTAGAAATAACCGGAGTTGAAATTTATGTCGATTGGTTATCACTTCTTTGTAATTAAGGAATGAAATTAGTTCTTTGGAAAATCATTTTTCTTCAACGAATATCAAATCACTTTAGAAGCTTTTTTTTTTCCCACTGAAACTCTGCGCTATTCTGTATCAGCTAGTATTGTTGCATTAAACTGACGCATTTCAGTGAATTTGTGAAATAATAGACAGTTTGCAGCTAGAGTGTAGCACAGACAATATAAAATCTTACAAAGTAAAGGAAAGGAAATGACATTTATCTGAATTCTGTTGTAGAAGCGCTACCATAAGAGCTGAATTCTTATAAAAGACTTTTTATTATTATTATTATTATGACCCATTTATGTCGCTTTGTAAGCAAAACAGAGAGATAAAAAAATTGAATAGTGTATTGCATTTTCACAATCTTTAGAACTTAAGCAAACAGCTGCAAACCTTCATGTCTCTTCACCTGTTGAATCTAAAAAGTGCCATTCTTGATTGACAATAGAAGAAGTTATTAAACTCCCTTTCGAAGAGAAGAATAAAATGAATAAGAAACAATGAAATTTTAAAACAGAGGATCCTGCAGTGCATGATAAATTTAATAGTTTCCTTTTATAGTACGGATTTTTAAGTTAGCATATTAATCATTTGTTCATTGTTGAATTCAGCAGTGGAGTGGAGTTTTTTTTAAAAGAAAGCTTATTTTAACTCAGTACTGAAATCGTCTGTAAGCACAGCTTCTTCACATCTTTGGCAATCATCAGTATCATTTAAGGGGTGATATTCTCTTCCACAAATGTTGACCTTTGGAGTGCTCCAGTTTTCTGCCTCCATTCATCCAGGGGCGGTGGCTGAACAGGCGGGGTGCCTATCACTCTCCACAGAACTTCGGGGAAGTAATGACTGGACAATTGAGCATGCTCGCGCAAAAAAGCACAAATGCAGTGTCATCGTACTTGTTAGAACTGGGGTTTTGTTTTAGAAACACGCCAGTTGTACAGAATTTCGCAGATATAAAGCAAAATGACAGCCCTACTCTTCCTACTTTGGAGACATATTAATATTTTTGAAGTGACTTTGCTTTTACTTGCAGGCTTTAAGGGGTGCAATTAAAAAAATGTGACATTTTTGACAATGTGTTTGAAAGTAAAACATTTTTTTCATTTTAATCCCTAAGAAAGATTATTCTTTTTATTAGATTTTTCTACTTGTAGCTAATAGACAGAGTTTATAGCATTTTTAATTTCTAGATTTCACTCTTTTTGTGATGAGTGATTGAAATTTTTTTAAATAAAGCTGACTTTGTGTTTTATTTTTGAATGATAATCAAACTTAAATATTGAAAATCGTTTCACGTGATTTTCATTGAGAGCTGAACTAACTATTTGAACTTTACAGGCTACATTTTCGATAATAACCTTAGAATAAGTTATGTAAATAGAAAATATATTTTCATTTTTTAATTAAATAAGATTGCATTTTTTAATTGTTCAGTTCAAAGATCATTTTTATGCTCCCGTTTTTAATTTTGAAACAAATATTTTTTTTTTTTTTTTTTTGCTGTTGTTGCTGTTTTCCTTTTCAGTTTTTCTATAATTGCGACACCTTATTCCAAAATGTTATGCTTGTTCTCATAAAAAATGAGCACTGAACATTAACAGCTGTGCATAAATTATGATTTCAATGATTGTAACTTTTGTGCAATATTCATAGAATCGCGGGTTTCCTGTTTCTAGAAGTTGAATTTATTTTCTATTAAATTTGACAGAGATTCCAATAACGTTTCAATTCTGATATGAAATATATTTGCAGACATTCAAACATTTTTTATTGTACGATATTTTTCAACCCATTAAGACATTTCCACCATTCAGATACTATAATTTAAAATTTTGCTTCCATTCAAAATGCTTTATCTCTCATTAGAAATATAATATAATGATCTTGATAAATCGATAATCTTGATTAATAAAATGCAGAACACTTATAGAAAACAATTTCAGATAAGCTAAAAATTAGAATATTTTTTAAACTTCAGATTTCTGAAGAAATTTTACCATTCTATAAATGAGATTTCAAAACGTTACAAAATGTTGTTAAATATCTTGAAGCGCAATAATCATTGTTTTCTGACGTCTATGTGTGATTCACGCAATACTGCCCAGCTGAAACTGCTTTAAAACGGAAATTAAAATTTTTTGAATCTACAAACAGAACTACATTTATTGCTGCGGTCTATCACTTACTTTGAACGGAGTTTAGCAGACTGAATTTACTTGTGAACAAGCAGAATTTTTACTTTTGCTGGATAATAAAATTTTTCCCAACGTACTACTTTCTTAAAGAGCTGGAAATTAATAAAAGAGGTGATGGAAAAACTCTTGGGGACCTCATTGGAAGAGGGTTATACTGTACAGCATATTTTTAAGTGCCTGATTTTGTTCAAAAACGGTTGTGGTATTTATCATACATGTCCGACTTTTTCTTCTCGTTCATGCAATGCATCATAGAGGTGATAATTGATTTAATGTAAGAGTAATCGTAGGAAGAAGGAATTTTGTTTGTTATAAATTATCATAAAAAGTTATAAAAGATATTTTATTATTTTCCCGGTCTTACTGTCACAAATTTTTATTACAATCCCGCCGTACTAATTAAATAATGTCGGAATTCTTTTGGTTCTCTTTCCTTTCGCAACTGTTATTATATAAATTTCATAATATGAAAGGTTCAAAGAAATTAACCAATCCATGATCTCCATATGCTTAGCAGTCGGCCCATTTGGTTGCCTTGTGATTTGAGAAATTCCATTAAAATTAATTTTTAAAAGAACTGAACTTTGTAAGAATTGTTTTTGATTTCGGACTGGGTTTTTCTACAGTTTAGCAATCTTCTATGCTTGATTTTTTTCCCCCTTTCCAAATTCATGGCCAGAACTCGAACGAGAAAGTTGCGTTAAAGGGCATGCGCAGTAGCGTGATGGTTACTTTCCAAAGATGCTCGACAAGAATAAATGTCAAATAATTGAAACACATTGGGTAACCTTTATATACCTTCAAAAGTTGGATACAAGAGGGCAGGTAGATAATAATGAGCATGCGCAGATGGGCAGTAATTACTTTCCCGATGCTCAACAGGTTGTCTGGACGAGTGCATTCTCCGGGTGGGATGCAAGGGAGGAACGAGAGGTCATCGATCGTCCCTTCGACTGCAGACACGCGCATGCGCAGCCCGGGGATGCGGTAACCGCGATGCCGGACATTTCCCTCCCGCTCTTCTTGCTCCCGGATGATTTCTGCTCCAGAGAAGGAAAAAAGAAGGGGAGGGGCCTGAAACTGGGACAGGGCACGGGCCCCCCACTTTTCAAAAGAGGACCCCGTGCAACGAGGGGCATCCGCTCCAGAGGCTTGAACACCCCTTAGCCTTTTTCCGGAGTGCAGCGTCCAAGATGGCGTCCGGGAGGAACTCTTCCGGGATGAGCTGTTCTTCTGGTGGGAGAAGAGTTCGCTCAGTTCCGGTCGCAATTACGTCGGAAGGAATTCCGGTGGTTCGAGTGACGTAGAAGGTACGAAAGACGGACATTTCTCGAACCAATGGGCAGCCGACACGGACACACCTGGATCAGGAGAAAAGGATTCGGAGACAGGTAGGCAAAACCCACAGCCAGCCTGGCACCTTGTTTATTAGAGAGATGGTTTTCTTTTGTTATGAAGATGTCTTTTTTAGTTTTATTGTCCAGGTTTTCATCTTATGTCGATTTGAATTGTATTGTGATGTCCGATTCTTCCATAACATTTCCAACAGGTATGTCTGAGTGCTTCTAATTGCTCATATTTCTTCTTTAAAAAAAAAGAGATTGCTTAAAGAATAGGAAATAACTTTTAAACATTTCCAATCTTATATTCATAAATCTGTGTGGAGATCAACTCCAGCATTAAAAGTAAAATGGAAAGAAATTGTTTATTCTTTGATGTGTTATGCTAACTTTGTAAATGAGAAATGTTTTCAAATATTTATAGAGAAAAAGCTATCTTATTATTGAAAGCTGAACTAAAAAAATTTATTTGATTTTTTTTTCATTTGAAAACATCAGAAACAAACCTCTCTTGGCTGTGTACAATGCTCTGTTAAAACCAAATGTAATATAAACAAACCATATCCGTCCGGAGAAAATTAAAAGGTATTTGAATAAAACTCATTTTCTGAAACATTCTCTTTGGACTTAAAAATGATATTATAATCGATTAGAATATTTATAGCATTTGAAAATAGTAGCTTTATTCCAATTCAAATAAGTACAAAATATCATTCATAATTATAATTTATAATTTTAAAAAAAACGAAGAATATTTCAGGATCTTAAATTTGTATAAATTAAAGCAACGAATTTAAGTCAGGATGTAAATTAATTTAATTGAAATGAAAAAATTGCCATATTTATCATCTGTTTTGGAAATTGAAATCCGAGGAGAGTCGTCGAAAAATGGCGTCAAGACTTCTTCGTTCCCGTTTGCAGGGAGGAGGAAGGGAGAGAGCTGAGGAATCTCCCGACGCCAGGAATCGATATTTCTGCTTTCGGAACATCCCCCATTTTCGAACCACGAACGAAAACGTTCTCGGATCTTCTTTCTGCTCTTTCAATCTTTTCTTCTTTTTCCCCCCATTAGAACAGAACGTGATGGAAACCTTGCATCATGGAATCGCTTTCTGTAGCGTTAGTTTTGGGACCTCATCCATTTATGCAGAACATCTTCTGCTTTTATTCGTTTATGCTTCGAATATACTTTTAGCAAAAGATGGGCGTTTCTACTTTCCAAATATTATCTATCCGTTTCAGCAACTGGATGACCTGCTTTATTCGAAACATATTTTGATTCAATCAGACGATAGCTCCACTTTTTTAAATTAAATTGAATGTCGAATGAAAAATTGTTGGAAATGCCAGGAATATAAATAATGTAGCTGAAATTTATTATCATAATCTTAAAATTTTCTGATTTACCTTTTATTTCTCTTGTAAAGTAGATTTCCAAGAATTGTATTTTTGGCGATCAATGCCATCAGATTTGATTGTTTTATTCTCGAAATCGATTGTTCATTTCATACTTCACTACTCATAAGGTTTGATAAAATTACAAATGGGTGCAAATGGCTTTTCTAAATTTTATTAAAATAAGTAAAAAAAATTAAGTAATTTCAGTTTTTACAGTAAAGTTTAACAATAATGTAAAGCAGTTACGGTAATATAATTGTGGTGAGAATATTGCTTGAATATTAAAATTTATTTTTAATAGTTTACAATCTTAATATTTCTAAATGCTCAAAAATCTTCAACAACAAATAAAAAATATTTCCTTTTAGTAATTCGAAGAAAAATACCTTTTTTTTCACCCCAGGATGATTTTTAAAATTATATAAATAGATTATTCCGAGCAAAAATAGCACAAATATATTTACACCTCTATCAAACAAGTATAACAAATATTTATAAAAACTTTGTGCTCAAAATTTCATTTGAATTACTATGAATATTTATGATAAGAATGAGTTCTTATTTTTTTTTCTTTAATTCTTTATCTTTTTGAAAAAAAGTTAAAGAATATTTGATGAAATTTTCGCTTCTCAAAAAAAATGAAAAGGCATGAATGGCAATGGCTTGATGAAAGATAACGAAGCAATCTTGTAACATAAGCAATAAATTTATTGTTGGTAATGCATTAACTTTTTGTTTAAAACTTGTTGCTTTAGGTTCTTGTACTTAACAGATTTTTTTTATTAATGAAATTAAAAGTAACTCTATAGCACAAATTTGAAAAAGTTATATATTTATAATTTTTTACCTTTGTTTACAGATGAGTTTAAACATTGAAATTATAAGTTATTCAGATTTAAGGTACATCTTATCAGAGCACTGACGAAAATCAGAAGTCAAAAGATCTGCAATTATACCTGAGGGCATTCCAGAATATGGGGAAAGTAAAAAAGTAAGGTAAGGTAAAAATAAAAGGAAAGGAAAGAAACAATTTACAGAAATAACCATTTTTAACCCAAAGAAATCTTATGGAAATTGAAATTTTAATCCAAAAACATCTTAGCAAGATAATGTCTTAGATTTTATTCACCTGTTTCTATATTATTTTTTTAAGATGTACTCTAATTTACAATATATATTTCTTATACACAAAAAAAGGTTTATTATCATAACTATGAGAAGAAATAATGCAATGCAATGTACGGAAAAGATGCAACTAAAATAAGGAAAACGCTGTAGCAAAATATTTTCAAAATTGTTTAAAATCAGAAGAAAAAAACTGAAGGAACTAAAACTGGAATTACTGAAAAACATTTTTTTTTTTTAAATAGTGTAAAGTGCTTTTGTGTAAATATATGTTCTAAAATTATTGAAGGAAAATTCTTTAACATTTCGAATCATTTCAATTAATTAAAATTACAATTAAATTCTGAGAAACTCTTATACACACATATATACGAATAATATATTTTTAGTGAAATTTAAAGAATGTTTTTATGTGATTTTAAAACACAATATAAAAAAAAAATTTCAAATAATATTTGGCTATTAAATACTGATACCTTCATTTGCAGTTTAACAAATTTTTGTGATTAAATCATTATGAGGTCGATTTTTGTTTAAAAAAATAAAAATATTCCTTCAGTAAATCGTTTGAGAAAGTTTGAAAATAAAAAAAATATTCGATCTCTATTTATCGTTTTATTCTTCTTAGGAATTTTCAATTATTACATAATAGTTTCTTGTGAGGGTCTTCCCTGTAATGAACAGATTTTTTACAAATGAAAAAACAAAATGTTTTTATTCATGATTTACATTTTCACTTGAACACTTTTGAGAGTTATGTTCAGAAAGTATGTTATTTCAAGAATAGTGCAATTCTATTATAATGTGCATGTTAACCAAATTCATAATTTTATCGGATCAAAATATTTCTGCCACTCAGTCATTAGAATGCCTATGAAGTATTATACAGTTCGGTTTGCTTCCTTCGTTTTTGCTAATATTTTACGTAGTAAGAAATGACATTTAAAAAACCTCATTTCTCTAGTTAGCTCTATATTACTTAGAAATTTTGGGCTAAGCGAATCGAATAAAATAGAACACTACATCACAGCACACTACTTAATTGAAAGCTGTGTGATTCATTGGATACTCATTGATCAAATGAAATATAACAATCCCTCTTGTGAAAGGGAACTGTATACTTTAATAAAATAATATCTAATTATCCATATTTTGTAGTTTTAGTGTCTGCACTTTATGACATAAATTCGGGATTGAAACGTCTGAAATTTTATCATAAAATAGAGCGAAGTAAAATGATTCTGGTTCATGATAAGAGGTTCATTCGTCTACTTTTAACGTGTTTTTTCTGTTGTAAATCCATTTATGAATCTTTTCGCTCATTTTGGACAATCTAAAAAGAAACTAAATGTTTAAAATGTTGTTTTATATTAAAATCAGCATAACAATTTGATTTTCAAAATTTGATTAAATGTTATTTCAAAAAAGTTTTCTGCAAAATATGATAAAAAGAATATTAAAAATAATGCAAAAAATTTTTTAGGAACCTGAAATTTAATTTAATTTCGGTACGAACCATTTTCCGGTCACTGCTTTCAAATCACGCCGATTAAAAACTGGCCATTGCTTTACAAACTCTTCAAGTAAATGATAGATTCACATATTTTACTTGATATCACGAGGTTTTTTATTATGTATTTCTGCAGTCAAGTTTAGTAAAATTTTAAATACCATTATATCAAAATTGTCGGTTTGAGACTTTAAATATTATTAATTAAAATATCTAAAATTTTCCATCTAGTATTTTTTGCGTTTGTATTCCCAGTAGGGTTGCATGGGTGTGTACTTCTATTACTGTATCCCTGCTACTCTTTTTTCTCTTCCAGGCTTCATAAGTTAAGAACAGGAGAATATTCGAACCCTGAAGGAAAGAGCGAAACAAACAAATGGCACATAAAATTTCAAATGTTTGCCACTGACATTGCTTTGAGTACAATGACTTTCTAAACCTGAAATTTAAAATCGTATTGAAACTTAGGTTTTACTGGGACGAAGTTTTCGTTGCAATACCACAGTAAGAAAAAGAAATATGAATCAAGAAAATTCAATTATAGATAGTTATTAGAAAAAAATAGTTGGGTGAATTTCATGGAGAATTTGAAAGAAGATCCTGTAAACTTTTGCGATGAATATTTTACAAAAACCTACCAAAGAATGATCTCCAGTGATGTTATTGAATTAAGTTCAACTTTTGTGCACATTAATTCAACACAATTATGTTTTTTTATAGTATATGTAGCAGTAATGAATATACCTGCTTTGAAAAGTTAAATCTCTGATTGGAACTCTGAAAAAGGTCTGACTTCTGAAAAATATTACTGTATTGTATTAATGAATAATTCACAAATGTATACTAACAATGCTTGGGAAATTTATGAATTATTTATGAGTGGCAACAACCCAAAGAAGAAAGGTGTATATCTATAACTCTGCCTGGGGTTAAAACAAAATGATAATATCAGAAAAGTGTACAAAAGAAGATTTAAAATAAATAAAATTAAGAATGATCTATTCTCCAAAAGATTTCAATTATAAAACTTCCAAAATATTAAAATATCTTTGGATTCTCTTCGTCCTTATAATATTCTCTCTAATTACATTACTTGCGGTAAGAAATTTTCTTTTTAATTGCTAATGAATGAGAATCATATTGTTTGTTTTTCCAAGTTATTACCACTAGTTATTTGTTTTCAGGAAATAAATTCAAATAAAGATTATTTTTTCTTAGTAAGTTGAAAAGTTATTCAGTTTCTAAACTGTTTCAAAAACAAACAAAATTGCCTTTCATTACTATTTTTGACTTCTAAATGCATATAATTATTTAATAATTAAATTAAGAAAGTCAGTATTTGATGAATGCAATGTTGTATGATGTCTTGTTTTTCACAGCCAAATGTGACTATAATTCTTTAAAGATTTGGAAAAGGTGGGGATTCCTTGATTTTTTTTTCACTAAAATGTGTTTGCATTTTAGTTTTCTTTAAAAATTTAACCACTTCGTTTATATTTTAAAAATATTTCATCTCAGCTTTTTTAAAAGTATTTGAAACGAGTATTTTTTTTAAATTCAATTCCATGTATATGGGTAAAAGTCAGTAAAAGAAATTTAACTTTTCTGTTCATTTTGTTACCACAAAGCTACTGGCAGCGATTTAGATAAGTTCGATGTGGAAGATTTTCTAACAAGTCGTGTCAAAACCTCTATGAAAGAGCTGTTTAAAATAAATCAAAAGACCTGTGCACGAAGCAGAAAATACTGTTGTTCTGTAGTTCTGCTTTCCAAATTTTTATCCAATTTTGGAAGTAATAATTCACTGTACGAAATACGTCACTGAAATGGTTTTGAGAAGTTTTCCATGGACGCGATCAGAAGAATTCCCTCTTCCCCTTTCAAAACATAAAAACTAGATATTTTTTAATTTCATTTCATTTCTAAATAAGCAGTTTTTAAATAATAAATTTTATAACAGATTGGAATGATAAAATGTTTCATAGTGGGTTGCCTTTAAGAATATTCATCTCAGTGTCTCACCCATGAAAATATTTTAGAATTTAAATTTAAGATTAAAAAAGAATGGTAAAAAAAATGTAGATCATTCTATATGCTTAAATATGAAGATTGCCCGCGTGCAATGTGTTCACTCCATGCAAAAAACGGAAAAAACTTTTCAACGTGAAAAGAAGGTATAAGAATCTGCTCAAATGTGTCAAAATGTTCTGAGTGAACACCTTCTGAAATGTAAGTGGTAGATGATATAAATCTGAATAGGTTCAAATGTTTGACCCGGTGCACACGAAAGGAGATCTTCCTGAAAATAGCATGGAGGGGTCCGAGGCAGTTTCTCAGTATCTTCATTTAATATCAAAAATAATTCCATTGGATGAAAAAAAAATCCTTTCTTTTGCTTTAGTATTATTCGTAAATTTTTAAAATTTACATTCTTTTTTCAAATACTTTTATTATCAATTTTATTAAAACAAATCTTATATCAATGATCAACAATCTTACATAAAATGTTATCCATTTTTTTAAAACAAACATTCATTCTTGATTTCTGTAAGCACCGAGCAAAACATCGGTTTTTCTTATCGCAGTTTATTTCTGAGAGGAATGGAACGAAGCCATGCGATGAGGCGTTACACTGTTTTTCGTTTTAGAATGCATTTATTACTATGTCATTATTACCGCAAATACAATTCGTTGAAACTGAAACCAGTTTAAGAATTAAAAAACATCTTAATGTTTTTGATTTGATAATTGCTTGTGAAAAATTGGACTGCGCCTTTTTTCTATGTTGTCCCTAACCATTGGTTTGAATGTGTAGAGCACTCGCGTTAAAAAGATTTTTTTTATTTTTTTTATTTCCCCTAGTAACATCCCGCCCATTTTATGAATTTCTGATGAGCGTACTAGTTGCTCCGCAGCTGCGTCAATCTAGCAAATTAAAAATGGTTGCATCTTTTATGCATTATAAATAAACACTTTCAGGGTAATTCATTTACAATGTGCTTTGTTATGCTTCATTAATCATCGAGGCGCGTGCATAGGGTGGAAGCACGTAGCCGTCTGCAAAAGCTCACTGAGTTTTTCACTCGCGATGATCAGAAATTGAATTCCAGTCTAATGTCGCGCGTGTACAACTGATACCGTAAGAGTAAACGGGAAAAGGTGGGCTGCATAAAAGAGGAAGCGATATCTAGTATTCTTTCTCAAAAATTGTTATTGGCGCTTTACAGATTAAGAGTGCTTTGTGTGTACCTCCATTGCACTATTAAACAAAAGCAAGAGCAAGATCTGGACTTGCCGGTAGGGATACACCGGTAGGGATACAATAGTAAAACAGAAAATCGGTCTATGCTTGTTCAAAAGGATTTTCGAGAAATGTTCTTTGAATTACCACAGAATTTTCTGAGAACGCAATTAATATTTTTTGGAAACTGCTTCCCGAAAAAATAAAGAGTTTCTTGATAATATATTGGTTAACATGTAATGTAATAGTATTAGTGGAAACATACATAGCCTTGCAATCTCATCTTAGATTGCTCTTTTTATTATTATTATTGAGATTTTTTGTTGAAATAACTTTTTTACTCCCAAAAAGAAATGTTTAAAAAAAAGCGATTAATATATCATTCATTTAGGTTTACAAGAATTTAATAAGGGCAATAATATTTATCAAGTAGACCAGAAAAATGAAAAGATTGTATATTTAGATATGAGAGTTGTCCATATTTCAGAACTTGGGGGGGGGGGGAAGGGGTTCTTTTTTGCCGAATTAACTTATTCATGATTTTCTTCGATTTATTCCAAATTTAACAATTCAAAAAATAATTAAATATCTGTTATTCTTCTTGACATGTGCATTGCACGAACCCAATATGAGAATAAATATAATGAACATAATCGTCTTCAAGCAGTTCTATCTAAGCTTATTAAACAGAAACTTGTTTGAATTTAAGCAAATCTAAAGATTGCAGATGGCCGGATGTCAAACGAGATTTGAATGCAAATAATGATTTGCTCATGCCTCTAGGTACTGAGTATGTTCAAAGTTCTCTAACAGATTTCCTGCCGTATTTACGTTGCAAATTAGAACATTTAGGACTTCATCATTGCAATTTCATTTCCTAGCCATTATTTTCCTCTCGCAGGATGGACCGAGGGGCGGCGGCACGCATTCTCCAGAAGGCAGTCTCCTCGCTTCCTTATCATTCTCGTGTCCAGGCTGCTGCAGGTTGTAAGATCTGGACGGAGAACTGATAAGGGCACGTGGCAGACGATGGCAGCTCTCAGGCCTTCCCCTCCAGGAACACTCCCGCCAGGCACAGGGTCAAGTGAAGGAACACGCACGACAGGGCGCAACGAGTCACTGAGTGCAGGTACTGGCGCATTCGCATCCTGGCCGGCTTCAGGCAGCCCTGCAAGAAATAATCAGGATGGTTTGTATTTTTTGTTACGCCCAAAGAATTTCACCTAGAATATTTCTAACGTTACTAAAAGCAATGTCGGAAAAATCAAATTTTTTCATAATAAATATTGAATTATATGGCATGTTTATTGATAAATGCAAATGAAAAGATATATCAGTGAATTTTTGACATTTAAAAAATGGATTGGAGAATATTATTGAATTTTTTGCAAGTAGTTTAAACACTGCTTTGTTAATTATCTTTTTAAAAAAAATCACTCAATTCACATATCAGATCCGTTCATGAAGGTAATTATGTTTTGGTAAGGAGCGAAATTTTTTTTATATTTTTATGGCCGACACGTGCTTTAAAATAATTGCTGCATTTGAATATAATTATCCTTAAAGCACATACACCCTTTAAATTTGAAAGAGGAGGTTGTGTGGTTGTTGAAAAAAAAAAAAGAAATTTTTCGTAAGGATTTTTTTTTTATATATATATATATATATATATATATATATATATATATATTTCTAAAGTTTTCAAAGTGATTTCATTTCCCTTAAAGCAAAATAATTTAATATTTCGATTAAAAAAAATATTTTTTAATTGATACGTATTTTGTTCAAATTGATTTTTAAAAATTGATTAAAAATAAAATTAAAATTGTACAAAAATGGGATTGATATCTGTAAAAAGTTAATATTTGAATTTTAGGAGGGTTTTTTTAAAAAAATTGAGTAGTGAAAAGATCTGAAGGTACGACTGTAAAACGAAAACTCTTGTTTTACACTCATTTCATCCAATTTAAAGGGTCTTAAAACCTTTTAAATTCGGAGTTAATCCTTTCATGTACTGAGGAAAATATGCGAAAAATTTTGTTTGAATTCTTTAAAGGATGTGGAATTCTCAACACTCCTATTCAATTTTATAGATATAAATTACATGCATATTTTCCCTTTAGGAACAAGTTGCCTAATTTTTAAGCTCTCGAAAGAAGTTATTGAAGAATCATCTGAAAATGGATGAAAGTTTGATGCATTTATGGAAGAACAGAATGGATTTTGTATATTATTTATTACAGGATCTCTGATTAAAATGTGGACGACTCAAAACTCTGATATTGAGTTGCTGACATTTTATGTTTCTCAAAAGAATACAGGGAGTTTCATTTTTCTTGTTTTTCGAATATATTATGTGTTTTAAGCTCGTTACTTAGTGCCAGGTAAAGGTCGAAGTTATTCTTAAAAATGTATCGACCACTCTCGTCAGAAATTATAAATTGAGTTGTTAACTTAGATATGTGATGCCACCGTTTTACGTTTATCAAATTTAAATTTATTTATAAATCATTTCAATACTTTTATGAAAACTTATTGGAATAAAAATGTAGTCACAAATAAACATTTTGCTCTCTCTTGCATAATTCTGTACAGTAACATTAAAGTACATTCTCACAGTATTGTATTAAAATCCTAAGATGGACCGTTGCTGTATTTCAATCCGACCTCAATCCACATTGAAATTTTCATTCAAATGCTGAAATGCTTAAACTTTGTTTATGTACTTTGGGAAAATTTATTTATTTTGGAGTTCTATGTGGAATTCCTTTTAATAAACTATATGTTGTTTTTTTAAAAATTTCACTGTCTCTATCTTTCAAATGAATTAATATTTTTAATGTTTGAAAATAGTGAGAAGCAATAATTTGTTTCACTTTTAATTTGTCCCATTTTAAATACTTCAAGATCATGCAAAAAAAAATTTATGATTTCAGGTATTCGATTAATTGTTAGTGTAACTTAAAAACGAGAACAATGTATGTTAAAACTTTCCTACTTAACTTACGCGCAGTTAATATGAGGAATAAAAAAAATGTACTTTGAAGTACAATCACGGTGGAAAAAAAGGAATGGCCCAGTTTTATTCTAACATCGTTCAGCGTACAGTCATAAAAATGGCCTCATTTGAAAAGGCTTTACGTACTTTTAAAGATTTTTTAATTAAAAATTTTCTAAGGGACCTTCCATATATTGAAATAAGAATAAACTATTCCAGTGCTATTCCAATAGCAATACCCATTTTTTCTCATCAAATTTTAAAAGTACATCAAAAGTCATTCCGGGAAACCAAGTTTTAATAGTTTAGGTCTTTTCGTTTAGAAATTATGAGCTATCAAAATTTTGAATTTCTAATGTTAAAATCAAATTTTGAACTTTTCATATTTTGAAAGCACACAAAATTACTAACCAAAGCTCTTTATTATAAAAATATTAGGTATGCTAAATATTTTGCAAGCATTTTTAACATGAAAAAGTAATTTTTATTTTATGAAAAAAAAAAACTACAAAATTAGAGTTTAAAAACGTTTAAAGGGCAACATATTATATTTTGGCATAAATCGATGGGCTAGACCATTCTATGGAGACACGCAAAATTTCAACTCATTCCTACGAATAGATTTCCCATTACAGCAATTTTCTGTCTTACTCCTAAAACGAAGCATTGAGAGGCGCATTCATACATTTCAATATATCGACAGTTTCATTTAATTTTTGGTATTAAAATGCTATTTATTGTTCATTCATTGAACAAAAATATCATTTTCTGCATTGTAATATAAAAATATATTTAAAAAAATTCGTCAATGGCAAAAAATATAAAATTTGTTTGGAAAAAAAATTCTATTTCCATAATATTTTTTTCAACTTTTAAATTTGGAGGATGGTCTCTGTCCTTGTCATAAGTCAGAATTCTTACTTGTCAACTCAATGAATGCGAAATATAACCAATTCCAGAAAAGGGAATAACTTTCCATTTCGTAATGAATACTTTGTAGGATTTGACTATTTAATGCTGATATTCTAGTGTTTGCTTAAGTGCGCTTCTTTCACAAGTCTCGAGTTTCTTAAGATGAATATGATGCAATCATTATTGTATGTAATCACTAATGGAATAAAAAAAATTGAAGCTTCAAAATATTATTTACTAAGCACTATAGTATTTTTATATTGTAATAGTATATAGAATTATAATAAAATATTGTCACAGTTTGTCATTCTTTTTATTGATTTTATTAATCAATTTCATACAGTGGATTGATATATACTCCATTTGTCAATGCCAGTTAAATGAAATGAACCTTGTTTTGTTTAAACAGATAGGTTACAATATAAATTTTCGATTTTTAAACTTGTACTTCTTAAAGATATCCAAAGGAATCATTATTCTTATAATCCTACGTGATCTTTTTTTTTAACTAAAGTATGGTTATACTTTCAAATTTCTATGGACAGAAGAAGATTTGTGCCGCAATGATTGGAAATGAAAGACACGAATAAACATTGAGAGCAACATCTACAACACCCGTATATCTGGGATGCATGACTTCACGCAATGAAATCTCTTTCCATAGAACATTAGGTTGCGCGGGAGAAAGTCGATTTGCATCTGTCAGTGAAAGAAATGCTCTACTTTTTTTTTTTTTTTTTTTTTTTTGAATAAAGCAGTGCATTGTTCCATGTCCATTGAAGGGTATGGATAAAGAAGTGCAGAAGAATAAAAACCAATTCCTTTTTTTTTTTTTTTTTCCTCTCTGTAACGGTAAGATATTCATTTTAACATTAAAATGGACATTTCTTTGAAATAATAACAAGGCAATTCAATTTTATATCTTTTGCTCATACAACAAAAGTTTGCAATGCTCTTGAATATTTCTTGGCAGAAAATAATCAAATTCTTTCGAAAACGTTCACTGTGAATTCATCTTATGAATGAAATAGAAATCGATTTTAACATGTAGAATGCAGCTTTACAGACACTTTTAAAATGCAGAAAAATAAAAATAAAAATGCTATTATCGACATACAAAGAATATCAAAAACGTGCACTTCTAAATATGGGAACACTACCTTAACAGAAAATACCAAATATCTCCCGATGTAATCACGGTACATTAATGAAAAGTTATACTCTGCTTTTTTTTTTCATGGGAAATCTGTTAATGGCATCAAAAAAAAAAGGTATTGTCGTAGGAAATTTCATAATTTTAAATATGTAGAAATCGACTTCGAACATTTTAGGCAGAGTAAATTTTAGTATTCATGACTGCCTTTAAAATTTTACTTTTAGTTTTCACATAGGATGATCGATTGAAAAATAAATCTGGATGGCTCCCTCGACTGTACAATGCAAAATTTTAAAGTGAACCGGTTTATGAAGGGCACTACGATATTATAGAACTTAATTCGATCAGGAAAGGTCATGTAAGCGCCAAGTGAAAGATGTTTACGACGAAGACACGATGAATGACGAAAGGGTCGGCGTTTTGTTGGTAACAATGATCTGGTAAGGAAAATGGATGACGAAATCCATGAGAATACACGTTTCACAATGACACCACTTTCAGACGAATTTCTGCACATTTAAGGTACTAATTTGTACGAAATTGTTACAGACCGCTTAGGTTATTACAATTTGTATTCCCGATGGGATCCAAAAAGGCTCATTGATGTTCACAAAACCAACCGACTTGGCAGTGCATTGACATTTCTCACACGATACAGTGAAAGAGGGAGAGGAGTTTTTAAACCAAATTGTGACAGGTGATGAAACGTGGGTCCGTCGTGTCACACCAGAAGCGAAACAATAGTCAATGGAGTGAAGACACACGCAATCTCCGAAAAAACAAAAGTTCAAAATGACAATGTCAGCACAAAATATCATGTGCACTGTGTTCTGGGATAGGAAAGGAGTTTTGCTTACTGAATTTCTTCTCAGAAGTGAAACCGTCCAGGTGGCACGATATTGTGAGTTTTTAAGAAAACTGCGGATTACAATTCAAAACAAACGGAGAGGAATACTCAGTAAAGGAATTACGTTGCTCCTTGACAACGCTCGACCCCATACTTCTGGCGACACTCAAACGATGATTTGACAGTTTTAACTATTTTTTTTTCCAAAACTGTACTTTCCGAATACGTCTCGTATTTTGTTGAGTGAATGAGAAATATCAGGCTTTAGAGGAGCCCGAGGGAATCATTTCATCGTAAGGATTTTTTTTATTTTATAGAATATAACGTTTTAAACTAGAAGATTATTTAGTCTTGTAATCCCTTTCATATTGGATGAATACATCCCTCGTGTCCCTCTGTAGAAACCGTAATACATTTTTCCCGGACTTGGAAAATGCTATAACCAAGTC
This sequence comes from Argiope bruennichi, assembly GCF_947563725.1. NCBI lineage: Eukaryota > Metazoa > Arthropoda > Arachnida > Araneae > Araneidae > Argiope > Argiope bruennichi. The sequence goes on along the minus strand of NC_079156.1, from coordinate 137,757,153 downwards.
CAAAGCTTGGAAAGCCAAGTCCAAAGCGAAAGGAAATCATACATAGAAACACTTTTAGGATTTCTCTCGTAGACATAGAAGCATGTGTCAGATGGGGTTTTTTTTAATATATTTAATATATTTTAAATTTACCTGTGACATATTAATTCAGAGTATGTATAAGAAAAATATGAATTATTCTTCTGACTGATATTTTTTTAAATTATTAGTAATTTAACTTAAAATGTAAAACAAAAGTTTAATCTTGTCAAAGATCATATTACTTCACCGAACAAAAATGGACGGCAATTTTGTAAGTACAGCGGTTAAAGTGCTTTGAATTTGTATTACTGCCCTGTTTGACACACTTAAGGAAATATTTACATTATAAATTAGCTATTTTCTAAAAAATATTAATTAAAATTTTTAATATTAAATATTTCTAAAAATAATTATTACATTATGAGCAGATTAGCATGTAATTGATATGATAGTTCGCTTCTACATATGCATAAACATTTTTTTCAATAATGAACCCGAAGTCTATGAAATAGGGACTCTTTGTCAGTAACATATTTGTCCAGTCCCACCCGATTCTTCATTAATCACCTCTTCATCTCTGGTCATACTTTCAACTAAAAGAATGTCTTTCGTGATTTCATTTTCTTATGTTGAATCTTTCTTTTTCCTTAAATGAATGTGTTTAAATGCAGAATTAATATTTCACCCATTATAAAATAAAAAAATTTATTTTTAATGGTAAAATTAATTTATGAAATTAATTTTACTCACGAATACAAAAAGAGTGATACTGTGTTGTATGGAACAGGTATTATGAGGAGTGAACAACCGATTTAATACTGAAAAAATGTATTACTTAAATTAGTATTTATTCATTAATTGGTATTTATAATTATTTGTTAATTCAGCATTGCTTAATTATGTATTACTTATTTATTAAAAACTTTCTTTAAGAAAACTTAAGGATGAAAAAATGTGTGATAAGAATGATAATGTGCTGTAAATTATTTCATTTCAAAATTATTTCATTTAATATTAATGAATGCTCTAATGGATTCATGTGTTCCAAGTCTTACATTTCAGATTCTTTTTCACCTGCGAGAAAGAAAAATTGTTTCTCGAAGAGCTGACTTTGTGACCAGGAGCAGAAAATCTGATTATGACAGATTGATTCACCAGTTAATTGAATGTATACAAGCATTGTTTGTTGTTCTTCTGTATTATTGGTCTCCGATAGCGAATTATTGTTTTTAAGTTCTAATTCATATTGAAATAAAGCTTTATTTCCCAATGCAGTTCATTTTTGCTTTTTAAATGCTTATATATTGTTTTGTAACCTCTTGCGTAATGTTTCCTTTAAATTCAACTTAAGTTTTCATTTTACTAATTCATTTTAAATCATTTAATTATTTCTACTTATAATAAAGGCGTGCGTGTCTGTGTTAAAAATTGAATGAAACTTTGGCGTTTCTCAGTGATAACTTTTAAAAATATTGGAGCACAATAATAAATTTTACATCCTCCCACAGTTTAAAGAATTATCTTTTCAATGATATCTATTATTGTGCCGAATCATTTTTACCTATTTTTAATAAATTTTTAAAAATATTTTATTCAATACATTTTTTAATTATATATTTTATATAAAAAATGAAATTAGCTTATACAAACACGTTGCGCATGCATGGAAAAAAAATCACCTTTTATCAACTTCTTGACATCTCACTTCAACTCTCTCAAACTCTCACTGCAAATTAAATCTAGAAATTCAAAATTTGCTTGCAAGTGTTGTAGGAAATTAAAATAAATATAAAACATGATATTTTTTGAAAATTAGTCTAATGAAAGGATTCTTTTACATTTTAAAATGCGTGTAAAGGCAACATGCAGAATATCCATTCTTATCGGGACCCAATAACTCCTCAGGAAACGCAGTACATTACACAATATTGTGTGATATTGTAAAATATAAAATATCGCACAATATTGTGTGATATTATATTATTCTATATTATACAATATTGCGAATATTAACTAATGTTATATAGTATTGTACAATATATATGTACTACTGGAGTCATTTCTAAACCGTTAGTAATAGACACGCGCGCACACACACACACACATATATATATATATATATATATATAGTTGGAAAAATAGTTTAAATGGAACAAATGTATTATATTTTATGAAACTGGAATCAGTATGATCAGGTAAATAAAGAATTTTATGCGGTATTATGAGGTATATTTAATAAATTCTTTAATAATTTAGTAAAATGAAGTTTTGTGGAGAATAACAGAAAGTTTTGCTAAATATTGTATAAATCATGAAATATATTCAGTAGTAGACATGAGACTTCAATGTTGTACAATTATACCTTTTGCACTTGTACTTAAAAAAAAATCTTTTAAAAATGCTTTTTACCAAAGCTTTTTTGGTTTCCACAACAAAACTTTTATATTATGTGAAATTTAATAACTTCCTTTTCAAATTCAAAAGGATATGATAGAAAGTTAGGGAAATGCAATGAACAGAACGGTGTGGGACTTATGTTATGTAAAATAATATGATTTATATGCCATCAAAGTTTGAAGCTAAAAACTATTTTTCTGAGAAAGCTAAAAAGACCAAATTAAATAAAATAATTAATTGAAAATTTTACCAACCGTTAATCGCGGAGAACCAGCTAGTCATCAAAGGTGGTTAGTTAATCGATGAAAAAAATAAAAGATTTCTCAGTTGATGTAAATTTTAACGCGTGAATAATGAAACGAATTTACTTTATGAGCTATTTTATGTAGCTGTATGTATTCATATCATCTCTATTCTTTTTGAGAAAAAAAACATTGCCTAGAAGGTTTTAGCGTTTTAGTTTATCACTTGACAACATGAATTTAAGTATACACGCCATTTGATTATGAAGCAACTTATCCTGTTGTGCACTCTCTGCCGATCATTTTGAACTTTTCATCAAAATGAGAGAACTGATTGTATAGAAGCATATTTCCCCAATTTTAAAAATGCACACGATTTCCTAAAACTTCTTCCATTTCATCGTTGAAAATTCTATAGCTTTGAACCGTGAGTGCAATCAAACCGATCGAGAACAAACTCATTAAAATAATCATCTCATTTCGATTCAACGATGAAAGCAATTTGTAAATATTTTTAACGTGGGATTTTACAAATAACATGCAAAGTAGAATTGATACGTCTTTCTTACAGCAAAGTATGATGCGAATTTTCATAAATAACTTTATTTATTATAAATGTAATACTATAAAAGCAAATTCATTTAAAAATAAAAAATAAATCGTTTTAATATATTGTGTACAGGATGGTTATACTAAAAGTGACCCTACTCAGATCCCTCTAGAATCTGTTCTGCCCAACAGATTTCGATGAAACTTGGTATATATGTTACATGGACCATGGGATAAGCTTTTTGCAAGGAAGCAACTAGTTCAAATTTTCACCATCAAATGGCACTTTTTAAAGATTCCTTATGCAAATTAGTCAAACCTATAAAGAGGTTTGCAGTCAAAGTTCGAAAATCCTTCTGCATTGTTACTAATGCCCTTGCGGAATAAAGATCGAGCTTTGCTGGTAAAACTATTTTATTAAAACGGCAGCAATAGCTTAACTGTACAGCGTGAATATCGACATTTTAAGGAATTGTGAAAAGGGCCCAAGTAGAAGAAGGGTTTGAAAAAGCGATTATAAAATTTTGAAAAGACTGGAGACGTGGGTGTTCTGCCAGGCAGAGGACTGCTATTCTTCAGCAAGTGCTCGTTCGGTATCACGTGAGCTGGCGAATGCGTGGTTAACAGTACGAAAAATTCTGCAATCCATTTTAAAATGGTATCCGTATAAGATCCACTTGGTGCAAATGCTGCCATCAAACACGCTATGAAGTCGTTTTTTGGCGTGAATGGAAGTAGATGACGTGCAGCCTTTACAAATTCGATGGTCATATGAGACGCATTTTTCTTTTGATAAAACTGAGAATAATCAAAATTGCCGTGTATGAGGTACTTCAATTCCTAATGTCCTGCACCAACAACCACTACATTCTGATTACGTGACTGTATGGTGTGGATTTACTGCTGATTTTATCCTCGTACCGTTACTGTCTGAAACTCACTTTTCACGGTCTTAAAACGTGCTGTGTCACTAGTGCACGGTGCAGTGAACTTCTTCGACAGCTTTGCTTCATAGGAGTGTCAGTGTTTGCATACCACTGTCTTCATCAAGATGGAGCCACATCCCACATTGGACGCCAAGTCAAAGAACTGCTTCATGCTAACTTTGGCTAGAATCGTGTAGTAACCAGAGCTTTTCCGGGTACCTGGTGTCCTCGTTCACCCGACTTAAAACCCTGTAATTTCTGGTTGTGGGGATTACTAAAAGACCGAGTTTATAGATGAGGAATTAGTATTTTACCTGAATTGAAAGCCAGCATTGCACACTGAAATCCCTCACTGTTGTTGAAATATCTCGAGAGTTTCTTTCCGCTACCACTGAACACGCTATAATGCTCTTTCAACACGTAATTGATGTCAATAGAGCACGCATTGAGCCCATTTTGTAACTGAATAAATTTTAATGATTCTGACAGATTTTTTTGTTCTTCTATAGGCTTCTTAAATGTTTTTAACCGCAATTCTTCCTGGTAGTCAAAATTCGAACTATTTTTTATTGAAGAAATCTTTTTCCCATGTTCCTTATAATGTATATACCAAGTTTCATCAAAATCCGAAAAGCAGAACAAGTTCTAGGAGAGTTTAAACAGGGTCATTTGAATTATAACCACTTTGTATATTATTACGTACCAGAAAATATAATTAACTTTTAAAAGAAAAAAAAATCACAAAAAAGAGAAAAAACCTTATTGCATTATCTCGGGAAATTATTTCTTCTATTTTTCATGTCCACTCAGATACTATTTAATTAGAAAGAATCTTTAATCGTCGTCTGATATGCAGTAATTTTCCCTAGGCATTTATTATTGGATTAAGCTCATTCAATATTTTTTTCACTAATGTTTTTGTAAGCAAAATAAATAAATTCTTTCATTCTTCTAAATGAAAGATTAATAATTTGAGGTAACAAGTTTGAATTAAAATATTATAGATATTGTTAAAAAGTGTTATGAAATGATTGTCAAATGTTTTGAAAAGTTTAATTAGATCAGAAATAAACTTTTAAAAAAACTTTTTTAATTCACTTAAGTACGTGCTACATAAATGCTAGATAAAAATTCCATATAGATATCTATATTATTTTTGAAAAAATTTAATTCCTGTGAAGTAAACAAAGTCGTCGAGAGAAAAGACCTGAAAATATTGTTCTATGTTATCAAATATTGTAACAAAGGTCAATTTTTCAGAAAAAAAAGTACTGTAATTTAAGTTAAAGTCATTTTTCAATTATTAAACACGTGCTCCTTCTCAGTTAATAATGTCGTTCAAGAACCGGCCGCTATGAAATAATTTTTTTTTTTATTTTCTTTTTAAAATTTAATGTTTATTTATTTATTGAAAAAATTGCTATTATATTGTCACAAAATCTTAGAAATCTTTTAAGAAAGAAGTTTCCTTCTGTCTGCCTGCTAATTTGAACAGATGAAAAAGTGCTACAAGTATTTTTTTCGAAATACTATTTTTTTTTAATTACATTTTTCAAAAAAAAAGGAGATATTTGTCCGACTTTTTATTAGGTGATACCTTCCATATAATACTTAAGTGGAATTACAAAATTTCTATCGAATTTTTTTTTAATTTACCCTTACGCTATTAAAACTATCTTAGCATTCGACAGCCCATGGTATAGATCTTTTTGATATCTATTACTTTCTAATTAAAATCTTTTCCTCTCAGATTAATAGCCTTTTACTTAATGTTTCAAGTCCCCCCCCACTCATCAGATATGATATAAGAAAACAAGCACAGTGGTTGTTTCAGACAGCCAAATCAGAAGTTAAAACCCAAACTCCTGCTGTTGTAGCATTTTTTCCATGTTTTATTACTCTTCATGACACAATTCATAAGAGTTCATCTCTCCCTTTCATCTTCTTTCAAAGCCTACTCTTTTATTCGCGATGAAATCATTATCTTCAAAAATGGTTCTTGCCTTATACACGAAACTTCCACGCATTTTTTGGAACACCGAAGTGAATTATGAAAACTTGCATTTTCTTAGCAATGAAAACTTTTCTACTTTGCACAAATAATTATCGAATATTTTTTTACCTCAGCTGTTTATCGTCGAAAACTGTTTGCTTTCACTTTGGCAGCGCAGATAGCGAAATCCTCGCCTCTGATGTTGGATACTTGAACAATTTATCTGCTAACGATTATTCAATTTTTGAGGGAATTTCGACAATGCTGTTCGCTTCTAGAATTTCAATTGCGAGCAGTTAAGATGACTGCATTTTTTCTTGACGCATTCAAGTAATTCGCCGACAGCAATTTACGAGGGAGCAATTTATCTCCTACTGAGAAAGAGAAAAATCAAACAGTTTCAAAGGGAGATTGAAAATGTAAATTTTTAATCCATCAAACATCTTGCAGGAGCAAACAATGCACGGCGCCAACATAACCCACAGGGCGGTTTGATAGCATCACCTAAATTGAATCCACCATGCTATCACACTAGCTTTAAATTTGATCGTGAGTCCGAAAGTCCTGATGTCTCAAAATGCTTTCAACTACTAGGCCCTTCGATCTTTATCTGCTACAAATAATAAAAACAAAGGTTCCTCCACGTGTATATTGATGGTCTGTGGGCAGCCCATTGGGCCTAGAAATACCAAATGCATGAAGAATGTTATGCTCGTTTCAAAAGGATTATTATTATTTTTTTTTTTTTTTTGAAATTTTAATTAGACAAAAAACTTCTTAAAAACGCTTTTACTTAATAACTTCAGGAAATGGATCTCAGAGATAATTTTTATATCATATTAAAATTTAAAAAAGGATTTCCTTATAACAGCAATTTAATTATCGTGTAATTTTCCCCCAAATTTTGACAATTTTTAAAAAATGCTTTAATGCAATATTTGCAACACTAGTTTTCATCGTTATAATAAATTTTAAACCTTTTTCTTTGCTTCCACAATTATTTAATTGTGTGTTCTCTACCGTTTTTTGTTGTTGTTTTTTTTTTCATTCCTTGACAAAAAATTTCATTTCCAATTTTTACTTTGTTATTGCATTTCATTACATTTTTAAAGTATTTTTTTTTTTTAATTCTAATACGGTAAAAGATATGAAGTAATGTGTCCGATGTACTTAAAAATTATTCTGACTATTCTTTGATTAACATATTTCGATGCATCTAATAGATGCCATCCTTTAATAAAAGTGAAATGCACCTTATCAGTTTACCATTAGAATTAATTGCATATTTTAGATGAGATTTAGGAAAATAAAGTTAACGCGTTAGAAAACATGCAGTCAGACGCTAGATGACGTGGAGAGACCCTTTCGCATTTAATATGATGTCATGTGATTTGACCTAAGGAATTCGTGTACAAAAGTAATAGAGGCTGCTATAATTATGCGGCATAAATGTGTACGTAAATTTATATTCATATAAAATGTTTAATTGAAATTAAACACAAGTATTATTTCTATTTAGTCGTCAAAGGCAGCTGTAAAATAGTATAATGCAGAAATATGTAAAAAACGATAAATTAGTACTAACCTTCTTTCTCAGGGCATCATTAGCCTCGTTGCACCTGTGCACGTCCTTCCCACAGCAAGAGAGGGGTAGGTGGCCGGCTGAATCTTCCACTAATACATTCCTCGCCCATAAAGTCTCGGGCCAGTTTTCAGGACCATCCACCCCGCAACAGTTGAAAGCGATCTGCATTTTGTCTATGGCGAATGTAATCTTCGGCTCTCGGCCATAGTTCCGCTCCACGTCCCTCAATAAAGCCTCGTAGAAAGCATCATCTCTCGCAGTCGTGTCCAGGGCGATAGCCACGGCCCCAGCGACAGATTCTAGCACCAAGCACACGTAGAGAATCTGGCATAGCTTTAAGATGGAAACAGGAAAAAATAATGCATTTAGCTTTTCATGAGATGCTGTAAAAAGATTAAAAATTAACGAAAAAAAATTTTTTTAACAAGTCATACCTAAGCACTCCGTAAATATCAATCAAATGAAAATGGACTTTTGATTCGTTCTGGTATAGAGATAGATTATCTGTTCTATCTATATCGTTCTGGTATAGAGATAGATTATCCGTCTTATTTGGATAATAAAAATAAACTCTTTTCCTGCTTGCAGTTTATGATCACGAGTCATTGGACTGAGATAAATCTTACAATCGTCATTGCAAGACTGTTAAGCATCTTCCAGATGATTCTTTATAATTAGTTGCCAACTGTAAGTCGGCTGCCACTTCGGTATATAATTAAACAAATGTTTTATTTTAATGTGCAAACTTCAAAAATTCGTAATAAAAGGAGCAGTGCACGGAGAAAATTTTTTGAGGGAACAGAAGTTTGTTTGCTTTTTCCATGAGAGGAAGACACTTTTTGAATGCTGACAGCGCCCATGTTGTAAAAAGTGTCACGAGGAATTAACAGTCGAGATTTCAACAGGGAGAATTGACCTCCGATACTTCGTAAAACTAGAAAAATAGACGGGATTCCAGAATAGCAATCTGCACGCAATCTTAGATCTATATCTGTGCACGATACAGCCACCTCAGTAATTATTACTGGCTGATGCAGATTAAAGACTAAACTTTACTACATTGGCGATGGCACAGAAGGAACGCGACCCACAATGGTTGTTGAATGTCATGAAGGCGGATAAAGCTCACTTTTCACTGCGTGGTTGCTTCAATACTTAAAAGAGTCGTATCTGGGTCGACGTCAAATCCCCCTCAGCAAGCCACTACATACTCATGATGTGACTACTTGATGTAGTTTCAGCGCCTCTTTCATTCTGAGGTCTTTCTTTTTTAAAAAGTATTGTCCTGTGTGCGGATGAACAAAATGTGCAGTTACTGTAGAAAGTAGATATTAAGCTTTTACGTGACCACTTCGCCTTACATTTCAGGAAAGATTTCAGATGCCCTTCATGCAAGATGATGCCTCTCTCCACTTCGATTCGAGACATTCCTTTGAGACATTTTCATTGAGCACCGAATGGTAGTTTATAATGACCCTCACGTTCATCAGATCTGACCCTCTTGAAGTCTCATATATACCAGGCCTCCCCAATTACTTCTGTTGGACTGAGAGATGCCTTTTGACGAATCATCGATGGCATCGATACCGACATGTGACACTCAGCTACAATAGTGTAGTGACGTACCTAACCTGACCTAACACCTTGTGGCTGTGGTCACGTTGAACATCTTTTTCTTTCAAATAAATGCACAATGTCATGTTATTGTGGCAGATTTCGTTGTTTCTTTGTGTTCGCCAAATACGCTAAATATAATTTTACCTAAAAGAAATTACATGAAAGAAATTTAATCATATACAACGCACAGTATATCATGTAGTATTTAACAAAAAAAATATTTGAATTTTAGAGAAAACCACATTTTAAATATATTCAAACAGATATTTACAAAATATAAGACGGGAAAAAAAGTATTGATTGCCTGGCATTTCGAAACGCTGAATTTTTTCATTTGACTAGCAACGAATATTTTTCCATAGTTCATACTGAAATATATTAAGCTAAAATCAAATTCTCCTTTTCAGCTGTATTTTACTGATTCTTTATAAAAAAGAAATCGTTCCTACATATTAGTTGCTAAACTTGAAATGAACTGTAATTATACATTCGGCGTTTCATGGCCAAAAATGGCTTATATTCAATAAAACCATACAGAAATAAATTGTAACAATGGAATCATTAAATCTAAGACGAAGGAATCGAAATCCCAAACGCCTTCAATTTAATGTGGCTTATTACTAATTTGCAAAACAATTTTCGCCACTCTGAGTGTGTAAATCGAGATCTTACCGATATGAGGACGAGCCTGAGCATGGTCCCCGAAGCGCAAATGGTCACCAGCCCGAGCGCAAGCAGCATGGAGCCGTCGAAGAGCAAGATGATTCCGGGCACCTTGTACTTTTGCAACTCTCCGGTGTAGAAGAAGGGTTCTGTTGCCTGCGAGCAACACCAAGCTCCAGACATCTGCCAAGGTGAGTTTTTTTTTTTTTTAGTATTCATCACAAGCACATTGTAAACTTGAAGAGCATTAAGAGCCTTCTTAGCATCTACCCAAACCAGAGGTGGTTGTCTCCCCGAAACTTTCTAGCACACTCTCTAAAGAAGGTTGTATCCGCCACTTCACTCCTGCATGACCATTGGCAACATCAGGAGTATTCAGATATTCGTTTTCAAAATCCCGCGCATTAGCATAATAGTACTCCACAGTATAACCAATTAGAAAGCGCTTATGCATTACTAATCGCACGCCAGTGACGAAAAAGAGCTACCAAAGATCTTGTTTGGCAATGAATCACTGATATCAGAAGATCGAATATTTGTGAATGCCTTTTTTCGCGGCCAATCTGAATTAAATTTAGCACAAAGCTGTAATCCCAAGATCACATACCAAAGTTGTTTTCCTAAATTTCTGAGTTTTGGAATTATCGCGTTTACATGAATACGAAAGAATTTTTTGCTGATTACAATGCTTTCTCTTTGGCTACATCGCATACTCTCTCTGTATACTTCGTATACGCAAGAAATTAAGAGAAAATAAGAATATGTAATGTTGCTGAAAATATGTTGCAGACTCTCTCAGGGGAAATAATAAAACAAAATGAGAATTATAAAGATTATTATAAATATTAGAAAATTATAAATTATTATTATTCAAAGAAATTATTTAAAAAAATATTTTTTTTAGCCGTCATTTCTGTCGTTTTGTCGACTTTTACCATTTCCAGAACTGGTTCTGAAATAAACAGCTAATGCACCGGAAGCCACCCACTTCGGAAAGACTATAAACCTACACCGATGTGTTTTCTGTTTAAAATTAAAAAAAGTGAATAATCACCTGTTAGCTTTTCAGAAGCTTATTTGTAGGAAAGCTTTCTCAATGTTTGCTGAAAATTCATATGTATGCTTTCGAGGAGGAGAAACGGAATAAATCCCATGAGTTGCAATTTATGTACTTGTTCAAAGAATAATATATATATATATATTTCAGATTTGTTGGGTGGGGGTCTCACTTTTACAGGAATCTCTTATTTCATCGTATTCTTTGAAGTAAAGTAATGCTCAGTGTTATCAACATCAATAGGAGATGATTCTTCAATAATGCCAGATTCGCAACACTCTTTTAAGATATTATCATACACTTCGAAGAGATGGAGTCATTTCAGCATTGCAGTTATTTCTGAAGTCATTTTAAGGCTGAATCTTTAAGAAGAGATCAAAGAATGGTCTTCCTTTCAAGGTAAGACAACCTCACAGCGAGCTTCATCAGAGGCACTTGATATAATTTTTGTATTATACAATATAGAATACCCAATGTACAAGTAGACAGGCGCTACAATTAACCAGAGGGAGTGGTTTTCCCGAAATCTTCTCCAATAAAAGTCTTATCCCTCCCCTCATCCGCATGAAATCGTGAACCACGGGTAATGCCAGGCACGGTCTTGGAGGACGATAGTCATGAAAGGATAAGATCTTTGGTTTGAATATGGCCGATTTTGCTGAAGCCGACGCGAAAATATGTATTTTGACACCTTTTTGTCGAGCGATTGACATCAAACTTTGGCACAGAATTACAATCCTAGTCACATGATAGCATACCGAATTTCATTGATCTAAGTCATTGTTTCCACCTACATAAGAAAATACAGACCAACAGACAATCAATCATTTAACGGATTTGAATCAAAATTTGATATCCATATCTTAGATACTAAATATGAGCACCCATTTTATCTACCGAGATCGCTGCGTTTTTTATAGCTATCGAATTCAATTGTACTCGATAACCACAAAACAAGCAGACTTCCTCTGAATGGATTTCGTTCATCTACAAATCTAGTCTATCTCTAGTCGCACTGGAAATCTGCAAATTTAGTCGTCGTATCTCCACAATGTGCAAAATTTCCAATCGTCTAGCTAGAAGCGTTTTTTGTGTTATCATGTTCACAATGACAAAAATATGTTTTCGGATCGTCTGAAACGTGAAGATTCGTCCAATACATTCACATTCATAATTCCAAAAATGTCTTATTTGGGAATCAAACTTTCGAGTTCTAATTCATCGGGGACTTCCTCTATGAGAACTATGAAGCTGGAAATTTTTTTTAATATGTCCGCTTATTCGATAAGAGATCAATCTGAAAGCTTTTCTAAAGTACATTAAAAATTGCGCAAACTTACTATGAAAAGGATTCCAAAAAATACCAACGACCTGACCAATACAGAAGGTTTACCGCTGGGATCAACTGTAATAAAAAAACACTTATTGGACTATATTGATTTGAAATGCACTATAAATTAATACTTTGAATAATTATAACATAAAAGCTCCATGGCTCGATTTATTTTACATAAATAGTGAAAATGTTCTGTTTCTCAGGTAATGGCTGTAACACCTGATCGACAGAATTGCTAACGTTACTAAATGTATTAAGTAGCATTTGGGTACTTTCTGTTTCAATCACTGTGCGTTGATCGTGGATGTTATTAAGCTGTATTTCACCATAGTAAAAGAAATCCACTAAGGCTGAGGAACTGAATGCTTTTCTCTTTGCCCTAACCATCATAATTCCATTCTGAGTGAAAAATATTTTATTTATCTCTTCAGGTTACTAAGGTAGAAGAAATTTTGGGAACGGAACTTTCTTCGGTAGCACGGAAAATGTATTTTGGTTCAATATTATCAGAATATGCTATTGCAAAAGATGCTAAAATTTTTCAACTTTCGAAAAAGTTCCAAGAATAGTGCACGCGATCAAATAAATATTGTATGCAAAGTAATTCTTTTCATATACAAACACATATATATAACTAGTCTGGTGTTATTAACTCAGCCATTTGCGGTAGATGACGACAATAAGGAAAAGGCTACTTTCCCTGAGTGTTATTTATCGACTTCATATCATTGGCAAGTCATTGCATCCCTAGTAAGAACGTAATAATGAAGTTCCATAATTTTGTAATCATCGATTTATTAAGTTTTCTCTTTCCTGAGTAACAGCAAAACATTTTGTACTTTATTTAGCAATTTTTCTGTTCTCGCTTCCCTGGTGAAAATAGTAATGTTGTTGGGTCGATTTTCCTTTCCTCGAACCAGATAGATGGAGTCGAACTAGTATTGGTTCTTAGGACTCCAACCTCAGTTTTCTGCCTCTTGCTTTTACAGCGATATTCATTCAGGTAACCCCGCATACCAAGGTAGAACAAGAGTAACTCCTTTGTAATTTCGAATATAGGTGCAATGTTCTTAGTCATTGAGGATATATGTATATGCGTGTGAGTGAGTATGCGCCATTTTACCCTTAAACAACTGGGCCATCAATCAAAGAAATTTCGAGAACTTATAAAAATAAGGTATTGGGAAAATACAGTTCACTTTCAAAATACCAAAAATCAATTAAATGCTCTTTAAATGAGAAAAATAATGAAAATTTAACTTTTTTTACGCTTAAAATTATTCCATCATTATTTTTTTTTCTAATTTCTCTCTCGTTTTAATGGTCTTTTGACTTTGCTTTTTTTTACTATAAAGTAGTGATTTAACCGTGCTTAAAAGTGAGCTTGGGTAAAACGAAGACAATATTTCTTTTATTTCCGCACTAGTAAACAACATTTCCCATTACTACTATAAAAATATTAATAGCTATGGGGAAAACTAACTTTCAGCATTCTTTAAAAATCGTCTATTCAAATGATATCCTAATTTCAATAAAAAACGATTCAGAGCGGAGAATTTCATATTATTAATTTTATGTACAATTAATTTTCATACCAAAAATATGTGTGTATGCGAAACATTGAACATGAGAGGAATTAATTCAGAGAAACGACAATGATATCAAGTAGAATTCTCGTGTGAAATCCTAAATTACGAAAATGAGAAGTGACTCTGTTCATTGTGCTTTCCATGGAAATGTAGCAGTGTTCACGTTATCTTGTTAGCAGATCCATTGCCGAATACGGCGTGCCTTCATTTGGATAGACCTGCGCATTGTTCAAATGTTGACATGGAATTTTTTAAGCATGTCGCTTCTTTTACGCGCATCTTCAAACGTAAATCTCAAAGGAAAAGGTCACCGAAACTGAAATTACAACAATACATGATTCAAGATAAGAGAGTGGATATTTGGCATGCCTTTCTTATCTCATGCACAAGGTGGAAAAGTACTCTGTTTTATCTATGAAATGCATTATCAAGTAAATATTAATTAATCTATAGTGAAATAAAATTTTAGTAATAAAACTTTTATTTCATACTTGACTTATTCATTCACCAATAGCGTGAAAGTCTAAATGCTGTAAAAAATTCATTTTTTTCATAATCCCTACAGCAGCCAAAATACGCATTAAAAGGGCCAAATGAGTTGCTAAGCGCGCCAAATATCGCAACATTCCTTTATGTAATTTACAACAATGGCTTTGCACATTTGTTCACATTTTGACGAATTGTGTCACAACTGATACTTTGCTCCAGCATTTATGCTTAAAGATAAGTATTTTTGGATTAGCGAAAAAGTACTGTAAAGTATGCACTGATATATATTTACTTTTATGCTTTTTTAATATGCTAAAATGCTAATGCATTCCATAAATTTTATACAATGACATTTATAGTTTTATCTTATTATTCATATTTTTATAAATAGCTTATAACAAGTATATTTCTTTCAAGTTAAATACATAAATGCTACTTTTCAGCATCTTTCACAATGTGAAGTTGATTAAACTAAAAAATATCGCATCGTCTCCAAATATTTTTCAAAGCTGAATTATTTTTGAAAGGATATGAGGAGGACCATTATAATGGTCGAAATAAATATCGCCAATCTGGCGACTGAGCAATGCCATGCTATCAAGTTTTATCATTGAGTTTAATCTTAAAACTATTCTGAATGCCATATGCAAATAGACATCTATCCAAAGTTGATAATAAAAGACTGCCAAAGTGGCAGGAATACATTTACAGCCATTTACAGCCTATCATTTTAGCTACATTGCAGTTTGCCTCGTTAAACAAGCAAATTCTCAAAAAAGGATATTTACATACCTTCCCACGGAGTGCGAGGTCCTCGCTTTCGTCTGAGGAAAAATCTTTTAAATCTGGTGTCCATTTCTCTGGTAGACATTTTGTACTTTACAACAAAATTAATATCGCAACATTCAAAAACACTTGAAAAAGTCCTGAACACCGACTTCTGGTTCTAAATTGAAGGATTATTGACAGTTAAGATAACAACTTCACTGTGCAGTACTTCGAGGTAAAGCGCCAGTTGCTTTTGTAACATTATTTACATTTCTGGATTATTTGTTATGGGATATAAATTGGCAATTATATTTCCATTCTTTATGTGAACTCAATTTTTTTAATAGAAGTAGCTCAGTTTGCATCCAGAAATTTAACAGGCGAATTTTGAAATGTGTATTTGCTGAAAATAAAATCCAAAATCTAGAAAGATATTGTTCGGTTTCTCTCTCTTGAAAATTATTTTTGGGAAAAGGCAACAAAGGCCCTTGAAAGATACAGTTCCAGTTAAAATCTTTAAAAGTTTCTCCGATTGCAAAGAAACTTGAAAATTTGATAATGTTTTTCATAATTTCGGTCAGTTTTTTTTTTAACATATTGACCAAATATTTATTAAAAATTTGAACTTGGTGATCATTTACATAAATGTGCTGCTTCGAAGTGCATGGATGAAATGATTGCTTCAGAGCTGCAGTTCTTAAGATCAATATTGGCTAAAGGTGTATTGAATGTTTCAAAGGAAATATAAAACATGCTATAATGGATACTATGCTACATTCATTTACAACGCTATACGTGCTTTTGTATGTAACACACTATATACCTACATATGTATATATTGTACATAAATAACGAGCTACATGCGTATGTACGTGTAAGCGCGTATATACTTACATATGTGTGTGCACATCTAGATTTATAACATATGTGTATGTACATACGAATAAATGTAAGATTCTACGTATTTACTTACATACGTATATATATCTTACATAAGTATCCATATATGTATAAGTATTATTATGTACAAGTATTTATTGTATTACACACGTTACATATAGATTGGTATAATTCAAACAGGAGATAGGTCAGGTTAGGTCTCACTGGAAGGAAAATTACGTTACCAGTTCCATCCAAATGTTGTACACATGCTCTCCCGAGTATTGAGTTTCTATTTCTGAAAAAAAAACTAGTTTAGATTTTGGCCGACCATATATATACTCTATTATGCGGTGATAAGATAAATATTGTTACTAGAAATCTGTCTCTTAAATGCATGTTAAAAGTCCTATAAGTTCGATAACAATGATTTATTAACAACAAAAGAAAGAACGAAACAACAAATAGCAATACACAGTCGAAGTGTACACAAAAGCGGCACCTGCAGAAATCAACAGCACACAAATCATTACCAAACAACCTCAATGGTGCAAAGCGCTAAGAGGAAACTCTACAGGAAATCCCCATTCCAAGGAGAGAATTCACTCAAATGTATATTCTTGTGTGTGAACCTCCAACTTTATAGTTTCTGTCACAGGAATATTCGAGAAAAAACTAGTATGTATCTTGTGTCCTAATAACAATATCGCCAAGATTTTAGCCTATTCATTTCCATTGCCCAAGCCGAGCTTCACTGACCTGGTATGCACTAGAGTTGTTTGTCTTCCTTCCTTACTAGGACACTAATAGTGATTGGAAACTCTGCAACAGAGCTTCTGTGTCAACGTCTAGTTAAGCATCTGTAACAATGTGTATGTGTGTTTGTGCGCGCGAATGGTTTCGTGCTTATTCGGTACAATACATATTTACACTATGTAATTACATTCATATTCATATTTATTTAAGTTAAATATGTAGATATTAAATATATAAATACGTAATACGTACGTTTGTAAAATATTAATTAAATAATAAATATATAATATATACGTCACAATACATATCTGTGTTGCATTATGAATGCAAATACACATGCATTAAGAATAAAATGAATCTGAGCAAACATATAAAGTGTAAAATAGAATATACTAGCGCATCTACTGATATTGCGTTAATGCATGTATAACGAACGTATCTACAGGAGTAAAGTACATATATTTGTAATTTACTAAATACTTTATAGAGTATACATAAATGCTAGGTTTGTACATTGAGTATTAATTGCGGAATTATTCATCTTATTAGTGTAGTTTTTCTGAATCCGTCCGTATACCTATAGGGTTGCATTTACAAATGCATGCGTACTCATATAACATTCTTAATAAATGTCATCGATTTACAATCATAGAAAAAAGAAGCAATCCAACTCTATTCTGCTCAAAAAAGTAATTTCATTTACCATATACGGAAAATGAAATTACTTTTTTTTAAAAATAATAATGAGTTCTGAAGGATTATATGTCTACAAATGCTCGTATGTGATCATCAACATATTTAAAATTATACAGACTTTAAATGTCGTTCTTTTAATGTCTTGAATTGATTCCTCATCGAAAAATTATTCAGAGAATAAACTTTGGTAAATATACCATGATTATATATAAAGATATTTTGCATTTCCTATTAAGGTATAGTTTCCATATTAAAGTATGCAAGATTTTAATATTATCTAGATGTTTCTAGAAGTATTTTTATTTTTGTAATTTTCCAAAAGACGACGCGTGCAAGTATTACGCAAATAATAACTCTATGCCCAAATATTCACTATTGTACGTATTATGAATTTATTTAGGTTGATTCGAAAGCTTGAAGAGGCTTGCTTTCACCCTCATTTCATTCACCTGGTCAATAATTCTAGTCTAATGGTGACTGGCAATTTACCATTTCAGGTTGGCTCAAAAGGATAAGGCCAAAATGACTTACTACCACACAGCTTTTAACGGATTTTAAATCTAACTGTAAAACACTATTTCAGCATCACTGTGCCTATTAGCACTTACATTAAAAAACAACATGAAAGAGAACTTCAGCTGTTTTAGGCATGTCTTTGGCGAAGTAGTTGTTCGCCAGAGATATTGGTTATATTTCATTTTATTTAAATCGTTTAAATAAAATTTCCATTTCCATGATTCCGTCAAATGATCAGATATTAAATCTGTGTTGTTTTCATTGTATTAGCATAGGTTCTGCTCATTGCATATACGAGCTTTTCTAATTTCATGGTATCATAGAGATATTATTAAACTGAAGAATTTTTACAGCGACTCACTTGACATCATTTAACAGACATGTTTTTAAACTTTAAAACGGTTAAAGAATAATTTTTATGCGGGAATATTTTCGAAAGTGACCGCAAAACTATTGCAATGGCTCTCATGACAAGAATTTGGGAAATTTTTCTGAAGATCTTCACCGGTCACGATCCCAAATCCAGCTTCATTCCAGAGGTGTGTTCTTTCTTTTTACTTTCCTGTGATAAAATTCAGCGCGTCATTGCTGAGCAATCTGTGCTTTAAAAGAGAGTGTGTCTTAGCTACTATTCAATAGCTGATTTATTTTCTCGAAAGAATTTCTTTCAAAACAAATTTCTTTTCCTCTAAAAGATATCAAACTGTTATGATTTCTTATGAAGTAGCGTAAAATTTCTAACGCAATACTTGTCTATGACATGATATAAATTTTATCATTTTTATTTGATATAATTTGAAATAAAATTCGCATTTTAAAAAATGTAAAATATCTCTAATGATTCATCAGAGAGGGTCATTTTTATGATCTTGCATTTAGATGCGATCCTATTAGTGTATGAGAAGGATTGATTTGAGAATTTGATACCATCCGAAAGAGCCATATATTAGTCTTGGTTGGTATTTTCTGTGTGTTTGATTATTCTCCAAAATTTTTTTATGTCAGCTCAACCATTTTGACCACAGAGCTGCAACAATCCCTGGATTTTTTTTAAACCTGTTTGGTTACTGAGAGGTTGATGTGCAACAAAAACTCAATTTTTATGAGAACAAAGAGAGAGAGCAGAAGGAAAGTAAGCGGAAGCCGTCCGGAGATCAACCTCCCGAAGCCAACAGCAACAATCACAAAATGAAGATCCCTCTTACTGAATTTAGCGATGTCTGATCTGAACCAAGTGTTGATCGAAATGGATGCACTGCTCCTTTTCTTTATCTACACCCTCCTCTTTCCCCGTCAGGACTCGCCTTTGCTCTCTTTATTAGCTTCATTTCATTTCATTATTATTTGATTCAGATTTCGTTTTTGAACGCCCCACAAATCGCCCAATGTTTTGAACAATCATTTTCTTTTATTAAACGTCTCTCATTAAGAAAAAAAAAATGCATCTCATTTCGAACTTGCGATTATAAATTTGTGATTATTTAGCTAAAACTTTTTTTCTAAAAAATAATTTTATTTTTGTACGTTTCTGAACTGTGGCTAGACTTTAAATATTTCTCAATATATTTTTGTCATGAATAATTTATTTTGTTATTTCCGTGTTGTCGTTTTTTCAGAATAATTGCTTACTTTTTGTTAATCCTTGTTTTATGAAAAAATAATTATTTACTAGCCTATATTATTTCTATAAATTGGTTATTTTAATACTTTAAATAAAGCAAAATAACATTTCAATTATCAGATATATCTACTTTAATTTCTACTGCAAAATATATAGATATTGTTCAGTGTTGAAAGTTAAAATACATGTAAACGTTTTTGTAATTAAAAAAAATGAGTGGAATTTGAAACATGACCAAATATTTTAATCAAGACAAATATGCCTTTATCAATGCTAATACTCATCAATGATAGTACTTTATTTTTTATATTTGTAATTTAAAGCCTCATTGACAGACAAGTGCATCATAAAATAATTGGTAATTTTTGCTGGAAAAATATTAGTTTAAGTTGCAGAATATTTTTTTATTTTTCTGTTTTTATGCAAGAGAGATGCAGTTTAGCCTTTTTCTGCACCAAGGAAAGCTGAAGTGTTTTCTTAGTTTAATTGATGTATTGATAAATTGAGTTCCAGCCAACTGATACTTTAAAAAAAAAGCAACTGGAGTAATCTTCCCGAAATTTTCGAGCATACTTCTGAATCAAGAAATAACCACCACCCCCTCCTCCAGCACAAAATTTTAGACCTTAGGCAAAATCGTGAGCGCCACTCATACACAGATTTTTATTTTCGGAATCCGACACCTAAGTTTTCAGTGGTTGAAGCAAAATGAGAAAAAAATCAAATATGCATTTTGAATGCTTTTTGTTTCGAAAATATAAAACAATACTTTAACATAAAACTATAATTTAAGTAACAAGATCCCAAACCAAATTTCATTTACCTAAGATGTTTTCTTTATGTTATCCCATTTACATGCCTGAAAATGTACGGATAGACAGATTTTTAATCCTTTGTCGTATTTCATTCAAAATTTAATGAAGACCTACACTAAAAACTGTGAAACAAATTTCTGTCGTACATGCTGTTGCGTTTTCGAGTCACAAAATGTGTGCGAATTCAAGAGTGGCCACGCCTTTAAGTATTTAGTTTAAAATTTGATAACTCTTAGATGCTAAAACCCCGCACTAAATTTCGTTTTTCTGATAGGCGCATTTTTGAGCTTTCCCATTTATATTCACACGAAAATACTGACAGAGAGACAGACAGAAAACTTTTCGCCAGATTTAGTTCCAAATTTGATACGGATCTGCATTTTTAAATGCTGAATCTGTCACACCGAATGTTATCGTTTTTACTCAGACTGATAGGATGGGATCATTTGCCCTTTTTTTCCCTCCTTTCTTACAGGAGAGCTGTCCATGAAGCGACTCCCTCAGATATTATTCCAGGACGGATGCAGCGATTGGAATATTCCCTTTGGACGGCTAAGCACTATGCCTTTCTTGCCGAAGAATTTAGAAGCGCCTTTGAAAAGCATACATGGGCTTGCCATAGAGAAAATTAAACTGTGCAATGAAAGAATAAAGGTTTGTTACGACATTAGAGCAACAGACCATCATTTTGAGGAGGTTGATAAAGTCTCGGAGTATAACCCATTACAACGGTGATGTCTGAGTCTGAATCGGCAACCGAATTTTGTACTTTTGTCAAGAAACTGAACGTTGTTGTCTGCAGAGTTCAATTGTCGCCTATCGCCAAGACAAAAGTTAGCTTAGTTAGTTTAGCTACCTGTATTATAATTAGTGATTAAATTTCTGTGTAGTAGGGCTGCCAGAATGTGCAGTCTTTGAAAAAAGGATCAGTGATACAAATATGTAACTCTGTCACTTGCTATGTTAGTGCCACGGAGGGACAGAAAGATTTACAGAGATTCTTAATGAATGCGAACGAAGCTTAATGAATGCGAAGCCTTGATGGTCATTAGACGAGTTGGCGACAAAATGAAGATTCTGAAAAAATGCAAACTCTATCTCTCTAACTCTGGCTCTATCTTTCGGATGAATTTTTTGGAAAATTCCAAATGATGAAAGGTATTATATACCCGAGGCGGACGGTATTTATTTACTTTACGTTCCTAAAACTGCAGATATTCTGAACCCCTAGTTAAATTTCTTAAAGGATATAAAAACAAAAAGAAAACCCTCACTCCAATGCTATCAGAGCTAATAAGCAATTACAATGGTACGAAGAAACAGCTTTTTCCTTTAAAGCTCCTAAAGAAGCAATTGCTAAGGTAACATTATTAAGGCATCCCATTATAGGTGCCCAATTATGTCTATGAATAGGTGCTTCAAATGTAGCAATTAACGGCTCTTTGATGCAACTTTCTAATGATCGGTGGGATCCAACAGCATTTTATTCATCCAAATTAAATAAATTTCAAAAGAACTGGTTCATTCATGAACGTGAGTTGTTTTCCATTTATTCTTCTGAGAAGAAATTCTAACATATGCTTGATGGCAGAACTTTTGTCATTTACACAGACAAAAAAACATGTGAATTACATCAACATCCTGAAAAATGCAGTTTTCTCCAATTACGTCATTTGGATTTTATCCCACAATTTTTTCCAGTGGCATTCAATACATTAAAGTTTCAGATAATATTTTTGCTAATGCACTTTCTCGAATTGAGACCTATGAAATATCACCTAATGTGAATGATTTTATATAATTTGCTGCTGCTCAGACAACTGACAAGGAACCGCAACAAATTCTACGTACCAATGATTGTTATTTAATAATTGAGAAACAATATTTCCCTCTTGAGGACATTTATTTGCATTGTAACATGTCTCAAAAATAGCGTCGACCATTTGTTCCTAAAAATATGCGAACAATAATTTTTGAAACTCACATTCAGGCATTTCAGCTTCCATTGATTTAATCACTAAACGCTTCGTATGCCCAGGTATGCACTAGGATATAAAATCTCTCGTTTGCAGCTGTGTTAAATGCCAACAATCTAAAGTAAAGCCACATAAAAAACCTCCCATTGGCAAATTTGCATTCCCCAATGCGCGCTTTTTCCACATACACATTCATCTTATGTCCCCTCTCTCCTTCAGATGATAACCAACTTTGCATGACTATCACAGAAAAATTTACTAGTTGGCCAGAGGTAATTCCAACACCCGACATGACTGCGGCGCTCCCATCTTGTAGACGCTTGGATTTCCAGATTTGGATGCCTTGTAACCATAACAATTAATCAGAGCAGGAACTTCCAATCCAATCTTTTTAAAGAGTTTGCTCACATGTTGGGCTGTGAAAAGCTTCGTACTGTTGTATATCATCCGCAATCAAATAGAATCATTGAGCATCTTCATCGTCATCGTAAAAATACTCTTAGGGCACATAATCATTTGAAATGGACAGAAACTCTTTCAATGGCGTTATTAAATTTGCGCTCAGCGCTTAAGGAGGATACTAAAACAACGTGTGCACAGTTAATTTATTGCACTACATTAAGATTAATTTCAGATCTTGTAACAGGTGACTCTATCAATCAAACCGTTAATCCGACCTATGTAACCATATTAATTCAGACAATGAGGCGCTTAAATCATATTTCCACTGACCTACATGGCACTTCAAAATTTTATATCAATCCTTCATTGAAAACTTGTTCGAATATATTTTTAAGATTTGACGAAGTTAATCGTCTATTGACTTCACCTTATACAGAATCCCACTTGGTTATTAGTAGAGACTATTAAAGACTTCATCACTGATTTAAATGAGAAGCAAAGTACAATATTCGTAGGTCGTATTAAATCCGCTTATGTACTCCCAGATAATATTCATCTTTCAGATCATGAACAACCTCAACAAACTGATAAAGATCCTATAACTACTCCTCAAATCCTACTAAACTAACCACCGTTAAATGCGCCCCATTAAGTCAGATTCTCAAAACATCTAGTTGCCGAATATATCGTATAAATGCAAGCTGTAATATTATAGTATTTACATGTATTATTCTTTGTAATAATATACATCTTACATTAACTAAATGATGCATATAAATCAATTCTGCATTGCATAAAATCTATTTTATATGTATCTTTTGCATCATATCACATTTTTATATATTGCATATATTATTTATTTTCTTTTGAAATTGTGACTAAGTCGCTTGGGCATACTCTAAATTGCTCCGCGCTTTCTCTTAAGAAGAGACGTGTCCTACTTATTTCCGCTCTCAACCAATCAACAATGAGAGAGCACAGAGGAAAATTTCATTCGATTAATAGTCCTAATTATGTTTGAAATGTTTTCTTTTTAACGCCAACAACATCGCTTTCTTTTGTTCTTCCACTCAGAATTTTCCCTTTTCTTGAATCTCAGAAAGATCTGAATAGATTAAGAATATTGAAATAAAAAAAAATTCAATTTTTCATGAAAAAAGTTTGAAATCCATTTATGAGATAGCTGTAAGAATCAATATTTTTTAGAAAAACTTTATGAAGTACTGTCAGTTAATGAATTTCATTCTTTCTTTTGAATTATCTTGTATTTATTAAGCAATTTTGTATTTGTTTGTTTATGATACAAAATTATATGGTTGACATTTGTTTGAATTTCTTTATATAGTACACTGCATGCAACACACTTCTATATTTTTGAATAATTAATACATGGCTAGAAAATTTTCTTTAAAAATATTCAAAAAATTTGTAGGGAATTTGATTAAAAATTCTCAGACTGAAAGTATGCTGTACAACCAGCAAAACCTTGCTGCAGCATTAGTGAGAAAAATTATTCTTATACTTTTTTTTCTTCCCGTAATACATCTAAAGTTCCCCAAAAAGCGGGAAAAATCGTTTATTTCCTTAGTTATTGAAATTCGACCTATATTTCCAATTACTAACTCATCAAATAAATCCAAATGTACTTTGAATTCTGTTGAAGAAAATTTTAAAAAGAAATTTTTACTCTGTCCCACAATGAAAAAATTGTCATTTAGTATAATATTTTTCTTATAATCATCTATAAACGCACAACGTTCCCTTTTTTTATCAGTAAATTTGCTGGAATATTGAAAGAAAATTTATAGACCATTTTTCGTTGCTTCAAACCGGTATTTGAGCCATATTTTTCTGTAATTTTCAAGGATAATTTAAATAATGATTGTCGAAAGCCCGGAAACATGAAATAATAACAAATCTTTAACTTTCATTAAATTTTAAAAAAAGAATCAGATAATACATTTTTTGAAGTGCTTAAAAATTTCTTCGGAATGAACGCCTTTGGCACCTATACAAAGATGAATTGTTTTAATGAAGCTTGAGCTTATGTGATCGAGTTCATCATTTATAATCTAACCATGGGCCTTTGAATTGTCAGCAAACATCAATAACGTGATTCACTGAAGCCAATTCATCCCTTAATTCAGACATAACGCCACTCAAAGCTAACTGAATATATCGTTTACCATTCACTAAAGGGGAACCAACGAAGAATTTCTAAAAATTTCAAACCACACCTTTATAGAAAATTGCCGCTCATAATTAACCTCTTGTATGAAAATGAATTTCTACAGTTCCAAAAGCTATAGTCTTAAATATGAATGTTTCTGTCCCGATCAAAGAATCGTTTGTCCAAATTGCATTTTTCAAAAAGGAATTATTAGATTTTACCTAAAGTATGGCCCAATTGTAAAATGTTAGACGTCGATAATGTATCTGTACATGTTGTATTACTCTATGGACACCCAGTTAAAATATTCAGTTACTGAGTAAAAATTGGTATTTTTTGAAATGTTGAGTTTTGGATTGATTGTTCTTAAGACAACATTAAGTAACTTGAAAAATAATCCAAAACTAGCCGCCTTTGGTGATCAGTTTGTTCTCCTAGATTATTAATATGGGTGCATTTCTTTTTTTAAAAAAAAGCATTTCACTTTGTAATTTGATACGACTAAAACACATGAATTCGATCAAAACAGTTTTCTGCCGTTTACTTCAAATAACAAAATGTAATATTAAATAAAAGTGGATGTAAAAATCCTACTCTGGATGGAATGATTGGCAAAAGTACGCGCTTGAATGTTTTGACGGTGAGATTGAATCCCGAAAAACCATTTTTTCAGATGGTGTATCAAATTGAATTAAAAACATTATTAAACATGAGAAAAAATTATTTTCATTAAGCATTTCGATTATTTGCGAGTGGGCTTATTAGGGAAATATACTTTTGTATTATACATGAATAGGGCGATAGAGTTATTTTCCCTCATTCAGAATGCAATGAATAATAGTTCTGAAATTATTAATCATTTTATTTATCTAGTTTTTACTTCCTCGGCAATGAATTGGTATATTTATTTTATTTATTTCACTGTGATAATTCTGTGACTAAAATCTAGTTCAATAAAATTTAATAAATCTCTTTTCTCTCGACAGTCTTGTGCAATATGCATGCTAAGAAGAGTTACTTTGCTGTATCCAGATTACGTTCATTCATTAGATATCACCGGACTAAGTAAATTATACAGCTGTAAATTGTTTATTTAACAATAAAATGCCTGGTGTTTTGTTTTTTTTTGTAACTTAATTTGCAGGGTGCAATTATTACAATAAAAAATATTAGCGACTGCAGAAAATGACAACAAATAAATTTGTGTTGTATGGTAACTTTTTAGATACACTAAAAGAGTTTATTTAAGTATGCATAAATTTACTAAATAAAATACTACCTAAATTCGTCAGGTTCTCATTCAGCATCATAACTATGAAATCGGGAAACGTATTTTTTTAAAATTTTATTTTTCATTTTTTCTTTCAATGACTCTTTGCGGCAAAATCTATATAATTTCAGGTGCTTCTAAATTTTTAGTAGACCGCTTCTGTTCAATTTTCAACCGCTCTGCGCATGTCGTGATGTCTGCCGATAACGTTAACGAAACCATTGTTTAGTAAATATTACTCTAGCCGATCAATTATTAAAAACTTCTGATTTTTTTAAAGATATTATTTTGAATTATTTTCTCCAAATTTTCTTTGTTATATAATTTTATATCTTATATTAAAATTTTAATTAGTATTTTCAATGGCATTATTGTTTTTGCATAATTAATTAACATCGCTTTTTAATTCGTTTGGTGCTGCTTTATTCTTTCCTTTCCCACATCCTCCCCCCCCCCTCCCTTTTCTAATCCGAAGGATACATTTTGACAAATGACTATGGCAGTGTTTTTGAAAAATTACATATGTTCTTTTTTACATATTATTTAAATAGTATTGAATGTTGAATCTTATGAATATAGTTCCCCCAGGTAGTTCTTTTTAAAAATAATTATTACTTTTAGATAAGTTAATATTTTAAAGCTTACTCATGAAATTATTGTATTTTTTTTTCCTTATGTAATTACTTTTATAAATATTGAGACTTTGATGTTTTCAGTTTGCTCAGAGGAAAGAACATGAAACTCAAATTAGTATATATTGAATAAATTAAGTTTACAATTTTAAATTATGAAATATAAAAGGTATGGATACCTTTTTTTAAATCTATGCAACTTATGAATAAATAATTTCATTTTAATTTGTAGCAACCATTAAAGGAAAACCAACAAAATCACGCTTTCATAATTTTTTATTTACACATTACAAATATATATATATATATATAGAGAGAGAGAGAGATAAAATGTATGTGATAATTATTTGAAAAAATATGATCAAATGTATATTTCAATGTACTCACTAATTAAAAAAACTAAAAAAAAAACTAATTTACTATTTATCAACATTTTTCTTGACACTTAGAAATAATATAAACACAGTATGACAAGAATGTCAATGCAAATGATAAAATCAATTTTATTCAACAGAAACATCCTAGATACTAAAGAGCAGTTTTTTTTTATAATAAAAACATAATGTTGAACAATATACTTTTAAAGCAGAACATTTATAAAAAATTTTTAAATGTTATAAAAGGTTTTAATGTGATAAAAATTCCATTTAATGAATATCATAAAATAAAACAAAAACATACAATACAGTAAATTTAATAAGCAAGAATAAGGTCATGGTATATATATATATATTGTTACAAAATTTTTCTTCTACAACAAATATCGCTAATCAATTGTAATAGCGCAGCACATTTAATTGCTATAGTTCCACAGCTTTCTTGCTGTCTAATCCTCCAATACCTTATTTTGTCGGCGACTCCGACTGCTCACCATACACCGCCTCTGACTATCCACACAACGTCTGACGATACACACGACTTCTTCCGATACACACGACACGACTACTTCCGATATCCACACAACAACAACTTCGTAGCTTGATGGTTGGGTTGACGGGGCGCCTAGCCCCGGCAGGGGCTTATCCCCGGTAAGGAGAGACTTCACAGTGCTTTGCTGTCTATACTTTGCCGTGGCCGTCTTCGACGAAATTTGGAGATGACGAGTGTCAGGACTCATTGTGATTGTCTGATATTAGGGTGAGGGGGGGGGAGGGGGTACGCTGCCGTTGGGCTTAGTAAGTTTTTACTGCTTGTGAGCTAGAATTGGCTATTGAGATACTGTTTAATTTGAGTTTGAAAAAATAAAAGGAAGAAAAACTAAAGGGCTGAGATAAATTAAAGTAGTATATTACGGGGTGTTCTAGAGTTTGTAGATGGTTTATATTTAGGGATTTTAGCTATTGCTTCATTTTCATTCTTATCCATGTTTTTAAAGAAGTTAGTGGTTAGATTTTGAATGAATTTTTTAAGAGGGGGATAGTCTAGGCATAAGTACATATTTGTATTGGGCATGTAGTATTTCATATTGCAGAAATTTCTAATTAAGTTATTTTGCTGGCGTTCAATAAGTCTAAGATTAGTCTTGGCAGCATATCCCCACACAGGGCAGGCATAAGTTAATACTGGACGCAAGTAGGCAGAGTAAATAAGCATTTTATTTTGTCTACTCATTTTGGAGTTTCGAGAAATTAAGGGATAAAATTTACGAGTTAGGTCTCGAAACTTTTTAGCTGTGTAAATAAAGTGGGGTTTCCAAGTTAATTTACTATCTAGAATAACACCTAAATATTTGCATTCCTTAGACCACGGGACAGTTTGATTTTTAATTTTAACTGGGGAGAAATTCTTTTTACAGTTATTTTTATTAAAAACTATAGCTTCAGTTTTACTAGCATTTATTTCAATTTTCCATTCGACGAACCAATCCTCAAGAGATTTAATATGTCGGTTTAAAGCTATGGTAATGAAATTTTGATTTTTGTTTCTAGCTAGTATTGCAGTGTCATCAGCGTACATGCACAACATAGTGTTAAATTGCTTGGGGATATCATTAATAAACAAGGAAAATAAAATTGGCCCTAGTTTAGATCCTTGAGGTACACCTGCAAGAATAGGTTTTACTTCCGAAAATTCATTGTTTATCTTGATTTTAAAGGATCTGTAACTGAGGTAAGAAATTATAATTTTGATAAGGTGTGGGGGTATGTTGTAATTAATTAGCTTGTATATAAGACCATCTTGCCAAACTCTGTCAAAAGCTTTCTGAATGTCAAGGAATACCGCTGCAGTTTTTTGTTTATTTTCAAAACCTTCCTCAATGAATTCTACTGCTCTAATTAATTGGTGGGTTGTAGATAGGTTACGGCGAAATCCAAATTGTTCAGGTGTTAGTATATTATGTTCTTCTAGGTAATTATTTAATCTATTGAGAATTATCTGTTCAGCAATTTTGCTGACAGAGGAGAGTAGGGATATGGGTCTATAACTGCAGGGATCAGTTGGGTCTTTTCCTGGTTTTAATATGGGGATAACTGCAGCTGTTTTCCATGACATGGGAAAATATCCTAATTTGAGAATGCTATGAATTATATTAATTAAAAATTTTAGGTAATTGTCCGGAAGTGTTTTTAACATTTTGTTGTTAATACTGTCAAGGCCAGGGGCTTTTTTGATATTAAGTTTTTTAATATGATCCTTTAATTCATCAGTTGAGGGAGGGGGAATTTCAATAAATTTTTGTGGCAATGAGTCGAGAAAGCCTTTGACTGTATTATTTACATTATGTTCTGTGGTGAAATTGCTCAATTCATTAAGTTGAAATTGTTTCTCAAGGCTAGCTGCCAGGCAGTTTGCTTTTTCTTTATCAGTTATTGCAATACTAGCAGGGCCTTTAAGGGCCGGAATTTTTTGTTTTTTACTTTTAAAAGTTTTGACAAGTTTCCAGATTGATCCGTCTTCTGTGTTAACACTAATTAATTTGTGTATAAATTCATTGCTTTGGATTTTATTGTTAAGTTTTTCAATTTCCTTATTAATTTGGTTCATTAGTCTCTTGAAGACTGGGTCTCTGGTTTTTTGAAAATTTTTCCTGGCAAAGTTCCTGTCCCTGATTAGGTCTCTAATTTTAGGGTCAATAAAATTTTGACTATTTATAATGGGGGTGGAGGCTAGATTTTTTGCATTAATAATTTGCGATTCGAAGATGTTTACAAAATGGTCAAGTTTATCTGGGTTTGTAAATTCATCAATGTTTGGGGTTTCTGATTGACTGAGGGTTAATTTAAAATTATTCCAGTTTGTTTTGAATTTATTAATATTATTTGGCAGGGAATATTTAAAGAAAAAATTTAATAAGATGGGATTATGGTCAGAGCTAAGTTCAGGTAAGGAGTGAATTTCATATGGGTACAGGAAGTCTTTAATTAAGGTGAGGTCTATTGTATTGGCTGACTGAGGCCCAAATCTAGTGGGGGTGGACGGTGCTATAATGTCTAATCCGGCCTGAAGGGCGAATGATTTTAGGGAATTACCTTTTGGGCAGTTACGCTTACAATCCCAGCTAACGTGGTGAGCGTTAAAGTCTCCGCAAATTATTTGATTAGGTCCTGTTTGCATCAAGTTTTCGATGTCGAAAATAAAATTGGAATTATCTGCACTAGGGGGGATATAAATAGAGATTAAGGTTATTGGATCTTGATTTTTAAAATTTAATTTTACCACGCTAGCTTCTACATGTTGTAGTAAAGGTGGGGGGACCTCACTGTGAGGTAAACCATTTTTAATTAAAATTGCAGTACCGCCGCCAGCCTGGTTAGCTCTGTAACTGTAATATGAGAAATAGTTTGCCAGGAAAATTTTTCTTTGTGGTCTAAGGTGGGTTTCTTGCAGTAGGATTACATCGGGGGTATACTTATTTACAAAATTACGAAGGTCAATTATTTTATTGTTAATGCCATTTGCGTTCCAATAGACTATGCGAAGGCTATTGCAGGAGAAAACTAGTTAGTGACAGGTAGACTTGGGTTATCGAATGCCTTCATGAGTATATCCAGTTTTTCCATAACAGTGTTTGCGGTTTTTAGTTTTTTAAGCTGTGAAAAGAGTAAAGGGTACTCGGTCGTTAGCTTTTTCAGTTCTTTCATTGCTTCTATAATGTCAGCGAAATCATTGCCTTCTAAAATGGTGTTGTTGGCTTGTTTGTGACCATAGGTTTGTGGCGCCAGCTCTGGTGGGCTTGTGTGGTAAGAGTGTAATGGAGGCGCTATCTCATGATGGCTTGTGTTTTTAAAAAGACCTGCAAAACTGACATTTGGCCTGATTAGAGCTTGGTTTTTGTGAAAATAGTTGTCCCTATTTTTTCTCGCAGACTGAATTTTTGGGAAGGCCTCGCAGCCGCGGTAAGATGCTATGTGCCCTTGTTTACCGCAATTGATGCAAGTTGGCGTTTCAATTTTTTCTTTTATCATGCAAGCATTAGTTTCGTGGCTTTCGCCACACTTCAGACATCTGGGCTTTATGTTGCAGTTATTCGCTGCATGGTGAAAAAAGTTGCAACGATAACATTGCGAGACTAGGTTGCGACCTCTGTAGGGCTCTACTGTGATACTAAGGTAATCCAGATGTTCTATTTTAAAGATTTCCTCGGCTTTTTCAGTTTTATTAAGTTCAACCATATAAAATGGAAGAGGCCTCTTAGTTCTTAGCTGGGTAAGTTGAACAACCCTAGTCACTGGGAAACCACTATCAACTAGATTTTGGGCTATTATTTTTGTGTCGTATTCATGGGGGAGCCCTTTGATGACTGCTTTTAATGGTCTTTTGTTTTGGGGGGTTATGATATAATAATCATAACCCTGCTGCCTGCAGAAATTTTGAATGGCTTTGTGTTGATCAGCCGATTCTGGGAATATTTTTATGAACCCTTTATTCAGTTTGTTGACAGTTTTGCCGCAGGTTTTGGCAATTTGGGATAAAATTTCATTAAAGTTATCTGCATATTTCAACATTATTGGTGGTATTTTATGTTCTGCAGTGTTGGGAGTTTCATTTTCAACTGGAATATTATTGAGGACTTGAAATTTATTGCTTATGTTAATTACATTTTTAGGGGGTTCCGGTTTATTTCTGGCAAGTTTCCTCTTTGTTGGAGAGACGAAATTATCATTACTCAGGTTCAGGGAGGGTTCCTTAGAGTGTTCACATTTCGAGTCCTGACAAGAACTAACAAGGTTCATCTTACCCAGAAGGGTCTCCATCTCCTGAATCGCTTGTTTTCTTCTAGACTCCATGGCTGCAAGATGCGGGTGAGCATAATCAATCTGCTCCCTCTTGGCATGCCTTGTGGCTTGGTTGATACCTTCAATTTCAAGTCTTAGGACTTTTACCGCATCGCGGATCATCAATCTTTCCTTGCAATGGATGCAAGTGTATTTCTCTTTAGTTTGAGGCAAATCACTATGATTGCCATCAATGATCATTTCTTCATTCGTCTCCGCGCATCTGCGCTTTCCACCTTCTTCGCAAACGCTACCGTTCATGACGGAAGCTAACACGAGAATAACCAACAACTTCGTAGCTTCTGAGTGCCCGTCTTTTATAGTTCCGGGAGGCGGGGCTAGAATCTTCTGACCAATCAGGGCGTACCTGGCTGCATCTCGGTTGTTAGTGGATGGATCTTGAAAGTTCTCGAACTTTCCGGTACTATCCATTTAGTCGCCAAACTCGCCAAGCTCTAAGTTCATTGATCTCAGCACGTACAGGACCGATCGTACAACGGTCTTTCTTGCGATGACTCTATTCGTGCCGGGTAACAATATTATAGGTTCGTAACAATATATATATATATATATGTATGTATGTATGTATACACAGAGAGAGAGAGAGAGAGAAGTTAAATAGGCTATAAAGAGGAGTTGAAAGAAACACTTTTATGCTTTCACAGAATTTTATAATTCAAAATTGATATGTTAAAGAAATAGAAAAAAAAAAAAAAGTGAAACATGCATGTAGCAATGAAGTTGAGAATAAAAATTATATAATAAATGCTGATATGGAAATTGATTTTCAATGAAAAGACCTTTAAACAGAAATCACTGAGGTGCACAGTGTTATAACAGGATATTATGATAACAGTCAATTTCAGTTTAAATACAATAAACTATTGATATTTCACTTTTAACAATAGAAAAGTTATTTGATATAAATTCACTTTGAATCCATCACAAATCTGCAAATGTAATTAGAAAATTGGAATATTCACTTCCACCTAAGTTTAGCATTATAGCAGTTGTTATTTTTGCAGCAGGAGTTTGTTTACTTACATTAGTTAAATTTAGATAAGATTTTGTAAAAAAATGCAATGTAATATTCATGTAAACATTTTAAAACTTTCTAAGCATATTCAAAATTATCAGAAATTTCATCAAATGTGAATATTGTAAATTAGAAATGCACTCACGATTTTGTTTGATTGCTTTTGAAAGCAAATCGCTTACCGATTTCTTTTTTTCCGAAGAGTTTTTCTAACAAATTACTGGAACAGCTATATTTAATAAATGGACACACACTGAATGAATTCTTCAAAATGATCGGAGCATATCACCGACTTCGAAGGCTTGAAAAAATCTATACCAAAGCTATCAACCCAAATCAGGATTGTTAAAAGGAAAATAAGAAAACATTTTATCATGACAGTCACTCTTGTGTTTCGCATTAAGGCATGCATCCATCAGCACACCAGTATTTCCTCTGTTAACACTTAATAAAAGGAAAGAAAATGACTCAAAAATTATAACTTCAAATGTAAACAAAAAATCCGCTTCATACTTGGCGGAGAACGTTAATGGCAGACTGATCGACGAAAGCGGTGCGGATGAAACTTAAATGCCATGCGCAAGAAGTACATGACATGTGACTTTTACGTCACATGAATTGACCCCATTATACTTTTTTTTTATTTAACTTATATTTAAAAGTTATATCTAACTCCTATAATCTATTACCAGATTTTAGTCACAATTGAAATCGTTTCCTCTTTGATTCCAATTACATTCATACATCAAAATTTTGAAATAGTTATTAAATTAAAGCAATAATCCAAAATTAGCTATACAAGTATTTATTCCTCTCGAAGGAATAAATTCCTTCCAATTCATTCCTCTCAATTGCTTGATTATCAAAATCGAAACGTCCTTCTTGAGGTGCTACTGGCTCAATGGATGAGGATATCTATGTGGTTCCCTGCTCTAATTTGAAGGAAGTGAAAAACAGGATTTTATGTTGTAAAGTTATCGATGAGTATGTTATAAAATACTCATCCTTTCCTCGACTCATCAGATACACCTGCAATGGAGCGACTTCACACTTTCCAGTGAAGTCACCGCTCCGATAAATTCCAGTGATACGATGATTCCAATAACCGGTTCGTTCACTTTTCAATCCGTTCATAGATTTCTCCTTTTCTGTTATGTTCGAG
Source organism: Argiope bruennichi (assembly GCF_947563725.1). Taxonomy (NCBI): domain Eukaryota; kingdom Metazoa; phylum Arthropoda; class Arachnida; order Araneae; family Araneidae; genus Argiope; species Argiope bruennichi. Next base: position 137,722,774 of record NC_079156.1, on the reverse strand, counting down.
AGCTTCCATTGGACAGATCGTATTGATTGCTACTTTCCAGTGAAGTCATCGCTCCGGTAAATTTCAGTGATATCGTATCAATTGTTACTTTCTATCGTGATCCAAAACCTGTAATCGAAATATCCCCAGTAAGATCGTATCAAGGATTTGAATCACATCCCTCTTTGAAAAGTATTGATCACTGGTATTTGTGACTTTATGATATTGGTTACGTAATAACCTCTCGTAAAATAATAATAACCTCTCGTCATCTCTACTCCAAACACAACGTGCTTAAGTAGCCCAAGAGATGCTTTCTCAAGGTAATTCCTTCCTGCAAAACACATTATTACCTGCGATAAAATTTTGACCCTATTGACACAAGATATTGTACGATATCTAAATGATATTCGGAATTCTGACAAATATTGTGGAAATATCATTGCAAAGTTGTTGGACATTTTGTACTAAAAAAGATATATGGTTCTGATAAGAAAGAAATTAACAACTGATTGGTGCTTGAAAGGGGAAATAAAATCTAAAACTTCCCTTCAAAATTGTTCAAAAATCAAGGTTAATGTTGACAGATTTCTTTGATTGTTGTAATGCATTATGAATTCCTTCCAAATGACTCATAATCAGTAAAATATATTACTGAGTATTTTGCACCGTTTGTATGAAGAAATTCATTGAAAACGGGGTGGAATTTGGCAGAAAAATGCATGTGTTTTGCATCACACTATAATAAGCCTTCTTACAGAATAATTATTATTCGTGAAGTTTTAACAAAACATTCAAGAAATACGGTTACAGAAGGTCCATGTTTACCTGATATGGTCCAACATGACTTCTTTCCTATTTCCATGGTTGAAATTACCCTTTCAAAGTCACCTAGAAAATGATAGATCTTTGAATTGGATGAAAGGAAATTCTCTACAAATTCTGAATGGATTTTAAAAAATGACTTAAAAGCATATTTTGATTATTCGAAAAAATGTTGACAGAAGTTGCAATGGGGTCAATTCACGGTCACGTGTCAAGTACCAAACAAACCGGTTCTGTTCAATTTTCAACCGTTCTACGCATGTCGGGATGTCTGCCGATAACGTTGATGAAACCATTGTTTAGTAAATGTTACGCTAGCCGAATTATTATTAAAAACTTCTGATTTTTTTTAAAGATATTATTTTGAATTATTTTCTTCATATTTTCGTAGTTATATAATTTTATTTCTTATATTAAAATTTTAATTAGTATTTTCAATGGAATTATTGTTTTTGCATAATTAATTAACGTCGCTTTTTAATTCGTTTGGTGCTGCTTTATTCTTTCCTTTCCTATATCCCCCCCCCCTCTTTTTTTTATCCAAAGGATACATTTTGACAAATTACATATGATCTTTTTTTACATATTATTTAAATATTATTGAATGTTGAATCTTATAAATATAGTTCTTTTTAAAAATAAATTATTACTCTTAGATAAGTTAATATTTTAAAGCTTACTAATAAAATTATTACATTTTTTTTTTCTTATGTAATGATTTTTATTAATATTGAGACTTTGAAGTTTTCAGTTTGCTCAGAGGAAAGAACATGAAATTCAAATTAGTATATATTGAATAAATTATGTTTACAATTTCAAATTATGAAATATAAAAAATATAGATACCATTTTTTAAATCTATGCAACTTATGAATCAGTTATTTCATTTTAATTTGTAGAGATCATTAAAGGAAAACAAACAAAATTACAGTTTCCTATTTTTTATTTACACATTCCAAATATATATATATAAAATATATCTGATAATTATTTGAAAAAATGTGATCAAATGGATGTTTCAATGTACTCACTAATTTAAAAAACTATTTATCAACATTTATTTTTCTAGACACTTAGAAAAAATATAAACACAGTATGACAAGAATGTCAATGTAAGTGATGAAATCAATTTTATTCAACAGAAATATTAAAAATACTAAACAACAGTTTTTTTTTATCACGAATAAAAACATTATGTTTTTATAATGTTTTTATAAATACTTAAACTTATATAAATATAAATACATTATACTTTTAAAGCAGAACATTTATGAAATTTTTTTTAAATGTTAAAGTTACATTGATAAAAAGTACATTGAATGAATATCATAAAATAAAACATACAATACAATAAATTTAATAAACAAGAATAAGGTCATGATATATATATATATATATATATATATATATATATATATATCTGAAAAAAAGTGAAACATCCATGTAGCAATGAAGTTGGGAATAAAAATTATATAATAAATGCTGTATGGAAATTGATTTTCAATGAAAAGACCTGTATTTATTAAAACAGAAAACACTGAGGTGCACAATGGTATAACATGATATTATGATAAAAGTCAATTTAAGTTTAAATACAATAAACTATTGACATTTCATTTTTAACAATAGAAAAGTTGTTTGATATAAATTCACTTTGAATCCATCACAAATCTGCAAATGTAATTAGAAAACTAATAATAATGCTTTCTGGAACCATCCATTTTGCTCTTTTGCTATTAGACATGATTACCCAGCAATAACTGAATAACATGAATTACTAAAAGATAAAGAAAACTTTAAAGGTTATAATAAAAAAGTAAAACCTCATAATGCATTTTATTATAATGACAAAAACTAAAAATCAAACGCAAAAATTATTTGACGTTAATTAATGATTTTTATACTTAACTAATTTATATACTTAATTAAATGACATGTGTTTTCAAAACTTAAATATATATATATATACTTCTTATATATAGCATTCAATTTATCAAATTAAGAGCATGTTTAGTAAAATACATCAATTATATACATATTTTAACAGTCAATAAGAAAATTCAATTTTCAGTAATTAGTAAAGATTTCACTTATTAAATAAATCTAAGAAATTTATTCACTTCCACCTAAGTTTAGCATTATAGCAGTTGTTATTTTTGCAGCAGGAGTTTGTTTACTTACATTAATTGAATTTAGATAAGATTTTTTAGAAAATACAATGTAATATTCATGTAAACATTTTAAAACCTTATTCAAAATTATCAGAAATTTCATCAAATGTGAATAAAGTCAATTAGAAATGCTCTCACGATTTTGTTTGATTGTTTTTGTTGGCAAATCGTTTACTGATTTCTTTTTTTCGAAGAATTTTTCTAAAAAATTACTGAAACATTTTGCGATTACTGGAATTCTATTTACGATTTAATAAATAAACACACACTGAATGAATTCTTCAAAATGATCGAAGCATATCACCGACTTCGAAGGCTTGAAAAAAATCTGTACCAAAGGTACCAACCCTAGGCAGGATTGTTGAAAGGAAAATAAGAAAACATTTTAACATGACAGTCACTCTTGTGTTTCGCCTTAAAGCATCCATCAGCACACCAATATTTCCTCTTTTAACACATAATAAGAGGAAAGAAAATGACTCAAAAATTATAACTTCAAATGTAAACAAAAAAAAAATCCGCTTCATACTGGGCGGAGAACGTTAATGGAAGACTAATCGACGAAAGCGGTGCGGATGAAACTTAAATGCCATGCGCGGATAGCTCATGACATGTGACTTTTAAGTCACATGAATTGACCCCATTGGAAGAGACTACTTTGAAGGAAATGCGATAACTTTTAATCCCTAAGCTCATACTTTTTGTTTTATGCTACCATTCTGGATACTATTTGATCACTGCGATAAGCATCTTTTTACGACTTCGTTACATTTAGAGAAATATATTTTTGTGTAAGTACATAGGTAAAACTTACATAAATTAATTTAATATGTGAGAAATAAAAATGTCATTCCGATGTTACTGGTCCTCAATGTTATTACCCAAGTTAAAATTATCAATACTTTGAAATTATTGGTGGCAGTGATTATTTGAAATTATTGGTGGCATTGATTATTTGAAATTTTTCATCTTTTGAAAATAATCGAATGGAATATCAGATATCGACAGTATTGCTGGGGGAAAAAATCAATTGATTGCAGTACAGTTCATTGATAAAAATGCCACATTAATTTTTTTTTAAAAAAATATGGAATCGAAAAACAATATTAGCTTATACTACTCTTCAATGTTAAAATTTAAAAGCTACGAGATTTAAATGGTTTCCTGAAAATCTAGATATTGTGTGATTTCCTGAACTGCGATCTAAATTTTTAATTTCCAAAATTTTTCCTTATTTTAATCATATATCTTCCATTTTCTAACAGTTTTCTATCCTTTATATTGAATTCAGATTGGATCATTAGCTTGCCCGTCTACGGCTTTAAAAAAAAAAAAAAAAAAAAAACATATGTTCTAGAGCGACATTGGCTCAACTAAAATAGTGATAATGGCATGAAAATAATATATTCTATTGTGAATGGAGTCCATATAAAACAATTTCTTAAATAAGATAATTAATTTATAGAGTTTATCATGTACAGTTACCGCGTTTTAATTTATTTAAAAAAGGATATTCATATGCGTGTAAAATATTCCTGAAGTTAAATTAATTTATTATCGCGCCCTCTATCATTGTTTGCAGTAGGGAAGGTAATTGTTTTCGATTTCAAGAGCGACACTGTAACCGAAAATAAAGTTTTCGCTTTCAATTCCCTTGTTCGCAGCATGCTTTGCTCTAGTGGCGGTAAAAAAAATTGAGCGATTTTCTGTATGTTAATTGTTAATGAAGATTAGATTTGAATTTTTTAAATTTATTTGTGACTGCTTTTTGTGGGTGCACGTTATAAACAATTATATAAACAGATTATTTGATATCATGTTTAAACCATAGATGTGAATTTCCTGAATATGTGAAGATGCATTATGTATTATTAAATATTTACAGCAAGTAAGCAGTTCATGATACTTTTTCTTCGATTAAAACAAATTTTAGCTTATTATTTAAACATATTTGTCATTTATAACGATAATGTACTTTTACTAGCTTTTTTTTTTAATATTGCATTATATCTTATTTGTCGTTTATGATTTTATTTATAGGGCTGAATGATTGCTTTAAAGACAGTCATGGGAAGCACGACTTCTGAAAATGAAGTCAATGAACATTTACCATGTGACAAGCCTAAAGTTTATCCCTGTAATGATTGTGGTAAAGGGTATGAATTTACCAAACTAGCTTTACTAGCTCATAAGCGAAAATGTTCCCATCGAGAGTCATGCATTTGTTTTGTATGTAGTTACAATCGTCCTGTTCATAAAAGAATGCCTGAATTCCTTCCCATTATTTTTCAAAATTTAAATTTTATTTCCAATATCTCCAATAAAAGGGCAAAATTATTTGAGAATCGTGTAACTATTCAGACTGGAAACTCTGCAATTGATTCAGAAATAAAGCATGTGAAACAATCTTCTGCTGATGTATCTGTTGCTTTAAAAGGTTCTGAAACGAAAGGCCCTGAAGGAAAATCTGAAAGTTCAGATTCTTGGGAAAATAGCCAGTCGGATGATTCTCAACTGAACCAGAACAAAAAACTTTTATATGTCAAGCCTGTTTCTGTGGTAGGTTCAAAAAATAAACTGTCCAAAGGAAAGCTATCTGAAATCTCAGATTCCTTCGAAAACAACCATGATGGTGAACCTTGTAATCGAAAAATTTATTGCATTATTTGTGATAAACACATCTTTTGGGAGTCCTTTGGAACTCACGTCTTGCAGCATAGTATAAAAATAGAAAATTCTCACCTTATTTGTCCTCAGTGCAACCAAACTTTCAGATCACCTAATTTGTACCTGATGCATTTTCCTAGTCATTTAGATGATCATGATTGCCTAGATTGCCATTGTGATCATCCAAAGTGTTTTAAGCGGTCTGCTGTACCCTCAGCAGAACATAGTTATGCAGGAGAGGGCATCTGTTATATATGTCTTAAGAATTTTAATGGAAGTCCTTCTGTATTATCTCACTTGAAACAACATTGTAAAGAGTGTCCCTTCACTTGTGATGAATGCAGCCGATCATTTCGGCAGACTGGAAATCTTCAGCGTCACTTGTTGGCCCATCGCGGGGAAAAGCCACATAAATGCCCTCAGTGTGGTACTGGATTTTCTGATCCTGCAACGCTTCGGAATCATGTACGCACCCATACTAAAGAAACTCCCTTTGTGTGCAAAGTCTGCAAGCGAGGTTTCTCACAAGTTGGAAATTTGAAACGCCATATGGCATTGCATGTCGAAAAGGAGAAAGATGCTTCTGTACTAATTTTAAATGGAGGACTTAATGAAAAGAGCATAGGTGTTGTGGAAGAAGAAATTGGTCCTGAAGATGAAAAAAGTTCTGGATCTGATTTATTTTCCGATCATGAAGTTCGGAAAGCTGGTGATGTATTAATTTATGCTGAATCTCAAGGTAGAACTAAAAAGCGAGGTAGAAATGGGCAGTTCAAGTTACATGTATGTAAATTATGTGGTAAAAAATATGCTTGGCGACATGATCTCAATATTCACTTCAGGACACATACTGGAGAAAAGCCATACAAATGCGAATTGTGTGACAAACAGTTTGCTCAGAGTGGTGCAGTTCGTATGCATAAAGTTCGTCATCATAATAAAAATAAATTTAATTCAAAAAAGTTAACTCGATTAAAAGTCACACTTCCAATGCAGTCACAGACAACAGTTGCAGTCACATCACCAACAACAGTTGCAGTCACACCACCAATGCAATCACCAACAACAGTTGCAGTCACACCACCAATTTCAACCTAGAGTTTAAAGAATTTTATTTTATAAAACTTGATTCTTTTATGTACTGATGTTGTTAAAATGTTAATTTAGAATCATGGTCTCGTATTGATATTTGTTTTACGTTATATGTAACTTCAAAGTATACATCAACATTTATCCCAAAAATTTTTCAGAGATCTTTTTCATAGTTTAATTTGATGATGTTTACTTACAGGTTTTCAATTTTGTAATTTATTATCTAAAACATGAATATAAAATGTAATGAGTGCAATTTTACTAATCAATTGCTGATCATATTGAAAGAACTTTAAGAAATTTTACATATTTTGTAACATATGTCATTTTCATATTCCAATAAGATAAGTAATAACTATTTTATTGAAAGAAGTATTGTCTTCTTGTTTTACTCTCCTTTATAGATATCAAAGTTCTTCAAATACTTCATTTATTTATCAAAATGAAGGATAAAAGAGTCATTTTACAAATAATTTATTATTCAGTGATTCATTTTTCAATGTTTGATCAATGCCTTATTTAAGAGTAGCTTTATTTGAAATACAAGAAATTTTATTATAAATATGCATTTATAATTAATTTTAGTAAATAAATTATTTTTTTAATCACAAGTAAAATTCATTTAGGATTGAATCAATTTTGTGATGTTTCAAAATATTTTAGTAATTTTTGAAGCAAAAAAGTTTAAACAAATTCAAAGAAATTTTATTTTTAAGAAATGATTATTGATATCACATTGCACTATTTTCTGTAAAATTTTAATTATAGAATTTCAAAAAATAGCACTATAGTCTATTGCTGTGAAAGGAAAAAAATTCGACTCGACTTTTAATATTTCATTTAGAGAGTGTTGAAATTTCTTCCATAGCATTAAATTATATTGTTAAATAGTATTTTTTTTTTAATATTGGAATCCTTATCTGAGATTTTAGAAAAGTAATATTTATAGGTTTTAATATTGAAAGGGAAATTTTAGATGATTTTTGAAATGTAACAAAGTTTGTTTTAAAATATGAGCTTTAAAATATATTTTTGTTTGCATGCTATAATTTTTACAGTAAATAATGTAATTTTTGTAAATGCTGTATTGAGTAAAACAATATTTGAATATAACATTTATGCTGTGATTATTCACCAAACATTTCTTAGTCTATTGAATATGTTTGATAGTGATACCTAGTTCATCATTAAGCCTGAAGTTTGCAAATGACATGCTGCTATATATAAATATCAACAAAATTTTACATATTCTAATTTGTAAGGCTTTTGTGTTGATTTCCTTAGTCCCCTAGAAAATGTTATAATATTTTCATCTTCCAAGACCCATTAGCCTTAAAATGGTAACTTGCCTCAACAATGTATCTTTGCCAATCTGATAGCCAGAATAATGTATGGACTGGCATTTTTGATATTGCTAATGTGGTTTTGACCACAGCTTTCTCTTTCGCTCTTTTTAACATACATGTATCCAAGATGTCAAGTTTTTAACTGTCAATGAGATTTTGCTGTTCTTGTGCACTTAACAGCTATTGAGTGAATATTGTTCAATGCTGGTTGTAAGTAATATCTTAAAATAACCATTTTGTTGGTTATAAAATAGGGTAAAAATAAAGGTTTAAAGATATTATGAAATTTGGAAGGAATGTGAAAACTAATATAATTCATGGTTGCAACAATGTTTATTATTTAAGTTAAATTTAAATATTTTATATATGAAATCCAGTGAAATATTTTAGACTAAAGAATTTTCAGTTATAAAACTGTCATAAAACACTAGCTGTTTATTTCGCACTATGATAAAGTCTTAGAAGCAGGAAAGTAAATTGATAAAACATTTGTTCATGTGAAAAAGCTGATTCTGGAAAATGCATGTGATTGATTAAATAATATAATTCATTCATATAATCCATTTGCTGCAAAATACACAACCTACATATATAACTAATGAAGTGGTTTTCTTTTTATTTAGTACCAGTAAATGATTTAAACAGAAAAATGAACATAAATCTGTTTGAAAATACAATTATGGCTGCATCTAAGTGAATTGGCATTATGAAAATTCCCTACTTGTTTTAATAGAGAAACGAAATTTTTCATGTTTATTTTTAGGAAAACAAAGTTCTCTCTTCAAGTAATGCATTTTAATTCTTACCTTGAAGAAAATTTCTTTTGTCTTAAAGATAATAGTATGAAAAATTCACTATCAAAAGTAATAGCTCAAAATGAATTATCTTCTTTTTTATAACATATGGACTGCTTCTATAATTATTAAAATAAATGCCATTAAGTTTCTTTTTTTTTTATCATTGTGTAAATTCAGTTATTTTTATTGTTCAATAAAATTAGGAAAATCGCTTCTTTTTAAAAGTACTCTGGTTTTCTAAGTTGGAAATAATAGTATTTATTTTTTCAAAATATCAAAGTAATATTTTTATGTATTAAACAATAGACTTTATTTAAAAAGGATTTTTTTAAAAATTCTTTTTAAGACATCTTTGGCCTAAGTTATAATTATTAGAAGTTGGTTGCATGCAGTTATTTTGTTACTGAAAATGGAGATATCTAGAAGTGAAATGGGATTTATTTTCTAGTTTAATAAAAGAAAGGTGCTTGAAATACAACTCGTAACTTTTGCCTTTTTTCATCTTTGTGTCTGCAATGCTCTCTCCTATAATTTTATTCTCAAAGACATATGAAATATTCATGTTATTATATTTAACTTATAAAAAATTGTATTGAATAGAGCTACTCTTTGCATTGAATGCTAATGAATCATTGTATTCATTAATATTAAATATATTGTATTATTTGTAGTGCTGTATCTATATATGAGCTGCCCAAATTGTAGTACAAGACTCTTACTTTCTTGAAGTTTGGAGTCTAAAAAAAATTACCAAAATGTGCAGCCTACTGTATCAATGTATTACTTAATTGGATTTGTAAGAGACCATAATTTAAGACTGCAGCATCTAAATCTGATATTGGTTATTTTGATGTCATGCACTTAATAATTAGGTAAAATATTTGCAGGATTTCAAAATACTGAAATATCATACCAAATAATGTTTATCTAAAGTGCATTTTTTATAAAAATCAAAATATTTTTAAATGAATATGAAACTATAAAAAAGGGGAAATATATATATACACACACACATATGCATAGCTGAAACTAACGTTACGCCTTATCTTCCCTTTTCTGATGTTCTGTTTATTAAAGAAGCCAAACTCTAGAGTTTTCCTTCCTCTTTATTCATTTTGAATTTTCCTTTAATTTTTGTGAACAGTGTATCAAATAAAAGAAAAGATTTACTGAAAAGACAACAAACCTAACATCTTACAGATGAAATATTGTTAGCACTGTAAATAATCATTTCCAAATTAAATTTTTATTCAGTCAATAAACCTTTTTTTATTTAAAAAAACAATTAATAATGACTTATTACAACCAAGGGTTTTTCAAATTTCTTATGGAAGCATTTATATTTAAATTATCCATTGATGAATTAAATAAAAATTTATCCAAAAGTATTTTAGCATTTTATGTTTTATAGGACAATTTGTATTCTCCTCATCTTCTTTGAAATGTGTTATGTTTTAAGTGAAATATTGCCATAAATATAAGTTTGTCTAGTCTTAAAAATGTGTTTTCAAGTCAATTCATCTTGTACAAATCCAGAAACTGTAAGGTATTTATTTTAAGTGAAGTACCTACATTCAAATTATGTGTTCTTTGAATGGAACTTTTATCTGGGTGTTATCTTGATTTTACTGGTGAAAATTTAATCTTGGCAAAGATTTGCATGTATAATAACTTTTTTATTGCTTAATTAAATTATGGAAAATCTAAAATCATTGTGATCATTCTAAACATATAATTTGATAGGAATCATGACTTTGTTTATTTTTATAAATATTGAAATTTAAATTCTCCTTATGTGATCTATCAATTGGTGAATATTTGTTTCACCAGAAGGTGCATTGTGGAATTAATATTAAATCCATACCTGACAGTAGACACTGAATTTTTAACCATGCTCTTTATAAATATAAAGTAAATCTTACCTACACAATGCACCTTATTTTCATACTGACAGAAAATATTAATGAATTTTTGTGTATAAAATATTGTAAGTGTTGTATATTTTTTCAGTGTTAACAGTTACAGTATTCAAACATACTGTTGAAAAATTTTGTTCCTGTTTGTTCTTAATTGCTGATTAGAAATATTGTAAATATTTATATATATTCAGAACTGTGACGTTTTCTCTTGTAAAAAATGCTTCTATACTTTTTAAATTTCTTATTTTTTATTTAATATTTCCCAACATCCATTTGCAAAATGTTGAGATTGCTGACAAAGTGTATTTTTATTGCATGCAAAACTGTTTTTATTCTAGCCACTCCATACTGATGTTGCAAACAAAATTTGTAGTTGAAAAGGGATATTAATTTATAAGAATGGGAATATATTCGTCTTTAATTTTAAGCATGATGTATTGGAGGCATGTAAAATATTTTATATTTAAAGTTCTGCATGCCCTTTGTAATTTTCTTAAAATGTCAAAAGTGTTTTTAATTTATTTTTAATTGCCGAAGTTAAAAGACACGTAGCATTTCTATTATGAATTATGTAAAGTAACCTATAATCATTCATGAATTGTATGTATGTTTAGGTATCAGTTTTACAATGTTAGATAATAAATACATTCATACTTGTCATAAAATGGCTTCCAAATGTAAAATTATGGAAGTTTGTGAATTGCAGCCATGCTTCTTTCTATACTTTTTTAGAATATGGGATTATTTCAAAATGGATTTTACAATATGTTTTAATTTTCTTTATCCAGCAGTGCATATTCCTTGAAAATATGATTTTTCTAATCTTTTTAAGACTTCAATTTGGCTTAAGAAGAAAATAATAATAATCAGCTGGAAAAAAAAATTGTGAAATATTAGTGTGTTTAAATGTTTCTCAATATGTATTGAAACTGTTTATTACAATACATTCCTTTTATGTATAAAAAATATGAATATTCATAACCCACAAATATTTTTACAATGAATTTTAGATAATTTTTAACAGAATAATAATACCTTAATACTGTAGTTAAAATATTAATAATTTTTATTCATATATATATTTTTTTGTTCTTGGACCACTAAAACTTTTTTAAAGTGATGCTTTAAATAATCGGGTTTATTTTGTCAAGAAAAGGAATATATGCATTGCTGTTTAACAGCCAAAATAAGTTTTAAAGAGCTTTTTTGGCCCTTGCATGTTATTATCTGTATCTTTTTTTTGCATGTCCATAGTACTCAGGGATGAGCATGTTTTAATGAATCTATTATTGAAACTACTTTTAAAATTGTCTTCCACACTTATTGCATTTTTTATATGTAAAGCATGTGATTTATAAGATGTTACTTTGCTGACTAAATATAAATATTTTACTTGAAATGAAATCGGTTGCATCTTATTTATTTGGATGAATTTCTTTGTTTGTCTTTTTTTTTTTATATGTGCAATTTTCTTTTCTTTTTAGTTTTAAAAAATATTGGAATAAACTAAAATGGGCATTTCAGATGGCAGTAAAAAATTGAACAAATTTGTAAAGAAAATAATGTGGATGAAATACATTTTAATGACTGAGATCATTTGTATTACAAAGTGTAATAAAATAAATTTTAGTGTAAAACATGGCTATTTCTTTGTATTCCTAAACTATATATGTTTTAAATTTTACATGTGCATAGTAAAAATTTTATAATGTAAATTTTGTACAAAGATAATTAGAAATTTTAAATGCTCAAGTTGTTTAATGTTTCAAAACTTTTTAGATTTACATTGCATAAATACTTAATTTGGATTTTTACTTTAAAATACATATTTACTTATAAGCAAATTATAAGTTCACACAGATGTAATTAGTCTGAAATAATTAGTCCATGTAATGGAAATTTTGAATAATATTCAACACTTTTTTTCATATCTGTGCTTTATCTAGTTTGAGAAATTGTTCAAGAGAAATTTAATACTTATTTTTCATAATGTACTTATATTAAAATCAATATCACTAATTAAGATATGAAAAATAATTAATCAATTGTGAATGTATTTTCCATTAAATAAAAAAATATTTAAAAAATAATTTAGCATGAGTAACTTTTATTTTTTTTATTTTATGCATAAACATAATTTGCTGCAGGCTATTTTGGTTGAGCAACTTTCAGCTAAAAATCTAAATTTACAATGAAAACTTTCCATTAATCTTATAGACCAATGGGAATGATATTATAATTTTGGCAAATTCTAAGCATAAGGAATTGCCAAAACCAGGAATGATGGTCACTGTAGTCAAATTAGGTATATACTCAATATTTGAAAGGTAACTTTTTCATCAGATGAGGGTGTTCCCTTCCCCCTTCAGTTTTGCTGTTATCAAAAATTCTCTATCGGTAAATTCCTAAGAATTAAAATTTAGCAAAATATATTCATAAAATATTGCATAAATTCGTTATAATTATATTACAGCTTTTAAAGAGTTGCTTCATGTGAATTAGCATTGGGATGTAAATTTCTTTGGATGCTTTTTATTATTATTAACTAAACTCTGAAAAGGAATTAAGGATTTTTTTTTTTGTTAGGAATTGACTGCAAATGTTGCATAAAGCAAATTTCTTATGGAACCATATCTCATGATTTTTCTGCAAGATTTGTTGAAACGAATTTAAAGCATTTATTTTTTTATGCTAATGTTAATTTAATTTCTTTAAATTAACATTACAGTGAAACAGTGTCAAGGAAACATATTCAAATCTTGATAGATATTGCTTAATAAATATTAAATATTCTTTATTAATATTAAATATTGCTAGAATTCAACTATTCATTAGATACTTAGCGAGCAGGAATAATTTTAATTTGTATATTTTTGGAAATTAAAATATTTACTACATTTCCTTATCAATACATTTCATATAGCATATTGATTTAATAAGTAGAATTTTATTGTTTATTCTATTGTTGTCTATTATTTTTTACATTGTGCAGAATACACAAGGCTATGTTTTTTATGATTAAGAATGGGACTGCACGGTATTAGCTCATTCTTACTCAACATCCACTTGTCACTTTTGTTTTTATAATTTTACAATTCAATCTATATGAAATTTGCCGTATTCTCGTCTCCTTCAGTTGACTCGGTTTGAAATAAATGTCAATGAGAATTTCAGTTTGAGAAAGCTGTATTTTCTGTTTTTTCTCGCGTTTTGCCCTGTAATTCAGTTTTAAAGATTCCGGGGCAAGTGTCAGAAATCGTCTTATATTCTATAATCTCAATGGGAAAAGAGAAAAATTAGAATTCTGTAATTTTAATTGGGCGTAAAACTTTTACTTCTTAATCTTTGTCTTTTTTTTTTAAAGTTATTTCCTGGTGTTATAATCAAACTTCAACGTCATGTTAGCTACTAGCTGGCCTGTCATACACGTCATTACACCATATGATTTTTGTCGGTTTTGTATATTTATTGAATTTATAAATTTAGAAAGCATTCTGGTTTATTGAAAGTTTTACGGAATATAAATAATTGTGTTCTCGTTCGGTAAAATCTAAACCGGGACCGTAAAAGTACATTACGAATCAAAACAAATAAATGGAAACCGAAACAAGCGGAGATATCCTGCAGTTACTTAAACAAATTTTATAATTATAAGATTTGTTTAGTTTATGAATCTGAAGTGATTTTTAGCAGCTTTAGTTAAATTCTCAAGATATACAAGCCGTCGCATATTTACTTTTCTTTTGGTTTCTATTTTGAAAATGAATTTTTCTCAACTTCTAAGTAAATAACACAGTATTCTGTTTATTTTTCTTTTGCTTACGTATTCATCCCAAAAAAACTCAAGATTTCTCACTCTTTAAAAAGAATGTTCATGCGACTCACAATTAATATGCTAGCAGCAAATTAATATAAAATTATTTCACGGTGTTTTATTGAATTTTGTACTTTAAATTAAACGCATTTAAAAGTGTTAAATATATAAATCGATATAAATATATATGTATCTTGATAAACGTAATTTTTATGCTTAACAATCTACAGCTTATCCAAAATGTGCAACAAAAAAAAATGTAATGACTTGAAATTACAAATTAAATTTAAATTTTGATAAAATCTTGTTTATTTATTTTCAAATTTCGGCACCAATATATAATCTTTGGTTTATTCTCAATACAAACAAGATACCTTATTTTTATTAATATTCTCATATCTAAAATTTTATTGGTAGTGTAAAATATTTCATAGTTTTGTGATGTTCCCATTCAGAACAGTGACATGATATGATTATTATTTTGATAACTGTGCATTGTATAGTAAAGAATTTTATGATTTAAAATGGTAGTAATTTTTAAAATTTTGTGGTTTTATTAATCTTTCCCAAAGTTTTATAATAAATATGAAATTTTTACATAATTATTTGAGGTTGAAGCTATTTGAAATTTATTTTGTTTTTTGTAAGAAAGCTAAAGTTTTAAATTTCACAAATATAGTGCATCTAAAATTATTCTGGCATTTCGGTTTTTGTTTATTTTCTTTCATTATCTATTACTAGGTCTATGTGTTAAAAAAAACTTGAATTTTACAATTCACTGTTTTTATAGCATATGAATGTTGATTTATAGAATTGAAATCAATGCTGATTTAAAAAAATGTTATAATAAGTATTTAATTTCCTTTTCCATAACTGCATACATTGTTAAGTCAAACTTTCCTGTCTTCTTTAAAGTGATTGTAATGTTTTGATTGGTCAGTTTTTTTTTTAACCTCATTTCATTAAGAAATTCTTTGCACTGTAGTTTTCAACATCTATAGAAATTCTAAATAAATCATTTGCTATAAAAATCTACTGAAAAAGTTGGCAAAAAATAATTTCTTGTTAAAGTAGATTTTTCTATAAAGTATTTTTTATTATATATTGGTCTGTTGTTTGATATTTAAAGAGTAGTTTGAGCTTTTAGTTTTGACATATTGAAAGGTTTAGTTAATTGGTTTAATAAATATATTGAATGTAGATAAAATGTAACAACTAAGTCTATCAATATAATAGTTGTCAAGCAATCAACATATAAAAATATAATTAATGGAAGCTGATTAATTTACTTCTTTAGTAAGTATTAAGATTTATCTAAAATTTTCTTTGTAAATAAAAATGATTTTTTCAAAATTTTTATGTATAATTATTTTAGAAGTTTTTATAGGCAAAATTCAAAATTTAATCTTGAATAAATATTTTATTTTCATTGAGTCATTGTTACAGATTGGAATTATTTTGGGGTGAACCGGAGTTTAACCCCCTTCTTCGCCAAGTTGTGATAACACGCCAAAGCTGGGAATCTTTATTATGCACTATGATTGGACATCTGCTCCCTTGCTTTTGAACATTTCGCAAGACCGTTGTTGGCGATTTTTGAAAATTGTGCCAAGTAGGGGGTTAAAATCCGGTCGTACCTTATTCTGTTATATTCTTCCTAGTTTTGCAAGTTTTTTTAAAAAATTGCTGTATTATTTTTAAATTTTGAAAAATAGTGGATATAAACCAATTTAGTGTGTTACTTTTTTATTTTTTTCATTTTGCCAAGTTATTCTATTTATTTTTTTTAAGTTCTTTTACATTATTGAATAAAATCAAACTGGTAGCAAAATTAAATTGAATGACTAAAATAAATTATTATCTTTGATTAAATAATGAGGATTTTTAATATTAATGCCGTCATATAACTATGAAAAAAAAATTTAATACTATAATAGTAATTTCTCTAGCTTTGATATATGTTTTCTTTCAATAAATTTCATTTTCCACCAATGAATTTGATTAACGTTTTTAATTTTGGTCAAAGGAATATAATAATAAAAAAATGGGTATTTATCTAAATTTAGTTGTCTGCTAGATTTTTTGCATCAGTTCTGATCTGAATACACTATCAAAGTAGCTAATCTACTACATGACTTTGGCTTTTCTCTAAATAGCATATCTAAAACATGTATGGACTTCTTTAACATGTTAATACCTGGTTTAATTTAAAGTATGTATAAGTTTTGACAATTTTTTTTTTCAAATATTGGTTAAAATATCAAGATTAAGATAATGTAAAACAATATTTAATTCCGGGAAATTTTATTCTTGAAAATTTTACAGAAAATAATTTTGTAGCACTTTTTTATTGTTATGTACAATAAAAGATTTTATAAATAAGGTAAATTAGGGACACTAAGGACTAATTTTGATTCTCTTGCATTATCTCAAAAATAAATGAAGGGGGGGGGGTATTTCAATCTAGCAATACTTAACTTTCAAAAGCTGGCTGAGTGATTTATGCCTGTTGATACCTATATAGGAATTTTTTAAATAAAACAAACAAAAAACCTTGGCATGCATTTGGTTTTTCTATGAAATTGTTATGTGTTTGTACCATAAGAAGAACACAAATCCTTAACAGGTTTACATCTCTAATACAAATCCAATTGTTTACTTTATAGATCTTTCATGTTAGCAATCCATTACATATCTATGTGCTTATAATATTGTAAACATATTAACAATTAATCATCCCATTCTTTACCAGCATTTAAAAGAGGGAATATATATAATATTTCCATTAGAGAACTGCTATGAAATACAAAATTTCAATTTCATTGCTGCATCTTGTACATTATTAATTAAATGTATTTCAAATTATAATTATTAACCAATATTAAATATGAATTTTTAGTTTCTTGTATATATAGTATTGAGAAAATATAGTAATTATCAAACAAATTCAAACTTGAGATTTTGATAAATCTCTAAGTTTTAGATTTCCTTCAGTTTAAAAAACTCATTTTTGGAAAATGTCTGTCTGATTGTTTTTATACTAAATTTAGATTTGTATCAAATTTCAAGCTATATCAATACAGGGGAAATCTGTCTATACAATTATTCGAATATAAGTTAATATGATAATTACAAAATGAAGAGAGCTAGATGAATAAAATTCAGTTCACAGATTTATAGTTAGGTACCTAGGAAATTCTGTGCCAAATCTAAGAAGAGACTGACCATCTATCGATCTTTAATTTCAGAAACATGTAAACGTGATAACTCAAGAATGTGATGAATTAAATACATCAAATTTGGTGTGGGATTTTGTGACTTTAATTGCAGTTTTCAATTTCAAATTTTTGTTTCAGTCGGGTGGAGAAAATTCATCCAAAACAAAAATTCGATTTTTGGATATTAATCACATGCCAGGGGGTAATTGCCAGAAAGCTCTTTAAAGTTTACATGATAGATTCATTAAAAATGCTAATGCATGGCAAAGGTTAATTAAGGTTGTAACTATTGTATGCCAATGCCTTGCAAGACATTCTTTGGGATAGCATCTTTATTAGAGAGTGTACAAGAAAGGAGACCACTTACTGGTTAAGCAATACTTTAAATCATACTATTTAAGCCTGATTATCATATCAATATTCAAATCTGATATGTAAAAGATGGTTAATGTTTTTTTTTATTGTTACATTATTTTTTTGAGTTGATTTTTCCATATTTACTAAAAAGGATATAAATTACTATAGTTTGAGACTTAATTTTGAAAAATTATTTTAGAAGACATATGGACCATTTTCATGGTCATCAGGAGAACTGCTACATGTCAAAAGAGAGTTAAAGGACATTTGCCAAAAAATTGGCCTGAAGTTTATCTTTGTACCGACTGTGGTAATGGGAATAAATTCATTAAAGTGGCTTTAGAAGTTCATAAAAAAAAAGTGTTCACATCAGATATTATGTACTTACATTGTATGCAGCTTTAAACCTTCCATTAACAATATAAAAAATACATCTGAAATAAAGACTGGAAATTTGGTCCAAAAGATAGGACATGTGCTCTCAGATCAAACCAGAAACAGAACTCTGATTCATAAGAAAATAGGTATTCAAATTATTCACATTTAAATGAGATTCAAAAACTCTATTTCTGTGGTAATTTCTAACGGTGAATGCACCAAAGAAGATGCACTCAAAAGTTCATATTCTAGAAGACATAAACATTATTATGAACCATGTGATCACAAAATTTGTTGCATTATTTGGGAGACATCTATCATTTGGAAGCCATTTTGAATCCATATCTTAACACATAGCACTGAAATGAGAAATTTTCTATTTATATACCCATTATGTAGCCAAAGGTGCTTGTTACCTAATTACTACATGATGCACTTTTTTTGCTCATACTATGCACAAATAACTAAATCCTGCTGTTACATTTATTTAAAAATTTTCATTGATACAAATGCTGTTATACCACATGTGATAATAAATTCATGAGAATTATTATTTATTCTCATGTATTTCATAAGAAGAAAAGAAATTGATTTTTCTTGTATGATAATATATCAAAGAGTTTTTTTTTATCCTTTGTATCTTAATGACTACCTGATGTCATTAAAGCACTGTCTACACAAATATAAGAAATTAAAGATTAATTATTTAGAAAAAAAATCAGCTAATGTGATTGTATTTTTACATCTCAAAACACTAAATAATTATTATAAGGTACCCTTATAATTAAAGAATAATTATGCATTTAAGTACTTTCTGGGGTATAAATATTTAATGACACATTATATAACAATAAAGCAAATGCTGTTTACCAAATGCATTTTATTTTCATAGAGGCAGAATATACAGATGCATTTTGTGTTCAGAATCCATTGCAATTTGTTCATATTTTAAGTGTTATACTTGTAGATTTGTTACCAAAAATGTTCTTTATTGATTATTTTCATTGCTGACTTGTATATATTTTTATCAATCACAATTTTACTAGAGGAATTTTATAGGCAGAAATATCTGGACTCTATGTTTGTCTTGGAACTGTTAACTTTATCATTCATCACCTGTTGACGTGTGCCTGGAGAGTATCCTTACTTTGGCAGGAAAGATCAGATGAAAATGTATGTTGAAGATTTCTCATAATACATTTAAAAATGATTTAAATTTAATTTTTTAAATACATTTTATTTTAAATGGAGAAAAGATATTTCGTGTATATGATTATTAAAAATATTTTTGTTTTAGTGTTTATAATTGTATTATATACTAGGTCACATGCAAAAACATACATTGTGATATGCAAAAACATTCATTAGGGCATACCAATGATTTATAGCCCTAAGGAATATTCTTTCCAGTTAATTATATTTTTGTTATAAAATTTTTATTATATATTTGTTTTTATTGTAAAAAGATATATTGAAGATTTTTAATAATATGTTATATAATAATAAAGCAAATTTTATTACTGATGTACTTTTAGTTTCATCAAGATTTCTGCATTATAGCCATCCCTCTCCATGGTCACTATTGTTTGTCATGAAATTTTTTGGCCGATAGACATAATGTTCCCGTAACCCCTAAGAACAACCATCCAAATTTCCAAATTCAGATCTACGTAACTGTAGTGATCATCTATTCAGTTTCATCGAAAGTGAGTCCTTTCATTTTTAAAGGAAACAAGAATCGAAACACAACAGCAACCTAGGAAATCAAATTGAAATTTATCATCCTTTTCATAGGGTGGAATGACCTCACCAACTACTAGTCTAATAACTTGTCCTCTATTTGAGTGGGATAAACAAATTACTATGCACAGAGAAAGAGAATTTTTGGCATGAGTTTAAACTGATGATTTCTAAATGATGCCCAAGCTTCCCCCCCCCCTCCATTTAATCTAGATCAGTTGCTTTTGTATGAAAGTGGGAATCAACATGGAAGCTTGTTGAATCTTTCAATTTGGGGACATCACAAACAAACAAAATCATTTATCGTTGGATCAAAAGAATTTGGAAAAAATTGACGATATTATTACCCAATCCTTTAAATCTAGCAGAAAATTAATTATGAATCTACTTTTCCGCTTATGACCAAAACTTCTGGAAAAAATAAGTCTCACACAATACAAGTTGTATCTTAAAAAAATTTTTTTTAAATGTCAGATTTTAAATTTAGTGTGTTGGAAATAATGAATTTAAGCTTTTTATAATAAGTATCTTGTCCACGAAAAATAAAAACTCTTCAGATGTATCAACTCATTAATTGAACATAGAATAGCTGTAGTAGAGAAATTGCACTGTACTTTTTTTTTTTTTTAATTCTAATTTGAAATCTGTGTTGCAATACCTCACATGTTGCTACTTGCATAAGAAATACCCTTTCCTTGGTTTAAAAAAATGAATATTTTATTGCTACATAAGAATAAAGTTTATTTTGTCGTATTTATTTTTGATAAAAGCAAAGATAATTGATAATTTTGTGTTTAAAATTATCGAAACTCATTCGTATTTTTTTAGTATCATATTCATAGATAGTATTAAAAATTTTGCTTCTATGTGAATATTTTTATTGATGAGCATTGTAAATGTATTTATCAATCCAGTTTATATCGGAAAATTTATGCTGAAAAATTTGTAGTAATTCTTTTCAAAAATATTTCTGTGTTTCTATAGAGGTAATTTTCTTTGTACCTAATTTTCATTACAAATTTTTTTACCCATCATCAGCTTGCTTCATGCTGGTCATGCTTTTAAAACATATATTGACTTTACATGCAATGTTATTTAAAAAGTAGCTACATTTTGTTGCACCTTGGACCACCCTACACTTGTGAAGTAAGGCACGCGTGATGACATGGATTCTTTTCATTAAAATCTGGGTAAAAAAAAATCACAAATTAGTAAGTCTGAAGAAGTTTGCCTATATATATATATATATATATATATATATATATATATATATATATATATATATATATATATATATATATATATATATATATATATATATATATAACTCCAACACTCAATCGCAATAACACACATAGCCATTTTAAATCTGGCGAGATGTTGAGGTGAGCATTCTATAAATTTCCATGAATCTCTCCCTTCAGGGACTCGGTGAAGGAAAAGAAGCCGAGGATCTCACTGGTGATGAAGAAATGGAAAACAGAATTGTGAACGAAGGAAAGTTTCTCAGAAACTTGATTGAAGAAGTTTAGAATACAAATGATAAGATATCTGATTCAGAGTCAGAGAGACCAAAGAAAACAATAAAAATCTCAAAAAATTTAATGATTTTGAATTATTCACTATCTATCGTTTTATTGCAGGAACTGTTGATCCTTCGACCGTCAACGGAGCTATACAGATTCTGAAATAAACAGAAATATTAAGACAAGAACTTATTAAAAAAAGATGAAAATTTAAAAAGTTGATCCTCTAAAAAAATAAAACAATTATTGACACAAAATGGTCCCTGTAACATTGTTACGATATCTTTACGATATTAGCCGGCGTTCAGAATATCGGATAACATCAAGGAGATATTGTACAATATCTTGTGCTAATAGGATGTATGTAAAATAGGGTAGAACGAAAACAGCCTTAAAAAATTTTTCTTTTTCGAATTTAGTTTGGTAATAGCGGAGAAAAGTTGCCTTTTAGGTTCATAAAGAATAATTGAAAATTTGGTTGCAATATTGCAACATCTTAAGGTGCCGCAAAGAGCTTGAAATTTGAAAAAAACTGACAAATTTTAAAATGGGCCTTTAAATTTATTTTTTCGATTTCAGTTTAGTAATAGAGTGGAAAAAGTACCTTTTAGATTCAAAGTTTTTTTTTTTTTTTTTTTTTTTTTTTTTTTTTTAATTTTGTTGCTTTGCTATAACATCGAGGTGCTGCAAAGAACTTAAAATTCGTAAATGAATGAAAAATTATAAACTTTGATAAAAAGAATTTATGAATTTTTCGTGGATATGATGTTACAGAAGATGGTTTTAAATACATATATAAGCACTACAACTCGAAAAATTCTTAGTTACAAAATGTAATAATAAAACAAAATATATTGAATGTCAAATTTTCTTTCTTACTTTTGTATTTTTAATGATTAAAAATGCTACTATTCAAAATCTATTCTTCTACTTCATTGCCACATTAAACTTTTTTTTTGTACTAAATTTTGGCATATTCACATGTGAGTCAACTTTTGCTCTTATGTATCCTTCTCTTGCGACTGAATCACAGACATTTTAGGCTGATTCGGTCACCAGTTTTACAGCTCTTTCCCCAGCTTGTGTGTGACGAACGAGGCTCCCGGTAGGAAAAGTATCCAGACCGGTGATGAAGTTGTCCGTGTCAATCATCCTGGAGGAGGCGTGGCTATGCTTGAGGATTCGTATAATAAGTAAATGTGACGAAGTTGTCCTCTTTTCAGCGCATGCGTAAGGATTGTGGGTTCGTATATATCTTTATAAAAAGTAAAAAAAGGTCACTTCTTAAGTGGACAATACTTATTTTAACAAAAAAAAAAAAAAATCCTGGAGGGCGAGATTAAAAACAACAGTAGTTAAGCCAAATGAATGAGTGATATTATTGGAAATTTAATGAGGACTTTTTTTTCTTTTAAAAAAGAATAATTGGAAAGTCAGAATAAATTGAAATTTTACACGCCGAGCAGAAGATTTCGATGATTTAATTCGAGATAGAAATTTTGATTCTCAGTTTTTTACAATTTAATTTATAATCATGTGATTAATTCAAACAATAAAATAACTCATAGTCAATTAATTTTAACTATTTAATAAAACTAATAAAAAATTCCTTAAATGTATAATTTCTTTAAAAAAATTAATGAATAACACATGCAAAAAAAAAAGAAAAAATAAGAGGCATAGATCGTCAAAAAAACAATTGAATGCCGAATTTTAATCAAAAATATCTAATATTTTTAACATTTACTTTGATAAAACTTTATCTATTAAATTATTTATAGACAAGAAACAAAGTTTTTAAAACTAAAAATTTCAGCAAACTCCATTAATTTTAACATCAAACATTTTCATTTATTAATTACTGATTATTACAATATTTGTTTAAAATAACGCTGAAAATGAAGGTAAACATATGAAAGTGTAACCTGCAACATATTTTAAAACTCTCCAAATAAATAAATACTTCAAGATATTCTATTTTTCCAATAATTTTTAAAAACCAAGTTTTTGCTTCCGAAATATAAAAAATGTATTTCGGAATTACTCCAAAATTAGGACATTTACATTTGTGACTTTTTTGGGGAGGGAGGGGGGTTATTTACTAAGGAAACATTACAATGTCCTTCAGATAATCGGGTAAAAAGTAATTTTAAAGTAAAGGTAAAAGTATGGAAATTTCGTAATACAATCTGAGTATTGGACTTAAGAATACTAGTAAACTATATAGACAAGGCCCTGTCTAATAAAAAATATTCTTTTAAATTCAATCTTATTTTGAAATTAAATAAGCCAGCTGGTGTGATCTTCCCAAAACTTCATCGTTATGCTTTAACAAGGGCGTTATCTCTTTCCCTATTCCCACATAAAATTGCGGATCTTGGATAAAGACTTGTATCTTTATTATAACATTCGCAAAGAACGGTTATGAAATATAAATCTTTGACGTAAATTTAGTGTTTTTATTGAATCTATCGAGTGATTTTCGACGGTTTTTTAGAAGGATTACTCCATAGCATGCTGTTAACAGAAACCGAAAATTAAATTTGTGTTTTAGACGAATTTTTTCTCCAATCCATTGAAAACAAAATTTTATTCAAAACTACAATTGTTGTCACAAATTCATAAAGTATTTGTGGAAATTCTATTTTTAATATACGGAACAACAGACGGTCAACCCCTTGACTGATTTGGTTTCGAATGAGATAGATATCTATACATAAAATGTTAAATCTATGTACCAAATTTTATCCATCTAGTTCTATTCCTTTTATCATGTTAATTTATATTAGCGCAGCTGGACAGATAGACTATATCTGAATGGATTTCGATCAAAATTTGGTAGAAAACAAATTTGGTGAAAATACCATGAACCAAATTTCATTTGTCGAGCTCAAAGCGCTATTGAGTTATCGCGTTCCAGGACAAACAAACATACGGTGAAACTTTATACAATTTTTTTTTTCTTTTGTACTCATTGAGGTTTAAAACGAAGACATTCGTCAAAATCTCAAGTCAAATTTTTTAAAGATTATAATACTTACTCTTTATTTCGTTAATGAAAAAAAAAAAAAAAAAAAGAAAAAAAAAAGAAAAGAAAAGAAAAAAAAATTTAATTAAAAAATGAATAAAAATTTTATTGTTGTTGTTTTAATGTTGGCTATTTGTTTATTGCTAGTGTTTAAAACCTGATTTCGTAGGATTTTGTTTATGTTTGTGATGTACAAAGAATTATATTTTAAGTGCTTTATATAAAACCTTATTATCTAACTCTTTAAGCTTTTTTACTTATTGTGTTCACCTGTACTCAAGTAGCCCTACAGACTTCCTAAGAATGGATTTCGTTCAAAATTTTAATGAAATCTTCAAATTTAGCTTAAAATCCATGCACCAAATTTCGTACTCGTAGCTCAAATCGTTTTTCAGTTATCATGTTTTCAAACTGGGGGAGATCTGAAACATACACAGTAATCAAAATAATGACTTACAATTTACTTAAATTTTATTTTATTTATTTATGTATTTTTTCGAGAATTATAATTGTATGTACTATCTACATGTACAAAATTTGGTGCATGGTTTTTATGCTAAATTTGTAGATTTCTATCAAATTTTAAACGAAATCCATGCTCAGGAAGTCTGTACGGCTATTTGAGTACAGGTGAACACGATAAGTACAAAACGTAGAGAGATAGATTATAAGATTTTATAGAAAGCACCTGAAATATAGTTCCATATCATATTTTAAATAATATTGAAATGCGATAACTTAAATCAAAATAAATGAAATTTGGTAGGTAATTTTGTTGCTAAAATTGCAATCCTGTTTTTCTGTTATATTTGGGATTCGGGGTACAATCGGTAGAAGAAACCTTTCCTAAAATACATACGCAGTTTGCATAGCTATATTAAGAAGCACAATGCTCTCATTTACGGGGCTCTGAAAATAAAAATTTGAATACTCGTGATGTATACGACCTTTATTAAGGTCCATTTTTGTGGTAGGAGGAGGGATGATAGCATCATTATTAGAGAGTATACGGAAAAGTTTCAGGGGGACTATTTCTGTTAACATTAAGTTTAGCTGCGTTTTTTTTTTATTTATTTATTTATTTATTTATTTTTTTTGAAATTAAGATTGCGACTTTAAAAAAAATATTTTGATTAGTATGAATATTACAGTGAAAATCGACAAAATTCCTCGAATTACTATAAAATATCTCCATTGATATGATGTGCAAGTTTGAAGAAATCGTAATACTTGAAAACCACTGATAAGACTTTAAATTGACTTTCATGCACATATTTGTCTCTTCAGAAAAAAATTTCACTTTCCATTTGACAGGTTATGAAGATAAAATTTGCAAAGATGCGAATTTAATTTTCTCATCTTTGGTTTTTAAAAATTTCAGTCGGTAAACTGGAAGACGTTGAAAAATTTTGTTTATTAAGCAATAAAGTAATAAAAAATACAGCTCTTCCGTCATTTTCCCACCAACTTTATAAAAATAGAGCTACGAAAATGAAAGAAGATGAGAGAGAATGTAAACAGCATGAGTATTCTAAAGAATTGTCACAAGCAAGGCTTAGAAAATTTAAAGAATATTCATACTTCTAATTCAAAAACTCAGTGCATGACAATTTATTAAACTTGATTAGTTATTATGTTGAAAATTTTCTCCTAATTAAAATAAATAGCAATGAATATATACGAAAATAAATGTATTTAGTATAGTCACTAAGTGCTTGAAAATAAATAAAATGACTGAAGTAATAAAAAGTATTACTATAACATTAAAATCTTGAAAAATTAAAGAATTGACTTGAAATAAAATTGATTTTACTGAAAGGTACAGGTGAACACGATAATTTCAAAACATAAAAAGCTAGATAGATAAATTGTGATAGAAAGATTCAGCACATAAAATATAGATACGTATCATATTTAGAACTGAGTCCATCAGGAAATTAACTATCTGTCTTCACTTTAACATACATATAAATGCAATACGTTAAGTCGCAACAATTTAAATAAATTAAATTTGATAGATTTATTACTAAAATTGTAGTCCTTTCTTTTTTATGTTATAATTCGAATTCTGGTTTTAATCGTTAGAAGAAATTATCTCCAAAAATGCATATACGGTTTCTCATTACTTTCATATACGGGCCTCTGAAAATAAAAATATGTGTTTTCGTGATGTTTATGACTTTTCATGTTATTTTTGGTGTCGATAAAAATTATTCAAGAAAACAGGTTTATACAGGTCCAAAAAGTAATTAATAAAGTTGATTAACATAGTGTTAGTATCACGGAATTTTTCCATTACGTAAACATATTTTTCCAAATTTTGAGCCCAATATGCCTTTCTATATAAGGGAGTGTCAAATTCCATTCCGAAATTTTCAGTAGTTCTTGCGTTATATATTAATTTTGTTTGCTTAAATTGTGTAATAATTAAGTAATAGTTAATATTACTATGTGTTCCCTGCTTTAAAATCTTATATAAAGATATTTTTTAAATTAAAGTTATTTTTCTGAAATTCTTATTTTATTGTAGACTTTATAAATAAGAAATTTTATTTTGCATAAAAAAAGTACTTTTACACAACCCTGTAGTTTTATCCTTTCACAACTATCTTAGTCAAAACTTCAGGGTTGAATTTATTAAAATATTTGATGCGTTTAAATTATATGCTTATACTTTCCAATACATATATGCACATATGATATTTTGCATTACCAGTTTTACAATCTGCTTTAATCCTATGAGTCCTGACCGCCCCATTCGATAAGCGCCTGATGCAGGCGCTTTGGGGCGGTTAAATAAGTTTAAGGGGGGAAAGGTATTTCTCGACGAGTGCTCCTTTAAACTCATTTAACCGCTCCAAAGCGCCTGAAGCAGGCGCCTATCGAATGGGGCGATATCGGGCGGTCAGGGCTCATAGGGTGAAATATTTCTTTGGAATCAACATTCAAAAATTTTAACTTGTACATAATAAAAAACAATGAAATATGTAATTAGATGACATCAAATTATCAATATCAATTAAATGACATCAAATTATCAGTATCAGTTAGGTGACATCAAATTATAGGTATCATCAAACCAACATTTATTTAATTAAAAGGATTCTTGATTCATGGATTCATATAAATATTTGAAATATTTATATAAATTTGAAATATTTATTTTATATAAATATTTGAAATATTTATTTTATATAAATATTTGAAATATTTATTTTATATAAATATTTGAAATATTTATTTTATATAAATATTTGAAATATTTATTTTATATAAATATTTGAAATATTTATTTTATATAAATATTTTAAATATTTATATAAAATCTTGTTCCAATTGCATTGTAAAGTGATTAACTATATCATAAATTTCACTCATTCTTTATAGCAAATATATCAAACTCATATTAAACAAGGTTTATATAGAAGACAAAAAAAAAATTCCTTCTGGAAATGTTGGCTATTTCAAAAATTTCATATAAAAGAAGAAAGACAAATTGATATCAATGCTTCCTTCTTTGCATGAGGCATCTTCAACTACCCTTTCCTATTTCAGGAAATAAGTTGTGAATAGTACTGATTTCCAAATGATACAAGGTGAATATCAGTAATTCTCTATCTGACAGTGAACTTATTTCATGTCAAGTGAAAATAATTGCTCATATCTATAATTACTTCAGAAGAGGGAAATAATTTTATATTTCAAGTTTCAAATCTGTCTGCGAAATATACATTCTATCTCTATGGAAAAAATTTCAAGAAATGAATAAAACTATGATTCCAAGGATTTTAAATCCTGAAACTTGTTCCATATACAACTCTCAGCCTTAAAAGGTTTTTTCCCCCTGTATATTTTCGATACCATGCAGTTTCTACTGAACTTGATCTGTTAAAAGAGTTTAATTATGAATTTTAAAAATTACAGTAAAAATGTATTATTTACAATTTCATTATATAGTATTATGGCTAATGGACCATTAACATATTTACTGTGGCTCAGACTGTTGTTTTGAGGAATAAGATATGTGATAGCTTAAAAATGAATAATTTTTTTCATATTTTCTTCCCTCAAATTTTTAAAAGCATTCAATAATAGAATTACAAACTTGTATGATAAATGTATACTTGCACACTTCTAAAAATTCTCATCAAAAATGGTATTCATAGCAAATAAGATTATTCTTATGATTATCACTGCTTTTGCCATACACAAAAATTGTTATTAATAATAATGTTCTATATTATTTAATGGTGTTTCTCATCCTGAGTGTTGAAAGAAATTATAAAGTATTGTATATATATGTAGTCTCTTTCTTAGTGATTTTATTAAAATTTTATGTTATTAATATAAACATTTTTACAAGACAATTATTAATAGATGTGTTTATGAGAATATATTTTCTAAAATTAAGTCCCATTTCTGTCATTTGTTAGCATGCGTGCAGAAGTTTTCTCTTAATATTTCACCTTTCTTATTTCATGCCATACCATTTAGAATAGTACAGCACATATAAACTTAATTACATTATACAGAAATAAAAGAGGAGTAATGATTTTTTGCCAATCTTTCTTGTATACTTTAGGTAGCAAAACATATACTGATATAAATCTTTAAATAAAGTATTTTTTAGATTTTAAATTTAAAAAAAGACACCTCACATAATCATAAAAATACATTACTTTTTTCTTTTTTTTATTGGTTCTTTTATAATATATAACTAAGTATCGTTTGATGTAAAGTAAACATTTTTTTTTCATTTAATATATTATATATTTACATATATTAAAATTATTTTACTGTCAGATAAGGAGGAAGCTCAAGATTTATCACTTTTGATCCATTTTTTAAAAAAATAATATCTATTATAATAATAATAAAGATGAATGAATGTGTGTTAACTCTCTACAGCCCACATCATTTGCCCTACAGTGTCAAATATGGGATATAATTGAAATTAAGTACAACCAGTATCGGCAAAGTATCGTATGTCGGCAAAGATGTCTAATAAATAATAAAGTTGATAATTTTAAATTCCAATATGATTTTTTTATTGACTACATTTATATACTAAATTTAGACGAATAAAAACACAGCTTTTGGTATTTATACTTTATTTACATGTACTTGATTTTAAAATGATCAAATTCTGATTATACAGTGCGCGAAAAAAGTATAAGGACAACATGTAATTGCATGAAAGTATGCTTTATTTCCATTTCACCTAAATGAAATTTTTATATTCCTTACTTCTGCTGTATAATTTTGTGATAACACTTATACCACATAAAAAAAACATAATTTAGCTTCAAAATATTGATTTTACAAAATTTAACAATAAAGGAAATACGGAAAAAATTGTAAGGACATGTTGTAAAATACTTAAAAAATGTTTCAATAATCAAGAAAACTACCTTTTTTTTCAATCACTTGAACAAGCCGAGAGGTCTTAGATCCTGAAAGATCTTTTAAAATGTCCACAGATATTTTTTCCCAGGCGTCTTTGATAGCGACGACAAAATCTTGTGTACATTGATAATGTGTGCCATTTTTATAAACTTCTTGGGATAGAAGTCCCCATAAGTTTTCGACTGGATTAAGATCGGGACTTCTCGCCGGCCAATCAAGTAAATTTACAGAATTAGCTTCAAACCAGAGTTTTGCACTCGTCGAAACGTGCATCGAAGTATTATCCTGCTGAAAAATATAGTCCCCTGAAGTAATTAGTGGCGCTTCAGGTAACAAACTTTCTCCTAACATATCAACATACCTGTCCGAATTCATTTTACGGTTGATAAATACAATCGGAGTGGTTCCATTTGCCGCAAAAGCGCCCCATACCATAACCGAGCCACCACCATATTGACGCCTGGAAAACACTTCCTTGGTCTTTCCCAGATCATACCAAAAATAACGAATACCATCAGGTCCATCAAAATTGAACTTTTTTTCGCCCGAAAAAAATTACATCAGCACACTTTTGACCAAGAGAAATGTATTTTTTGGCAAAGTAAACTCTTCTTTTCTTATGATGATTTGTAAGAGGGGCGCGTGACACTAATTTCCCATAAGAAACTTCAGGATGTTTACTCAAAACATTTTGAACAGTCCTTGTTGCATGGTAAACTCAAATTTTGTCTAACTTCATTTGCGGTTTCTCTTCTCTCGCAAGCTCTCCTTACAATCATTCTTTTTTGTCGACGAGTGAGAATTTCTGGTCTCCCAGTTCGCTTTTTCATACCATACATCCCAGGATTTTTTAGAAAATTATAAACCACCGTTTTAGATCTCGATTCTTTTTGAAATTTCCCATCCACTTAATCCACATTCTCGAAAAGCAACATTTTTTCCTTTTTCAGAATCAGAAAGTTGAGTTCCTTTGGACATCGTTTAAAAATTCACACTGAAAGTCGCCGAGTGGGAAATTCTTTTCGCAAATGAATCTTTTAACTCGGAATTGTCATTTTATGCTTTCAAATATGCAAATTTTTAAATAATTACTGGAGAAAAAGCAATGTCCTTATACTTTTTTCCGTTTTCATTTAGGTTTAAAAATCAAAATTTAAATTTTAGCAGATTTGAAATTGAAAATTTTAATTACTTTACGTATAAAATATTTTAGTTTTACTTCTGTTTTTGCTTCAAAAATTTGCATACGATTCTGTAAACAAGGCTTCTAGATTTGGCGATTTTTCGCGTGTCCTTATAATTTTTTCGGGCACTGTACATTAATATTTAGAGTTCTAAAACATTATTATAAAATCCTATGATTTACAAATTTTTCAGCAAATAAAAATATTTAAAAGGATTTTTATTAATAAAAACTAACATTTTCATTTCAAATCATAAAATCTCAGTTTATCTTAATATATATAAATTACGTGTCACGTTGTTTGTCCGCGATGGACTCCTAAACTACTTAACCGATTTTAATCAAATTTGCACACCGTGTGCAGTTTGATCTAACTTAAAAGATGAGATAGCCCTTTTTTTGAATTTTTAATTAGAATTTTAATTATTAATTAAAAACTAACTTTCCCGCCAAAAAAGTCTTTTCATTTTCCCCACCGCCAAATGAGTACGGCTTCAGTTTTTTTTTCCAACAGTCATGAGGCTAGGCTTAAGATTTTTCGGCTGATTATTTGAAACGATTCTATTTATTTTCTTAATGTTTGATGCATTTAAAATTAAACATTGTTAATTAATAGATCTTTCATATTCATTCTTAAGTACTTTTGAATTAAAATAAAACAGAATAAAGGAAATTAAAAATTTCTAATCTGCATAGCGTTACCCCAACTGGCGTAGAAAAACTCACGCATTTGCGTTACGTTTCGAATCCGAATGTTCGAATTATTTATGATCCTATCCGAAAACGTTTCTCAGGAATAAGATATCATTTTCCACAATTATTTTTTAATGCATACAATAAATTTGATACGTTGCAACGGATAAAGTATCACGATCTTATGTTTGAATTTTGTATTACTGTGCACGGTGGCAATTCTCAGAAATAAGATATTTTATTTGAAAATGATTAATTACACACGTTTTAACGGATCACTGATTAATATAACATACTAAAATTCTGCTTTTTTTAATTATAAAGAAGTTTGGAAAAATACTTGGAGGTGCACACGGATAATTATTACTTTTCGTTTTGAATGAATTCCTATTCTTTATCTGATTGTTTACTAAGAAAAATGTTGTACGGCAATAACATTTGTTACCTTCATTGAATTTTCAATTAAATGATTTTATTTCTTTTGTTAATGATATCGTAAAAAAGGTAAGTGAACGAGCCAATAATAAGTTCCTCTAATCGGATAATAAAAAAATATTAACTCATTTGTATGCTAAATGAAATTTAATCTTTTTTTATATAAATTATTGAAGATATGATAATAAAAAGTAGTTACAATAATCGTTTCAGTTTTTCATTTCTTTACTAATAAACTGCATGTACGTATCAAGTTATGTCAGCTATCATCAACTCAGCTATCATTCACTTCAGCTACAATGCTTATCATTATTTAATAAATGTTTCTGAAACTGATTTCATTTCGTAAATGAATTTTGAATTATTGCAACAGACAAATGTATCAATGACGGAATAAATCTCATGGCAACTTCATGTGTGGAATATAGAACTTTTTTTTTTTTTAATCTTTCCTTTAAGCTGAGGAAGCCAGAATCTGTATCACTGAAGTTAGAGGATTTATTATACATCATAAAGGGTATATACCAAGAAGGAAGGTATTAAGAAGGAACAAATTATTTGTTCATTATTTGACAGTCACAATTATCTGTTAGATCCAAGCGATTCTAACAGATGGCGGTATCTGTTGACTGGATTGAGTAAGTATTCTAACAGATGGTTAAAAGTACCAACGTTTCACATAAGCTACAATTTAATGGCATAACCACCACGTGTTGCTGAGGCTAAAGTATAAGTTAAATTTATTTCGTAGTAAACGCAATACAATGAAATTCAATTGCTCTTACTTTTTCAATTTTTGGTATTAGCATAGCCGGGAACGGTAAAATAGAACTGCAACCAAATACGCAATGCAATAAACTGCCAGACAATTTCTGCACTGTTCATCAGGGGAAAAATGAATTGATTCAGAGTATTTTTCCGGATATACAGAGTAATTACTTGAATCATAACTGGCTCAGTGATGGGGCTATTTTGGCTGCCAAAAATGTTGATGTTGACGAAATTAACTTCCAAATACAACAGTTGTTACCAGGCGATCTGATGTCTTTTAAATCAATCGATACTGTTGTTGATGAAAATGATAGTGTAAATTTTCCAATTGAATTTTTAAATTCACTAGATATACCACCACATAACCTTCGATTAAAGATTGGTTCTCCTATTATTCTCCTGCGTAATTTCAATCCACCTCTATTATGCAACGGTACGCGTTTGGTCATCAAAAAGATCACCGGAAATATACTTGAAGCTACCATTTTAACTGGAAAGTTTAAAGGAGAAGTGGTCCTGTTGCCACGTGTTCCGATGATACCATCAGAATCTACGATACCCTTCAAAAGGTTACAGTTTCCAATTCGTTTAACTTTTGCCATGTCTATAAATAAATCTCAAGGCCAAACAATGTCCATTTGTGGTTTAGATTTGGAAAATCCATGTTTTTCTCATGGGCAACTAACTATATGTTGCATGTTCACGTGTAGGAAAACCATCAAATCTATTTGTGTTAGCTAAAGACAGGTTAACCAAAAATATTGTGCACCGATTAGTGCTAAATTAAATTGAAATTAAAAGTATTTATAATTCAAAATAATAAACATTATTGTCAAAGATTTAAAACTATCTGCCCTACTTACCTCATTTATAAGTTTAAGTGTTACGTGTTTTTTACTAACAACTTTGTAATGTACGCATTTGTTACAAACTTGAATACAAAAAATAAATAAATTTAAATTTATTTTTTTTTAATTGATTTTTGCTCAATATCAACGGTAGCAGAAAATCAATCATGGTGGTCCCCATGTTTTTTTACAAATGGCATCTGTGTAAAAAAGCATGGTGGTCCCCATGATTGGTATTCTCCTACCGTTCCCATTGAATAGTTTACTACTATGTAATATAACAAAAACCTTAGCCACAGCAACGAGTGGCCGGGTCTGCTAGTATATATATATATATATATCAGTAAATATTTATATTGCAATCATAAACATTAATAGGTCAAAGAAAACTCCAAAGGCACTGAGCGAGCTGAATATAACTATCAAATTAATAAAAGGTATTTTAAGTTACAGAAATCCTTTTCTTGCATTTGTTCTTCTAAAAAATATGTTTCAAATTTTATTTCATAGATACATGTTAAGAATTACATTTTCCTAGATTTAGTTTTTTTGTGAGAGTTAACCTATTAATTTCAGCTTTTGCTAACATGATAGCAAAACATTGAAAGATCATTTTTTATTTCATACACGCATAATGCAATTTTGCACGTTTATATGGCTTGTATGTGTGTGTATGTATGTACACAAACATATTGTTGAAATGCATGTTTAAATTATTTAAAAACTGACTGAAGATTGAAAACAATTATTTTATGTTGTAGTAATATTCAAAGGTTATTGCCAAAAAAAAAAAGACAACAACAAAAAAAATATCTAGAAATAAGATTAAGAAAGTGAATAAGGCTTTTAAGTTGGCTGTTAATTAATAAGTTTATAAATAACAAAGAAAAATGTAACAATTTTAATAGAAAAATGATTACATTTTCAATTTCTATAAGAGGATTATTTCAGATGCAAATGAAAAAAACTTTAATTGAATTTTCATTAATTACTCAAAAAAATTTACAGTACATTTCAGCTTACATTAAATAAAGCTTCCCATATTTAAAAAGGCTCTTGAACATCAATGAAAATTAGTTCTCCATTCCAATTTCAATGCAGAATTGATTACTTCAGCTGAATCTAAAATATTCAAAAGGAACTTTCCTAAAAGTTAAAAGCTTAAGAGAAAGCCAGAAAATATCTAGACAATCACTTAAACCCAGCCATTCGGAATGTTATTCCTTTATTAGAAAACAAAATAAATAAAATGGGATTTTTAATAATACAAGCAACAACATGAATACTTAAAAAAATTTTCAACCCTTCAAAGCACACACTTCAATATCTAGAATTCACATCATAATCTTTTAATTTATATTACAGATTTAAATTCCATATACTTACTAGGAAGTCGGGTTCTCCATTCTTACATCAATGCAACATTGATAATTCGCATTTGATAGTTACTGAAACTGAAATAAACAAGGAATGTTCCTAAAAGTTAAGAGCTTAAGTGAAAGACTGAAAATGTCTAGACAATCACCTAAACCCAACCATTGGGAATTTTATTAATTTAAAGTTTAAAATATTAATGGTGTACAGTCCAATTCCCATTTTTTAAAAATTACTTAAAGAAATGTAGTGAGCATAAAATGCTGAAAATGTGTATTCAAAACAAAACTAGCATTTTAAAAATTTAAGCCTGCAGTTATTTGTACAAACATTAATGCTCTAAAAGCAACTATATCGAAATTTTCAGTCAATGATAAATTGTTTAATTTTTGATACACATAGTAACTAATATAAACACCACAATTAAAATCATCTATTTGTTTTAGATGAGGTGGAAAAACAATTTGCCAGTGGCTATTTGAATTGAGCGAGTTATTTAATACTGTACACCAACGGTTTATTAATGTTGAAGTATCCTTATCTGGCTTATAACAGAGTGGGTCAAAATATTCAAATATTTTATTTTTCAAATCAGCTACAATTAAAGTCCAATGGGAATTTAAATTTACAGGAATTATAAGAAAATCAAAATTTGCTATTTCTCGAATCCAAGGAAATTGACGAATGCTTTTTTGATTAAAAATTAAAAGAGAGTGTAAAGATTCTACAGCTTTGAAATTTGCGAATCTTCTAGTTAATACAAAATTAAATGCATCAATGACTGAATCGTATAGCCAACCTTTTTTAAAATTTTGAGATATTGATTTAAGATATTTTTCTTCTTTGACAGTAACAAATGGATCTAAGGATTTTAACATATAAAATGAAAGATCAATATTATTAATAGTTAATATTGTAGCAGTAGGATTTGTGACATTAAACTTATTAAATCTATGAAACATCAATATTAACACATTCAGAATTTTTAACATTAAAGGATTTTAAATCTGCCTCTTGCTCAAAAAGATGATTAGGTTCGTTAAGAAGTTTTTCATTTAATTTTTGCTTCTTATTGCAATTTTCACGGGCCGAACAGTTCCTTTTTTTTCTGAGAAGTTTAAAAAAACTTAATTTGTGGATTAATGTTTTGATTAGGTGCAACATATAATTTAGGTGTAACAGAAGCCAGATAATTTTTAAGATTCAAAACCCCACACATATCAGCTACTAAATTATTTAAACAACTAACAACATTATTTAACATGATTTTTTTTTAATCTGTGGAATTTCTATTAATTCTAATATTTCCGAACATAACTTTTTGCACTCTGCCTCCTTCGAACTGCACTTCTCATTAGTAGATAATATGTTGAGATTTAATTTTTCACTCAATATATCAGAATTAACTGTAATACTATTTTCTTCATCAAATTTATGAAAATCCTCAGTTGTGTACATATTAAGTTTGGAAGACATTAAATGAATTTTATGTATGTGCTTGCACGAATTGCTGCAGTCTTCACAAGAGCAATGATACAAATGACTGCAGAATTAATATTGGAACATTTAAAGCTGCAATGATCAAATAAAACACAAGCATCTGCAATTTTTCTTACTACATATATCTTTCCTTTCGCAGATTGAGATTTAACCTCCCAATGATTGTCATATTCAATGACATCTGTATTCTGCATCTTTACAGCTCTGTCATGTTTATCTTTAACAGTTTTAGTGAACTTGGAATGAGTAGGAATATTATTAATAACATTACAAGAATATTTTAAAAATCGATCCCTTTCCATTTTCAAAAGAGTTGAAACAAGATCATCTATTCACCTATTATACTTAAGCTCAAGATATATATATTTTTAACTGATTGTGAAAAGATTCGCAATAGTTGTTAGTATTGGTATTACCATGTGGAAATCGTCTAAAACAGGTTGCCCATAATTCTTTTCTCAAAGAATAATTTCTGACAAAATAATCAATAAAATTTTGGCATTCATTTGAATTGCAGTCGATAAACATTAAAAGTTTATTTTCAAAATTTATTTCAGACACTTCCTTCATTATTTTTAATAACTCGTGTAACATTTTTTGACGGCGAAACTTATCACATACTTTTGAAGATAACTGCCTTTTCCAAGGGCGAAAACCGTGCCATTGGCATAGTAGATGCTTTATATTTGGACCAAATACAGAATTAAATGCTTTTAAGGAATAACCATCATCACCGGTCATTACAGTATTTACATTCAGGTCAGGAATCCAACAATGTAAACTTGAAAATAAAGCAATTAAGGTATGGTAATCTAAATCATTAGTGATAAAATGTGCAACTGGAGAACCTTGAACATAGTTATCCTGAACATGAAGATAAAAGTTATAAAAGTTTCTGCCATGAGTTGCATCAATACAAAGAATTTTATCTGAATGCTTTAATAACATATCCTTTTGTGCTTTAGTCTGTAAACCTAATGCAAAAGAACTTTCATAGTTTGGCAAATTATCTAAATGTGCAGAGCCCCAAATTGTTTTCGACTTCTGTAATTTTAAAATTAAAATAGGATTGTATGGCTCTTTCCTTAATTTCTCTACTATACAAGAAACAGACATGGCATCATTGGCTGGCTGAATTGAATTGCGTAAGCGCCTTAAATAATTCTGTCTTGTTTAACGAGGTATGAAGGCTTCTTTTGTAGGAAAAAAATTTCTATTATCTCGACATCCTACACCACCACGTAATAAACTTACATTTTTTGAAACGGGAAAGGAAAGTAATAAGTAAGATTTAATTAAATCGCGTGAACGTTCTTTAAGGGGGTGATATTTAGTGTTTTCGTAACTGACTTGATGGTTATGAATGGAATAATATGTAGCCAATATCATATTTTTTTGCTCACATACGCAGATCTTAACAGGACAACTTATATTGAAAGGAATTACCCCCTTTTTATTTTTACGTTTACCGTTTCGCTCTGCCCTTGAATTAATCCTTGATTGATATGACGGATGAAAAAATTGACAAGAATAATAATAGAATGTTTACTCATCGCATATTTTTTTACCAGTTGATTTTTTAAAAATAAGTATGAGTACCAATAGTTTCAGATTCTAACCAAATTTTAAAACTTGGCATAGAATTGAAAGAATAAGTTTTGATGTTTTTAATGTCATGCACAACATTAAGATGCTTATTTAAATTCCATACACTAACATAAGCTTTATCACATTCTGTACAAAAATACGATTCATGCGTCTTGTCACCAGTACATTTTTTTGTGTGTGTTCATTAAAATATTCATTACCACTATAAAATCTACCACACTCTAGACACAACTGGGGAGAATTTTCACATTTATCTATCAAATGCTGATTATCTAAAGTTGTTTCGACTGGCACTAAACATAATTTGGGCTTTTTTACAATTTCTGCTTGAGAACTAACACTAGCCTCCAATAAATTCTTACAATTGCTTTTTGGTCAAACATCACAAACCTTTGGTTTATAGCGTTTTAAATGATTTGCAAAAGAGGATCTTGAGGAATAAAATTTTAAGCATACCTCACATTTTTTAGGATAAGTACTCTTAACGCGTTCTACACATTTATATTTTCTTAAATGCTTTGAAAATGATGACTTGGACAAATAAGTTTTCTCACAATAATCACAAGTCTTAGAATATGACAAATGGGGTCAATTAATATGACTTAATTGTCACATGTCATGTACTTCTTGCGCATGGCATTTAAGTTTCATCCGCACCGCTTTCGTCGATCAGTCTGCCATTTAACGTTCTCCGCCAAGTATGAAGCGGATTTTTTTTTTTTTTACATTTGAAGTTATAATTTTTGAGTCATTGACTTTCCTCTTATTATGTGTTAACAGAGGAAATATTGGTGTGCTGATGCATGCATGCTTTAATGCGAAATACAAGAGTGACTGTCATGATAAAATGTTTTCTTATTTTCCTTTTAACAATCCTGACTTGGGTTGATAGCTTTGGTATAGATTTTTTCAAGCCTTCGAAGTCGGTGATATGCTCCGATCATTTTGAAGAATTCATTCAGTGTGTGTCCATTTATTAAATATAGCTGTTTCAGTAATTTGTTAGAAAAACTCTTCGGAAAAAAAGAAATCGGTAAGCGATTTGCCGTCAAAAACAATCAAACAAAATCGTGAGTGCATTTCTAATTTACAATATTCACATTTGATGAAATTTCTGATAATTTTGAATATGCTTAGAAAGTTTTAAAATGTTTACATGAATATTACATTGCATTTTTTTACAAAATCTTATCTAAATTTAATTAATGTAAGTAAACAAACTCCTGCTGCAAAAATAACAACTGCTATAATGCTAAACTTAGGTGGAAGTGAATATTCCAATTTTCTAATTACATTTGCAGATTTGTGATGGATTCTAAGTGAATTTATATCAAACAACTTTTCTATTGTTAAAAGTGAAATATCAATAGTTTATTGTATTTAAACTGAAATTGACTGTTATCATAATATCCTGTTATAACACTGTGCACCTCAATGATTTCTGTTTAAAGGTCTTTTCATTAAAAATCAATTTCCATATCAACATTTATTATATAATTTTTATTCCCAACTTCATTGCTACATGCATGTTTCACTTTTTTTCTATTTCTTTAACATATCAATTTTGAATTATAAAATTCTGTGAAAGCATGAAAGTGTTTCTTTCAACTCCTCTTTATAGCTTATTTAATTTCTCTTTCTCTCTCTGTATATATATATATATATACATCATGACCTTATTCTTGTTTATTAAATTTACTGTATTGTATGTTTTTGTTTTATTTTATGGTATTCATTCAATGTAATTTCTATCAATGTAACTTTACCATTAAAAAAATTTCATAAATGTTCTGCTTTAAAAGTATACTGTTCAACATTATGTTTTTATTAGTGATAAAAAAAACTGCTCTTTAGTATCTAGGATGTTTCTGTTGAATAAAAATGATTTCATCATTTACATTGACATTCTTGTCATATTGTGTTTATACTATTTCTAAGTGTCTAGAAAAATAAATGTTGATGAATAGTAAATAGTTTTTTTTATTTTTTGAATTAGTGAGTACATTAAAACATACATTTGATCATATTTTTTAAAATAATTATCACATACATTTTATCTCTCTCTCTCTCTATATATATATATATATATTTGTAATGTGTTAATAAAAATTATGAAAGCATGATTTTGTTTGTTTTCCTTTAATGATTTCTACAAATTAAAATGAAATTATTTATTCATAAGTTGCATAGATTTAAAAAAAGGTATCCAAACCTTTTATATTTCATAATTTGAAATTGTAAACATAATTTATTCAATATATACTAATTTGAGTTTCATGTTCTTTCCTCTGAGCAAACTGAAAACACCAAAGTCTCAATATTTATAAAAGTAATTACATAAGAAAAAAAATAATAATTTTATTAGTAAGGTTTAAAATATTAACTTATCTAAGAGTAATAATTATTTTAAAAAAAACTAACTGGGAGAACTATATTCATAAGATTCAACATTCAATAATATTTGAATAATATGTAAAAAAGAACATATGTAATTTTTCAAAAACAATGCCATAGTCATTTGTCAAAATGTATCATTTGGATAAAAAAAGGGGAGAGGAAAGGAAAGATTAAAGCGGCACCAAACGAATTAAAAAGCGAAGTTAATTAATTATGCAAAAACAATAATGCCATTGAAAATGCTAATTAAAATTTTAATATAAGAAATAAAATTGTATAACTAAGAAAATTTGAAGAAAATAATTCAAAATAATATCTTTAAAAAAAATCAGAAGTTTTTAATAATTGATCGACTAGCGTAATATTTACTAAACAATGGTTTGGTCAACGTTATCTGCAGACATCACGATATGCGCAGAACGGTTGAAAATTGAACAGAAGCGGTTTGTTTGGTACGTGACCGTGAATTGACCCCATTCTGGGTACCTCCTCCAGTAATATTTTTTTTTTTAAATTTAGAGCTAAAACTATATCTGTCCTATTTTCTTCTTTACAATCATCTAGTAACACTGCAAATTTACTTATATTGTAGGAATACTGCAAATAACATTTTCATAGATATTTTTATCACATTTTGAAAAAATATTTTTATTTATCTTACTAATTCATGCCTTTCCAAGTTTGTTAGAAGCACATGCTGGCCGACACTGGGCTGGGGAAATGCGAGGAGCTTCTAGTTCAGAGTGGACTGGGGATGTGCGAGCAGGTTCTGGTTCAGAGTGGGTTGGTAGAGTGCATGCAACAACTGACTGACTGCAAGTTGGAAGAGAGGAAACAGCAGCAGGTAGAAATTGTAGAACAAGAGGTACATAAAAGTGAGGATAGGACACAGCAACAGAATGGAATGGCAAGAAGAACTGAACCATAGACATATAGGGAACAATAGGTACAAGAAATTGAACATAACCAGTAGGAGGCACAGGCGGAGAGGTTGGAAGAGTAGGAGGCACAGGCAGAGAGACTGGAAGAGAGCGAGGCACAGGCAGAGAGGCTGGAAGAGAGTGAGGCACAGGTGGAGAGGCTGAAAGAGAGTGAGGCACAGGCGGAGAAGCTGGAAGAGAGCGAGGCACAGGCAGAGAGGCTGGAAGAGAGTGAGGCACAGGCGG
Source organism: Argiope bruennichi (assembly GCF_947563725.1). Lineage (NCBI taxonomy): Eukaryota > Metazoa > Arthropoda > Arachnida > Araneae > Araneidae > Argiope > Argiope bruennichi. The sequence continues at coordinate 137,680,536 of NC_079156.1, read as the reverse complement.
AGAGGGTGGAGGAGAGTGAGGCACAGGCGGAGAGGGTGGAGGAGAGTGAGGCACAGGCGGAGATAGTGGAAGAGAGCTAGGCACAGACGGAGAGGGTGGAAGAGAGCAAGAAGCGGTTGAGACTGGACAAGCTGAAATAGATGGCAGTGCTAAAGGCCAAGAAGCAGGATGTTTAGACCAAGATGGTAAAAATGAAGATTCCCTTGAGGAAGACAATGCAGGAAACTCAATAGAATCCAAAATGAATTTAGGAGCAATTGATTGACATTTTTGATTCTGTAAAAATTATATAAGAAAAATGAATAACAGATCTTTTAAAACAGTCTGTACATTAAAAAATCAATAAAAATGATATATAATCAGATAACAGATGCATTTATATATATATATATATATATATATATATATATATATATATATATATATATATATATATATATATATATATATATATATATATATATATATATATATATATATATATATATATATATATATATATATATATATATATATATACCTTTTGAGAAGCTGATGGAAAAGAAGAAACATATGAAGGAACTGGGTCAACAGAAGTTGGTACCTCGCTACAAGGCAAAGCAGAACCAGAATGTTGTGGCCATGATGACAAAAATGAAGGCTGATCACAGGAAGGCAATGGAGAAAACTCCAAAGAATCCACAATATATCCTGGGGTGATCAACTGGTAATTTTTCCTCTACAAAATTTAAACAAAAACCAAAATAAATACAAATATTTTTCCAACTTTCATCAGTACTTAAAAAATATATATTATTATAAACTGCATATAAACAAGAATATTCATACATACCTTTCGAGATGCATTTTATGAAGAAATTCATTTCTTTAAAAACCTACAGAAATATTTGGCCAAGAGAAGATCACCACTTTTATTTGGATGTAAACTATCCTTTCCCAGGAAATCCTTTCCCAGGCTTGTTAGAACTGCAAAAGATAAAAGCATCTTCATTATGGCACAACTTTTCTAATGCTTTATTTACAGCTTCAATCTTATGGTTTAAGATTTTTATATGTTTATCAGTTTTCCAGTAATCGTTTTCAAAGTAATTAAAATCTCTAGGAATGATACTGGAGAAAATAATTCTTGCCTTTGGATTGATTCGTAAAATCTCATTAGCCAGTGACCTATACTTTTGAAGCTTTATTTCTACACTATCAACTGATATGTTATTGGTGCCAACATGCACTAAAATCCAATCATAGTTTTTCTTTATTTTAGAAATTCTACTGGTTAACCTCTGAATGGTTGTTCCTCGGTAAAAAATAACATCTAAATCCTCAGATAAATGCGCTTTCAAGTGTTTAATCATCGAATCTCCAATCAAAAGAATATTCATTGTGACACAGTTAAATATTCTAAACTGATTTCCTTATAACAAACGATTAATAACAATAAATATCTGAATAATATGCACACAGATAAGCTAATCCAAGATCAAACAGAGCAAAGTCAATACAATACTGAGATATTTCCAAATTCTACTATCTACTACATGAATGATATACATTCTACTATAAGACAATAAATAACTAATTACTAAAAAACATTTCTATACAATGTAATAAAGAAATTTATTTCTGAATTATTTTTTATACAATTGAAATTAAAATTTACTGCAAATAAATAAAATGACAAAAGCACTAGTAAAATTCCTCTCATTATTTAACCCTATAATTAAACAGAAACATATGGCAAACAATCAATGAGAAATAAATATTTAAGACTTCGCAATTAAATTTAGATACACTTATTACATGAAATAACAAATAACATTAATCAAACTCCTCGTTTACTCTTAACCCTAATTAGTACTATCTTAAAAACAACAGTTTTAAGTAAACGAAAAAAATTATAACAAATTTTCTTAAAGAGATTAAATAAGAATAAGGCCTGTAAGAGTTTTCTTCAAAGTGAATCACTCGCTGACAATCGTTAATCCTCCCTTACTCTTGAAACAAAGAATGAATAATGAATACTAATGAAATGGCCTGCTCAGTAACAGAATGATTAACACGTTATGATGACGATAACAAAATGCGAGTTCGTTTTATAACCTCGGCAACTCCGTCACTTTTGGCAGCATGCCAAATTTCGACTTGCTACCGGGAGTAAATTCCGCGTGTGACAAGGAAGTCGGAGAAAGTCAATAACCGAGTCCACTATATTATCTTGTACAACTTAAGAAACCTGCAGTATAAAGTCTTTTAGAGAGTCACTGGAAGCATGTTTTAAAAAGGGGAGCTCAGTTACGTCATTTTCAGACCATAAGATCATGTCCATGTAATCCTTTGCATCGAAGTTGATCTGGTAGTTCTATCTCTTTTTGTCTATTTGATGGATCTGGTTGGTCCATCTCTTCTTGTGTGTGCTCTCTTAAAGAACACTGTTGTTCTTCAGCTCTGTCAATAACCATTTCTGGCACACTAGTATTTTTTGCCCGTTCTTGATTCCACTTAACTATTATTTGTAGTTGTTTATTTTTTCTTCCTTTTCTCTTCCGCAAAGCGCTAGTGGTAGCTACATCAATGTTACTTATAACGATTTTCTTGTTACGGTGTTGATCGTTTAGAAACTCTTGTTCCATAACTGGTACTTTGTCTTCTTTTATGCAAGAGCAAGTATTAAAATTTACATTTACATACAGCATTATCAAATAAACATTTAGCTTCTTCTCTAAATTTTCTGAGGTTGGAATCAAACTTATTTGAGCTTTTTCTACTTTTACACTTTAATAAATTCCTGTATTTAGCATGATAAGCTTTTAACATTTGTAAAAGCGTTTTGCTAGAAATAACGGGAATAGAAGTTCTTGACCATATTTGTTCTGTTTTGCGAACTAAAGTGTCACATATTTCACTTACAGAAGGATCCTTCTCTGAAGCAATTTTGAGGTTATGTCTAATATAACAATAGCACTTCATAACAGATTCGTAAATAGGCAGTTCTTCAAGCAAACCACTAAATTCCCCAAAAATAGGGCATTCTGACATTTGTCTTGTCTTCACTAATTTAACTTGAGCCATTTTTACTAACTACAAAGTATACAAGCGCATAAATTCACAAATCAGGTACGTTAATCATTACACAACAGACGGAGCGAGGACTCAAACTCAACTGAACACGGCATCAGCTCTGATCTCAACACCAAACGCAGACATAACTCCGCCTTCCCTCAATAACATCTACTTCAGTGATGACTCAGCTTCCTAGATGCCATACCAATGCAAGAGTAAAATTGTTTTTATTTTTCTATTCGTATTCGTAAAAATCTTTAAAAAGTAGCAAAAAGTGTGTTTTTATGAAAGTTTAACGTCCTTGGGGCACCACAAGATGTACCCTAATATTTTTTTATTTATATTATATATACCAAAAAGCATCTTTTCCACGCTATTACCAATTAAAAAATCAAAAGTTGGTTATTTTGTAAAAAGAAAACTTTCAAATGTAGCAAAAATTTCAATTTTTTGAAACTTTAACGCTTTTGCGGCACCTTAAGACGTACTCTAATATTGCTCATATTTATAATTTATTTTATCTACACCAAAAGGTAACTTTTCCGCGCTATTCCAAATTAAAAATCAAAAGTTCATTTGATCGTTCCACCCTATTGGGCATTTAAAGGACCTTGAATGATTGTGCTCTGAGTTTACATTTATATTGTTACAAACCTGTAATTTTGCTTCCCATCACGAATAGTGTCATCATAAGAAATACCATTTTACAGTCATCCGTATTGGATGCTGCCGGATGTCGAGCCAGTGATCCCAGAGCTTGGCGACAAAATGGATAATGCTCAAAACTTCGAGAATTTTGTCGATCCGCCCATTAGGAACCGATATACGCCTGATTGGTCTAGAAGATTCTAGCCCCGCCTCCCGGAACTATAAAAGACCGGCACTCTCAAGCTGCGGTGTCATGTGTCGTCGTCGTGAATTGAAGCATAGTAACGAGTCTAGGAGAGAATAGTGAAGCAACGGTGAATTACTAGCGTTGTGTGGAGTGAGTACTGAACTTCTGTGTGCCGAATCCTGTTGTCTACTGTGGAGGCAGCGTCTTATATTGTGTGTAGTAGCCAGTTGTGAGAAGTAGTGAGTTGGCAGCTAAAGCGAGAGAAGACAGCAAGAAATTGAGCCGTTGGAGAGACCGTAGAGCGAAGCTCCGAGGAACGCCCTCCTGCTAGATTCTGTCTGGCCGCTTCGTGTTCTGTAGACGATTACTACTGTGGACTACTGTCGTCTGTAGTGTGCTGTTCTGCGTTCGTCTCTACTGTAAATATTTGTCGCCTGTGTATTCGTTGTCTTTGTGTACTTGTGTCTTCGTGTAAATAAACGTTGTCGTTATTTTCTACTGAGGCCTACTGATTGTGTACCATATACCCACTATCTAAACGAACCCGACAGAAGAAGAAGATTCGGGGACATAAGAATTTATAACTTAATTTACATGTCTTTTGTGGTACAAATCGGCAGGTCTGTGCCACTTGCATTTTCCCAAGATCCGAAAAAGATAAAAGAATTGCTTGTAATTTAGTTTGCAGCAAGATCTAGAATAGCTCCTATTATAGATATTTAAATTTCAAGATTTGCGTTGTTATTTTGTATTGGACTGGGATTAACGAAAACCATTTTTTTTTTTTTTTTGTAAAGATTTCGAAGATCTTTATAAAATTAATTCTTCTTACTGGCAGGATTCCATGAATTGTTTGTATTGGATAAAAGCGGATGAGCAATGGACAATGTTCGTGATGAATCAAATGAAAGAAATAAGAGCTAACAGTGAACCAGATCAGTGGAATTATATATCTGGTTAATCTACTTTTTATCTATCTACTTCGCTAATCTATCAGAGGTATTATCCCACTAATCTTCCTTCTAAAGGTTGTTCAATCAAAACTTTGATTGCTTGAATATGGTAGGAGGGTCCGACCCGATTAAAAGATGAAGAAAAAATGTGACCTGCATCTAATTTATCACCAGATAAAAATATTGTTAATGCAGACAAGAAAAAGTAAATTGTCAGATCGTTAAATGTATCAAAGTATATTTACGAATTCTTTACTAAATTTTCTTCATTTGAGAAGTTGATAAGAGTGGCTGCAGGGGTAAAATTATGGACATTTGCCGTTTAACAGGCATGCTGACGACTAACGAACTAAAAGAGGAAGAAATGAAAATTATGTATGTTGCCCAAAAATCTTCCTTTACTTCAATTAACGAAGAACACTTCAATATGTTGTAGATAGAAACGGATTTTTCAGAATGAAGATCAGATTGGCATTGTGAGAAGACACTGAAGATTTCAAGTTTCCAATAATCCTTTCTTCTGATCATCCTGTGGTTACTAGTCTGATTGTGTACAAATACAAGGAACTTCTGTATTCTGGTATTGCATTCTGCATTCTTCTTTGATTGCGTGGAAGAATATTGGATATTAAGAGGCAGAAGAACTATTCGAAAAGTGATAGATCAGTGTGTTACATTCAAAAGATTCAGCACAAACAGAGTCGGTGGTAGCATAGAGGCAAGGGGGGCAATTGCCCCCGTCGGCGAAAGATTGAGAGTTCCATCGTCAACAGTCTCCTCCACTTCAGGATGGTTGTAGAGAGCTGTTCATAATCAAACATGATTATTTAAAAACTAACTTAAAGTTAATATATTTAAACTGTCGAAATATCCAAATAACGGTTAAAATGGTTTGTCTGTATTTGGCAAAATAATCGATGGGGTACAAGTCAAACAGACGCATTTTGCAAACAATTATTGATAAGCCGACTAAGAACTGAATGCAATGGATGTCGAAGATGTTCAGTTCGTAGATTTTCAGGCATCTGATTCAAATGTCGTTCATTCAGTTTATAATTTGCACTACTTCAGTTAATTCATTAACATTGGAAAAAGTAAAAATTTGAATTTGCGAATGACGCTTTTTTTTTCTTTCGTTTCTTATTCCTTCAATCTTTGGTTTTCGACCGTGTGTTTTTTTAGTGTTATTAATAGTTTCTCTCTTTAATTTGTGTTGCTAAAAGGTAAGGTTGTCTGCCATTATATTTTTGTAGATTTAAGAGGATAATATACTTTGAAAAATGATTCGGAATTCTTTTTCTTTCCAGTTGATGATGCTGCAGTCATGGACAAAGTCAAACTATTGAATATGGATACAGTGTGAAATAATAATTACTGTAGAAATAATAAAACCACAAACGAACATGTTATGCGCTTCGGATCGAATCAATACTAAAAAAATCAATGTTATCCTGTCGAATACAGACAAATTGCAGTCATACTAAACCCGATAATAAAATTAATAAATCATTTTTCATTATATATATATATATATATATATATATATATATATATATATATATATAAGCAATTCAAAAATTCAAAGTAAACTTTTTGCAAAAATTTTTTTCATCACATTATTATGAACTGGAACCTATTCCGATGAACTACAATAGTGAGAACCAATTTTGAAATTGCAGTATCAAAATCTGTGAACTCAAAAGAGCTATACAAAAAACGAGAAACTCCACATCAGGTGCAGATAACATCCCTGCAGCTTGGTTAAAAAAAAAACTTGATAATACAGCCCTTTGCAAAATCCTAGATATTTTTCAACAGCAAATAAATTTCTCTTTACTTCCAAACGATCGGAAACATGCCATCATAGTTTCAATCCCAAAACCAGATAAAGATAAAACAAAAATAACCTCATATGGACCAAAAGCTCTAACTTCAATTTTTTTGTAAGATTTTCTAACGCATCTTAGCCTATCGTATTACTCAATAAAACCAGCACTTGTTTTATTCCTTTCAGAGACAGCCAAACAGCAACATATAAAATACATTCAGCAATATCTGAAGCACATACGTATAAGGAAAAAAGGTTTTTGTTGGTGTTAGTCTCGATCTCAAAAGTGCCCATGATTCAGTTTCTATAGATGACCTCATTTATAAATGTCTCCAACTTGGCATTACAGGCAAGATCGCTAAATCTATGCACAATTTTCAGCAAGAAAGAACGTTTCAGATTAGACGGAGGGATACCACTTCTGATACAAATCTCCTTCATAAAGGCCTTCCACAGGGAAGTGTTCTCTCTCCGATTCTTTTTGTCATTTTCATGAATGATCTCTTTGAAACATTAGACACAAATGTCGAGTGTTCCATCTTTGCTGATGATATTTTTGTTTATTCTTCTCATCCTTCAATGGATTATAGTAAAACTAAATTACAAAATGCATTGGAAAATATTTATAAATGGTGCTCTTATTAAAAAATTTCCATTAGCGCCGAAAAAAATGCTATAATTGATCCCTCTAGAAAACGCTCAATTTTTCTTCCGTGTATAACATATGGCGGATTTCCATTTACATGGAATGAATCGAACAAATATCTTGGAATTCCGTTTGCTAAAACTAATCAAAATGGCAAGATTTTAAAAAGTCTTAGAAATAAGACACTTAAAAAAATACAAGGTCTCAGAATTTTAGGATCCATGAGACACGGCCAATGAACAAAAAATTTTATCACAATCGTTAATAACAGCGTACTTTGTTTATTCTTTTACAGTAATCTTATCATTAATAAATTCCCTGAAACATATCTCAAATCCTGTAATACAATCCAAACAATGGTACTGAGAATAGCACTTGGCGTCCCCACTTGAACCACCAATACCATTTTATTAAAACTTTCAGGACAAGAAATTATTTCAGAAAAAATTAAACGCCTTGCAATCCAATTTTTCATCAAACAAATGGCTAATTTTCCTTTCTCACCTTTAACCACAATTCTGTGAAATAAATGTCCTATTGACTGAAAAGTATGAAGAAATGCTCAAAGCTTCGTTTCAAAATCTTAATTGTTCTCCGAAGCATTTAATAAAAATACTAATTTTTCCCCATTCTAGTCCCTATCTTTGCAAAATCTTTTTGAACGATTTCTGTTTCCAAAACAAAGAATTCCCAGCTTCTGTCATCGCAGCAAACTTCACTGAATGAATCCAGAACACATTTCCGAATCATTTCATCATAGTCACTGATGGTTCAAAATCACAGTTCTTCACCTCAAGTGCTGGTATTTCTTGTTTTCAGAAATTTGCTTATCGCATTCATGCCATAAACTCTATTTTTACAGCTGAAGTTTTAGCACTCTGCCAAACTCTGGGTGAATTGACAGTCCCAAATAAAGATATTCTATTTCTTTCGGACAGCTATTCTGCTTTCATTGCACTTAAAAGCATCAATTTCTATTCGCCTCAAATTAATCAACGATTAGCCAAAAAAATTTACACAAGGAAAAAGCTAAACCAAAAAAATCTTTCTTATATGGGTACCTGACCACTCTGGTATCACACGGAACGAGAAAGCAGACGCTTTTACAAAAGCAGTCAAGGAATGTATGCCATTCATAGAGTGGATCTCCCCGGAGGATACGATTTTCAATCTGAGAAAGAACTCTACCGAAATCGCCTTAAATAATTATCACAGGTGCAAATATCTAGCTTTGATCGGGATTTCCCAGACATCAGCACAATCACTAATTGGACTAGAAGTAGGATTCAAGATACACTTATTTCACGGGTGATTTGTAAAATAGTCATTACTCCAAGTCTTCTTCACTGGTTCAATCTCTCAGACAACCCCTTGTGTATCAAATGTAACGAAGACAATGGCATTTCTTACATCTTGTTAAAATGCTCAAAATATAAAGTCTACAGAGAAGCGCCATGGGAAAAACTCAACTTCGAACAGACGAACATTTCTTTTGTCTCACGCTCTCGCAAGCAAACATCATCTAAGCATCTTTATTCAAGCCCTCAAGTATTTTGATATCCATTAACTATAACTTTTTCGCTCCTAGGTGATAACAGCCTTTGTCGCTATATTCCTCATTGTTTTTATTCAAGTCAATTTGTACTACTTTTGGCAATATAATCGACAAGGTAACAGGCGCATTTCGCAGACAATTTTTAGTCGGCCGACTATGAACTCATTGCGGTGAGTGTCTATGAACTCAGGATGTTAAGTCTGCAGATTTTCAAACATTTATTAGAAATTTAGTTCAACAAACTTACAATTTGCATTATTGGATATATATCCGACCAAATGAATAAGATATCGCATTTTGCCGACACTTTTTGGACGGCCGATTATGAACTGAATGCGATGGATGTCGAACACTAGATTCGCAGACTTTCAGACATCTGATTCAAATGTCGTTCATCAAACTTTTGATTTGCACTACTTTGGCAATACAACCGACCAGGCGGCATGTGAATAAGATATCTGTTGCCAAAAAATTTTGTTCGGTCGACTGAGAATTCAATGCAATGGATATCGACGACGTTAAATCCGCAAATTTTTAGTTCATCTGATTTTAATGTCGTTCATTCAGCTTATTATTTGTACTATATTTAGCAGAATAATCAATAAACTAGCAAGTAAATAAATCATCGCATTTTTACTGACTAATTTTTGTATTTCGGCTAAGATGTTATCATAGGTTATGAAAAAAAAATGTTTTCATCGAGTGCTTCGATTACTTAAGGCCAGTAGAATTATAAGGCAAATTGAAGCTCTTATACTTTAACTGAATAGGGCGTTAGAGTTGTTTTCCTTAATTCATCATTCAAATTCTTCTAAAATTAATCTTCATCTGTTTCATCTTTTACTTCCTCGATAACGAATTGGTAAATTTATTTTATGTATTTCACTATGAGAATTGCCCGACTAAAATCGAATAAATGGTTAAACTAAATTTAATAAAGCACTCGTTTCTTTTGACACTCTTGTGCATTTGAGTGCTAAGAAAATTGCTTTAGCCAAATTATAAGGTAATAAATCCTTGGAATAAATAAATTATATAATTGTAAATTAAGTTAATAGTAAAATATCTGCTTTTTGTAATATAATTTATCAGGCTGCAATTATTACACTAAAGAAATATTATCGACTGCAAATGACGATGAAAAATAAATATACAGTCGCTCCAAGCCAAACTCGGACATCAAAGAAAAGATACTAATACAATCCAAATTTGTAAACTAAAAATGATAAGAAATTTAATTAAATGAATTTTCAATAGCATATTTATTGCAATTATAAAAGCAAATAACAAAAATTATAAATTAATTCATTTTAACCAGAAATTATGGCAAAAAGCAAAATAAAAGAAAAAATAATGCACAAGTCAAACTTGGACAGATAAGAAAATTTTTAAAGCTAGTAAATATTTCCAATGAATAATTGTTTTATATGTAAGTCCTTGTTTTTATAACCATTTTAAGACACTTAGGCATAAATTAATTTTTTCACAAAAATTAATTTCAATATTTTTTCATTCCTGCAAAAATACTTTTTTCAATTCATCTTTACAGGAAATGGTGTGTTTCCAGACTTTTTTGTTTCTGGTATTTCAATAAATTTTCGATAAAATTTATATCGGGGCTTTGGGGTGGAGTGTCCAAGACGAGAGAACAATTATATAGAAGCCAGGAACGCACTCGATAAGCATTATGTTTCGAAACATTATCCTGATAAAATCGCCAGTTGTTGGCAAGAGAAAGTTTCAGCACACATTATCGAAAATTTTTCTTTCAAATCTCGAGGTATGCATTCTGATCCCTTCTCCCTTCAATAAAATACAGGGTTCCTCATCTAGTAGTTGAATTCGAGCCCCTGACCAATACTGATCCACCACCATGCTTCACAGTTGCTTAAAAATTTTTTTGTGTGAAATTTCTCCTTCGATTTTCTCCAGACGCAAGGCTTGCCATAGGGTCCAAAAATGACGAATTTGCTCTCACCGGTAAATAAGACATTTTTCCAATAAGAAAAATCCTTGTTTTCATGTTCCTTGCGAATTTAAGTCCTTATTTTGCGAATTTAAATCTTAGTCTGATTTCGCTTTCTTATGAAAAGCTTTTATCTGATTTTCCCCCCATTGAGACTGCCTTATGGTGCACATTTTTATATTGTTCATGGGCTAAATTTTTTTCCTAATTCCTTTTTAGCAATAATAGATGGTGTTCCGACCTGTCACTGTGCTGCCCTCTTGCGGCAAAAGGGAAAAACACTTCAGTGTATCGTGTAGCGTGTAGCGTTAGCGAGTGTGTGTGCGGTAGCAAGGCTGCGCCTGCTATGCAATGATGACCAGAATAAAAGAAAAAAGAGTCCAAATTTATTCTTGTGTTGTGATTATTTAATAATGTGAGAGCTATCGACATAAATTTAGTGCATGTGTAATCATATGGTCCGTCTCGGAGGAGTGGAAATAGCGATCAGCAATGGATTACGTTTTTTTTTTTGTGTGTGAAAATATGAGAAGTGGATTAGCGTAGGCTTAGGAAACGAAACTTGTGCTTGAGTGGTGTTTTTTGTTTCTGTTCTCTGTGTTTTCGCGTATTCTCTCGTCCCAATTCTCAAGGATAATTATTGTGGGTAAGTGTTCAATTACTTAAATTTTCATTATGTCTTTGTCTAGTTTGAAGAAAGACGAATTAAAGAGTTTGTGTACGGAATTAAATATTAAATTTGCATCTTCCGCTAAAGTTGTAGATTTGATAAGTATAATTGAGAATAGTGACATTTATAAGCAAAGAATTGAGGTTGTGAAAAATTTAATTAAAGAGATTTCAGACGAAAGAAGTAAAAATTCGGATCAAGCCGAAAACGAAAGGCGTTCATTAGAACAAAAATTGGAGATTGAAAGGCTTTCGCTTTTGCGTGTAGAGAAAGAAATAGAGCTTTTAAAACTCAAATCCTCATCGTGTGAGCTTAGCGATAATGAACAGAGTTTTAGTTTAGAGAATTTAATTAAGAGTATCAAAGTTTTGACGATTCCTGTTCCCAAAAATGCTGAATGTTTTAATCTCTTTTTCAATTCGCTCGAAAAAGCTTTCAAAACAAAAGCAGTTAGTGATAAATTTAAAGCGGAAATTCTATTAAATCTATTAGGGGATAGAATTGGCAATTTAATGGTTTATATCAAAGAAGAAGAGTTGAGTGACTATGAAAAAATTAAATCTATTGTCTTAAAACAATTTCAACCAACTTATCAAGAATGTCTAAAACAATTTAAAAGTGCAGTAAAATTGCCAACAGAAAATTATGTGCAATTTGCTTCAAGAGTTAGATCTGTTTTTGAGTATTACATTCAACTTCGTAATGTGAATGATTTTTCTAAATTGTGTGAGTTAATGGTTTCTGATCAGATTTTTAGCACTCTTCCTCAAGATTTAAAAAGTCATATCAGTATTAAACAAGGAGAATCTGTTTTTAATGTGCAGGAATTAAGTAGAGAATGTGATTTATTTGTGGCTTCTAAAACCGGAACCAAAACTGAGTTTTCCCGCGCATTCGTTACGAATAGAAATGAGCAAAGGAATTTCGGTAAAGGAAATTTTGAGAATCGTAATAGAAATGTTTCTAAAGTGTTCTTATCGAATACTAATTCTAAATGCGTTATGTGCCAGAACAACCACTCAATATTTAAATGTCAGTAATTTCAAAAACTTTCTGTTAGTGATAGAGTTGCATTTGTGAAATCCCAAAACTTATGTTTTAAATGCCTCTCACCAATATGCAATGTGAAAAAGTGTTCTGCAAGAAATTGTTTTTGTAATAAACCTCATAATAGGTTACTTCATTATCCCAGAGAGTTTGATCATTTCAGTGGGAGTGGTAAAAACGAAACTAGTACCATAGTTAATAAAGGGGAAAGTTCAACTTTAAACCCGGAAGTTAATTCCTTTTATCCAACTTCTTGCGCAACTAATGAAAATGTGCAATCGACATTTTCAGCTACGAGTACGGTTGAAAATAAACAAATGAGAACTGTATTGTTAAGCACGGCTAAATTTTATATTCGAGATAAATTTGGGAATCTGCAATGTGTTAGAGGGTTGCTGGATGTAGGAAGTCAGTCCGATATTATTACTTCGGAGTGTGCAAACAGATTAGGGTTAAAACAAGAAAAAATAAATGTAACAATTTCATGTTTAAATAATTCCTCAATGACTGTTACCAAATTTATTAAAGCTGAAATTTCAAATGCTGATAAGAGCTTTAAGCAAAATTTTGAGTTTCTTGTTGTAGATAAAATCACTGAGTTAACCCCAGTTAAATATTTAAGTGTTAAAGAACAAATTCCTTCTAATATTAATTTGGCTGATAATTTTATGGTTCCCCAAAAAGTTGATTGTCTCCTAGGTGCTAAATCGTTCTATCATTTGTTGAGGCCAGAAAAGATCTACTCATCAAATGCAGAGTGGTTTTTTCAGAATAGTGTTTTTGGATTTTTGGCTTGCGGTAGTGTAATGGAATTTGATTCCCCAAAAATTCATTGTGGGTTAATTATTGATGAAGATTTAAACAATACCATGAAAAAATTCTGGGAACTAGAAACTGTTGAGTTAGAGACCCCTAAATTCCATGAGGCAAAAATCGCTGAGGAACATTTTGTTAAAACTCATTATAGAGAGCCTAGTGGAAAATATGTAGTCACAATCCCACTTAAAGAGGAACCTAGTTGTTTAGGCGAGTCTAAAAGTATAGCATTAAAAAGATTAAATTCACTTTGGAGTAAACTATCTAGTGATAAAACTTATTTAAAATTGTATAAAGAATTTATTACTGAGTATGAAAAGTTGGGACATATGAGAGACGTGACGCATGAGACAGAACCAGAAACAGTGTATTACATGCCCCATCATGGAGTATATAGACCAGAGAAAATGACCACTAAGCTTCGTGTAGTATTTAATGCATCTAGTGCAACCACGAATGGAACATCATTCAATAGCTTACAATTTAATGGGGGAATTGTGCAGGAGGACTTAATTTCAATTATGATGCGATTCCGCAAACATCCATATGCATTTATTGCGGACATTGAGAAAATGTATAGGATGATTTACATTCATCCCAGTCAGCGAAACCTACAAAGAATACTTTGGAAGGACAGTGAGTGTGGTTCAGTGAAAAAGTTTGAATTGTCGACAATTACTTACGGTACTACTAGTGCCCCATTTTTAGCTACTCGAACTCTAATTGAAATTGCAAGGGATGAGGGACACAATTTTCCCCTTGCAGCACCCGTTGTTGAGAAAGATTTTTATGTGGACGATGTGCTATCTGGTGCTAAGACCTTACCCGTATGCATAGAGATGCAACAGCAGCTCACTTCCATGTTAAAACGAGCTGGCATGAACTTGCATAAATGGCGAGGCAATCATCCTCAGTTGTCTACCATTTCTGGATGCAACTACGACTTTGCAGACTGTGATAACAAAACTTTAGGTGTCACGTGGGACCATACTAATGACTGTTTTTGTTTTAAGGTGTCCATAACTTCTACGGATGTTCATACTAAACGAATAGTTCTATCCACAATAGCCAAGTTGTTTGACCCTCTGGGCCTCCTTGGTCCTATGATTTCATTAGCGAAAATCTTTCTACAAAAATTGTGGCTTCTGAATCTTCAATGGGATGATCAGCTTCCTCCTGAAAATCATAGTGAATGGGAGAAGTTTTCAACCGAGTTACAGTGTATTAACAACATCAAGGTGAGCAGATGTATTCTTCCATTTTCCGACGTCGAAGCTATAGAGCTTCATGGTTTCAGCGACGCTTCTGAAGCTGCCTTTGGAGCTGTTGTGTACTGCAAATCCCAAACACCTGCTGGTGAGGTTGTTGTCAAGATGGTGGCCAGTAAATCCAGAGTGGCTCCTCTGAAGAAGCTCACGATCCCGAGATTGGAGCTCTGCGCTGCTGTGCTGCTGGTGAAATTGATGCAGCGTATCCAGTCGGCTCTTCGACTGAAAGTGTCCAATATCTATTACTGGAGCGATAGTATGATTGTGCTGTCATGGATTAAAAAGGAGACGTCCCAGTTAAAAACCTTTGTGGCAAACCGTGTAGCCACACTTCAAGACCTTTCGTGTCGGGAGCAGTGGAGACATGTTTCATCAGGTGATAATCCAGCTGATCTTATCAGTCGTGGTGTAAATCCGTCCAAAATGCTCAAGAGTAACTTGTGGTGGGAAGGCCCTGCCTTTCTAAAAAACAGTGAGTATCCGTGCAGAGAAATCTCTGACTCTGTGATAAAGGACGATGTAGACTGTGAACTCAAAAAAGTTGACTGTGAAAGTGTTTTAGTTACTACATTGAACAATTCATTTGTTACTGATATTCTTAATTGTAGTAATAGTTATACTAAAATATTGCATGTAATAAGTTATGTTTTCAGATTTCTCCACAACTTGAGGAGTCCAACTGAAAGGAGACTGGGTCCCTTGAAAACAGAGGAAATTAGGAAGGCTGAAACCTTCATAATAAAGGAAATAAAGAGTAGGGAATTTTCAGAAGAGTTAAGGTGTTTAAATAAAAATAAACCTGTTCTTGACAAAAGTAAGATCAAATGTTTAAACCCCTTTTTAGATGAGGTTGGTGTACTAAGAGTCAATGGCAGAATAAGACATAGTAATGTAAATTTTAACTGTAAGTTCCCAATTATTTTGCCTAAAGGTCATAAATTAACTAAGCTTATTATTGAATTCCTTCATAAAAGATATTTTCATTTAGGCCCTACTGCTTTACTACATTATGTCAGACAACGTTTCTGGCCAGTTCAAGGTAAGGCAACGTGTAGGAAAGTAGTGCATGATTGTATTAAGTGTTTCAGAGTTAAACCCATAGGAGTTAAACAATTGATGGGCGATTTACCGAAAGAGAGAGTAACTCCTGACTTCCCATTTAATTGCTCTGGAGTAGATTTTTGTGGCCCATTTCTTGTGAAATATAAACATCAAAGAAAGGGCACTTATCATAATGTGTATGTCTGTTTATTTGTATGCTTAGTTACTAAGGCAGTGCACCTCGAGATGGTCACTGATTTAACATCAGATGCCTTCAAAGCGTGTTTAAAGAGATTTGTGGCTCGACGAGGTTTATGTTCGAAATTATTTTCAGATAACGGCACAAACTTCATAGGAGCAAATAAGGAACTTTCTAAGTTATACAATTTAGTTGTAAAACCCGACGATAGTCTTGCTAGTTATTTGTCAACAGAGGGAATTGATTGGAACTTCATTCCACCTAGAGCACCTAACTTTGGTGGCCTCTGGGAAAGTGGAGTTAAAGCATTTAAATATCATTTCAAACGCATTTTAGGTAATTCCAAACTGAGCTATGAAGAATTCCTAACAGTTATTACGCAAATAGAAGGAATTCTAAATTCTAGACCACTTGCACCTCTGTCGTCCGATACCGATGTGTATGACGTGTTAACCCCTGCTCATTTCTTAATTGGCAGATCCTTAAATACTGTTGTAGAGCCAAATTTAATCGAAGTTAAAGACAATCGATTATCCAATTGGAAAAAACTGACAAAATTAATTCAAATGTTTTGGAGAAAATGGCATATACAGTATCTTAATAATTTGCAACAGAGGTCCAAGTGGAAGGTAGAAAAAGATAATGTAAAAATCAATGAGTTAGTGCTTCTTAAAGATGAAAACCTACCCCCTCAAAAATGGGCATTAGGTAGAATAATTGAATGTTATCTGGGTGAAGATAAAAGGGTCAGAGTTGTAAAAGTTAAAACTCAATCTGGAGTTTATAAAAGAGCCATTTCAAAAATTTGTATTTTACCTATTGATGTGTAATTTTATATTAGTGTTCTTTATTGTGTGATTAATGTTATTACCTTGTAATGTGTAGTGTTTAAAATCTGAATTTGTGTGTTTTTATTCAACATTTGTGCATTGAATTGTGATATTTCATAGTTTTTCCTTGTGTGTGTGTGTTGACAACATTATGTCAAGGCGGGCGGTATGTTCCGACCTGTCACTGTGCTGCCCTCTTGCGGCAAAAGGGAAAAACACTTCAGTGTATCGTGTAGCGTGTAGCGTTAGCGAGTGTGTGTGCGGTAGCAAGGCTGCGCCTGCTATGCAATGATGACCAGAATAAAAGGAAAAAGAGTCCAAATTTATTCTTGTGTTGTGATTATTTAATAATGTGAGAGCTATCGACATAAATTTAGTGCATGTGTAATCAGATGGGTATGGTGCACTAAGTAATGGATTTGCTTTTACTTTTCTGATTAAATATCGATCATCTGCTTCTTTGAAAATCTTATTGTGGGCTGGCTTAGGCATATTTTCTACCTGATTATTGGTTTTAAAGCATTTTATGATGTCATTAAACGTTGAATGACTTCTGTGAGCAATCTCTGATATTTCTGGCACTTACTTTCTATTTTCAGTATGCTTAATAACCAATTTTCTTAACTCAATGCTCGTTTGGCCTCTTTGCCCTGATATTTTATTTAAATTATTATTTAATTCCACAATAAATGAAAACATTTGCCAAATAAATAAGTTTGTAAAGAATACGAATTCTATAAATCAGCCTAACATTAACGCTTATCAAATGTTATTAGTTAGGTTCTGATAATTTTATTATGTTCGCTTTGTTATTTGCATATTTATAAACACTGAATATCTAGTTAAATAATGTATACAAACATGAATTATGGGCAGTTTAATGTCATAATAGATAAATAAAAACAGATATTATACACGGAGAGAGAACACGGAGTTTATAAAATAAAAAAATTATCTAAAATAAAATATTGTC
Source organism: Argiope bruennichi (assembly GCF_947563725.1). Lineage (NCBI taxonomy): Eukaryota > Metazoa > Arthropoda > Arachnida > Araneae > Araneidae > Argiope > Argiope bruennichi. The sequence continues at coordinate 137,662,852 of NC_079156.1, read as the reverse complement.
ATATTAAAAATGTATTGAAATATGAAACTAAATTGATCAGTGTATTAAGAAAAAGGATTCGAATGCACACTTCGTTGCACACAATGCACAATTTGACGGCGCAACTTTTACACGAAATGCGACATGAAAAAAATATCGATGAAATCATCAAAAAAAAAAAAAAAAAATCTCGAGATACCGATGATTTAATAAGCTTTAGCCTCTCCGAGTCCGAAAAAATTGATTTATCGAATCATCTAAGTACCTTTATTTATCGAATTACTTGCATGTGAATACGATAATTTAAAAAACCCAACAACTATTTTCGTGATAGTGGCCACGTATTCTGCAGTGAATGTGCTATTTACATTTCGAATAATTTGAGTTGATCCATTTTGCGTATTACGATTCTAAATGATTTCAGAAGTAAATCGATTGTATCAAATGGAAAGATGATATTATCGGTGCTTCCAATTTTTATCAAGAACTCTTTACTCTGCTTTGTACAGAGTAGAAATGATGCACTGATTCAAATGCTTATTCTAAAAAGACAAAATTGAGGCATAACTATAAGGCCTTTAATATCTAGAGATGCATAATCCACGATTTTTTGAATAACAAATAATTTTGCTATTGTTATTTTTAAATATTTGTTCCAAATATCTGTCATTTCAATCATACTATTAATTAAAAATTATTACTTAGTATTAAATATAAAATTTATTAATTGTAATTAATACTTAATTTACTAATTTAAATAACGTGTGATTGAATTAATTTATCTATTTCAGCTTACTTCTTAAATTTGATTTTTTTCAAAAACTATTTATTTAATTTCTGTATTGGAGTAAACCATTTTCTGAAAAATTTGAATTAAATATATATGCCATTTCTTTAAAATGTTTACTTTAGTTCTATATTCTACCAATAGATGGCGCCAGCAGTAAACAGACTACATGCAAAGTCATGTCACAAGCAATTAAAAATTATTTGTATGGAATAGTGCATCATCAAATGCGAGCATCGAAAGTCAAGGTCATTCTCTCGAAGTGGAGCGGCGACTTCACACTTTGCAGTGAAGTCACCACTCCGATAAATTTCTGCATATCAATTCAATGATACGATAATTCCAAGAGTAACTGGTCCGTTCACTTTTCAATCCATTCACAGATTTCTCCTTTTCTTTTTTTGTTCGAGAGCTTCCATTGGACAGATCGTACCGATTATTACTTTCTATCGTGATCCAAAACCTGTAATCGAAATATCACCAGTAAGATCGTATCAAGGATTTGAATCACAACCCTCTTTGAAAAGTATTGATCACTGGTATTTGTGACTTTATGATATTGGTTACGTAATAATCGGCAGGGATGACGAATATTTTACGAGCGCTTATTACGTAACCAATATCAAAAAGTCACAAATACCAGTGATCAATACTTTTCAAAGAGGGGTGTGATTCAAATCCTTGATACGATCTTACTGGTGGTATTTTAATTACAGGTTTTGGATCGCGATCGAAAGTAACAATCGATACGATATTACTGAAATTTACCGGAGTGTTGACTTCACTGGAAAGTATCAATCAATACGATCTGTCCAATGGAAGCTCTCGAACATAACAGAAAAGGAGAAATCTGTGAACGGATTGAAAAGTGAACGAACCGGTTATTGGAATCATCGTATCACTGGAATTTATCGGAGCGTTGACTTCATTGGAAAGTGTGAAGTCGCCGCTCCACTTCATGAGAGTAACCGGTTTTACTGGTATTCGTATGTGTTAATGCAGTGTTCCATACAAATCGTTCTTAATTGCTTGTGATTTGACTTAGCATATATTCCATTTACTGCTGGCACCATCTATTGGTAGAATATAGAACTAAAGTAAACAATTTAAAGAAATGACATTTATATTTAATTCAAATTTTTCAGAAAATGGTTTACTCCAATACAGAAATTAAATAAATAGTTTTGAAAAAAATCAAATTTAAGAAGTAAGCTGAAATAGATAAATTAATTCAATCACACGTTTACTTAATTACACGTTTACTTAAATTAGTAAATTAAGTATTAATTACAATTAATAACTTTTATATTTAATATTAAATAATAGTTTTAAATTAATAATATGATTGAAATAACAGATATTTGCCACAAATATTTAAAAATAACAATAGCAAAATTATTTGTTATTCAAAAAATCGTGGATTATGCATCTCTAATAACGCTCGTAAAATATTCGTCATCCCTATTATTATCACATTATTGACAATATTTGTGAAAGAATGAACAATATTATGATTGCAGGATTACAAAATATTATATAAATAATATTCGAGAGGCTCTGAAATTTTTAAAAGCATTAATACAAAAAATCGAACAATGTAGTTAACCATAGTTTAATAATTCATTTGATTTGAGATTTAAACAACAACAACAATTGGGATAGTTTTATTATTGAAAGATCAATATTATATGATGTTATACAATATCGTGAAAAAATATTGAAAACTCTAAAAGTCTACACAGAACACTATTGAACACATAAAAAATATTGAGCATTATATTGTATATTATACATTGAACAACTTAAAACAATAATGTAAAATGCTTGTTGTAAATTTTACATTTATGAACACTGATCAACACTATGATGATATTGCCATAAACTTTGTATATAACAATACGATGCAACTGTTTATTATTCATTTTTATGTGTTCTATCTGATGTGATTAAACAACCATCATTTATTTTTGATATCTTAATTTTGATCCTTGGTATTGATATAAAGCATTTGATTTTTAATAAAATGCCTTAGCTCACCATTTATCTATTTAAAGTAAAATAAATTCATGTTTGAAGACGCAAGAATAATAAATAAAAGAAATTAAAGGAAGTAAAATAAAAATTAATTATCTTGTGGTGACGCTTTATAAGCCAGATAACAGCTACGAGACATGAGAAATTTCTTTTGTCTAGTGGTCTTGTTACTCGGCTACGAACCCAAAGGTTGCGAGTTCGATCCTCGCCTATCGCCAGCAGCAACATTATTTAAACGAAGCAGCATCTTTATCATCATTATATTACTGTTCCTTCTCAAGGTACTGGTTGAATTTTTGGCGCATGAATGCAATCTTTTTTTTTTTTTTTTTTTCATTTTATTTAAAGAAAATTTGAAACAAAATCCAGACTTTCGGACTGATTGTATGCTGCTGATTGTATAATCATTTTATATATCTAAAAGAGTCAGGTATCGCATGGGACGAACTTTTAGCTTTCCTTCTATTCATATTCAAAACTTAATGGACCTGGTGCGTAAAAATTAGCATATTTTATTTGCATGGTCACAAATGTAGACTATTGAATGAAATACGTAAACGTTTGACACGTAGTGATAGTATCAAAATGAAAAGAGTAACATGCTTACATTATTGTCGGACTACCTGGTGGCATTTTTCGGCAATGCGAATGACGATCAAAGTTGTCTTAGTTAAAGTAGTATACATCAACATTGTTCAATAGGAATAACAGAAAGCATGTGGATTATATTCCCTACAATCATAAAAATCTGAAGTCTGCGGGCCAAATTAACTTAATATGTCAATTGTATTTGTTGAATTAATAATAAAAAAAATAGGAAAAGTTCCTTTACTTATAAGAGGAAGAAACACGAATCGAAATTATAAAATTTTGTTTTTGAATAATTGTTAGCATTTGAAATGCATTATTTACTAGTTAACTGTTTCGACCTTTTCGGAAAGTGAGTGTCTAAATAGAGTCTCAAAACTTTAGCGATGACGTATTATATACTCTTCAAACACAAAGTATGTGTAGTATAAAATTATGTTATAATGAAAAAAAATGAAGCTGATAAATAATCAGCCAATAAATAAATGAAGCTGATAAATAATCAGCCAATTAAAAAAAATGCATAAGGCGCAACAGCCAATATATCACCACTAATAACAGCAAAAACAGGGCAAAATATCGTTCGTCTCACCTCCGACGCACTGAAGGGGGAGTAATGTGGTGACGCTTTATAAGCCAGATAACAGCTACGAGACATGAGAAATTTCTTTTGTCTAGTGGTCTTGTTACTCGGCTACGAACCCAAAGGTTGCGAGTTCGATCCTCGCCTATCGCCAGCAGCAACAATCTAAATAAATATAATATAAATTAAAAAATGCCTTTAAAATTTTTCATTGCAATTTTAATTATTAATAGAACATGCCAAAATTATTACGCTTAAGAAAATTATTAAGGACTTGGTGTCCAATCTTGGTTTTACATAGAATTTTATTTTACCTCTTTCTTAATATTGACATTTTGGTTTTCATAAACAACAACCACAAAAATAATGCGGTACATATAGTTTCGGAAAATAACAAAAAACAATTTTGATTTCCCATGTATTTAAAAGTTATTATTCTTAAATCTTAACCACGTTTAAATCAGTGTTTTATTCTACTAGCAAATATTAATTACGAGTGAAATTGCTTCCTCTTTAACTTTAAATCATATTCTTAGTTCTAATATTTTTTTAAAAAAAAGATTAAATTAAAAGGATAATCGAAAAAAATTTCTAGAAATTCACGATATTCCCATCGAGATAAGCAAACAATTACCAAAATCGACAAGCGGATTTCATGGTCTGGTTAGCGATGCAAACCGAAAGACACAAGAAATAAAATCTGGTCTGTTCATCGTTTTGAAAATATGAGTAAATGATGTCACCTTCTCCTCTATTTCGCATGTATTTACAAAGTGAAGTGAAATGCGAGAAAAGCAATGTTATGGTTTGACTACAGTTTTGTAATTTTGGTGTTCGTTATGTTTGTAAAACAAGAGTAATGTTTAGTCGTTATGAATAGTTAATAAATGTACGTAATTCTCTATAGAATGACAAATTTCTTATGATTTTTATTTCAAACTAATTAAGTAAAATGGATTTACCTCAGCCTCCTGCTGGTAAGTTGTGTTTCATCACAGAATATTTTGCTTTTAAATTTGTCTCCAAAATGTAATATTAGTTAAATATGTTTTGTTTTGAAGCAGAAAAAGAATGCTTATAAAATGAGGAATTTATTAATATTTTTTAATTAGAATACATTTATATAGTAATTGACGAATTAAATCCATCCTTAAATGCTGGATTGCAATACATATTTGAAATCTGATCGAAATTTTTAGGAATAAATTTGTGGCTTTGCTGGTTCACAATTTAGGGCATTTCTTTGTTCACTTATAACAAAAGTAAATAGTTTTTTTGTATGTTTTCTGACAATAGATGTAAATTTTAATCTCCTAAAAATAAGGCCCTATTCGTGATTGATATATTTTTCCTTCATTTTATTTATCTTTGTTCAGAAATTTTAATAAGGCCTTTTTTTTCCCTTTCATCATTTAGGATTCAATATTTTCATTCAATTGATATTTATTGTAGATTTTCAAGATAAAACAATTTTATATTGTTAACTGATGGATAAATATACCAATACTTTTTTTAACTTATGACCTGCATGAAGGTATATAAAAAAAATTGGGATATTATGTTTTCTTAGAAAGTTAAATTTAAAAAAGTATGAATCAGGCAGGAACTAACAATTTTTTTGAAAGATTAGTTATTTAGTAAATTTGAAATAAATTATTTAATTAAAATCAAGTATCTGAATTATTTTTTCTGCAAAACCTGATAGAATTTTTTCTGGGAATTTGCTGTTGTAGACAAATAATTTTCTAGCTGATCCTGCTTGAAATCATGAACTACAGATTAAGAAACCGGTAAAAGTGTAGTTTAGTGTGCCCCTTTCTGCCATCTATTGTAGGATGCCACGTCTTCAATAGATGGCAGACAAAATAAACAAGCTCTTCTGCGAAATAGTTATGGTTACCACTTTCTGCAATAAAATTATGATCTTTACTGATAAGTATTGTTTTATCTGAGATTTTTATTTTTTTAAAACTTTGGGATCACTATTGCTTTTTATCTTAAAAATTTTGAAATAAAGAAGTTTTTCAAACAGGCTGCACTGGTCTGTTGTGTAGAGAGCAAAATTTGGAGCATGCAGTGCCTTCAGCATCTGAAGAAGGCACTGTGCATATATTTTTAACTTTAAAAAAAACAACCTACAGCTTTGCTAGTAGCAGGAACGGGAACCTAATACCTTCACTAGCACATTGAACATAAGTACTTTTGGGATAACAGAAACAGTACATAACCAAAAGAAAGGAAAGAACAGAGAAAAAAGCAATCGAAACATTCTCCATACAAAATTTCAAACAAGCGTCCTTTTCCCCACTTTATCAACTTATAAAAAATATAGATATATTCCATTCACCCTTCATCCATTCTTCAGGTTCAAAATACCTCCTGCCATCCCATTCACCTAACATACATTTTTGCACAATTACCGACATAACAAATTATCAATGGAATCGTCATTGCACAAAAAGAATTATGAGAATGCAAGGAATTCCATTGCAGAAGATTTTTAAAGTAAGAATTAAGGTGGTTTCTTAAATCACATACGACAGTTAAAAATTGCGAAAGAATAAATATTTTCTGTTTATATTAACATTAAAAATAAAATTGCAGTGTCTTATTAGTGGTAAAAGAATTTTTAATTATAATATAGAACTAAATTAAAATCTTTATATAGATACTTTTTTATTATTTTTAATTTAACATTTTTCATAAAATAATTGTAGTTCATGTACTATTCAACCATTGGAAAAAGTAGTAAACAAAACGGGATTAGGGTTGGGTTGCCATATTGGCAACAAACTCGAGGGCATACTTGAAGAAACCTTGCTAAATATGTGAATGAAACTATCATGTAAAAGTTCACTGTAAATGAGAAACAGCATTAAGTTATTTACTAGGTTCAACACATAATCTAAAAAAATTGTACATGTTAGAAAAATTTACTTTTCCTATTAGTTTAGTAATTTGTAAGTCAAAGGGTTATTTTGAAAATATTAACCTTTATTTGCTTATTTCTTATTCTGGACATCATAACAAATGAGCAGGTGGCAAAATATGGTCAGCATTGAGATTAAAGAATCATACATAACTGGCCTCAAAAGTTCTATACTAAAGGGAATTTTTTCATTTTAAACGAGGGAAACCAGATGTAAAGCAAGTTATCACTAAGGATGCCTTTGCATTATATGCTGAAGTTCTCTTTTAAAAATGAAAGTAGTCCACTAATATAGAAAATGCATGGGTGGATTGGAGCATTTGGTAGTGAAAAGGTTAAAGATCTAGCCTATATTAAACCTATACATGTCATATATTAAAGACTTGGAATTAGTGCAGGTTAAATCTATTTGAATGGAATGTGTTCCTGTTGATATAGACATATGGAATATTGTTTCTGGCTCTGGATACTATCCTCATCATTTGACTGCATTTCAAAATTAATAGGTCTGCCATAAAATAGTTCCTGAGTAGCTCGAGAATGAGAGAAATAAATACTTTGTATTCTATTTATTTTCATTAAATTTGAGTAGAATAAGAATCTTTAAAAAGGAAAGAAAAATTATTTCAAAAGAATTTTACGATTCTGGTAATTGGTAGTCTCAGGTGGCAATCGAAAGAAATTTATATTTGTGATCTGAAATTTGTAGTTTTGCTAATCAGTGTTGTTAAAGTTTAAAACTGACTCAATATCTAATATATAAAAATCTCATGTCACGGTGTTTGTGTTCATACTCCTCCAAAACGGCTCGACCGATTTTTATGGAATTTTTTATGTGTATTTGGTAGGTATGAGAATAAGTAGTAAAATATATTTCATTACGCTAGGTAATTAGGGTGTTCCTATTCACGTTCACCATACGCTGAGGTGATCAACGTTTGCTTGAAATCATCACCACTGTGACGTAATGTTGAAACAGTCCTGCTAAAAATAAACATGTGCGTCCAAATGCTACAAGATCCATCTGCTGACACATTCTCAGACCAATTGTTAGATATCAGCGATGGAAAAGTTGCTGTCTAATAAAATACTGGATGTATAAAACTGCCCACTAATTTCTGCTCTATCGTTGATTTGCAAAATGCTCTCATTGACCGCATATTCTCGAAATATGCACATAATACATAAATCATGCGTAGCTGGCAGAAAAAGCCATTTTGGCATAAAAAATGTGGACCTCGACAATTTAAACTTCAAGATACAGCAGTCGTTGCCAGGTGACTTGGTATCATACAAATTGATCCATACAGTTTGCGATGCTAAGGAAGCTGTAAATTATCCAACAGAGTTTTTGAACTCACTGGATTTGCCAGGCATGCCACCACATCTTCTACGACTGAAAGTTGGATCTCTGGTTATTTTACTTCAGAATTTGAACCCACCATGGCTGTGCAATGACATGCGATTGGTCATTAAAAAATTGATGAAAAATGTTATCGAAGCCTCCATCTTGACTGGTAAATTCCCAGCCGAAAATGTTTTGCTGTCACGAATTCCAATGATTCTCAGAGACATAGCAATCAAATTCAATTTTCTATTAGATTCGCATTTGCAGTGACAATCAATAAGTTACAAGGCCAAATGATGTCTGTTTGCGGCTTAGATTTGGGCACACCATGTTTTTCACATGTGGCATGTTCTCGCGTGGGCAAACTATCAAGTTTATTTGTGTTGGCTAAAGACGGACTGAGAAAAAACATCGTACACTCAATTGCTCTTCGAAATGAATATTGATTTTCTTTATTTCATTTTTATTCTTTAGAGCAAAAAATATATTACTTTTTTCACTTTACGTTTAACTTTTAAGAGATCAAACAATGTATATGTTCGTTATGTTAATGAAATACATTGTATTAAGAAAATGAATGGTTGGTGTTTTTTTGTTTTTATCGGCGATCATCATCTACAGCGCTCCATTCCTCTTTCTATCATAGATCCCAACCCCACATACTTACAATGCATTCGTTAACAACCAAAATATTCAATAGAAATAATTTATAAGGCAGTACAACTTTTGCTGCGTCAGCTAGTCTAATTTATATGTTTATAATTTGAGGTTTTAGACCATGAGATTTTATTGTTAAATTTAGTTTCTGTTGTATAATACATCAAGAAATTAATTATTTTTCTATATAGTTAAAAAAATATGTGCATAAGGAAACTGTTAGGACAGAAATTTCTTCCAGATTCTTGAATAAATATATTAAGATTAAAATGAGAGAGGAGATGATTAAAAAAGAGAAGAAAAGGGTAAGAGAGAATAAGGCTGATCCTTTCAGTTTAACATAGCTGTTTCTATCATTATAAGAACTGATCATTGCTGACAAAACAAAAGTAATTTGCAAATAAAACACAGCATTGTTTATGTTTTTAGTTTAATGTTTATTATTTTATCTAAAGTGGGCCCAATTAGAGGATAATTTTTACTGTAGAGGTATCGTGTCTAATTGTTGTGAATTAATGTTTTTACTAATGGAGAATGAAGTGGTAATATTTGAATTCCCTATCTCTAAAGAAATATCATTCTGATGTGATGACCTGGAAAATTATGCATAAATTCTTCTTTGAGGATGAAAGATTTCTATTCTTTGCCTTGCAGGAATGGGGTTGAAACGTTAAATGCTTGATGACACCAAAACATGTTACGGTCGAAAGCAGGCATCAAATATGAGTGCAGAAGCAAGACCTCAAAGAGATACTTTAACTCTTAGACAAAGCAAAACAATGCATACATGTTAAGGTTTTTTGATAGTGAATACTTATGCATCCATCTTATAATGTTAATTTTCTCTATGGAATCCATATCAATAGCCTAATGTAAAATTTACTGGAAGGCCAATCATTACTCTTTTTCTAAGGGGTAAGGAAAAGGTGCCAGTGAGTGTGCTAAGTAGGGATTGTTAAATATTATACATGTAATTCTTTTAGATGTAACATTTCATTTGGACATAACTTTAAAATATAAGCATTAAAATTAATATTTTATAAAAATTCTTTTTTTATATATATGAGAGTCATAAATTATAAAACAATTTATGGCACAGTTTTCCATTTAAAAAAATATTTGAATCTGTTTAGAATGTTTTCCTTTTCAATATAATGTGATTTGTGTCATTTGTAGTTTAAATATAATTTGTGATATTAATTTTTAACATTGCTTACTTTTCTTTTTTGTTTTTTAGGTTGTAACTTTCCAGGTATTTTGTTTTATATAGTTTTGTAAAATATAATTTAAAAAAGTTGAAGCTGCATTGTATTGTATAATTATACATGAATTAAAATGTAACTATTTCATTTGTTATCTCAATGCACAGTAATCAATTAAATGTTTAATGTTGCGGAGAAAGAAATGTTAGTATAAAAAAATGTATAAACAGTGAAACCTTTTTGAGCAGCCACTCCTCTGTTCCCAAAAAATTTGACTTTTAAGAGAAGGTGGTGGTTTTGAAGGGATTTTGTTATAGTTGCAAGATAATTACTATAATGGATAATGCAAACAAGTTTCACATATTTAAAATGTTTGCCTATCTAAAGAGAAAATAGTATGTTATTTAATTTTTTTAACATTTTATTAAAAAAATTATATAATTTGACTCTGTTTTAAGTTTTTATGCTTCTCAGAAACAACAAATTTTTTCAAATTTGCCTTTCAGTTTAAAAAGTAAATCTCTAATTGATTCATTTGTCATTGCATCAGAATTTTGGATGACTTCATCGATTTTCCTTAAAGCTCCTTGAGTTGAAAGTTTAGCTGGATTACGATTACAAACTATATTGGAAAACTCTGCGCCTAAGACAGAATTAGTGCCTGAAAGGCACAATAAATTCATTTCTAAAAAGTTTAAATGCACTATATACTGTTTAATTAAATTAAATCAATCTTAAATTATTTTTAGAATTGATTAAAAGTATGTAGAAATGCTTATTTTTAATAGATTTGTCAACCAAAAGGCATTCCTCTAAATTGGAACTTGCATCAAAGCATTCTACTGCTGCCATTGCCTCAATGACCAATTAATGAAAGAGTGTGAATGATGTTTTTGTTCCAAAATTATCAGAATCCCTAATAGTCAATAGGAAGCAAGAAGAACAAATGAGCTTCCTTAACCTGTCCTTGAACCTTTTGACTTGTAGTTAGAAGCAGGAAATGATTACATGGGTGAACACACTGAGTGGCTGTTCTGAGGAGGTTGGGTGGCCATTACCAGGGGTTGTTTTAATATTAGATCTAGAGGCTGAAAAAACCATGCTACGAAAGACTGGCTGTTAAGAAGGCTGACCGCTATGCAGGGGTGGCTGTTCGAAGCAGTTCCACTGTAATTTAAAAATAGATATGTGATTCAACAGTTTGATGGCTGTCTTATGTTGATGTATCTGTATTATAAAATCTCAACTTGGGATAATTTTCGAGTGTATTTGGATAAGTTGAGAGGAGTATAATATAGTTGATTTAATATTGATTTGATCAAATGGGGCAATTATAAGTTTTTATCTGGCTTTTAACTTGTTTGAATAGTTTAACTCATTGTTTCTACCATATATTATTATTATTATTATTATCATCATCAATTAATACTTTATAATATTTCTGCACCTTTTATTTTAATAGTTAGATTGTTTGAGCAAAAATCCTTGCTCAGAAATGTAAATATATTTTATTTATAGTAGTTGAAGAATCTGGTAAGTCTGTGGCATTATTGATTAATAAGAAATTATAGTACTATTTCTGTGAATCATTTAGCTTAAGTTGACAAACATAAATGCTGGTACAATATTAACTTATTGTTTAGTATAGTAAATGCCAGCATTTTCTTTTAATACAGCAACCTTATATTACAAAGATAAGGAAAGTTCATTCTTTTAATGTTGTATATTTAGATTGAATATAATGCTGGTATGTTTCAAGTATATTTTTTATTGTATTCAGCTAATTGTAAGTAAACAAAATTGTTGATTTCAATAAATAGTAATTCATAAATAGATAATTACTGTTATATAATTGTCTAGAAAGTATCCACTGCTTATTAGTATTGTGTTTATCGTAAATGAAACAATGTTTTTTTCTTTGAATGTTTTAGATCAAGAGCTGAAAAATATTATTGATAAACTTGCTCAGTTTGTTGCTCGAAATGGACCTGAATTTGAACATATGACCAAGCAAAAACAGAAAGACAATCCCAAGTTCTCATTTCTTTTTGGTGGAACATATTTTCATTATTATCAGTATCGTGTAACAACAGAGCAAGCAAGTACGTGTCAGTTGTGGAATTTCATTTTTTCTTAAATTAATACACAATTATTGTTATTTTTAATTTTAAAGTTTATCTTTAATGTGATGAATTTCTTTCAAGTTCTAAAGCAGAAGCAACGATTAGAACAGCAACAAGCCATAGTTCAGCAGGCCATCAACCGCCAGTCTATTCAGACAGCTCCATGGCAGCAACATCTTCATCAGATTCAAGACACTTCACAAGACCAGATACGACAAAGTGAGCAAAATCTTGCTGCCCAACATCAACTTTTGCTGACACAACAACAAGTAATTGTCATTTATTTCGATTTTCTTTTTGTATTTACGCTTTCATTAGTGCTAAATACTAAATTAGATTAGAAGTATAATTTAATCTACATAAATAGGATGTTTATGCTTTGTTCTTATATTTTTATTTCATTATATATTTGCTATTTAAGTCATTATTTATTATTTTGTTTTCAGAATACAGTAAGTACAGTAAGTAAGCCAATAAACAGTTATGAAGATGTAATTGTCATCTGTTACTTTCACTAGAATAACCTATAAATCTGTTAAGTAAATGATAATTAGAATGTTTCAATATAAGTTAGTTTAATTTTCTATAGGTTACTGAATGAAAGAATAGATATTGCTTTTGAATTTAGCATTCAGTTTATTAAGACTACGATAAGTATAAATTTGCTATTAATATATTAATAAAAAGAGGCTTATTTATTAGCTTGTAATTTTAAAAATATTGATTAGTATATTGCTGATAAAAAAAAGTAGTGCAAAAATTGGTGTTCAAATGAAAACTATATTTATTTTTGCCTAACTATTTCATTGAAGTATTAGTTTATTTATTGTAAACATGTAGAATTGATCCAAATGATGCAAAATAACTTATTTTAGGATACTTCAAGCGTGCTGGGTAGTTTAAAGATTATTTCTGAATCCTCATATCTGTTCTGTAATTTCTGTTCTGAACCCAAACTTATTTGTATATTTTCTGAAAATTCATTGAATGTGAAAATTTTCAGATTATTAATTAATGAGAGCAAGCAATTAAATAATCAATACTAAAAATTTTTAATAAAGAGTTAGTCAGTTAAAGAAAACAATGAAAAAGAGCCAATTTAATTTACTAGGAAATCATAGTATTAAATGCTGTTTATGGAGCATCAATAATGTCAGTATAAGCACCAGTGTATGAAAACAATGAAAATAAAAATTTTGATGAGTCCTGCCTTAAGTCTTCATCAAAGCTTACCTCAAGGTGGGGATTCAATATTGATGTTTTCTATTTTCTATGAGGGGCCATGTTTATTCCAGGTTACCCAAAATCCTATTAAGGCCTCACAAAAATTACTAAACATGTACGTAAAATCCAATCATCAAACACATATAAATAAAAACAAGCAAATTTATCTCGAAAAAAATCTACTGTTTACATAAGATGCAAAACCAAAGAAAGTAATGTTGTCTAAAGGGAATGGAGATTATTTAAATGAACTCATGACAGACCATTACCCACGTTTAATAATTACAACAAGAAAATTCTCATTACATAGCTCTATCCTTTCTTCTCATGACATAAATTAATTCATAGAGAAACAAAGTATAAAGAAGGAAGTAAACATCTCCAGCAGAAAATTGTGAATCATACTCTCAGAAAAGAAATATTCTGTTATAAGCTTATAAAACCTGCTTTCGCAAGCTATTCCATGTTACCATAGTTTTTTCGGAATTGGTTGAGGATAAGTTCTTAAAGAGTAAATTGATTGCTCTTGCATAAGAATCTCTGTTATTGCTATTTTTTTTTTTAAATTCTGCTTAATTTTAAAAATAGTGAATTAAAAATTTTTTGAATTTAGGCTAAATGAAAGTTACATAATTGATTGACCTCAAATTTAAATTCTATCTTTTTATTATAAGTGTCCATTCCTTTGAATAAAAATTCATAATAATATCATAATTATCAGCATTTAATAAAAATTATATTTCTAAATCAATTAATTTGTTTTTGATTATTTTCTTTTCTAAATAATGTAAATATATATATATATATATTGATTAATACTAAAAAAATGTCATTCCCATTAGAATTCCGTCCACATGTTGAAAATTTGATCCTGTTAACTTCAAAATTACTCCTATTGAAGAAGACAGCTTTTTTAAAAATGCAAATGTATATTTATTTTCAACTGTATCCTTACATAATTACTCGATGAATGTAATTACACAAATTTTGAATAATTTCACTCATAGAACGTTAAGATATAAATTTTCAAAATCAGATATATTCATAATATTCTTATTAAGAAAATTCAGAACATAAATGCCTGTTTTTTTTAAAAATTTTTATTTAGAATAATTTTCAGTCATTAAAAATATATATATATATATATTTCTGTGTTCTAATTGTAGATTCTAGTCTACGTGTCACAGATCTAAACTTTAATTTTTTTTATGAAGTTTAATATAAGTAATTCAAAGTAAATAACAGTAATTCAAAAAAGATCTTCATCTTAATCCTTTTTACAAATGCCAGCCTTGTCCAATTCTTTCTTTCTACTATTTATTAAACTGTTGATTGCATTGGAATTCTGTTTGACATCTAAAAACTTTTTTTAATCATATTTCTGTATTAAAAAGAAATTATTTGCTATTTAGTATACAGTCTTGGCAATGAATTTCTGCTTTAAATTTTTGATCTCTTCCAAAAGTAGGCGATTATTTAATATGTATCTTTCTCTAAAGTCTCTGTTATCATTGTTTTATCTCCTCCATGATTCTCTGCTTTTATTGTCAAAAGTCTTTTGGCAACCAGTGAAAATTACTAAGGTTTAATCAGTTAATGTCATTATTTTTTTACAATAATAAATTCTTCTATAATTTTCATTTTTATCATAACAATTTTTCTTATTAATTTTAATCAAATTTTTATCTTTATAATTTTTATTTCAGATTCATTTTTTCAATGTCTTAGAATAGTAAAATATAAAAAAACTATACAAACATTTTGTTTGTATAGGTTTTTTTTAAAGAAAGAAATCGCTATTGTTATTTGCATTTCCTGGTTTTCAAGACCTTCAAAACAATTTCCAAAAAAATAACGCACAAATATTTACATAATTAAAATTAATTAAAAGAACACAAATACGTAAATTAGTACATTCTGAAACTATAATCTGTTTAAAGAATTTTTAAACTTTAGATTTGTCGTTTCTCTTATATTCTGGTGCTTAAAATAGATTATTAAAATTTTATTAAAGGAAAGTATAAATGGTGAATCCAATTTGAAATATCATTTCCCATAATTGAAACTTACCTAAATGATTGACTTCTTGGAAGACTATTACTTTGCAATTTATCTTTTATTCTCATATTTTCATACTGCTATATGAAATAAAATTTATGATTAATATTTATCTTACTTCTGAATACTTGTTTAATTTTCTTATAATGCATTTCATATCAATTTAGGTACAAGTTGATGAAGTAATACGGAAAGCTCAAGAGGAAAAATTAACAAAATTAGCCAAAGAAAATGATTTAGATCTTAAAGAGCTAGATGGGGTCTTGCAGCCTATTATAGACAGCTGTACAAAGGATTCCATTTCTGTAGGTCATTTTATGTTTTTATTGTAGATAAGGAATTTCCAAAATGTGGGTCATCAGTTTTTGTGAGTGGATGAAATATATATGTTTGCCCAATTTGCAAAAAATGTGGTGTGAATTTAAGATCATCGTGCTGTATGGTAGTAATACAGTAACATAAAAAAATTAAATAAACATTCTACTGTTAATTCAGATCCCTTTCATCTGATTAGAAATTTCTTTTTTGTTTGGCTTTGTAATGTAACATTGATTATATTTTATAGTAGATGTTCTTTCCCCTTAACAGAATTTCATTTTTAGTTGATAAAATTTTTTCAGAAAATATGTGCTGTTTGTCTTTAAAAATATTGCTGTCTTTCTTTTTATATTGCTGTCATAAAAAGTCATTGATGAAAACTTTCTGACTTGGGTGTTTAAGAGGCCATCAATAATTAATATATTTCAAAGTTAGTTATACTAAATATTTATATTTTCTGTACATAATAAATGATTTGCATTAATTCTGTTTTTATCATCTCATAAATATTTTTAAGAATTAGTTTTTATTGAAAATCAATTGTATCACATGTCAGTTTTGATTTAATTACTTATTAATTAATTAATGGAAAGGGAAGACTATGTGTGAAATTTAAATTTGTTACACATAGTGAATATGCATTTTAAATAATTTTGTTATTTATTTTATGTTTATAGAATGGAAAAGGTTGGATTTTTGCTCATGCAACAACATATGCACGTTCCGAAGTTATTATTTTGTACATTTTGAGGAAGTAAGTGCTTTTGAAATAATAATTTGTGCTTTTTGGTAACTTAAGTTGCTTTATAAATAATATTAATATATTTGCTAGTTGACTCAAATTATTTATTTTGAATATTTTTTTAAAAAATCATTTTATTTTTCAAGTTTATTAAAATTTTTATTATCTGCATTAGCTTTTAAGTTTGTTTTTACTTACAATTTTGTAATATAAGTAAAAAATATATAATGCAAATTTTTTAAAAATGTTTCTGCATCTGTATTTGTTTTATGGATGATATATTTCTATCAAGGTGCATATCGTTATGAAAAGTGCTTAATTTTCTCAAGAAGTGCAAAGACAGCATTTTATTCATTTGTTTCCCCACACATTGAATACGATAATTTTAAAGCATAGTTGTAAAGGCTTGTTTATCAGATGTATCAAGAACGAAAACTAAGAAAAGCGAAATATTCAGACAATGAATCTAGGTGAAAAAGATCCAGGCGTGCCAACATATATTAAAATAATGCTCATGAGACTTTTTTTCTGCATCTTCTTTCTTCAACAATATGCATTATTATTTATTGAAATGCTGGAATAGTTATAGCAGGTCAATACGAAATATGTACTATGCATTATTTGTTGTGACTTGAAAAACACTCAAAAATTTTTTAATGAATAATTGCATAATAAACTGCAATAATTTTAATGAAATTAAAAAAAAAAGTTTTTCAAACTTTTATTTTTTAGGGTTTAGGTATTATAATGTTATAACAATTTTCCCCTTTTCTTTTTATTTTTAATAACTCTTATAGAATCCCCCCCCCCATGGAATCTTCTTGACACATAAACGTTTGATCTGATAGCAAGAGCAATGCACCAAACCATTGAAGTTAGGAACATGAAATTTGAAAAGTTACTTCTTGGATATTAGAATCCCACTAAGAACAGATATTTCAAAATTTAAGAATTTTAATTAAAAAAATAAAGACAGAATTTTAACATTGTGTTGCTGTAACATCAAAGCTTCATTGCACAAAAATTATTTATACATCATTTTAAAAGAAAGTTAAAAAAAATAGCATTTTTATTATACAAATTTTGTTTAAATGAATGCACTTAGTTCCCTTCAATTTTAGTAATTTTTGAAAAATTAGTTTTGGACATAATTTTTAATAATGATTTTTCATTATAATGAAATTAAAAACAATATTATTGTTCCTGTGATTCTCTGAGTCATGTTATTTTACTGCTGTTAAAATCATAATAAAAGAAAAAGTGCTTTCTTTGTTTTTGCTTAAATTTTAAAGCAGGTTATTGAATAAAAATCTTTATTTGATGAGTTTTGTCAAATTTTGAAGCAACGCAATGTATTGTCTCATGCTGGAATCAACTATTTTTTTTTTTTTTTTTCATTTTGCTTCTAACTACAGAATTGACTCCTTTGTAACTTCAAGAATTTGTTCCTGGTATTTATTAAAAAACCAGAAGTTGTTAAAACATTTTTATTTCTTTGCAAAATATATAATCACATTTTTCTGCAAATTTTTAAAGCTAAAAGAATTATATATATTACAACAAGTTTTTATGAAATTTTCAAAAGGCAAAAACATTCAAAACAAGATCTTTGCAAAACTTTTGAAGTAAAAAGCAATGAGGCAATATTTTTTTATAGTGGAACCATTTCTGAATACTGCTATTCTTTTTTGTTAAAAAGATGATTTAAGAAATACGTTAGAACATGGCATTGTATTATCATCAATTTCTTGGCAGTTTTACATGGCATTTATCGTAACATACATAAAAATCAAATAGAAACTGTTTTGCTATACATTTACTGACATTTTCAGAAATGATGTATCTATCCAAATAAACTGGTAGTTTGTTAATTTTAAGAAATATTGAAAAAATCACAAATTTTTATTGTTAATCTTATAGAAATTGATATTTGGTATTGAAATTTTTCATTTTAATAATCTTTTTTGTTTTTGTCAAAGACATAATTTGTTTTGCAATGGAAAATGTACAAATATTGTGCAAATACCGAAATAAATATTAAAATTTAAAAAATACACATTTAAAATTAATTAAATTTTTTTTAATGAAGTCAATGCATTATTATAAAACAGAAAATATCATATGCTTAGAAAATACATAGGTTTACGTATGTGTACATTCGCTAAGGTGCTTAAAAAGTGCTTTAAAAGTACTTCATCTTTGCAGCAGTTTTTCACTACAAACCCTGTCTATTTAATAATGTTCAATTTAATAGTTGTTTTCAGTATGTAACTTAAAGCATTGACATCTGTTTCCAATTTTTATAATTATTTTAAAGTAATTTTGTGTCACATGTTATTTGCTTAAAATATATTTAAAATATCTGATATATTGTGGTTTAATTATATTTTTAAATAAAATTCATTGATTATGAATATTTGTGAGTTGTAGAAAGAATGAAAGGAAAAATAACCTAATAAAAACTATTGCATGGATGTTTCATAACATTCATACACACACATATATATATATATATTTCAGAGTTACTGAACCTGGTGCTACATTTGAAACAAAACTTCATCTTGTATATTTAATTAATGATGTCCTTCATCACTGGTAAGTAAACATGATTATTCTTTTCATTTAAAAAAAAAGGAGACTTCTTTAAGCAGACCATTGGGCTTTCCTAAATTGTATTTGCAATGTTAGAACAATACTGCAAAGGGAGAGGGAGCGAAATCGTCATAGGGCTTTTATAGTTAGGAAAATATTCTTTTGAGTTAAAATCTATTAAAACCTACTTATTTATCATTAATTAATGCTTTGTTTTTTGATCTACTCACTAATTTTGGAAAAATGTTTTAGGTCAAAATGACATTACTAAAATATTTTTTTCTTAAAGAGAATAAGTGGTAAAAATTTAAGCTCTAATTTAGACAAAGAAAGTGATATAATGTTTTATTGTATAATTTTATTTAATTGATTTCATGAAATACATTCAGATTCAAATTTTGCAAAACATTTTTTTTTTTTTCCCCTTCGAATGAGTACCTAATAGAGATGGACCCCCCCCCCCCCCAGCTACATTAAGATTATAAACATATTTCTTGCTTTCTCTTATACATTGCTCTATTTAATAGCAAAATACATTGCATATATATAATTTTTCTTATTTGTAGTTTCCGTAAGAATGCAGATGATTTGAAAAAAATATTAGAAAGTGCTGTTGTGCCTATATTCTGTTCCACAAGCATAGGAGTTGATGTAGATAAACAGCAGAAGCTTTCAAAGGTGATCTTTAGCTTTTCTTCTAAAATTATTGAAAAATTTAGGTTTACTTTCCCATTAAGATGATTGCATCCAAATTGCACCAAATTTCATGAATACTTTATTAAATTTTTCTTCAACTTTGTTGCTTAAAGTTTTATTTGGTACAGTTTGGTAGTTACTATTGTTAACAAAAAAGTAACTTTTCACAGTAACAACAGTAAATATGAGTTTGTTTGTTTATATTGATTTTATTGTTAACTATATTTTTCCTCTTTAGTTGCACAAATTATGGGAGACAAATAAATATTTCTCGCAGCAAATTTTAGATGTAAGTAATTTTATCTTTTGCCATTTAAAAATGTAATAATGCAATAGTCATTTTAATCATAAATTAAATGTATTTTAAATTTTATTTTTAGCAATTACAAAATCCTGCTGCATCACTGGCTGCTTATCAGGTAAAATCTTCCCCCTCTTTTATATTTGATATGTACAATATGGTGAATTAAAAAAAAGAATTGATACTTTTAAGTATCAAATTCTAATAGAACTTGAAAGTTGTATTTTCTTTCTAATCAACAGAAAATTATGAAGATTTTTTAATTTTTTTTTTAATTTCCAGTTTGTGCAATGGACCTAAATGTTGGAATTAAGTTGTGCATTCATACAAATTATTTTTTCTTTTGTGCATAATATCATAATTTATGCAATAAACTTTCCATCAATTATGTCTATTTTTGAACCTATACTTAAAGCATATGTTTAATCTGCCTTGTCATTGTTTGGCATAAGCCATTTTTCTTTTAAATTGAAGTCTAAATAATGACATACTAATTATTCCCTTCCATTTAATTGGAAATAATTAAAGAATGGTTTGTGAATAATTTGATTTTGTTTTCTGAGTCTGAATATCTACTACTTTGCTACTTTTCCATCATTGACTAATATCCAAAGCCCAGTTCCTGTTATTGTTATGATTTTAAGCTTTAATGGATTTCTTTTATTTAAAAACATATATATGGAGCTAATCTCCTTTCCCTTTTCTTCTTTCAAACGTCAAATCAATCATGATGAAAATCTGAAAGAAGATTCTTTACTCCTAAACTTTTATGGAGCTGTTTTAAATATTCCGATTTCAAAAGATTTGCTTCAGTATGCTAAAGCATGAATGTGCAAGATATTATGAAGCTTTAGATGAACAGAAAAAAAAAAAAAAATCAGGGGAAGGTAAAGGAGTTCAACAAATGCAAAGCAGCATAGCAAAATTGTTGAAATTGTTGCGATTAAAAAGAAAATTTAACTTATGAATGAAAGATCTGCAAAAGTTGTAGAAATCAATGCTCAAATGTATGAATTCACAAAAAAAAAAAAAAAAAAAAAAAAAAAAAGAATAAATAAAAATAAAAAGGTAATCTTGCTTCATGATGTTTCTTGTTAAGTAATCATTAAATGGTTTGTATCATAATAGTAAAAATGTTATTTTATATTTTATTTCATCTGATTCCTTAATTTTGTCTGACTTACGATTAAAGAGCATTAGAGATCATCAGTATCCCTCCCCATATGCAAATTTTGTCTTGCTAAATTCTAGGCAATAAATAAAGAGAAATTGTATTTTCTGTATGTATATGTGAACATTCTTTTAATATATTATTATTTTGAGTTATGTTAAATAGTTGTTTCCTTTCCTTGTTTGTTTGTTGTTTTTTTTTACTCATTAAAACTATGGAGACTAAAACTATTTTTATTCCATTATAACTAGCAAATAAGTTCTGTTCATGTATTTCCTCTTATATTGCATATACATACAGAGAAAACATAGAGAATTTTTTTTTCTTGCAGATTTGAGTGGCAATCCTGCCAATACTCTTCTTTTATTTAAATAGTTTATACCACTGCTCATTACAGATGCTGCAGGCACAGTTTCTTCTCTAAAATTAGATATTATGTAATAAAACATTTGGAATAAAGAAAAAAAATCTACCCAAATAGTAATTTAATGTATATTGTATGCACAGTAAAATATGCACTATTTGTACCCAGCATTTTTTTTTTAATGTTGAAGTTTGTATTATTTTATAATTATATCTCCATTTTGATTTTGAATTTTTGACTTAGAATATGGTGTTATAATTTGCATTGCATTTTATGCTGCTACTCATCTGAAGCTAATTAAAAATTATCAGTCATTGCAGATTACTGCAGCCCTATTTTAGTACTTTAAAAAAATGTAGAAAGCTAATAAACTTAAGATATTTATGAATTATGGCATTTGTTGCTTGTTTGAAACACTGGAATAATTATATTTACAGATAATGAAACCTAAATGCATTCAAACTTTTAGAAACATAGGATATATATTATATTAGTATTTCAATACGCAAAAATCCTTCAGTTACATTAATGGAGTATGAGCATTAGAAACTTGCATAAACTATATCATTTTTAAAAATTTTATGTTAGGCATGTTATCAGCTTTTTTGTAGCAGAAATGTTTATCAAATGCTGTCATAAAATTGTGATTAGAAATTTATATAATTCGTGAAAAAAAAAAATCTTTTTGACTGGCAAAGTCTTGTTTTAGAACAAAATTCCGAAATGTAGTAGAGTATAGAATCAGAGAGCAAGAGGAAAATAACTGTAATATTTCAAAAAAAAAAAAAATCTACTTATTAATCCTCAAACTTTCACTACAGTTTTAATTTTATTTATTTTTAAATGTGAGAGGGAGTTCATAACCCTGAAATTTTTGGAATCTGCTTTTTGCCTTTTCCCATGTGAGCATTTCATTTTTATTACTTGCTCTTATAATCTCTGAGAATATATTTCTACAAAACAATATGCACCACTGATGTCTCTTATATTTCTGTCCAGCTGCCATGAGCCATTTACAGAGATGTGCTGCTTAGCTAATCTAGCAGCACTGGTCCTGTGACATGCCTTTAATAGTAATGATTTGAATACTTGAAACATTATAATCCCAGTTAGAAAATTCTTATGTTGTCATCCTTTTATACAAACCTTATATTTCCATTTATAATTTGATTGTATGTTATTAATCACTGTACCCTCCCCCCCCCTACTAGGCTGGGTTAATAGCAGAATATGCTACTTTGATCACACCAATCACTACTGCCATACAGACTCAATATGCTTTACTTCAAAAACAGCACCAAGATTTTGTAACACATCTTACTGGCCAGATGCATCAAATGCAGGTATTAATTATTTTTTTTCATTATCTTTTGTTTTATATATTTGTTATTTTAATCTTTTTTTATTTTTGTGTTGAGTGAATGTTTATTTTTAGTGCTAATTTTTTTTTTATTAATCTTTTATTTTGCTTTATTAATCGTAATTGCTTAGATTATTGTAAATCATGTTCTTTTTTATTGTAGTGTTGTATTTGTTTACAAATAAAATAAAATTATTTTTAAAAAAATTAAAATAGCTTATATATATATATATATAATTATTGCTAAAGTTTTTTTTTACTGGTCATATTATTGCATGAAATTTTCATTAATATTCTCTTTCTTGCACTATGTTACCTTTTTCATTTATTGTCAGTAGTCCCACCCCCTTTCCTTCTTTTTTGAGATCCAATGAAATGTATCAAGTTTTAAAAGCTTTGTGGTTTAAAAAAAGCTTTAAAGCTTTGTAGTAAAAGTTTTATTTTTTTATTTGTAGATATGTTATGGTTTTTGTTAACCAATCAGATACGTTATTCTTTTCAATATATTTCTAAAAATTTCTTTTATCTAAAAGACATTTGATATTTCTCGTTATGTTTGGTTTGTATCATATAGACTTGGAAATGCCTTTTGTGCCTTGGGAGTGTCTTTTGAGCTTTATTTTGACTATTGGATTTTTCATATCTATTTTACTTCTGCTTTTTATTTTTTTCTAATTTTGTTCCATCTCTCATTTCTTTTTTAATTAAGAATTTTTTTCTTTTTGTTTAAAATTCCTCTTTTTGCAGCTTGAAGAATCAAAAGAATTATTTTTATAAATATGGGTTACTTCATTTTCTTAATAATCCTGAATTTTGAAAATGTTTCTTTTTCTTACACACACACACATATATATATATTGACAGTTTTTGTCTTTGATGTCAAACTGTTTCGTCACATTTCTATTCTACCATTCTGATGATTTCTGTTCCTGTTTTCCTTCTTGTTTTTATATTGAATAGAATATTATTGCATTGTGAATTTCTAATATTTATTATTTTTTTTCCTGCACTTTTTTGATAACTTTAATTTAGCTATCAAAAGATAATCTCATATTAGAAATATCTCAAAAATTCGAAAACTTTCTTTCTTAACTCTACATTGACAGAAATTAAAGAAAGTTTTTTTGTTTCTAAAAAATATTTATATCTGAAAAAAAAAAATTTCTTCTGTTTATAAAAGTCTGCTGAGAACCTCTTGTGAAATTCCATATTTCTTATGGCTGAATCAAATAGTATTATTCCTAGGGATTGCAATACCGGACCAAAATTTCAATACCGGTATTCGGTATTTTTTAAATCTTAATACCGGGATACCGGTATTAGAAATTTTAGAAAAAGAAAGAAAACACAGATGTTTCTTTGTTTTATTTGCCAGTATTATAAGAGAGTGTAAATATCACAAAAAATAATATGTAACTTATAAATTATAACAGTATATAAAGAATCACAAAAAAGTAAAGGAACAACTTATTTATTTAAATCATAAAAAAGTGTAAATATCACTATTCAGTCTGTGGTACTATTACAAATTTTTGAAATGTGATCTTAAAAAACATAATGCATTAATTGTACTGTCATTAAGCCTGGAATGTAATTTTGTGCAAAAATTATCATCTGTCAAAAACGCTCTTTCGGCATCTACGATATTTGGTGGTACTGTTAGCAATGCACTATATACTTTTTCCAAGTATTTACCTCTAAATCCCTCATCTTCAAATAAATCAATTTCTCGTTGGATGGTTTTGGATATAGCTGATTTCTGTATTGTATTTTGGTTCATTGAATTTTTTATTTTTTATTTATTGCTAATTCTAATTTTTGTTCAAGAGACAATTCCTTTTCACTATCGACATTAGTGTCATCATAATCTTCGATAACTGAATCGAATTCTTCTGAATGTAGATAGGTTTGTGGGTAAAAATTTTTAGAAAATTTGCTATAAACTTAATCAGATTTGAATTGATTATTTTCTTTTCTTCTTTTTCATTTTCATTTTTAAAATCATTATAATTAGGTAAATACCATAAGATATTTTCTATTTCGGTATGCCTTTCTTCTGTGCGATTTTTCAATGTAATATATAATTCTTCATATAGTGAAGTTTGCTGTTCTTTCATAACTGCAACATGAAATTTATTATTGCATTAGCTGTTAATAAATTAAAATCTCTCCGACATAATGCCTCTATAGTCAGTTTTATTGGAAGTAGAGCTGATATAGTTCTGGATATTAAGTCGAATTCACTATCTGAAAAATTAATTTACAGGTTTAAGTCGATTATTGCTTTTTGGATTGGATTTCAAAAATCGTTCCATCATTAGGAGTAAACTGTTCCAATGTGTCTTAGAATCTATTATTAATAGAAATTCTGTTTTATTTTCAGTTAGTAAATATTTTTGTAATATGGCATTTTTTGTAGGGGAACGTTTAAATAATATCTTAACAATATTATGAACTTTATAAATTATAGGAAGCAATTCTTGATGAGTTAATATTTCAACCTCATTAGCAATATCTTCTTCAGCAATTACATTATAATTATCTTCATTGTCAATATCACTCTCACTCTCTTCAAAGTCAGAATCTGAAGTTTCTATATCCACAATATTTGGATTCTTCTGTTCTTTATTTTTTTTTGGTATAATACATCTATAAACTCCAAATTGAATTCCATGAGCACAGCACAATTGCTGATTTGCACCAATCAACTTTCCAACTTTTTTCATAACTGTTGCTCCATTAGTCGTTATGGATACAATATCTTCTTTCAGGGATAATCCATGTTTTGCTAATTTAGATTTAAACAATTAATTAAGCTATTAATTAGCTAATTAATTTTGCCCATTAGAGAGACATAATAACAAAAACGTATACTTTTTTGCTGTGTTGGCGATCCCTGAACATAGAGTGGAGACAATTTAGAAAATTTCTAGTAAATACCGAAAAACCGGTATTTAAACTTGTGAATACCGGTATTACAAAATTGTACAAATGGCTCAAAATACCGGTATTCGGTATCCTGGTATAACGGTATTGCAATCCCTAATTATTCCTCACTATTGTTTATATTTCATTTGGTGAATGCTGTTGTTTTATTGAAGTGTTAAAACTATTATCCGTTTTTTCTTCTTCCCCCCCCCCAATTCCCTAACAGTTTTGTTCTAATTCTGTAAAATTTTTTTGACTTTATGAGTTTTAAAATTGCTATGTGATTAGTATCTTTAAAATTTCAGTTTTGTATTTCTAAAATTTTGCCCAATATGCTGTTATGGGATTGGATTTCATATAGTATTGACAATTATTCTGAAGGAATTATTGGAGTCAAACTCGAATTGGCTAAGTTTTTGTCATAAATAATTATAACTTTTTGGAATGACCTATTTCATATCTCATTGTGTTCCTATATTTTTTCAGGACCTTTGTTCTTTGCATTTAAAGTTTTTTTAAAAAAAAAACCACTCTGCTCCACCACTATGGACCAAGTTTTGCTTTCAGTTTATTATTCCCTTTTTTTTTTTCATTTAAGTATTATCTATTTTTCTCATTTTGAAGATGCCTGTTCCATATGCATTCCAGTCCCCTGCCAACCCCATGATGCCAGTGCAGCAAGCAGTAGCGGCTCCATACATGCAACCACCTCCTGTAGCCTTTGACCAGTCTAGTCTGCCAGCTGCCCAACCACAGGACCACAAGCTACAAGTAACTAATTCATAAAATCTTATAGTTTTTTTATGCTTTTTAATTATATTATCAATAATCTTTTTTTGATCAACTGATTGTTAGGATTATTAAATGTGTGATATTTTAATTAAACGCAGTATATATAGCTGGATATTTAAGATTATCCCTTTAATCTAATTTTAACACAGGGTTGCCACTCCAGAGAAAACATGGGAAATTAAAAAAATGTCTAAAAAACTGGGGAAGTGCAGGGAAAATTGAAAATTTTTCATAAAACTGAAAATACAGGGAATTTTAAATTTCTTAGTTGTTTTTCCCCATCTAAAAAATACCGATCTATGAAGATTTCTTAAAATCTGAAGAAAAATAAAAAATAATAGTGATAGCTTCCAAACATGGAACAATATAATTCGTGATTGTGTAATATGGGAAGTCACCACTTTTCTACTCTCTCCACTGGTTTTTTTTTTATTATTATTATTATTATTATTATTTTTTTCCCCTGTATAGATCGGTCCAGTTTTAATTTGCAAGACAGTTTTTTTTTTCCATGAGATTCCTGAATTGCAACTTTTTAGTGCAAGAACAGTCATTTAAAGCTGAAATTTAAGGACAATAAAATTTTTTGTGTCATATTAGTTCTTTAATTCTTTCCATGAATATTGGAAATATTTTCACTTATTTTTAGTGAAAGTGAAATACTAAAAAATGTGTGTTAGGCTGTGCAAAAATGCTGTACCTTATTTTTTAAGAATTAACTCCATGAAACTGATGGCTGAAAAGTCTTCAGAAATTGATGCCCAAATATATGAGCTGTCAACTAGGAATAAATAAATTAAATAAAAAGTCTTGCTTTGTAACTTTTTAAAGTAATCATTAAATGGTTTGTATAATGGCAACAAAAAGTTTTGCATTTTATTTTAGCCAAATCCTTACTTTAGTTTGACTTAAAATTAAAGAGCATGAGAGGTAATATATTTTCCCCTCTTAATATGTAAATTTTGTCTTACTAAATTCTAGATAATAAATAAAGATTAATTAAAAAATGCTTTTAAGTTTAATTTCTTTTTCCTGTATGTAAATATAAACCTTATTTTTATATGCTATTATTTCAAATCATGTTAAATTGTTGCTTCCTTTTCCTGCTTTTTCCACTCCTTAAAACCATATTGCATTATAACTAGCACATAAGTGCTATTCTAGCATTTCCTTGTATCTTGAATATATGTGCTGGGATTTTTTTTTTTTTTTTCCTTCCAGATTTGAGTGGCAATCTTGTTTTAAGCTTTAATTATTATTTTAGTTTCCTTACACCATTTCTATTTATTGTAAGCAAGAATCTTCTCAATGGATTTAAATAAAATATAACATTCGGATAAAAAACATAAGTGTCCTTTCCATCCTACAAGAAATTGTGCATTGTCTTACAAAGTCCTGAAAGTCCTTTCTTATTTCTTCTGTAAAAATGTGCTGTTGAATCTAATATTAAAAATTTTTATTGTATTTTTTTTTTCATTATTTTAGCACATTCTACCATATCTTAAATTGGATTATATCATAGTGAACAATAACGAATAAGACTATTAAAGTAACATGGTTTTAATATATCATAATAGATGATTAAAATTATTTTCTTTAGGAACACATGAACATTAAGGTCTACATTATAAAAGACAATTGAAAGTAAAGATAACTAATATTTTTCGGTATACCAAACAGTTACTAAAGACAGTTAATACTTAATATGCATCTAAGAGGGCTTTGTTTATATAATCCTTCTAAACTTAAATAAATGAGAGTAGAAAGCTATTATCATCAAGATACTTTATTTAAGAATAATAAAAAAATACATAGAAAGGAAATTTTGAATACTTTAATACTTTATTTAAGAAAAGAAAATGAATGCTGATAATGAAAATGGTTTGAATTTATTGCAATATCAAAAAAATATTTTTACCAGCAGTGCATAAAATAAATTTAAAAAAAAAATGCTGAACGATTTATGTGGAAATTAAAGAGATAATTTTTTTTCAAAAATTGTATTTTTTAAAAAAAATTATATTTAATATAAAATTAATTTTTAATAATTAAAATTGTAAAAGTTTAAAGTAGGTTTTTGTAAAAGTTGATGACTCAAAGTCTATCTGTTCATTTTATAGATAAGCTTACAAACTTTGTTTTTCACTCATATTTGCTCTTTTTGTATTAATAGAGATTATATACAGGATGCTAAGAAACATCCTGCTTCTTAATTAGCTTACAGTCCAGAAGATGAATATGAAAGAATGATTTATGTGCCAAATATTTTTAAACAGTCTATTCTATTTTCATTTTAGGAGACTACTGATTCTGGAAATCCCCCTACTGAAGAAGCATCAGTGCAACAGGGAGAGGTTCAGGAATCTGAAAAAAAGGAAGCAGAATCCAGAATTGAACCAGAACCTATTATGCATAATGATGATAGAATACCACCTGAAATGAGAAACAATGATGTACATCCGCCCGGTAGATGTACATTGATATTTTCTTATTTTTCTTAATGTTAAGGATGCTTCATTTTAAATGTAATTTTATAATTATTATCAAATGCATTTGAAATTTCCTTACTTTAGTTTGAGAAAAAAAGTTGCTGAGATATCTATTCAAACAATTTAAGATATTATTTTTCACTGTTGCATGGCAAAATATTATTTATGGTAAATTAAAATGAATTGAATGCAGGGTGGCCAGCCGATCGGAAAACCGAATTCTGGAAGATGTAGTGTTGTCAATGTCCTATTTGGGAAGTTAATTCAATTCTGAAGAACAACTCTTGTGCATCTAGGTTATAATAGATTTTAATTCAAATTGTGCTGTTTTTTTTTTTTTAATTTTATTTATAAACAAGTTTTGTATTTGCCTTATTTTTATATTCTATATACCTATCTAAAAATGTATTTCTCTATCCCATTTTTTTCAATAATAAATAAATCTGCATATCTAATTTTTTACATATATATACAGGGTGTTGCCGAATTCAACCGACAAATTCAGAGGGTGATAGTAGGCATCAAGGAGGGTAAAGAATCACCATATAACATGGGGTCCCAAATGATGTTTAATTGGTGAAAATCGCAAAAATATAGGGAGTCGAGAAACTGTAAAAAATTAATAAAAAATAACAAATGGTGTTTCAACTATGAATTTTTTTAAAGTGAAAACACATTCTTGAAAGTTTATTTATTTATTTTTTCATGTTGGTAACATGCGGATTTGATGATCTAGGGGATAGTAAATTACTGAAAACGAAAAAGTAGTTAAGAACAAATATTTGCAAAAATATTTAAACTTGAAGAAAAAATAAAAGCTTCAAAATGTAAGGAATTTTTTAGCCTATAATTTTATATAAGCATGTAGTGTGAGAACTGGAGAGTTTTTAAGATATTCAAAAAAAAACTAAAATGGATGTTTCTACATCCAGAAAACATTGCTGCAACATCAATACTGATGTTCGCAGAGAGCGTTGTGAAATTCGAAAAACAAATTCACAGAAAGAATAATAGACCTTAAGTAGATGAAAAATTACCAGAAAACATGGATCGCCGGTAACGTTTATTAAGTGAAAATTGCAAAAACAGACGTCAAAAAGGCAAAGAGAATGGCCCTATGAATGCGAGGATTAGGAACAAGGTAATCCGGAGGAAGCCTTCTCGCATGTAAATTTTTCATGTGTTCGAGAAAAATAAAAGCAGCGAACAAGTATTCATTAATGAGCATTATAGAATTGATCTTCGTTATACTTTATTTGCAAACAAGTCAGATTTCACGAATGTAACTAAAATGTGCTGGTGCATGCATTAACTAAATTGTCAGTGTTTCCTGCAGTAAATTCGGAGGAACATGCTGGAAGAAAACAAGGTACTTTTTGCCGCCCGAGCAGAAGATACGGTCCAGACTCTGTCCAGATGTTAATATCAAACTTGTGTTGTATGTTCAACGAGATAGTGAGGTGGGGATTTTCTAATGACTGAATATTCGCATTGTGCATGTTGAAGAGATCTTATCTTGTAAAATAAGCTTCATCTGAGAATTAAATTCTAGCAGAAAAGATGTGCATCTTCTTATGTGGCATCAAGCATCCAGCATGTGAACTCCACCCAATTTGTGATTTTCATTGAAAAACGCTACCTGCGACCCTATGTTTTCTGGTAATTTTTCATCTACTTAAGGTCTATTATCCTTTTTTTGTATTTTCTTTTGAATTTGAAAATGCTCTCTGCCAACATCTGTACTGATGTTACAGTGATGTCTTCTGCTTCCTATTTTAATTTTTCTTCGATATCTTTAAAACGTCCCAGTTTTCACATTACACACTTACATCAAATTATAGAATATAAAATTCCTTACATTTTCAAGCTTTTATTTTTCTTCAAGTTTTAATATTTTTGCAAATATGGGTTCTAAACTACTTTTTCGTTTTCAGTAATTTACTTATCCCTAGATCATGAAATACGCATGTTATCCCAGTTTTACTAGCATGTTATCCCAGTTTTAAATTTTAATCTGTAAAACAGCAAATCATTTAATATGTAATTAAAGCTATTTGAATACATTTTTTCTGAATGATCACCATTTTCATCATTAATATAAATTAAAATCATTTTTATATATAATATTTTCTTATGTTTAAAGAGAACGGAACGATGTATTAAAGAAACAAGTAATATATATATATATAAAAAAAAAAAATTGAAAGTCAATTCCTTTTTAGGTCAACAAAGAAAAATTTTATTTTAGTTTCTTTTTATTAAATAATTACAATTAATAAAATATTTGTATAAATATGACAGAATCGCAATATTGTGGCAAAAGAGAAAACGTATTTCCTTGCAATAGTCATTTTCCTTTCTATATATAGTGTTGGACTATTAGTTTTGTTTGTTACTATTTATTCGCTTTCTATTTGTTTTCTTTTCTAATTTATGAAGCTGATG